>NW_026294469.1:67104500-68304500 GCF_007827085.1 Peromyscus californicus insignis | reverse complement strand
TGATGGTGGCCATGGTATGTTCATTATCCTAATGGGTTGAAGATCTAACAGGTATGTGCACACACAACAATTAACTACACATTCCCAATGTGTAAAATTTATGAGACAATCACTAGTATATCTCAGTACAATTGTTTCATGTGTCCATAGGGCTGGGGTGATGGTTCAGTGGCGAAGTGCCTGAGTTTGGAAACTCAGAACCCATGTAAAATGCAGATATGGCTGCACATGCCTGTAATTTTTTTTGCTAGGAGGTGGAGATGGGAGGATCCTAAGGGTTCACTGGATAACCAGTCTGACCAGTCAGTGAGCTCTAGGTTCAGTGAGAGATCCTGTTTTGTTTTTGTTTTTTGTTTTTTTTTTTTTAAGTGGGGGAAATGAAAAAGAAGAGATCGGTGTCTACTTCTGGCCTCCTTACAAACACAGGCAAGGGTATCCTTTCCACTTCTGCCTCCCATGTGCACACAAAATGTCATGTCTGTTGAATTACTCTTAGTATGAATCAACAGTAAACAATTATCATTGATTAGAGCAGGTGACTTGCCACACTCTGTGCTGTGTGACATTCTGTTACATCTATGTATGCCAATGTCGTTTAAATCACTTAAATTTACCAAATGCAACAAATAAACAAAAAAGACATTTCTATCATATCCATATTTGCTTATACCATCATTCTCCTGTTGTGTCCTAACATGAACAGTGAAATGATAAGATAAGCAAGTATGCATCAAGGGTTTATTTTTTACGGAGAGTTGACTTCAGCTTAAATGAGCAATGATGCTGGACACTCCAGAGCCATCACTTAGTTTGACACTTTAGGGAGGCACAATAATCAGGGAACTAAAAATTCCCAGGTTAGTTCATTAAAATTCTATTTCATTGCAATATAATTTCTGGTGATTCATTTTTGTGTACAACATGTCCCTTTAATGTAAGAAACTTGTTTTTAAACTTGTCAAGGCACAGAATTATCTGGTTTAAAAAGTTTTAAAATTTAATTCCCTCTATACATGCTTATAATAAAACAAATTTGAGAATTTCCCATTGTAACTTATTTTGAAGAACAGGCATGTACATGATGAAATTCCCATAATCATCAGAAGAGTCTGTCTACATTTTACAAATTGAAAATTCACTAGTTCACTTCTCCATTTTATACATGAAGAAGTGATGCCTTCAGTGGTATACAAAATGTGATCCTGAGATCACAGAATAGAGATTGAAATCCAAGAACATTTAACTCCATTTTCTGTCTCTTGATGATTGAAGCAAAACAAGAAGACAAATCCCAAAATGTAAGAAACAAATTTCCTGTGGTCCTGAGTTTCTCAAATTATTATTATTCAAAGAACTAGGCTATTTCATCAAATGCACTGGCTTTACTAATCTTCAATACGATGGGCTTCATGTACATTTCATTTGTTATAAGATGTCATGAATATTAACTAATTGACAGCTGCATGCTTTGACCCATGCCTGCAGCAAGCACCAGGTATGCTGGGAGCAGCATAATTCTGCAAAGAGTAAAAGGAGAGAGCTAATTAAGTCCTGGAGAACTCATCTGCGGAGATGGAGATTCCCCCTGGCATTTGTTAACACCAGGCAAAGGTCCCTAATTATAGCTGTGCTGTTCGTGATGCTGGAGTGCTTAAGACCAAGTTGGTATGTTTTTCAAGGCTAGCAATTTTAACAGGAAATGTGAAACCATCAAGGACCTTGACAGGTGTCATTTCATTATGAAGGAATTGCTTTCAACAAATCTAAAAAGAAATATACTTCCCCCATTAAATCAAATTAAGCAGTGAAATGCTTTATTCAGCCTCTTCTTGTTAGCTGGTGAAGAAGGGCTCATAAGGTACGATTCCTGCTGTGAAGAATTGACCATTGAGCTGGATGGGTCATGCTACCACAGATGAAGCATAAAAGATTACAAGTCCATGCATACTGCAGAGTGGAAGTGGTAACATTTTGTTCAGTTCAGAGCATATTTATTGAGTCTTGTGCTTGATTCTGTGGGTGTAAATTGTTCTGAGGTCAAAAGTTTATAATCTTGTGATTTCAACTAATCCATGATATGCAGTCTTCCCAGAGCTAATCTTATGTCTGCCTTTAGAATCTGGCTAATCAGTATATGTTTTCTGAAAAGTGCTTGGAAAGATGATGTGCGTGTCCCTAGAATGTCCTAATGTCAAGATGAGACTCCTCAAATGTTATCCAAATGATTAATCTGGGTTCTTGAGAGGAGCCCAAAATTATCAAATTCCTATTTATACTCTCTAAAAACATTGAATCGTGAACCTAAACTTGTACAATTTCGTTTGTTGTGCATGAGATTAGAACAGAATTTTTCTAATTTCTTTTATCCTTCTTTCCCCCGCCAAATCTGTTTACTTTTATTTTTTGTTTGACACACATATCTTTTTTTTATTTTAATTTCTTTTGCAATACAATTCAGTTCTACATATCAGCCACTGATTCCCTTGTTCTCCCCCCTCCCGTCCCCCTCACCCTCCCCCCAACCCCCCCATTCCCATCTCCTCCAGGGCAAAGCCTTCCCCACAGACTGAGGTCAACCTGGTAGACTCAATCCAGGTAGGTCTAGTCCCCTCCTCCCAGGCCGAGCCAAACAATCCTGCATAGGCCCCAGGTTTCAAACAGCCAACTCATGCAATGAGCACAAGATCTGGTCCCACTGCCTGGATGCCTCCCAAACAGATCAAGCCAATCAACTGTCTCACCCATTCGGAGGGCCTGATCCAGTGGGGACCCCTCAGCCATTGGTTCATAGTTCATGTGTTTCCATTCATTTGGCTATTTGTCCCTGTGCTTTATCCAACCTTGGTCTCAACAATTCTCGCTCATATAAACCCTCCTCATTCTCGCTAATTGGACTCCCAGAGATCCACCCGGGGCCTAGTCATGGATCTCTGCATCCAGATCCCTCAGTCATTGGATGAGGTTTCTAGCACAACAATTAGGGTGTTTGGCCATCCCATCACCAGAGTAGGTCAGTTCGGGCTGTCTCTCGACCATTGCCGGCAGTCTGTTGTGTGGGTATCTTTGTGGATTTCTGTGGGCCTCTCTAGCACTTTGCTTCTTCCTATTCTCATGTGGTCTTCATTTACCATGGTCTCCTATTCCTTGTTGTCCCTCTCTGTTGTTGATCCAGCTGGGATCTCCCGCTCCCCCAAGCTCTCTTTCCCTCGACCCTCGCCTTTCATTACCCCCACTCATGTCCAGGCTGTTCATGTAGATCTCATTCCATTTCTCTGTCATTGGGCGATCCCTGTGTCTTTCTTGGGGTCCTGTTTTCCAGGTAGCCTCCCTGGTGATGTGAGTAGCAGACAAGTCATCCTTGTTTCATGTCTAGTATCCTGCTATGAGTGAGTACATACCATGTTTGTCTTTCTGAGTCTGGGTTACCTCACTCAGGATGATTTTTTCTAGATCCATCCATTTGTCTGCAAACCTCATGATGCCATTGTTTTTCTCTGCTGAGTAGTATTCCATTGTGTATATGTACCACATTTTGTTTATCCATTCTTCAGTTGAAGGGCATCTGGGTTGTTTCCATGTTCTGGCTATTACAAACAATGCTGATATGAACATAGCTGAACAAGTGCTCTTATGGTGTGGTTGAGCATTCCTTGGGTATATGCCCAAGAGTGGTATAGCTGGATCTTGGGGGAGATAGATTCCCAATTTTCTAAGAAAGCGCCATATTGATTTCCAAAGTGGTTGTACAAGCTTGCATTCCCACCAGCAGTGGAGGAGAGTTCCCCTAGCTCCACATCCTCTCCAGCATAAGGTGTCTTCAGTGTTTTTGATCTTAGCCATTCTGACAGGCGTAAGGTGGTATCTCAGAGTTGTTTTGATTTGCATTTCCCTGATGATTAGGGATGTTGAGCAATTCCTTAAATGTCTTTCGGCCATTTGAGTTTCCTCTGTTGAGAATTCTCTGTTTAGTTCTATAGCCCATTTCTTAATTGGACTGTTGGGCATTTTGATGTCTAATTTCTTGAATTCCTTATATATTCTGGATATCAGTCCTCTGTCAGATGTGGGGTTGGTGAAGATCTTTTCCCATTCTGTAGGCTGTCGCTTTGCCTTGTTGACCGTATCCTTTGCTCTACAAAAGCTTCTCAGTTTCAAGAGGTCCCATTGATTGATTGTTTGTCTCAGAGTCTGTGCTACTGGTGTTCTATTTAGGAAGTGGTCTCCTATGCCAATGCGTTCAAGACTACTTCCTACTTTCTCTTCTAGCAGGTTCAGAGTAGCTGGATTTATGTTGAGGTCCTTGATCCACTTGGACTTAAGTTTTGTGCACGGTGATAGATATGGATCTATTTTCAGCCTTCTACATGTTGATATCCAGTTTTGCCAGCACCATTTGTTGAAGATGCTTTCTTTTTTCCATTGTGCACTTTTGGCTTCTTTGTCAAAAATTATATGTTCATAGGTGTGCGGATTAATGTCAGGGTCTTCAATTCGATTCCATTGGTCCACATGTTTGTTTTTATGCCAGTACCAAGCTGTTTTTATTACTGTAGCTCTATAGTAGAGCTTGAAGTCAGGGATCGTGATGCCTCCAGAAGTTGTGTTATTGTACAGGATTCCTTTGGCTATCCTGGGTTTTTTGTTTTTCCATATGAAGTTGAGTATTATTCTTTCCAGGTCTGTGAAGAATTGTGTTGGTATTTTGATGGGGATTGCATTGAATCTGTAGATTGCTTTTGGTAAGATTGCCATTTTTACTATGTTAGTCCTGCCTATCCATGAGCATGGGAGATCTTTCCATTTTCCGACATCTTCTTCAATTTCTTTTTTCAGGGACTTAAAGTTCTTGTCATATAGGTCCTTCACTTGCTTGGTTAGTGTTACCCCAAGGTATTTTATGTCATTTGTGGCTATAGTAAAGGGTGATGTATCTCTGATTTCCTTCTCTGCTTCTTTGTCCATTATATATAGGAGGGCTACTGATTTTTTTGAGTTGATCTTGTATCCTGCTATGTTGCTGAAGGTGTTTATAAGCTGTATCAGTTCCTTGGTGGAATCTTTGGGGTCGCTCAAGTATACTATCATGTCATCTGCAAATAGGGAAAGCTTGACTTCTTCCTTTCCAATTTGTATCCCCTTAATCTCCTTATGTTGTCTTATTGCTCTGGCTAGAACTTCAAGTACTATATTGAATAAGTATGGGGAGAGCGGACAGCCTTGCCTCGTTCCTGATTTTAGTGGAATTGCTTTGAGTTTCTCTCCATTTAATTTGATGTTGGCTGTTGGCTTGCTGTAAATTGCCTTTATTATGTTTAGGTATGTTCCCTGTATTCCTGATCACTCCAATACCTTTATCATGAAGGGGTGTTGGATTTTGTCAAATGCCTTTTCTGCATCCAGTGAGATGATCATATGGTTTTTTTCTTTGAGTTTGTTTATATGGTGTATTACATTGACGGACTTTCGTATGTTGAACCACCGTTGCATCCCTGGAATGAATCCTACTTGATCATGGTGGATAATTGTTTTGATGTGTTCTTGGAGTCTGTTTGCCAGTATTTTATTGAGTATTTTTGCATCAATGTTCATGAGGGAGATCGGTCTGTAGTTCTCTTTCTTTGTTGTATCCTTGTTTGGTTTAGGAATTAGGGTAATTGTAGCCTCGTAGAAGGAGTTTGGTAATGTTCCTTCTGTTTCTATTGTGTGGAACAATTTAGAGAGTATTGGTATTAACTCTTCTTTGAAGATCTGGTAGAATTCTGCGCTGAAACCATCTGGTCCTGGGCTTTTTTTGGTTGGGAGACTTTTAATGACTGTTTCTATTTCGTTAGGGGTTATTGGACTATTTAAATAGTTTATCTGGTCTTGATTTAACTTAGGTATGTGGTACCTATCCAGAAAGTTATCCATTTCTTTTAGGTTTTCCAGTTTTGTCGAATAGAGGTTTTTGAAGTATGACCTGATGATTCTCTGGATTTCCTCAATGTCTGTTGTTATGTCCCCTTTTCATTTCTGATTTTGTTGATTTGGATGTTCTCTCTCTGTCTTTTGGTTAGTTTGGATAAGGGTTTGTCTATCTTGTTGATTTTCTCAAAGAACCAACTCTTTGTTTCATTAATTTTTTGTATTGTTCTCTTTGTTTCTATTTTATTGATTTCAGCTCTCACTTTGATAATTTCCTGGCATCTATTTTTCCTGGGAGACTGTGCTTCTTCTTGTTCTAGAGCTTTCAGGTATGCTGTTAAGTCTCTAGTGTGAGATTTCTCCAACTTATTTATGTGGGCATTTAGTGCTATGAATTTCCTTCTTAGTACTGCTTTTATAGTGTCCCATAAATTTGGATATGTGGTGTCTTCATTTTCATTGATCTCTAGGAAGTCTTTAATTTCTTTCTTTATTTCTTCCTTAACCCATTGGTGATTCAGTTGGGTATTATTCAGTTTCCATGAGATTGCAGGTTTTCTGTAGTTTTTGTTGTTGTTGAAATCCAACTTTAGACCATGGTGGTCTGATAGAACACAGGAGGTTATTCTAATTGTTTTGTATCTGTTGAGATTTGTTTTGTGGCCAAGTATGTGGTCAATTTTAGAGAAGGTTCCATGGGGTGCTGAGAAGAAGGTATATTCTTTTTTGTTAGGATGGAATGTTCTGTAGATATCGATTAAGTCCATTTGAGTCATGACATCAGTTAAGTCCTTTATTTCTCTGTTAAGTTTCAATTTGGGAGATCTGTCCAGTGGTGAAAGTGGGGTGTTGAGGTCTCCCACTATTAATGTGTGGGGTTTTATATGTGATTTAAGCTTTAGTAATGTTTCTTTTACATATGTGGGTGCCCTTGTGTTTGGGGCATAAATATTCAGAATTGAGACTTCATCTTGGTGGATCTTTCCTGTGATGAGTATGTAATGCCCTTCTTGATCTCTTTTGATTGATTTTAGTTTGAAGTCTATTTTGCTGGATATCAGGATGGCTAAACCCGCTTGTTTCTTAAGACCGTTTGATTGGAATGTCTTATCCCAGCCTTTTATTTTTAGGTAGTGTCTATCTTTGAATTTGAGATGTGTTTCTTGTATGCAGCAGAAAGATGGGTCCTGCTTTCGTATCCATTCTGTAAGCCTATGTCTTTTTATAGGTGAATTAAGTCCATTGATATTGAGGGAAATTAATGACCAGTGATTGTTCATTCCTGTTATTTTTTGGTGGTGATGTGTGTATACTTCTATACGTTGGGGTTTACTGCTGTGGCTTTATCTGTTGCCTGTGTTTTCGAGGGTGTATCTGACTTCCTTAGGTTGGAATTTTCCTTCTAGTGCTTTCTGTAGGGCTGGGTTTGTGGATAAGTATTGTTTAAATCTGGCTTTGTCATGGAATGTCTTGTTCACTCCATCTATGGTGATTGAAAGTTTTGCTGGGTATATTAGTCTAGGCTGACATCCATGGTCTCTTAGTGTCTGCATTACATCTGTCCAGGTTCTTCTGGCTTTCAAAGTCTCCATTGAGAAATCGGGTGTTATTCTGATGGGTTTGCCTTTATATGTCACTTGGCCTTTTTCCTTTGCTGCTCTTAATATTCTTTCTTTATTCTGTACGTTTAGTTGTTTAACTATTATGTGGCGAGGGGACTTTTTTGGGGGGTCTAGTCTGTTTGGTGTTCTATAAGCTTCTTGTATCTTCATAGGCATTTCCTTCTTTAAGTTGGGAAAGTTTTCTTCTATGATCTTGTTGAATATATTTTCTGTGCCCTTGAGTTGGTATTCTTCTCCTTCTTAGACCCCTATTATTCTTAGGTTTGGTCTTTTCATGGTGTCCCAAATTTCTTGGACATTTTGGTTCATGACTTTGTTGGCTTTAGTGTTTTCTTTGACTGATGAATGTATTTCTTCTACTGTATCTTCAACGCTAGAGATCCTCTCTTCCATCTCTTGCATTCTGTTGATTATACTTGCATCTGAAGTTCCCAATCGTTTTCTCAGATTTTCTATTTCCAGCATTCCCTCTGTTTGTGTCTTCTTCATTTTTTCTATTTCCCTTTTCAGGTCTTGGATTGTTTCCTTCATTTGTTTCATTGATTTTTCTTGATTTTCTCTCAGTACTTTATTGTTTTCTTCCAGGACTTTATTGATTTCTTCTAATTTGTTTGCCCTTTCCTCTAGTTGTTTACAGCGTTCTTCACATGTTTTGTCCTTTTCTCTACACAAGCTTCTTCATGATGTCATTCATAAGGCTGTTTTCTTCTGCTTCTTCCAATTTCTGATGTTCAGGTCTAGGTGTTGGAGGAGGGCTAGGGCCTGGTGATGCTGTATTGCCATTCATTTTGTTGTATATGTTTCTGCCTTGACGTCTGCCCATCTCCTTGTGGTTCGTTCTTGGCCTTTTCTGCCCACTTGGTTCAGACAGACCAGTGTTCCAAAAGGGAAGTCCGGAGCAAGATGGGAGCTGGGGGCCGGCCTCTAAGTCTCAGGAAGAGGCTTAGGGCTCAGGTGGATGGGCGTGGGGGCAGGGTGTGGAGACTGCAGGGTCTTCCAGGGGTCTTGGAGAAGGGGATCCTTCCCGGTGGGGCTAGCAGGGAACCTGCCCGGTGGCCAGAACCTGGGGCCAAGTTGGGCAGGTCTTCCCTGGAGTGGCTGTTGCCCAGGGATGGGGTCCGGGGCAAGGAAGGGCACTTACCAGGACACACATATCTTTTTAATTGTGGGAAAATAGGTGAACACACCAGTGTAGCCGGAGAGTTTTCTCTCTGGGTCCCACCAAACCCTGGCAGTCTGACAGCCCACTTATAAAATAAACACACAGATGCTTATATTATTTAAACTGTTTGGCCTAATGGCTCAGGCTTCTAGCTATCTAGTTCTTATATCTTAAATTAATCCACTTCTATAAATCTATACCTTGCCACGTGGCTCGTGGCTTACTGGCGTCTTCACATGCTGCTTGTCATGGTGGGCGGTGGCTGGCAGTGTCCCCCTCACTCAGCCTTCCACTTCCCAGAATTCTCCTCTCTCCTTGTCCCGGCTACTTCCTGCCTGGCCACTGGCCAATCAGTGTTTTATTTGTTGACCAATCAGAGCAATTTGACATACAGACCATCCCACAGCACACTAGTTATTAAATTATGGGGCAAAATAATCATGTTCTAAACTGCAATCCATAATATTCAAGTTTTATCATTTCATACCGGTATGAATCTGTTTATATGCAGCACTTTTGTGAGAAGGAACGGGTAGCATTCAGGCAGTGATCAAAGCCTATGGAATACACACCTTGGCTTTTGACCCCCATTAAAATGTTTAATTGGTTGTATGATGACTCTGGACAAGCAATTTAATATTCCTCACTTCAGCATCTTCATGCTTTAAATGGGGGTAAGGTAATTGAAATATGATGAAGTAACTATCCACGAATCTGAAGCACAGAGAACATGAAAGCTTTCTTTGTGTATCCTGAGGAAGACTGAGTCTTCCGATTCTAGCTTCGACTTAGAACTCAGTTTTATCTTAAATTAGGAATTCAAATAAGGTAGAATGGAATCAGTGCCATGCTGAATTCTTGGCATTAATTTTATTTCAATCATATTGGCAAAATTGCTGTCTTCTAATACAATTTATCAATGTGGCCTTAAAAATCTATTCAGTTACGGTAAAATTCTTATAGAGGAATAATCAGAAAGAATGCTGTGGGTTATAAATTAAGTTTTTTTAAGTTGGAAACTGCGCACAAACCAATCCTTCCGCGAGATATAGTGTTGTTGTGTAATGAGACACATGAGTAAGAAGAGTGGGTAGAAAAAGCTGACTTTAAGCTAATTCTTCCATCTCACAGAAGCAGAAAGGAGCTGGGCAAGAAAGGGGAGGCTACAACATCAGAAAAACTACAACCTGTTTAAAAAGGAGAACAATGTAAATTTAGCACATTGAAATTTATGTTTGAAAAATAAGTATTAAAATCAAGTTAAATATTCAGTATATACTATTTTCAAACAATGAAAACAACTAGAATAAAAATACATAATACGGTAAATGTTATGAAACTAAAACAAAGGGAAGAAAAGCAGTTTAAACCTATTGTTTGATGATGAATCTTTTTGGCATATGCTAAGGAGCAGAATAGCTAAGTTGTGTGGTAGATCTACTTTTAGCTTTTTGAGAATTCTCCACACTGACTATACTGAGTGAGGTAACCCAGACCTAAAAAGACAAATACCTCACTTTCTCTCTTATTTATGGATCTCATCTGGAGTAACAGCAGATACCAGGAAAGTAAAAAAGGGCCATGAGGTGGCCTGCTATAGGGAGGGGGAGAGTAAAACATGAGTCCTATGAAGGGAAAGATGAGAAAAATAGGGGAGACTTTCCCACAAAGTCTATACAAAGGGAAAAGGAGGAGGTGGGATAAACAACACTAAAAATGTTTGAAAAAAACATAGGAAGTAATTTTGTTTTGTATTTACTTAATTACATATACACATGATGAATTTTAATAAAATTTCACCAGTTGGGGGTGACAGTGTTCCCCTCCAAATTATAGACTATCTAACGAAAAACCTGATGTTAGATATAGTAGAATTCCCTTCAAGCTGTTGGTCTTGGAAATCCAGGAGATCCCTTTATAATGCAGACTATTGACAATTCCCTTGGGCTTCTCACAGAAATTGAAGGTAAGACCTGCTGCTGGAGACATCACACACTTTGGGCCGAGAATTCAGAGAAATAAAGCTGGGACTGACCTGGAAGCCTCCTCCTCCTCAAAGACTAGCTCCCGTAGCACTGGAAAGAGCTATGCAAGCTGCCAAGTGAGAAAATCAATCAACACTCCTGTCCTGCTGCAACTCCTGTGAACAAAAACAATGACCAAAATGTCGGGTAAGGAAGCTTATGTCCCGGGGGTAACCAACAGTCATGTGATCAGGCTTAAAGCCCACTCAATAGGAGGGAATTCATGCCTATTACTGTAAACCTAGCACACTACAAAATGGGGAGGCCATGAACTCTAGAAGAGAACCTACTACGCCATATCACTAAGTGAACAAAATTTATAACTGCATTCTAAATACTCATCCTTATTCCCACAGATAAGTCCCCTCTTACTCTCCATCAAAGCAGCCTTTTTTTTTTGTAGTGGATGTAGACCACTACAGAAAGCCACAACTGGTCAAAATGCAGAGAACAAGAAACTGTGGGGTGCCCAAAACCAATTAGTAATCCTTAATGCAGCCCCTACACTTAAGGCTCAGGGAACATCATAGAAAAGGGGGCAGAGAGATTGTAAGAGCCCAAGTGGCTATCTGCTGTGAGCTAGTGTCTTTTATATATGATAGGGATGCTATACCCAGGAAATCTCAGTAATATGGTTTTCTGTACAAGATCAAAGATGAAAAAGAGACAATTTCTAATTTTTCAACAACTAGATACTTAAATAAACTGTCAGAATCTCCTGTGGAGCTGAATGTGCAGTATGATATTCAAATAATCTACTATGGAAGAATTTTATGCTGGAAGCAATACTTCAAAGAAGGACTCTGTATTCTTCTATAATGCACCTCACTTCAGAGACTCAGTACCCAGTTAGCTCTTCTACTCTACTAACACAATCTCTCATTTTTGTTCTAAGGTCTCATAGGCTGCCACTGAGGTGCTGAAGACAGACAATTTGAAAACAATAATTCCTTCTATGCTACGACTTTAGAAACAAATTTTATTTTATTACCAATCCACAAATAAATAAATTAGTATTTTCAATAAACATCTACTATTTTTCATACTATGAGAAAACTAGTGATTCTTTTGGCAGTAGCTGATGCTGAGTCCATGGTGGGGAACTGCTTACTGGCTTGCTCAGCCTACCTTCTTATAGAACCAGGACCACCAGCCCAGGGATAGCACAATTGAGAAAATGCCTTACAGTGGATCTCAGTGCCTCATTCCCTTGGCGGAGTCTCCTTCCTCTGATAACTCTATAGCTGGTGTCAAGTTGACACACAAAACCACCCACTACACATCTATCCTCTCTGGCTCTTACAGTCTTTCTGTTTCTGAGGGAAGGGTTTTATTGCAGACATCCTGTTCAGGACATCCAAAATCTCTCAATGTCTGCACATTGTCTAGTTGTGAGCCTGTGTCTCAGTTACCATCTACTGCAGGAGGAAGCTTCTCCGATGATAGGTGTGTGAGGCACTGATCTACAGGTATAGCAGAGTGTTGTTACGAATCATTTCATTGCTGTGAATCTTTATCTGAATAACAGTATTTGGTTTTTTCTCTCGGCCCATGGCCTACGTACTTTCATGTTCTTGGCCACCCAAGCATTGCCAGGTGTGGGTTCTATTTTGTGCAGCGGGCCTTAAATCTAATCAGAAAGTGGTTGGTTTCCTCCACTACTGCACCAACGTATCTTACAGGCAGGTCACTGTTGTAGATCACGGGGTTTGTAACTAGATTGTTGACACTCTTTCTCCACTGGTAGCATTCAGAGTACCTCCTAGTACCATGAACACTAGTCAGTAGGGGTGAAAGCTCTAGTTAAGCAGTAACTCAACTGTTCTGTGTTCAGTGAGATGCTTAAGTGTTGTTTTCAGCAATAGGGCCTTAGCATCAGTTTGTGGAGAGAAACCAGTAGCCTTGCCAATAGCCTGAGATGTTTGGGGTTTCTGTGGAGCTCTTTTGACCAGTCACTAAACTAATGCAATCAATTTCTGTCACTAGAGGTTTTACTTGGTGGAGAAAGATGTCTAGTAGCAGCATTCTCTTCCCAACTATTTGGTAACTACTTCTAGATTTCTTTCATATATGTATATATTTAAAGAAGCTTCCATATTAGTAGGTTCCCACATGACCCCTCAGTTGTCCCTTAGAGTTAGTTTTCCCTTCTTGTATTCTCTCCTTTACCCCTGTCTTCTTATAACCTTTGCTCTCTATTCTTCTTGATAATATGACACTAAGAGTTCTTACAGAAATATATATTTCATTTATATTTTTCCTTCTTAAACCTATGTATTTGTATTTATAAAAAATTACACATGGACTTTATTTTCTGTGATTTGTATAGCATAAATGCATCTATTATGCATTTTAAAATTAAAAGAGTGCAAACAGAAAATGCACACATCCTTCAGTAGTAAAATCCAAGGGACAATGGCATTCCTTCCGAAAGGAATACATAGCAGTCAGCCTGATACCAGGCCCAGGCCTGGGCCAGAGAGCTAGCTGCAAACTCCTAAACAAATCATCCTTCTTCCCAATGCTTTCCAGACTCTATCAGTATGAGCTGAATCGAGTTCATATCTATCTTACCCAACATTTTCAGTCACTATGGAAGAACCTCCACAGTCCTCATGTCTTTGATCTCCAATGTTTAGATACTTTCTGTGATTTCCATGCCACAAATCATATATGATATCCTTAACATTTGGCGTCACTATGTCCTGGATAGTTTTATATCAACTTGATATAAGCTAGAGTTATCTGAAAGGAGGGAACCCCAATTGAGAAAATGCTTCCATAAGATCCAGCTGTAAGGCATTTTCTTTAATTAGTAATTAATGGGTGAGGGCCCAGCCCATTATAGGTGCCATCCCTGGGATGGTGGTCCTGGATTCTAAAAGAAAGCAGACTGAGCAAGCCACAAGGAGCAAGATAGCAGGCAGCAACCTTCCATGGCCTCTACATCAACTCCTGCCTCCAGGTTCCTGCCCTGTTTGAGTCTCTGTCCTGAAGTCTTTCAATGGGGGATTACAATGTGAAATTGTAAGCCAAATAAAGCCTTTCCTCCCCAAATTGCTTTGGTCATGGTGTTTCATCATAGCAATAGAAACCCTAAGACACACAGAAAAGTGAATACAAAAGATAGCTTGAGGAGATGCCAACTCAATGGCTTGTTCAATTATTTTGTCTATGAATAAACAGTGAAATATTAAAGAAATTAAGAAACACACAGTTCCCCATTTTCTCTTGAAGATTGCATAATTGTAAGATTTTAGATATTTTTAATTGCTTCTGTGGAGAAAAAAAAGAGTGAATGAAGGCTATTAAATTATTGTCAGTGTGATGGTTCCCTTTTCCTACAAAGCAAATTAAGGGTGAGAGATTTTGTGAGAGATTTGGTTGAGAGATTTTGTGGTATTGATAGAACAAAGTATAAAGGATTACTGTTATATGTTGTGTGGATCATAATATCATGTGTTAGCTTCAAAGTTAGAAGGGAAAACTATCATAGAATTTTGTTTAGTGTTTAGTTTTTTCGGGATGGTTAAATCATGTATCTCCTAAAAGACAGAAGGATTGAGAGAGCACTATCAACTTGGAGCGTTTTAAATTCATTCCAGTATAAGAGGTTTTACTATTTGAAATGAAACTATAATTTGATAATTCAAGGTGATTCTTAAAAAAACTGGGCAATAGCAAGCAGCATCAGGCTAAATAATTGTGAACTTTGTTTGTCTTATAAATCCTCACTTAATTAGAACCATGAGGTATAGAAGTGGTGCTGTGGAAGAAGCCATCACAGCCATGTGCATATGGGCAGCACTAATTGGTCTCAGTGTGTTATAAGAGAGAAGGGGGAGGACTTGTAGCTGAAAGGGGGCTATATCTGTGAGTGAGGCAAGGAGGAGTGGGAGGCTGGGGCAGGCAGTGAATATGATAAGAAGAATTGTGTACAAATATGAAAATGTCAAGGACTAAAACAGAGAAAATTAGAATGTTTTAGAAGGTCATCGTTTTCTTACACTTTCAGGTGCAGCATATTTCCTTAATTGTTAGCCTTTGTTTCTTTTAAACATTAGTTCTTCGCTGATGCCCTATTAACATTAGTCAGTTTGGTTGCAATATTTGAATTTTATACCCCTATCATCTATGTAATCCACTCCATTTGCTCAAAGTCTTCCCAGCCTCTTTCTCAGGGTTTGCTGATACTATTCTTCCATGAGGAATTTTCTTCTCTCTTCGTAGTGATGAACAAACCACCTTGGAAGTTTCGTTCCAATCCTTGCTTGCTCATAAAAAACATTCCTTGATAATTTTAGTCGTAACAAATTCATCCTGCTTTTCTTATTGTTAAGTCTAAGACATTTTCTTCTTGTACTTCTACATGATTTCAAGGTAATTTCATGATGTCAACGACAATTCAAACGTGAAGTTTTCATCATAGTTCCTTGGTGTAGGCATGTCGGTCACACAGTGCTTGCTGCTTCCACAGCGCAGATTCCATTTCAATTACCAGTCTCAAAGAGATCTATGAAGAAAGTATCCACTCACTACCCCTTGATTTTAACCCTGTAAGTACCTCTGTGTCATCCTTAGATGAGTATTTCATCACGTAGTGGCCAAACAAACTGACTGACAAGTGGTATAATACTAATTTAAACAGGGATCGTTACCTGGTTATATCATGCTGATGATGAACCAGATCGTGGAATATATGAATTATTTACAAAACAATATAATTAGATAGCAGAAGACACAGGGAAATGGGAGCATAGAGAGCTAGAGAGCAACGAGGGCATGTGGATGAAGGGAAGGTGTGAAGAAGTGGTACAATTAGTTTCAAAAGCTACCTCAGTTATACTTTTCTATTCCTATTTTTACAGTTTCAGTATATGTGTTCTTTTACTAGGTTAATTTTGGGAATCAATTGGTCTATGTCCCTTGGAAAGGTTGCTAAAAAGATTGCTAATAGATCATGCATAATAGTGTCTTTCCGTCTCTCTCTGTTTCCTTTAATCTCTGCTTTAAGGATTCTTCATTTTCACTGATACTGAACCAGTCAAAAGTATGAAAAGTATAAAGAGACATCTCACCAAAGAGGATAAACAGATGACAAACTGTACAAGGAAATATGATCCACATTATATGCTATTAAAATAACAAGCTACCATTGTAAAACTATTAAAAGTGATGAAAAATTGGAACAAAACCCACCTATAACAGAACATTTTGTTAAGAGTCTAGAGAAACAGGACCTCTCATTATTTGCTTATGGGAACATAAATGCTACTGGTATTTTGGAACACAGTTAATTAAAAAGTAAAACAGACTTATACTACATAACCCAAGAATTGTACTTCTAGGTGTTTCCTCAATTGAATTAAAAATTCATCCCTTAACCAACACTAGCATGTAAATGTTCATATAAGCATTACTTATGGCCTGCCCAAATAAGAAGCAACCTAAATGTCTTTTAGTAAGAGAACAAATAAATAAATAATAAAAATACATGAGTTATACATCTACAAAAGGCATGTGGTATCCCTCTGTGCATGTTGCCTAATGAAATCAGACAGTAGAAAAGACTATACAAATTCCATTCCAATGAAATCACATACTTAATGTTGTTTAATTTACATTTTCTTGATCATTATGATGTCTCTAGTTTTACCTATTTGCTACATCTCTTTTCTATTTTTAAAATTTTGCTCATATTTCAATAACACTTATTATTTGATAAATTTTGTCTATAAATGAGTTTTAGATATCTTCTGCATACAGATAACTTTTCAATTTTGTGATTCTTAACCATCTACTAATCTTTGCAGAGTTTCTTTTTATCCTTTTATTGAAAGTAGTTTTTTTCTCACATCATATATCCTGATTGTGTTTTCCCCTCCCTCCTCTCCTCTCCATTCCTCCTCCCCTCCCATCCAGATCTACTCCCTTTTTGTCTCTTGTTATAAAACAAACAGGCTTCTATGAGATAATAATAAAATATAACAAGATAAGATATAATAAGATAAAACAAAATGTCACATTATAGTTGAACAAGACAAACCAACAGAAAGAAAAGAGCCCAAGAGAAGGCACAAGAATCTCTTGCCCACTCATTCACTCACTCAGGAATCCCATAAATACAATAAACTGGAAGCCATGATACATATGCAGAGGACCTGGTGCAGACCTTGCAGGTCCTGTGCATGTTGCCTCAGTCTCTATGAGTTCATTTGAACTTTACTTATGTTGATTTAGAGGGCCTTGTTCTCCTGGTGTCCTCTATATTGTCTGACTCTTACATTCTTACAGCCTTCTCTTGCACTGGGTTCCTTGAACCCTG
The DNA here is from genome assembly GCF_007827085.1 of Peromyscus californicus insignis. Lineage (NCBI taxonomy): Eukaryota > Metazoa > Chordata > Mammalia > Rodentia > Cricetidae > Peromyscus > Peromyscus californicus. The sequence goes on along the minus strand of NW_026294469.1, from coordinate 68,287,463 downwards.
AGGGGAGAGATTTAATGGAGACATCTCATTCAGGACTGAGTATTCCAAAATCTCTCACTGTCTGCATAATGACTGGCTGTGGGTCTCTGTATTTGTTCTCATCTGCTGCAGGAAAAAGTTTCTCTGATCATGGCTGATTTATGAGTATAGCAGAGTGTCATTAGGAATCATTTTATTGCTACCTTTTGTTTTTTAAAGATCAATAATATTTGGTTTTATTCCAGAATGATGGGCTATTTAGTGTCTGGTTCTTGGTCACCCAAGTAATGTCAAGTATGGATTCCATCTCATAGAGTAGGCCTTAAGTCAAATCAAATATTGATTGGTTATTCTCACAAGTTTTGTGCCACCATTGCCCTAGTATATCTTGCAGGCAGAACACCACTATATATTAAAGGGATTGTGCCTGGAAGTACTTAGATTTCTTTTTGGCAGTCTGCACAGTACCTTCCTGTACCAAAGATGCTAGCATGTCGGGGTGAAGTCTCTATGTAGTCAGCTCAACTTCCTTATGTTCAAGGAGTCATGTAGGTGTTGTCTTCAGCACTGGGGCCTTGCTGTCAGTTTGTGGAAAACAACCTATTGTCTAGGAAATAGCCTGGGTTGTTTGTAGAATCCCATGAAACTCTTTTGGGCAACAACTCAATTAGATGTAATCCAATCCCGGGCTTCATTTGGTGACAAGAGATGGCCAGTTGGGGCTCTGTCTCACATTATCTGGTGATTTCATTTAGAATACTTCCCCCTCCTCTCTCTCTCTCTCTCTCTCTCTCTCTCTCTCTCTCTCTCTCTCTCTCTCTCTCTCTCTCACACACACACACACACACACACACACACACATGATTAGGAAGCTTCTACTGCATTAGGTTTCCACACTATCCCTCAAATGGCCCCTAATTTTAGCTGTCTCTCTCTGTATTCCCTCTCTCTTCTTCCTCACTTGACCCTCCTGTTCCAGTCCACCCCATTAATCCGCAACTATTTTATTGTCCTTTCCTAACAAGGTCTATCTGCCCTTCCTCTCCTAGTCTCTTACTGTATACCTAACCTCTGTGGTGCTATAGATTGTAGCTTGGTAATCATTGACTTTAATGACTAATATCTATATATAAATGAATGCATACCATATTTGTATTTTTATGTCTGGGATACCTCATCTAGGATGACTAGTTATACCCATTTATGTGCACATTTCAGGATGCTGTTTTTTTAAATGGCTGAATAATATTTCATTGTGTAAATGTATCAAATTTTCTTTATCCATTTTTTTCAGTTGAGGGGCATCTAGGTTGTTTCTAAAGTTTGACTATATGAATAGAGCACCAATGAACATGGTTGAGCAAATGTCTCTGAGGTTGAATGAAGTAAGTGTCCTTTGGGTATATGCCCAGAAGTCGTATAGCTGGATCTTGAGGTAGATCAATTCCCATTTTCCTGAGGAACCACCACACTGATTTCCATAGTGACTGTATATGTTTGCCCTCCCACCAGCAATGGAGGAGTGTTCCTCTGACTCTGCATCCTTACTAGCACGAGCTGTCATTTGTTTTTATTGATCTTAGCCATCCTGATGGGTGTAAGATAAAATCTCAAGTAGTTTTGATTTTTATTTCCCTGATGACTAAAGATATTGCACATTTTCTAAGTGTTTCTCAGCTATTTAAGTTTCCTCTACTGATAATTCTCTGCTTAAATCTCTACCTCACTTTAAATTGGATTATTTGTTTTCTTGACATCTACTTTCAATTAAAGCTCATATATTCTTAGTTTCTACATAGCCTAACTTGCCATTTTTCTTTTATGATATGCACTGAGTCTAATTTAGGACATAAATTTTTCCAACATTTTCTTTCATGGTTTATCTAGAAGTTTCACAATCTTGACTCATTAATATAGATCTGTGACCTGTTATAGAAAAGCATCATCTCTGGTCTCTATTATGTCTATCTTTACACCATTACTAGAATGTCTTGAAAATGATAACTTTGCAAGCATCAAATACAAAAGTTTCAATGTTGTTTTTATTTTTAATAGACTACTTTTAGAATAGACTTAGTTTTAAAGAAAATTGAGCAGATAGTGTAAATAGCTATGTAATGAAAATTGTGACAGTGTTAAATTTTGAAAAATAATTACATCAGTTGGATTTCCTTTTTCTAAATTTATTTACTTTTTTCTTTCCTATGCATGTACAACAAACTACTTCATTTCACTTGTTATCCTGCCTCACTCCCTCCTTCCCCCACTGAAAACTTATACCACCCACACAGTTTCCCTTCCAAACTTCACATCTCCTTGGTGCTCTTCTTTGGAAATGCAAATATCATATAGAAACCGTAGAATCAGTTTTACAGTTTCTTTAATAAGAAATCCACCTTTCTCTGTGAACCAACCATCTCATCCTAGATGTTTTCCCAAATGGAATAGAAAAAAGACTTATGTGTGAATTGCCCTACAGCTTTACTAAAAGCAATGCCAAACTGTAATGAACCCAATTGTCTATCAGCAGATGAATGAGACAAATTGCTGTGGCTTATTACCCAGTGTGGATACACAGCACCACAGGCAATTTAAAACACATTCAGAAAACTGAAAGTCAGTCAGTCACTCATCCGATAGCCTACTTGATTCCATTTACTTGAGAGTTTAGAAGAGGGAATATAATAGTCAAAAAAGAATAGCAGCTTAGAATTAAGGTTGGAATAATTATCTAGAGCCATTACAGAATTTATGGAGATTTATGAACACACTTGTCAAAAATAATCAGATTGTATTTTCAAAAATGGTGAGTTTTATTTTATATAACTTAACCTATCATTTAAAAAACAAAACAAACAAACAAAAAACCAAAGTCTTTATTTGTACACAGAAGAACTTTTAAAGATTCTATCCTTCTATTTGTATTTATTACGTATATAATAAAGTCTAACCAAAGTAGATGTTACTACTCTTCTATGGATATTTTAATTTTTTATTACTTTCATGACTTTGCACATACTATTTATACTTCTTTGGTTTTAGTGTGTAACATTAGATATAGCATAAGAATTTTTTTTGGAAATAAAGATTTTTCAGATATAGAAAGTGATTTGGGCAAGTTAAAAAAAATCAGGGATCATTGTGGAATAGGAGGTGGAAAGATTGCAAGAGACAGAGGAACAGAAAGTCTGCTATAAAATTGTGTCTCCTAGAAGTGTCAGAGACACTGAAACCATGAAGCCTCAATAACATGGCTTCCTAAACAAGACTTGAACACCACCACCAATGGACATGCCAACATGGACAGCGGAACGCTCACAGGGCCTCAACCCTACATAAAGCACGTGGGCAATTGGAGAGTGTTGAGAGTGGGAGAAATGATCTTTCCTAGGGAAGAATCCCTCAATTGGTTATGCAATCCCAAGTGGTCAGCCCTGAGATCATACATACAGGTAACCTTATACAGACTGAGCAAGATAGATTTAGAAATTGTGTATGTGCTGTGGGATGTTCTGTATGGCAAATGTGTTGCTGATTAGTCATTAAATAAAACACTGATTGGCCATTGGCTAGGCAGGAAGTGTAGGCGGGACAAGGAGGAGAATAAAGCTGGGAAGTGGAAGGCTGAGTCAGAGAGACACTGCCAGCCGCCACAATGAGAAACAGCATGTGAAGATGCCGGTAAGCCACGAGCCATGTGGCAAGGTATAGATTTATGGAAATGGATTAATTTAAGCTGTAAGAACAGTTAGCAAGAAGCCTGCCACGGCCATACAGTTTGAAACCAATATAAGTCTCTGTGTTTACTTGGTCGGGTTTGAGAGGCTGTGGGACTGGCAGGTGAGAGAGATTTGTTCTGACTGTGGGCCAGGCAGGAAAACTTAAGCTACAAATGGCGTCCAACGTGGTGGCAAGAGTTTCCACCTAAAAACTGACAAAAAAAAAGATTCTAAAACGGAGCTAAAAACAGTTCCTAATTGTCTCTCTCAAATGAGCGGCAGCTGCTGGTTTGAGCTACTGGTGGGTTCCTTGCATGCGAGCTCAACCTGCCATATGGCGGGAGTGGGGCCTTTGCAAGTGGCACTTTGAGCTGCGTGGTGGATTTAGCCTTTGCTGGTGCAGAGCAAAAGGGGAGGTTTCTGGACTACACGCTGTTTGGATAAAAGCATAGACCCACATAGCTCCCAGAGCTGGTGGTAAACGTAGCCATGTTGGGAAGCTGAGGTGGGCGGAGCCAGCAGCCACAGCTGCTGCAGTTTAAAGCAACAGATTCACAATAAGACAGATTCAGATGTAATAGTTTACAGTGTGTGTAAAATATACTTAGGCTTGAAAGAGACAAAAAAGGTGATATATAAAGTTATATAAACAAATACATAGTTTTAAAAATAAAGTCTTTAAAGAGACAGTAATATTAATATAAAAAGTAAGCCACGTAAAGATGAGTATTACACAGAGAATCTGGATTGTGTTGTCTTTGGGACTTTTAACTGCAGAAAAACATTTGATTGTAAAAGCTGTTGAGTTATGCCAAAATGTATATTTTAAAGGTACCTTGACTTCAAAATTTAAATATAAGGATATGTTGTTTTGGAAAGGAGACTCTGCTTTTGTTCCCACAGAAAGCCAGAGGCTATGGATTTGTTCCAGATTAAGATACATCAGGTTTGACCAGTCAAGACCCCCTGAAAGGTCTCCGATGACACCATGGCCCAGATGATCCAACATCCAGAATGGTTTGAAGGCATCTGGCTCAGATGATACAGCCTCATGGACTATTCCATAATCCTAAAATTTTCTTTGTTTCCCCATAAGATACAGCGTCCCCCTCCAGCAGGAAGTAGTAAGAGAAGCTACGCCCAAATTCCCAAATTATATGTAATTTTACTTTGTTAAGGTTAAAACCTTCCTTTTTGAAAAAAAAAAGGGGGGGAAGTGCTGTGGGATGTTCTGTATGGCAAATGTGTTGCTGATTAGTCATTAAATAAAACACTGATTGGCCATTGGCTAGGCAGGAAGTGTAGGCGGGACAAGGAGGAGAATAAAGCTGGGAAGTGGAAGGCTGAGTCAGAGAGACACTGCCAGCCGCCACAATGAGAAACAGCATGTGAAGATGCCGGTAAGCCACGAGCCATGTGGCAAGGTATAGATTTATGGAAATGGATTAATTTAAGCTGTAAGAACAGTTAGCAAGAAGCCTGCCACGGCCATACAGTTTGTAACCAATATAAGTCTCTGTGTTTACTTGGTCGGGTTTGAGAGGCTGTGGGACTGGCAGGTGAGAGAGATTTGTTCTGACTGTGGGCCAGGCAGGAAAACTTAAGCTACATGTATGTGTGCTTGTGTGTGTGCGTGTGCGTGTGCGTGTGCGTGTGCGTGTGCATGTGCGTGTGTGTGTGTGTGAACAATTAAATAAGAAGGACATGAACTTGAGAGAACAAGGGGGATGTGAGGGTTTGGAGGGAGAAAATGTTACAGCAATATTATAATTTCAAAAATAAAAAAGGAGATGTATTCCCTTTATTATTGTGACCTTGGTAGTATTTCTAGGTAAATAAAAACTTTGATATATAATAAAAACATTATATAAAAAAATCTAAATAGCACAAGTTAGAAGTAACTTTAAGCTTCCCAATTCCATATCAAATGTTCACTAGAGTCTTTCTCCATTTCCTTGGAATCAAATGCTTCATATTTCTTTCAAACTGTGTTTTACCTAAAATGTGCTCTACACAACAGATATAATTTCTCTCCACTTTTAAGATTTATTTATTTGTTTTATGTGTATATGTGTGAGCCTGAATACATGTATATTTACCACATGAGTGCAGGTACCCATGGCAGCTAGAAGAGAGCATCAGATTCCCTGGGACTGGAGTTACAAACAATCATAAGTCACACAGTGTGGGTGCTGGGAAAGAAACCTGAGTCCTCTGTGTGAGCAACAAGAACTCTAAACCACTGAAGCATCACTCCAGACCATATTTCTCTATATTTAAATTGGTCTATAGATTTTTACCATAGGCCCTCTTTTGTTATAAAATTATTTTTTATCTTATATATACATATAGTAATGTGTCTTTGTAATCTCTCCATCGATTATGAGTTGAATAAAGTGATGTATATTGATTTATCCCAGAAAATATTTTGCATAATGCTTGATATATAGCATTTCTTCACTTATTATATTTTGGTCTTTTGTAAAAAGATGTTGAAAATATATCATACTGATTTAGAGGGAGTATCTCTCCACTTAAAACATAAGAGGGCAAAGTAGTATGTCTATCACTGAACTATATAATTCAGGAGCTTAAAGATGAAAAATAAGTATATTTTTCTGATGAAACACAAATATTTGGAAACACTAAATTCAAAGTATTTTTTTTTTTTTTTTTGGTTTTTCGAGACAGGGTTTCTCTGTGTAGCTTTGCACCTTTCCTGGAACTCACTTGGTAGCCCAGGCTGGCCTCGAACTCACAGAGATCCGCCAGCCTCTGCCTCCTGAGTGCTGGGATTAAAGGTGTGCGCCACCACTGCCTGGCTAAATTCAAAGTATTAACTTATATGCAAAGTAGTAGATGCTGGTGTGCTCTCTTCCTGCAGCATGGCTGCCTGTGAGGAGCAGCTAGCCTACATTCTCTGTCATTGTCCCATCTAATTTTATATTTTTGCCATTTTATGTGTACAATATTACATCAGCCAGTATGTGTGTAATGGACTGGAGCTAATGAAAACGGAAGCTTCGAAAGTGTCCAATCTGATCCCCCAGTGCTTACGTTACTACACTTTCATCAGCTCCTTGGAACAGTCTTTTCTAGGGAACCTCAAAAACAAGTTAGTTTCGTTGTAGAAAGGATGAAAGACAGACAGTAGAAAGTGTGACACTCAGCTCTTGTAGTCCTTCACATGGGATTCACGGACACTTGTCTCCATATTTTCCTTAAAATATGCTGCACTCACTTTGGTCACAACACACATCCCCATGCTATTTGCTGAAGCAATTCAAAATTAGATTTCTATACCAATCCAAGTTGTCCTAAAAGGATACAAGGACTCAGTAATGCTACAAAATTTGAGAGATTAGTTTCATTTAATGTGGAGAACTATATTTGTGAGCTCAAAGGGATTATTGAGTATAGGAAGAGGCAGTGACAATTTGAATCAGTATCTATGATGAATGCACATCATATCAAACATTTAATTTTACACTGTGACCATATTATCGGATTTATATATGTATCTCACAGCAGTCTCAGAGTCTTTTGGTGTGCCATTAACAAGTCTTATTTTAAAGGAGATGTTGTAGATAACTGAGTAATTATGGTTGAAGAGTATTTATTGCTGGGTTGCTGCTGACCTTCTGGATAGTCCTTCACACCACAAACAGCAGTGTGTTTATCATAACTGTCTGGCAGTAAAGAAGACATATGCTCATGAAATCAAGGACTGTCCTGATGTTAAAAAGAAGGGTAATTATGTTATATCACAAAATAAAAATCTAGTCTGAGCAATGAGCTAAATCTAGTGGCATGAACTTCAAAAGGGACAAATATGAGGACAGCAAATGAATTTTAACAACCAATGGAAGCTAAGTTAAGACAGAGGCAAAGAAACACAGACAGATTAATATATAGTAAGCTCATATTTAATTAATATTTCTGTGTGGCTAAGAAAAAGGCACTAAAAGTTCAGTGTCTATATGAGTGAGTGTAAAGTGGCCAGGTAAAGGGCAAAGCTGTTCTCTGCAATGGAGGTTTATATGTGGTAATTCGCACTGTGCTTTACAATACAAAAATGTCATTGAACTTGACCAAGATGTTAGAAAAATTGGAGTCCATGCTATATGAGGAATTTTACATAATCAGGAATATTATATACTAGAAAGATGAAAAATTTCCAAGGATATCATGGCTTTTAAAAAGCACTGAAGCATGGGATGATAGGCAAGGGAGATGTTACAGTGGTGAGAGACAGTGTTGGGCTGTGTCAGCTTACAGGCATGGGGGGTAAGGCTGTCTTTGTTCCTAAGATTAAGAAAATTACCTGTTAAGTTCTACTAAATTGTTATTTAATAAATATCTGAATCAGTTAAAAAATATTTTGGAGGAAGAGTTATTTCTGCCCCCCTGATTTTGTCATTCACCTATGAGGAATGTTGTTCAAAGGAAGGCAAGTTACCAAAAGCCGTTCTTCATTGGCAGAATTGTAGCACAAGTTCTAATTGGACTTAATAATAAAAATCTAGAGTCAGATATTGGAGTAAATGCTGAAAGATCAGAGAAGTAAAGGAAAGTCACAGTCATATCTTACCTCTCCAACTCCTTAGACCAAAAAGGGCTGAGCTCCTCTCTCTCCCTGTCTTATATTCCTTTATCCACCCAGCCATATCACTTCCTGTCTCCTGTCTGTACAGACTTCCAGATCTCCATGGCTAACTAGAGGCTACCTCAACCCTCGGACCTTTAGGTAAGCTTTATTTCTTAGAGGACAAGCAAAATATCACCACATTTCCCCCCCTCTTTGTCTAAAAGAAAAAAGGTTATAACTAATATAAGAAAAACTATATCTAATAAATACAATAACTATATACAATATATGCCGTCAAGAACTATATTAACAATGTTCAGTCCATTAGCATTTGACAAATTCAGAGAAAATACTCCATTATTTATCCTATCTTGATGAGTTCAAACTGTTATACCTGATTCACTTTCTATTCTAACTTGCATTACCAAAACAATCTTTTAGTGTCTGTTAATCCTATACACTTTTAACCTTTTTAATGAATTTCTTTTCTGAATCTGGTAACTATAACTATAACTATAACTATAAAGACTTCAACTCCATCAGAGACCCAAGAAGGAAATAATATCACCCGAGTAAACAAGAAGTGCAAACAAGTGACTTCCAAAAAATGTGAGAAATGACAGAAACATCTGGCTGCCTGGACAGACATCCAAGGTTCCTCTGCAACGTTGAGGTATCCATCTTCAGTCTACAGGCCTAGCATGTCTAACAAACTTCTCTGTGAAGCGGGATGTTCTGAAGGGCTGTCCTACTTTGTCTTGACAAAATTTGGCAGTCACTTTCTTTTCCGTTCTGTTTGTCCAATTTGGACAGCAGTCAAAAGAAAGGTACTTTCTTGCCCAGTGGCTAACTTTTGCCACAACAGAAGTAAGCTCTATGTGGAGTTTCTTCAATGCCTATCATCTTCTGTGAAGTAGATTGGTGATGCCAGGAGCAGACATGTCCCATCGACATAAAAAAAGAGAAACTATGTTATTAAAACATCTCAGAAGCTATATTCTGTAAATCTCTGAAGACCACCTATTTATCTAAAATATATTTCTATTTGACCTTGAAAACATACCTAATATGACTACAAGTTTGATTGTGATGACTAACTGCTGACTTGTATTTCTTTGTATCCTAATAAGTTGATAATAATAACTTCCAAAGAATAGAAATTTGCATTACATTGTTAAATGAGTTGTATAGGTATAACACCTTGAACAAGAATAGAAATGTATGTACAGTATGTTCTACCAAAAATAACCTCAAATTTGTATCAATATAAAACAATCTATATCAATGTAAAATATTTAAAACTAGTAGTTGCTTTTTTGGTTTAAAAGTAGATTCAAGACTCTACTCTTTTATCCTATCATTTCTGTAACATACATATAGTATAACAAAAATGGCCCCAAATTTGTATTAATATACAAAAATCTAAGTCAATGTAAAATATTTAAGACTAGTAGTTGCTTTTTTGGTTTAAGAGTAGATTCAAGAGTCTACTCTTTTATCCTATCATATCTATATCTCCCCTTTTCCCTTTCAAAATAAGAACCCTAAAGCTAATCTCCTTTGTTCAGCTTTTTTTCCTGACCATTACCAATAACAACTTGTAACCAACCACCCTAAACAATGACAAATATCCATAACCCATTGAATGACCCAAAACCACCCATCCCACCTCTTGGGAGTATGGGCATTGTGTTTTTAAAATTACTTCCTGCTGTCTGGAATTGATAGCATCTTTAGGGGACCCTGAAAAAAATTGGGTTAGTTGTCTTGTCCTGGGAGAGCTAGCTGTGTCATTTGTTGTCCAGTCTCTTCATAATATGAAAGTGTCAAGTCCTGGCTAGTATAGTCTGTGAGGCTGGATCATCTCAGCTGACCACCTCAAAATTGCCCTGAGCAGTTTGTAGTCCAAAGCCGATCTTTAGGTGGTGTTTGTCAGCTTAGTGGCACTATCATAGTGCAGGTGAAATCACTGTTGTGGGGCCCATCATCCTTTTGGGACTTCAAAGGTCACTGTTAGGTGTGGTCATGGTTTACTGTAGAAAACTTAAACATTTCAAATGTCATATGCAGCAGATCTCGAAGAGGTTAAAGGATCAATGTTTGTTATGTACATCCAGAGTACAAAAACTTAATTTGTAGTTACTTGATACAAACTAAAACCCAAAATCATGTACAGGAAGCTAGATGAAGTCTTTTTCTAGAACTAGTTAGTACTCTATATGACCATTAATATTGTAAGAAAAAGTTTAAAATATATATTGCTGTGGGATTGTTTTTCTGTATGCTCTGAATTTGTGTTGCTACTATTGGTTAATAAAAAAGCTGTTCTGGCCTATGGTCAGACAAGACAAGAGCCAGGTGGGAAATCCAAGAGAGATACAGGGAGAAGAGGACTGAGTCAGAGGAGATACGAGTCCACCTCCCAAGGAGCAACAAGATGCCAGCAGACCAGTAATGCCATGACCACATGGCAACATAGATTAAAAAAAAATGGGTTAATTTATGATGAAAGAGCTAGGTAGCAAGAAGCCTGAGCCACAGATCAAACAGTTTGTATTTAATATTAAGCCTCTGAATGATTATTTACAAGTGGCTGTGGGATTGGGAACTGGCAGGAGGGACAGAGAAAAGCTTCCAGCTACAATTGGCATCCAACATGGGGCAAGAGTTTCCACCTAAAACATGAGAAAACTTAAGAAGAGATGTTAGAATGGAGCTAAAAGTAGCTTCCTAGTTCATGTCTGTCATGTGGGCCACAGTATGGTGATGTCATGATACAGAGACACCATGGCATTCAAGCTTGAGGACAGCATAGCGGATTCCTGTCACTATATGCAGAGGCATCCTGTGCCAGATAATGCAGGAAATCAATGGATTACTGATAAAAGGAATATTAATTAATGGATTATATGGGAAGAACAACTCACTGAAACAGGATAAGGCAAATTCAATTGCAGAGTCCCTGGAAGGCTGAGACCTGATCCCACACTGCTTCCCACCACCTCACTTGGTCTTCACCATACAAGAATTCAAGAGAGAAGGAGCCCGAGTACATGCTCCCCAGATCTTAAGCTAGCCAAGAGGCCATGTCCTTGGGCTTGGTACCCCAAGGTCATAGATGGAATGAATACCCACTACTATGTATATATCTGTCTTACAAATTTTGAGATAATATTTATACCTTAAGAAAAGCTTTAAAAAATCAAAATAAAACCAAAGAATTTTGAGATTTGTGCCAATAGAATAGTCCCTTAATTTTTTTCAGAATTAAAAAAAATAAATTTACTTAAAAGAAAAACAGAAAAAGATTCAAAACAAGAGTACTGTTCCCTTAAATATATCTAATGCAAATTCAAAGCATCAGAAATCATATCTTGTCCCCAAAGGCCATGTCAATACAACATAGGAACTCTAATCATCAGTATTAACTCTTGAAATGAAGGGAACAAGTGGAAGCCAGTGAGAAGAAACCCTGGCAAGGACACAATGTGAGTAGCTGCTCTAGGCATCAGGCTCTGGCTGGCGAAGGACCCTGGTCCTAGATCGAAGGAGGATAGACATCTGGTCAACCGTCTTGGCTTCAAGTGGGGGAACTTGCAGGATTCAAGGAGGGAGCATTGCTGCAGCCTCCAAAGTCAGTCTCTACTTCTCACTCCCTGGAGCATGCGTTCTTACACTTCAGCACAGTCTCCTCAGGAGGATTTGCTGTCGCTCGTGAAGTGACAATACAGGAAACCTACAAGAATAGCGCCCACAACGGGGAGAATCCAATATGCCCAGCAACTTTTGCACATACTGCTCGTTGAAGGATCCTTGTTACTACCTTTAGGTTTAAGGTCACTCGGATGGACATCACCAATGTAGTACTGCTTTAGCATTTCCCTGGCATCCGGGGAGTGGCCAACATCTTCAAAGCTTTCCGTTGCATCAGCACCAGCTTGTTCCAGGAGAACCTCTTCCCCACCAGGATGCTGGGGTTCTGTGGCTAACTTCCTTCAGGCCCGGCTCGTGCTTGACTCTCATCAGCTTCCGTAACCCAGTCCCTTAATTTTTTCTTCTGTCCCATATCAGGTGGCTCTTCTGACATGAGGCAGAGATTTTGGACTTTATTTTAACAAGCATGCTTGGGTTTAGAGAAGAAGAGAGCAACGCTCCAATTCCAAAGTTGTAGTAATTGAACTGGGACTATAATTCAATTGAAGTGGGACTACAAAAATACCATTTATATTATGTGTCTGTAGAGAAAAGCAGAAACAAACATTTGGGAAGATTTATAAAATGTTATCCTGTTGGAGATATGATATACTAATAGGCCAATTTACTCTTTTTCTTGGGACATTTTTTTTTCTGGATGATTTGTCCTTTTTCTTCACATGTCTCATTTGTCAGTAGTCTTCAGATTCCTTAGCTAGAAGCCTTAATTCTCCTGAAAGACAAAACCAAACCTTGCCACAACCCTAGCTTTGGGGAGGTTCCCTTTTGGCAAGTTATATCTTATCAAATGAGAAGCATTTATTAGTCATATAAGTTAGTTTATATTGAGTGGTAATGCTGTTTGATGAACTATCACCTCTTCTAATCAAGAGATCTCTCTTGTTCAAATCTAATCTTTATTATATTTGCTTTATAGTTTCTCCTGAAATTTTTGTTTTATCTTCTAAAGCTGTTTTATCATCCAGAGCAGTAGGTTTTGTGCAATAGACATTAGGCATCTTTACATCATTTTACAATAGCATCTTTTTTTTAATTCTTTTTTTTTTATTTTGCTACAATAGCATCTTTAATTGCTCTGGGAGGGAGTTTCCCCCCCAGTGACAGGAAATAACTGAACTGAATTTGACATGCAGACCCTCTAGCAGACCCCTCATGGGATTTTCCAATGGCAAAGGGTTACTTTGTCTGTCCCTTGTTGATCTACATTCATTTGTCCAGTGTCCATCTTTGTCATACCTCTTCATACTCCACAAGGAAGGGGAATTCTGTTTGGATTATTCTTAGGAAAAAACATTGTTTCTAGGAATGCTCTGCCTACAATCCCTTTTAGATGACCTTGTTTACCACAACTGAAACACCTGACATTTTGATTTTTCTTCACACCTCTGGAAATCACCTCTCCTATCAAAGCATCACCATGATTATGAGATTCAATATTGACTGTATCTTGGATCCATTCCTCTAAGGGTGCTGATCTTGCCTTTAACAGACTAATTTCCCTTTTGCATTGTGCACTAGCATTTTCAAAGCCAGAGATTCAATTATTATTTGTCTAGCTTCTGAATTTGGTGTTATTCTATTTACTGCCGAGGTCAATCTTTGTAAGAAATCAGTGAAGATTTCTTTTGGGCCTTGTGTAACTTTAGTAAATGACTCAATTTTCTTTCCTAATTCTTCAATTCTGGCCCAAGCATTCAAGGCTGCTGTGTGGCATAAAGCCAGGGTGTGGTCATCATATAGAGATTGCTTTTCTATATTAGCATAATCTCCCTCTCCAAGAAGTTAGTCTTGGGAGATTTCCAGATCTTTAGCCCTACTTCATTGTTCAATGGTCTTAGCCTTTTCTTTCTACCAGGTTCTCCACTGTAATTGAGGACTAGGCTCTAAGACTTCTGTAATCAAGTCTCTCCAGTATTAAGGGATAATTCTATTACCAGTTGACCATGAGTTTAACAGCTGCTTTATAAATGAAGAATGCATGCCATATGAGATTACCGCTTCCTTGAATCTACTTAAATCTAACATTTCCACAGGAGTCCATTCAGCTCTTACATAGCCTTGGGTATATTTATCATTTGGCAATTCATCTAAGGTTACTGGATAAACTAAAGTTAGTTGTTTGAAAACCTTAGGCTGTTCCTCTCTAACCTTGTAATGCAAAGCTGAGATCGGTTCTCCTTTAAATTCCTGTGTCTGGGTCTGAATATCTCTATGATCTGTTTCAATAATTTTTTTAAAACTTGTATCTTAGCACTTACATTAACCAACTTTTAGTAATAAAACAAAAATGGTCAAACAGATAATATCTATAATTGACATTATGTAAATCCTATCTAAATTCATTATCCTCTCATTTAATTCTTTCATTTTCAAACCATTTAGCATATTATCATACAGAAACCTCCTTCCCTCCATTTAATAGTGTTTCTCATTATTTAATGTGGGAAAAACTATCTCTTTTAACTAATTCCCCCCTTTAAAAATCCCAGTTATCTCACCAAATCTGCCGACAATGACAGTGAAGATGTGAGGCTGACTGCTTCGGAATAGAACAGTAGAAACCTGAGCTGGTTTTCAAGGTAGCTACTTAGTTTGGCAGTGGCCCGAGGAGGGGGTCCAGGGAAAGGTCACAACCCACCATGAGAGGGACCCCGCTCTCTGAAGAATGCACACAGGAGATCGTGGGGAAGAAACATGTGCGGTGGGAGCTGCCTAATGGCAGAGCTGGTTGGTGGTGAGGGGCTAACTCTGGCAGTGTTCGGAGCCTAAACACCTGTGGAGTTTGCTGCAGAGAGGCTGCAACAGAAAAATCCCAAACTCACTCAGAAGGCTTGGGGAAAAGAAAGGAAAACCTGACCAGTGGGGTGGTGACTCCGGCTACATGCAGCTACTGCAAAGCCATGGGCAAGTGACTTTTTTTGTGAATTCATATCCCAAAAGTTGGATGCCAGATGTAGCATGAATTCTAATTGATTTTAATAATAAAAACCTGGATTCATATATCGGGGTAAATGCTTAAAGGTCAGGGAAATAAAGGAACAGCTATAGTTACCTCTTACCTCTCCAAATCCTTAGACCATAAAGGGTCGAGCTCCTCTCTCTGCCCACTTTATATTCCTCTATCTGCTCAGCCATATCAGTTCCTGTCTCCTGTCTGTTCAGACCTCCAGACCTCTGTGGCTAACTAGTGGCTAGCTCCACCCTCTGATCTTCAGACAAGCTTTATTTGTTAGAGCACAAACCAAACACGGCCATATACAATATAAGTTAAATTTTAAAATGAGATGGCAATACAGATAACACTTAATGAGGGTGGACTGATCCCTCAAGATTATTTTGACTTCTCAGTTAGTGTGATTTTAGAGTGAGCAAAGGTGGTAAATAACACAAGCAACAGGAAATTCAGGCTTTGTTCACAAGGCTGATGTGGATGTGAGTCTCCAGGGCAGATGCTGAAGTTCCTACAGCACGTGTCTCTTTACAGTGGGTTATACAAAGACACATAAACAGTTACAGGAAAGGAATTGGTTTATTGGGGAAAGACTTATTTGAGGGAGAGGTGCAGAGGAGTGGGTGCCATAGTCCCTTGTTGACTGATTCAGAGAGCAAGAGGGGAAAGGAATGAAGCCAGGCCTGCTGTGACCTTTATGGGCCATCAGCACTAGACTTGCCTCACCCAAGTTTGTATAATTCAAGCTTTTCAGGCTATATTCCTTTTTCTGAATGAAGATCAGGTAAACTGATCTTCTCATGCCTCAGAAACATACCCCAAATGGCAAAGAGTCTTCTGTATGGATTCACCTTGGAATGACTGCAGACATCTTGAGTTGTAGCCTCCATAACTGTCCCCAACGAATCAAGTCAGGTTTCCTTGTAGAATTTCAGTATAAATAAACCAAACTATTAGTTTGATATGTGGACTTTAACATCACTCTATTGTATCAGAATGTTCCTCAGAAATAAAACTCCTTTTTTTCAGGGTCCTTAGTGTTAGTGTCAGGATGCTATATACAGATTAAGTGAATGAAATAAATGATTTTCTATTGTTTAAAAGGAGCAAACATCTGTTCATTCATCCATCCATCCATCCATCCATTCATCCATCCATCCATCCATCCATCCATCCATCCATCCATCCATCCATCTATCCACCCATCCATTCATTAATTCACTGCAAAGAGGAAATTATCAAAATAACTGAATAATTCCAGGTATTACTTTAGGGCTAAAGAAATTCAGATCAAATAAACACACAAAGTAATATTAAAAATTATTCAGAGGTCTCTAGCATTTTTAAGTGTATCTCACACATTGCCCATTCCCTTACTTCAACTTTCTCTTTTTCTCTCTTTGTGTTTGTCTATCTCTCTTTCTATACATATATAGTACACACACACACACACACACACACACACACACACACTCACACACACACACACACACACACACACACACACACACACACACACACACACACAAAATTCTATCCATGATTTAACTCTGGATTTTTCTTAGCCTAAGCTTCAAACTTTATTTTTCTTATCTGTAATTTAAAAGAGTGATAAATGATTATAGACAGATTAATATATATTCCTCATCACATTTTGCCATGGAATCCATTAGGCAAGAGGATTTACTCTTTAGGTAATAAATGAGATGATAAAAACCTCAAGTCTAAGCACAATGAAACTTTGAGGATCGAAGTCAGCATCATGGTCTCTTAGCTTCTCAACACTTAGCAGATGCCTGTTCATCAACCCATTTTTGTACAATACAGCCTGGACAATGAAGTGACCAAGATGGTAAAAACTTTATTTTCTGATTTGTCTTTATCACTTGCTGGTTTTCAGATTAATCTAATGTGGCATTTCTCAATTTTCTTACATGGGATTACTGTATGACAACAGAGTGATTTAGTGTTCTCTAGCATCATCAAGAGAAACTATTAAAATTCAACCTTACCCATAGAACAGATGATAGGAGTGTCAGGAAAATATTCAAATAACATGTCCATGGAGTAGTAACACACATCTTATTTTTACAATGAGGGAGAATTAAGTGAGAGTATTTTGTTGAATAGTGAATTATGACAGAAATAGGAAAACCATTTAGGAATTTTATCTCTCAAATTTCGCTTTCTTCCAAAGTACATACTTTGAAGGAGCAAATGGTGCTAACAGTGATTTTATGCTCCTATAAGCATTCCCACCTTTTGACTAACATAACTCACCACATGACTTTTCCAGTGTAAATGAAGTCATAAACAGTTATTCATGTAAGAATATTTTCACTTAAGAACAGCAGTGATATAGAAGAAAATATTACATATTAGGAAATCAATTCTTGTGTTGTCAATCATGTATTCTAATCAGTGACTTCAGCCAGTCATTTGTCATTTCTGACTTTATGTTTTCCAAAGAAATAAAATATGACCTTTGAGTAATAAATGTGTTTTCTTCTCTGACAGGATAACTAAACGCTTAGAAATAAACACTTAGTTCCCTTGTCAGAACAAAAAAAATACCATTTTAGAGTGATTAAAAACAATATTTATGGCCTCAAGTTTGTGTAGTGTGCTTCAAGAATACTGTCAAGTTAGCTGTTTATCACTCACAGCTTCAAGGAGCATCACCAGGCAAAGAGCTGTGAGCCTTTGAACAAGCTGTTCTTGGGAATCAGCAATGTGCTACCAGGGCTTTAGATATTATGACTCACAGCAGTGATTCAATGTATTATGTTTTCCTATGAATAAACATACAGACAGCTAAATAGTCATGAAGAAATAAAGTTTCATCAACATGATGCCAAAAACTCAGTTGCATCTTCTCAAGTAGAATGTAATGTGACCAGATCAAATGTCAGTTCATTATTTGTTTCTCCATGGATTTTATATCCCAGAGATTTTTCTCATTGAAATCAGCCCTCTCTATGGAGACAGACATGATCTCTCAGGGGACTTTGGCAATGAAAGGTTGCATTACAGTTCTCACATCATAAAGCTAATAGTACATGGCAAATATAATAGGTACATGGAGAACATATCCTTGACACTTTCTTGCAATTACATAATTATTTTCAGTGATGATAATAAGAAGGAGACACATCTGTAACATGAATCTTAAAAGGTCTTATTAAATAAAAACATGGGAGCCAAGTATTGGGGTGAATTCTGAAAGATCGGAGAAGCAGAACAAGCCACAGCCAACCTCACCTCAACAACTCCTCATCCGATCCTGTTTCTACGAATCCTCAGACAGAAAGCTTCTGAGTCCTCACTGGAATGTATCTCAGCTGAACTGCTGCTAAAAGCCTAAAAAGCTTAAAAAGCTTCTAGTTCCTGGTCCTCATGCCTTATATATATTTTTGCTTCCTACCATCACTTTCTAGGATTGAAGGCGTGTGTCTTTCCCAAGCAAGACATGAGATCTCAAGTGCTGGGATTGAAGGTGTGTGTCACCATGCCTTGCTGTTTCCAGTTTGGCCTTGAACTCACAGAGATCCGGATGGTCCTCTGCCTCTGGAATTCTGGGATTAAAGGCTTGGGCTACCACTGCCTAACCTCTATGTTTAATAAAGTGGCTGTTCTGTTCTCTGACCCCCAGATAAGTTTATTGGGGTGTACAATATATCAACCACATACGTCATATACAAAGAATTGAAACAAGTCAATAAGTGGATTTTTCAGTACAGACCTGACAAGCCAGGGGTGGATTAGATGCTACATCAAAATCCCAAAAGAACAAAGCAACCAGATCAATAAGATGGCTGAATTGGTAAAGGCATTTGCCACCAAGCTTGATGACCTGAGTTCAACTCCTAGAACACACATAATGGAAGAAGTGAACAGATTCCCACAAGTTGTCTTCAGACACACACACACACACACACACACACACACACACACACACACACACACACGTGTGTGCGTGTGCATGTGCACCTCTAAATAAATAAATACATAGTTGTAAAAGAAGAAATAAAAACACTTTCAACTAAGTAAGACAGCACACCTTAATGGGATCTTGGAGTTAGAGACAGCTAGAGGTTAGGGAGGGCAGGCAAGGAGTTAAGAAGAGCAAGCTGGAGGAGTGAGTGAGAGACGGAGAAGACAGGCAGGGAGACGAAAAAGGGTGACAGTAATGAATCTCCAGGAGCAGAGCAAGCGGGGGTGGGGAAGACTTAGGAAGAAGGGTCCCAAATAGGAATCCCACCAGAGGGAGTATTTCAACAATTTAGGAATGAAGACACAGGGAGGGAAAGGATTAAGTGATGGGAACTCAGTCTGAGAGTATCTCCAGGCACATCAACACTTGTCAGAGAGATGCCCTGAATCACAATGGAGAGGGATCACTTTCCACCCGATGGGCACCCAGTAGGGTGAGAGAAGCCTCTGGATGCACCAGTGTGACTTTTGTTGAATAGGTTCCAGGATCCCAGACCGACAGATAGAAAGCGGGCTCCAGAAAGTCAATGAGAGAGCCAGAGCCAGAATAGGCAGCTCAGAGGGGGAACTGATGGAGGAGGTGAGGAAAGACAAGTGTGTAGAGAGCCGTGCACGGCCATGCCTCAAAGATGGCGCGGCGTCTGGCTTCTGCCTTCCCGATGGCAGATGCTCCTTATTTGGCTAAGGCTAGGATCTGGCTTGCTTCTGCACACCTGGACCTAATCTGGCTTGCTTGCGTATGTCTGACCCTATCGGCATTGTCCACGTGGCACCACGGGGTTGATTGCCCAGTGGCTATAAAGGGCGTGGGCTGGCTTTTGAGAGCGGGCGCGCGCGAGTGAGTGTGAGAGAGAGAGAGAGTGAGTGAGAGAGAGAGTTAGTGAGTGAGAGTGAGAGAGAGTGAGAGAGAAGAAGAAGATGGCTTTCCCCGGGGTCAGAAGATTGTTCAAGGTTCCTGAATAAACTGCTTGGAGAAGAGCCTGGCGTCGCCTCTTCCTTGCTGGTCGAGGCGGACGCGATACAAGTGGGTAGAGTATTAGGGGATAGAAATGGCTGAAAAGACTCTAAAATATGGCATAGAATATGGTGGGTGGTAGGAGCCAGCAGGAGCAAATGATCTGAAACCAGGAGGGTCAAAATCAGCAAATTAGTTCCACCATGTGGGACAGGAGTCTTTGAAAGTGGGACCTAGTGCTCTCCTCCTGGGTTTTGTCACTGGGTGTAAGTGAAGGTGTGGTGAAACACTGAATGGGGATCTGACGAGGCTGTCTGTGGGGGACGAGGAACAGAGCGCAATGGTGGAAGGACAAGCAGATTTTATACGATGGTCAGTGGTATGGGGTCTTTGAGCTGATACAGGCTGCTTGAATTGACTGGGAATTAGATGGCCTTCCCAAGATAGTTGACCTTTGAGGGCAGATTAAGGGAGGTTCCTGATGAGCCAAAATCATCTTTTGGACTCTATTTACCCAATAAGAATTCATCTGTTTGTCCAGCCAAAGTCCTTCTGTTTAGAACATTATCACTAGCCCTACCATTTGGGAATGGGGGGGTGCTTAATAAGTTAAACAAGAAATATATAAACAATTTAAATTATTGAAACAATAATAAAACATCTTTCAAATAAAAAAACAAGATACAGATGGATTCACAACAGAATTCTACCAGACTTTCAAAGAACTGCAATCAATACTTCTTAAATTACTAAAAGAAAAAAAGATACAGAAGGAATACTTCCATACTTTTTTTTGATGAGGCCAAAGTTTCTCAATATCAAGACTACGTAAAATAAACACGCGTGCGTGCACACACACACACACACACACACACACACACACAGAGACAGCGAGAGATACAGAGAGAGACAGAGGGACAGAGACAGAGAGAGAGAGAGACAGAGAGACAGAGAAGAATAAAAGTCAATATCTCTGATGAACATAGACTCAAAATTTCTCAACGCAATATTTGCAAAGTGAATATAGGCATATATAAAATAGATCATACCCTGTGATCAGACTCTTTCTATTCTAGTGATGCCAGGAATGGTTCAACATATATAAGTTGATGAATGTGAAAAATCATATAAATAAACTTAAAAATGAAAATCACATGATAGCTCAATAGATGTGGAAAAAGAGTTTGACAAAATCCAACATGACTTCATTGTTTAAGTCCTAGAGGAAATAGAACTGAGACGACATTATCTCAATGTAATAAAATCTGTCTATGACAAACACACAGAAGACACTATCCTAAATGAAGAAAAAGGCAAAGGGGTCTCATTAAAATCAGGAACAAGGCAAGTGATCTATAAAAATAATGGCTTAGTACATAGTTGGCATTCTAAAGTGAGATAGAACTCTCAATGGTGCATCTGTCTTTTGGTAGTAGACTTATAACATGTATTTGCAGGACAGTGTCAGAGAGTATGAAGCAGAGATACATTGAATATCTACAGGGTAGACAGCAAGACAGGCAATGTGCATCTTATAAGGTCACCTACATATCTTTACTGCCTCAACTGTTGTGTTGATCATTGCCACATTACATTAAATTTTACTGTATAGACGTCATTATTCTTGGACTGGGAAAAATAGAAACCCCACATGAGATATTACTTCCTGGAAATTGAGTGTAAAGGATTCTTCTTTCTTCATTAAGGTGTTAATGAACGATGTCAGATGTTTATAGAGACTTTCAGAAAATTAACCAAAGAACCTTGAGGTCCACTTGGTTATTTCTTTCAGTGTACATGAAGATCTAATCTCTGACAATGTAATTTAAGTGCTTGCCCATTCCTGAGAACAACTCCTCTAGCCAGGAATCTGGGGGTATCCCAGTGGAGTAACCACGTGAGAGAGGAAATTGCAGTCCTCCCTGGGGGATTTTAGTCTCACTAGTAAAATAATTTAAAAATGAATTCAAATGGAGGTTCTAGGATCACTTTATCCAAGTCTAAAGAATAACTTCAGGGCAGTCAAACCGTAAATCTCAGCATTTGCTGGAGGAGAATGGAGAAGTGAAAAAAAAAATTCACCCTGTTTATGTTAAGCTGGCATGGAGTTCTGTCATACTTCAGACAAAAACTCCCATGGTTGGGAGGAGTGCTCCATAGGAAGAATAAGGAAGCTCAGTGTATCAGAAAAAGCACACTTAGACTTTGGGCAGCAGCCAAAAGAGAGTGACAGAGAAAAAGAAAATGGACAAGTTATACTTTTCTGAGTCAGGACTCAGAAAGATGGGCAGATCCATCCCCAGCCTCAGAGTGCCTAGCCGAGACTGCAGTAGAGGCCAAGAATTCTAGGAAGAAAAAGTACATTATTTCTTATAAGGGCTAATTATGCCTCCTATCTCTTTAGCATAGCTTAAGGTGAGCCCATCTCTCTGGAGGTGGTCCTGTTTTCGTAAGAGGAAGTTCTTCACCCAGGTCATTGACTTACATAACTGGAAGATTAAGTTTCCACTCAGGCCAGGGATTTCATTCTTTTGACCAAAAGAATGGGACTTTGCTGCTACTGTGACTTACCATTATAAGTAGATAAATAATGTGCTGTGGGATGTCTTTCTGTATGCTGTGAATATGTGTTGCTCTGATTGGTTGATAAATAAAGCTACATTATCCTATGGCAAGGCAGCTTAGAGGCAGGCAAGAAATTAAAGCAAATATACAGAGAGAAGAAAGGAGAGGAGGGGGAGACGCCAGCCTGCTGCCTAAGGAGCAACATACCAGCAGACCAGTAAAGCCACAGAACACGTGGCAAAGCATAGATTAATAGAAATGGGTTAATTTAAGATATAAGACGTAGCTAACTAGAGGCCTGCCATAGGCCATACAGTTTGTAAATAATATTAAGCCTCTGAATGATTATTTTATAAGCAGCTGTAGGACCTTTCAACTACAATAACGTTTTAGTATTTCCATTGGGAAGTTAGCAATAATTAACATACCATACCAGAGACCAGAAGAAGCAATGATCTAAAATGTTTCTTTTGTAGTTGTGTAGAATCTGACCTGAAGGCAGTCATTCAGATGCTCAGGCTTATACAAATTCAATGGTAAAACCTAAGGCACTCATTTTCATTAATTTTGATTCTAATCAGACATAAAGGCTTTATTTTAGTTAGATAATTATCATTTAACTTAGCATAGAAGTCTTCATTTTTAACTTTATATACGCTTACACCATAAAAATAATCTCTCATTGTCTCTATCAAAACCAAATTCTTTATTGGCAAGCAAGAGTCCTAGACTAAATCAAAATGGAAGCATAGGGTCATAGTGTTATATAAAGTAGACTGGGTAGTTTATGGAACTAGAAACATATTGAGAACAAAATAATGTAAACCTGTACGTAGGATGGACATTGAAGACTGAATCTATTGTCCTGAGCCCAAATTGGAAACTAAGTTAACATGGCTTTGCTATTTCAATGTTTTCATTTGCATAATGTTATTTTCTCTAGCGGATGTTTATCCAGGCAAGCAGTTGTTCACAGGGCAACTTCCACAAAAGAGTCACACTTCAGGAGAATTCTTATCTCATTGCTTTCATCAATCCTATTATAGTATCAGTAATCTTATTCAATTCTAATCAGATTCTTACTTTTATAAACCCAATCTAAACCAAACTTCAAATTCTCAAAACATTTCTTTACGTTTTTCTTCTTATGACACCACTAAAGGTCCTTCAGATTGGCTTTTTGTTGTCAAAAGGTTTCTCTGGTCCCACCTGACCCCAAGGTCCTACAGCCACTTATAAAATAAAATAATCACTCAGAGGCTTAATATTACTACAAACTATATGGCCTGTGGCAGGCCTCTTGCTAGCTAAGTCTTGTATCTTAAATTAACCCATTTCTATTAATCTATGTTTTGCCACATGTTCCGTGGCTATACTGGTCTGCTGGCATGCTGCTCTTGGGGCGGGCAGGCTGGTGTCTCCCCAGACTCCACCTTTCTCTTTCCTGTCTCTTTCTTTAGATTTCCTGCCTGCCTCTAAGCTGCCTTGCCATAGGCCAAAGCAGCTTATTTATTAACCAGTGGGAACAACATGTATTCACAGCATATGGAAAGATATCCCCCAGCAGTTTTTCTACTCCTGAGATAAGTAAAGTACTAGAATGCTCCCTTCTGTTTCATCAATAGTTTGTGTTGTTCATAGTTGAGGAGTAGGTATTGGATGATCTGCAAAGACTGAAATTCTGGGGGAGAGATGTGCTCACAGAAGAAGGAGTCATGAGTTTGACAATGACAGCAAGTATGAGATACTTAAATGGAAATTCTTCATACAGCAAGGCATTTTAAACAACATGTTTTGTTTCCTAGGCCATGTAAGTCACAGAAATCTGTCCAGATCTTAATAATAACTAAAATCCCTATAAGACCATGAAACAAGAGGCTGAGTATTCTTTGGTGCCCAAATATGGGGTCGGTTTAGACTTTCCTGGCTAATGAAATTTCATGGAGAGATCATATTCCTTCTAGACAAGCCTCAGGAAGGGAAACACTGGGAGAGCAAGTGTCAAACTGTATTTGAGAGAGAGAGAGGGCAAAAATTCATTTGTTTTGAGGATATTTCTAAAGTCATTTAACTTTCTCTAGTCCAACATGCTACACATAGTAAACTATGATACTGTGAAGAACTTTTTTTTTCTAAGTTTCAATTCTTAACAGTGATAAAGTAACTAGAAATTTTTCACTCGGTAGGGAGAAAATTTTCATTTTATGAAGGATATGGGCTGTGAGTCCCCTTAATTATAGCAACAGTTCATCTAGTGATTTTGTAGATGATGTAATCACTGGTGCAGCTTAGGTATAACCACTATTCCATCCCAGTGGAGGTCTAGGGGTAGAGTGTGGTACCTTGAATGACATTGCAAACACCTCATATGAAAGAAGAATGGTAACCTTAGGGAGAGAGATAGCTCAGTGGTTAAGAGCACCTGCTGGGTTTGGATCCTAGTATTCACATCAAAGGGCTCATAACCGCATGTAACTCGAACTTCAAGGACTCCAATGCCCTCTTCTTCAACACTACATGCTCATGGCATATGCACTCAAACATATACATAGACACATAAGTTAAAATTAAAAAATTAAAAATAATAATATAAAATCGAACAATACAACAACAACAAAACAATAATAAAAACTTAACCCATACTCTAAACCTAGATGGATAGATTCCAGTGCAAAAAAAAATTACGTAAAATGAAAACCCAAGGTAATATGTCTGATCTTTTTTAACAACTTGGGGAAGAAAGTGTTTACCTCATCTTACATGTTATAGTTCATTATCCAGGGAAGACAAAGCAGGAACTCAAGGCAGAAGCCTGAAGCAGGAACTACAGGGAAACATTGCTTACTGGCTCGTTTGATATGATTTTATTCATAAAAGACTTTAAAGATTCCACCAGGAAGCTAGCGGAATTAACAAACACTTTCATCAAAGCGGTAAGATGCAAAATTAACATTTTAAAATCAGTAGCATTCCTATACACCAATAACAAACACACTGAAAAAGAAATCACCTGGGTAAGTCCACTTATAATGTCCTCAAACAAAATAAAGTATCTTGGTAATAGCCTAGCTAAAGATGTGGAGGAGTCCACAATAAAAACTTTAAAACAGTGAAGAAAGAGATTTATGAAGATGCTAGAAGACAGAATGATCCCCAGTGCTCCAGTTTGATAGGATTGTTACTGTGGAAAATGATCATTCTGTCAAAAGTGGTATACACATTCAGTGAAATACAAATCCAAGTTGTAGTGCTGTTTTTTTCAGAGAAATAAAAAAATCTAGAAATTCATATGGAAGTGCAAAAGATTACAGCCAGTCAGAGTAATCCTCAGCATAAATAGTTCTGTTGGAGATATTGGAGGTCTCACCATGCTTGATTTCAAGTTGGATTTCAGAGTAATAGACATGGCTTGTTATGAGCACAAGGACAGGCACATAGAATGAAACTAGACAGATAAGACAATATGACTACAGCCACCTGACATTTGACAAATGTAGGAATGGCTTGGTATGGGCACAAGTACAGGAACATAGAACGGAATTGGACAGATGGCCCATGTAAGACAACATGACTACAGCCACCTGACATTTGACAAATGTAGGAAAATGAAACTGGATCCTTATTCTTCACCATTCACAAAAATCTACTCCAAATAGATCAAAGACCTCAGTATAAGACCTCCGAAAATGCTTGAGGAAAAAGTAGGGAATAGTTTTTACTATACAAGCTCCAGTAAACACTTTCTGAATAGGACTCCAGTTACTCATGAAATAAGACCAATGATTGGCAAAAGGGACCTCATGAAATAAAACACTCTTCTGCACAGAATAAATAAAACTATTAAATACTTTTTGATAACTTCTTACACTGCCATCTACATCAATCCTGCCTTCCTCTCTCCAACTCTTTCCATGTCCCCATACACTTACAAATTCACAATCTCTATTATTGGAACACACACATGTAAACACATGGTATATGTGCATACTCATATAGATATATACATGTGGATGAGGATACATGGTATATAAAACCTTCTGATTCTAGTTAGCTTTACTTGTATGTACATGCATCCAGAGCTGAGCAGTTGGTATTGGAAGACCTATGGGGAAATTTCATCCCTGGAGGAAATTGTTTCTCTCTCAGTAGCCACAGACCAACTTCATGTAGAATTGGAACCATATAGAATTTCCTCTGTCCACATTAGAAAGGTCATTTGGTGCTATCATTATGCCAGTCTCATCCAGGAAACCATATTTTTGAGATTTCATGGGTGCATTTTCCATGTCATGCCTAGCGCCCACTATCTAGCAGCAGGAATCCTGAATCTCTAGGTCTTACAATCTTTTCACTAATTTTTCCTGAACATTATGTGTAGGGGTTATGTACATTTACAAAGCCACTATGGAATTCACCGTGGAGATTCTCAGCTAAATATAAGAGTTGTCATGATTCAGCTAGACCATCCACTCCTGAGCATATACATACAAGACTTGATATCTTGCTATAGAGCTATGTTCTCATAAATAGATAATAAAATTGTTGTGTATACACAGTACAATTTTATTCATTTGTAAATAAAAGTGAAATTATAAAATTTGAAAGTAAAATGAATGAAAATGGAAGTTGAAAAAAAAATAAAGGTAAGCCAGGGTCAGAAAGACAAACATTGCATGTTCTTTCTCATATGTAGATCTCACTTTCAACGTTTTAGATTTCTATGCTTAACATGGGGTCCTTTTAAGGGACAGAGGGCTAGAAGGGGTGAACTTGGCAGGTGACAGGGAAAGAGGTTTTAAAAGAGAAGGAATAGTAGAGCATGACGTGAAAGAAGAAGGAGGAAACCAAAAGATAAATGGTTTAAATTGAGAGGAGGGTGAAAAGAAACTGGAGACGAGGGACAGAGTGTGGCTGTCTAAAAGCAAGGATGTGTGAATTCACGTAGAATCCTACTGCTTTGAAGTTAATTAAAATTATAACGTAAAAAGCAAGAATTCGAAGCATTATTCTGCATGGATAGATAATCCTTGTCCCAGAAGCCATAGGTTATAGAACAAAATCTCAGTGCCAGGTGTGATTATATTTATGAGTTGTTGATTAAGGAGGACACAGAAGCCCCCAGTATAACACAGGCTGTTACCATTGCTCTTGAGCTCTCACAGAACTAGACAGAAAGATCATACTGTTGAAGACATCACACATTTTGCTTTCAGGACATAGAGAAGTCGAACTGGATCTGAGCTGGGAGCTTCCTCTATGCTGGCCAAGTTTCCAAGTGCTGGAAGGTACTGTGTAGGCTGCCAGGGAAGAAAAGTTCTCAACAGTCTTATTCATCTGTGAGCCTGTGAACCATAGCAATCTGTAGGCAAGATATGTCCAACGGTGCAACAGCAGCATGACTGCTATGGGGGTAACCAATCACGTTCTCACTGGTTTTCAGAGGGACCCTGTCCCCACAGTCTACAGTCTTTGGGGCTGAATCTTTATGACTTGTAATGCTGTTTCTATTTGCCTTTAGGGTTTATCATACTTGCCCTAAAATTATTATGCTTTGGGTTCTCTGACTGGCGTGTGTGTGTGTGTGTGTGTGTGTGTGTGTGTGTGTGTGTGTGTGTCTATACATTTCCTGCTAAGGGTTTGCTAAGATTTGCTGAATAGTTCATTTAGTTTTTTTAAATTTTAACTTAAGACTTTGGCATCCTGACTGTGTGTAGGTAACATTTCATTTCCCCTGGACCTTAAACATAAACTAGATAAGATGTGACGTAAGGAATGAGACATGGTTCCTCTGTAAAGAGTAGGGGAAGCCAAACGTTGGGTTAATTTTCTTCAGGAGATTGTAGTGGTGCATTCTGATAGGCAAATCCTGAAGAGGATGAAGTGAAGCAGAAGAATCATCAGTTTGAAACAAATTTGGGGTACAACTTTAGGAAAGCCATAGTCACTTCAACAGCTCATTCATTCCTGGGAGGGAAGGCTTCTATCCAGTAAGTGAAGGAGTCTAAACAAATCAACAAAATAATAAAGTCTTTAACTTGATAGGTGTATCTCCTTTGGATTAGTTCAAACATTGGTGGAAGAAAAAGATGGCCAGAGTTCTTTTACCTAAAGATAGTATAGGCCTGACACAATTTAAAAAAAAAAAGAAAAAAAAACCTGTGAAGATCAGTCCCTGTCCTAGGAACAGTTAAGCTGCCATTACTAAGATGGTATTTCTCCTTGAGTGAATTGAGTCATGCATTTTCTTAATTATTTTCTGTTATAGGTATTAGGGTAACATTCTTTTATTTTCCATATAGAGCCATGCTCCCCTTTGGTGCCTCTTGTTTTTAATGCCCACTGCTACTCCTGGGGTGGATACTTAGGCTGTACATCATCCACCTTTGGAGTGAACAATACTAGAACTTAGGGGATCTGTAAGGTTGCATTTTTCCCACTTACCAGCCTATTTCCTTGGACACTATGAGACATATCCTTGTATGGCCCTTGCAGTGGACAATTGCCAGTAGGTTTGGGAAAAGGAAGGATTCCAGTAAATTTAGGATCTACTGCTTACGTGTATGGGTGAGGTGCTGTGTGTTAATAGTCCTTGCTCTTTCCAGAAGGCAGCATAGGCATTAATATCATAAAGGCATACTTTCAGTCAGTATAGGTGTTCATCCTTTACCTTGCTTCAAACTGAGTCTTCTTGTTAGGGTTATTAGTTTGGCCTCTCAGACCAAGGTAGAAAGAGATAACACAGAAGCCTCTTTTAGTTTTATCTGGCTAAGGGCTGAATTTCCATCCTTACATTCTATAGTTAAAATGTAACTGCTCCCAAACAGATCAAGCTAACCAACTGTCTCATTTATCCAGAGGGCCTGATCCAGTTGGGGGCTCCTCAGTCATTGGTTCATAGTTCATGTGTTTCCATTCATTTGGCTATTTGTCCCTGTGCTTTTTCCAAACTTGGTCTCAACAATTCTTGCTCATACAAACCCTCCTCTTTCTCGCCAATTGGACTCCCCGAGCTCCACCTGGGGCCTGGCCGTGGATCTCTGCATCCGGCTCCCTCAGTCATTGGATGAGGTTTCTAGCACGACAGTTAGGGTGTTTGGCCATCCTATCACCAGAGTAGGTCAGTTCGGGCTTTCTCTCGACCATAGCCAGTAGTCTATTGTGGAGGTATCCTTGTGGATTTCTGTGGGCCTCTCTAGCACCCTGCTTCTTCCTATTCTCATGTGGTCTCCATTTACCATGGTGTCTTATTCCTTGTTCTCCCTCTCTGTTCTTGATCCAGCTGGCTCCCATAAGTAAACCATATCTCCTTCGCATTGTACAGGGCTGCTCATTTAACTCAGGCTACCTGGCAGAGGTAAAGGAGGATGTCTCGGTACAAAGGTGTGCCAAATTCGAAGACATTTCCCTGGTGTGGTGATTCAGGCTTTAGGGTGCTACAAGTTTTGATACTACTGGGGTGAACAGGAAGTCCTGCTGGAAGGACCAGCCTTCAGCAGCTCAGGAATTGAAGGAAGCTGCACTTCCCTTCAATTGAAGTGGACTAATCACTAAATTGACTTTTCTGTCTGAGGGAGTAAAACTTAATCCTCTGGGGCTGGCAAGAAAGGGAAACACAAACACAGACGCATAGACACACAGACACATAGACACACACACACACACACACACACACACACACACACACACACACACACATACACACACACACATACACATCTAGGGTACTGATGAATGGCAGGTCATAGAAACTAAAGAGGAGATGCAGAGTAGGCTAACTACTAGACAGACAAACAGACACATGAGGACGTTTCTGAGGGCCAAAGCTTAGTTCATTTTTTCTTTTTTTGTTGCTTATTGTACTCTATTCTTTTTCTGTTCTGGTCTACCCTGATGTTTACCTTTTTCTCTTTCTGGATGACTTTCTTCTAACTACCTCCCAATGTCTTCCTTCTCACTTCTTTATTTTATTTCTTACAGCTTATATACCCCAGCAAAATCTTTCATGCAATATAAAAATACAATGTGGCTACATTCCATTTTTAAGTGAGTAATTACAATGAATACAAGTAAAAACAGCATGTTTCCTACTTCCCTTACAAGATTAAACATCCTATGTATTACAGGTGAAGGACAATTTATCCCAAGAACCTACATGCATTCATATCCAAGCAACTTGTCATAGATTAACAGAACATAAGCAAGCAAGGTGTTTTTCTCCACCAGTTCTTTTGTTGGTTGGCTGCATTTTTGTGGTTACAAAGAAAAGATCAATCACTTCATTATTTATCTCAAAAGGTAATCTTATAAAAAAATCGTAAAGGAACCACAAATCTAAACCTATGTATGAAAAACCATCAGTCCACTCTACTTTAAATCCTCAGGGTGCATACCCACTCGTCATCAGTTTTTTATGTCTAGAAGCTGAGGGCAGAAATGGATACAAGGAATTAATCATCACCTTTGATCACCAACCCATCTTAGCAAGAAAGGTACATCAGCCAGCAATAGCCAGACTGCCTTCGTTTTTGTTCCCTGACCCCTGAGTCCCTCACTCAACTATTTAATGTATGCCTTTCTGAACTTTAAATTGTTCCCCAAGATTTTCTACCTCAAAGTCAGTAATAAAAAATTCTTAAGCTAACCTTAAGTCATTATCTAAAGCTTTGTTTTAGCTATGATGCACACTAAAACCTGTGAACACATCTGCCAACATTAAGATTAAAAGAACTTGAGCTAGCCTAGCTTCTGGGACTCAATTGTTTTCCTTAATCATTAACCTATACCACAGTCTATAAGGCTCCTCAAGAGAATCTCTTAAGTCCTAGCTGCATAACACTTCCTTGTTCCTATTTTTTACCCTATTTTGTGCCCTTGCTTTATCAGGGGCAGGGGCAACACTGTATCCTACCTTTACCTATATTATTTTTACCACTAAACTAACCTCTATCATAATCTCTTACTGTATTTGTTAAAAGCCCTTAATCATCAAAATTCTATTTAAACTAACACTGTCATTGTACAAAATCATTACCTCAATTAAACAGTACAGCTTTAGAGGAAATAATCTTCATAATAATCCACAGGTAAAAATGCCCAGTAAAACAGAATATTTCCATGGGATAATCACACTATATTAAAGGCAATGGGGGCTCTCCCTACACCCATTCACACCATGCCAGGTACCAGAGGAAAATGGCAATGGCAAACATGTAAAGGCACAGCAGTAGAAAGACACATTCTGTAGACAAAGCCCTTGGGGACTTGCCTTTCCCACCTCACTGCTTGTATCCACTGCTGTGCTGCCGCACCCATCTCTGGAGGATATCCACTGCTCAGATGCAGGCCAAGCCAGTCAGAAGAACAGGTACTGACTGAGAAACGCTTAAGGAGAGGTGTTCAACATTGTTAGCCGACAGGGAAATGCAAATCAAAACAACTTTGAGATTCAGTCTTACAGCTGTCAGAATGGTTAAGATCAAACAAAAATACCAGCAACAGCTCATGCTGGTGAGGTTGTGGAGCAAGAGGAACACTCCTTCATTGCTGGTGGGAGTACAAACTTGTACATCCACTTTGGAAATCAATACAGTGGTTTTTTAGAAATTGGGAATTGGTCTACCTCAAGATCCAGCTATACAACTCCTGGGAATATACCCAAAGGACACTCCATCCTGCCACAAGGACATGTGCTCAACTATGTTCATAGCAGATTTATTCATAATAGTCAGAAACTGGAAACAACCTAGATGCCCCTCACTCAAAGAATGGATAAAGAAAATAGGGTACATTTACACAATGGAGTATTACTCAGCTGTTAAAAAATGACAACATGAAATTTTCAGGCAAATGAATGGAACCAGAAAAAATCATCCTGAGTGAGGTAATTCAGACACAGTATGTACTCACTTATAAGAGTATAATAGCTGTCAAGTCAAGGATAATCATGCTACAATCCACAGACCCTGAGAGGCTGAGTAACAAGGAGGGCTCAAGGGGGATGGATGGATCTCATTGGGAAAGGGGAATAGGATAAATATCAAGGGTGGATGGGAGTGGGTAGGGATGGAAACTTGAGGGATCAGGTAAGGGGAGGAAAGGGATGGAAGGAGAGAGTACTGGGACAGAGAACTGGAACTTGGGGGCATCTCGGAAGCAAGGTAGAAACCTAGTACAATGGAAACTTCCTGTAATCTAGAGAGTGACCCAGTGAAGACTCCTAGTAATGGAGGGTTTGGAGGCTGAACCAGTTATCTTCTGTACAGGCACAGCTTCCAGTGGAGGGATGGGGACACCAAACCAGCCACAAAACCTTTGACCTACAATTTATCCTGCCTGCAAGATGTGCTGGGGTAAGTGTGACATAGAACTTGTGGGAGTGGCCAAAGAATGACTGGTCCAACTTGAGACCCATGCATGCCACAAGAGGGAGCCCTCATCTGACACACCCTGGAGGGGCCAGGGACCAGAGGCTGGATAGCCCAGAGATCCAGGATTGAACCAAACATGACTGGCAAACCAAACCAAACCAAATCAACCAACCAACCAACCAACCAACCAACCAACTAACCAAACAAACAAACAAACAAAAAAACAAAAAAAAAAATCCAAACTAAAAACAATGAAATGATTCCTGTAGCTGTAGTTTTCTCCAGTCCTGCCTGGTCCACAGTCAGGACAAATCTCTCTCACCTGACAGTCCCACAGCCGCTCAGACCCAACCAAGTAAACACAGAGACTTATATTGCTTACAAACTGTATGGCTGTGGCAGGCTTCTTGCTAACTATTCTTATATCTTAAATTAATCCATTTTCATATATCTATACTTTGCCACATGGCTCGTGGCTTACTGGCATCTTCACATGCTGCTGGTCCTGGTGGCGGCTGGCAGTGTCTCCCACTCAGCCTTCCACTTCCCAGAATTCTCCTCTTTCCTTGTCCCGCCTATACTTCCTGCCTGGCCACTGGCTAATCAGTGTTTTTTTTTTATACAGAACAATATCCACAGCAGATTCCTCATGCTATACTACAATACTCATAGACCACAGCCTAGGATAATTGTCATCAGAGAGTCTTCATCCAGTAACTGACAGGAGCAAATGCAGAAACCCACTGCCAAACATTAGGCAGAGCTCAGGAAATCCCACAGAAGAGGCAGAGGAAGGATTGTAGGAACCAGAGGGATCAAGGACACCACAAGATCATGACCCACAGAATCAACTAAGCAGGGCTCATAGGGGCTCATAGAGAGTGAAGTGACAATCAGGGAGCCTGTATGAGTCTGACCTCTGCATATAGCTTGTGGTTGCATAGTTTGGTGCTCCTGTGGGACCCCTAACATTCGAAGTGGGGGCTGCCTCTGACACTTTTGCCTGCTTTTGGGACCTTTTACCTCTTCCTCGGTTGCCTCGTCCAGCCTTGGTATAAGGGTTTGTGCCTATCTTATTGTAACTTGATATGTCATGTTTGGTTGATATCCTTGGGAGGCCTCCTCTTTTCTTAAGGGAAATGGAGGGGAAGTGGATCTAGGGGAGAGAGGAGGTCAAGGGAGGGGGAATGGGAGGAGAGAAGGGAGGAGAACCTGTGGTCAGGATGTCGTATATGTGAGAAAATAAAAAAGAAATGCAGATCAAGGTGAATCAACTTTAAGAACCAGCACATGTGTATCTATGCAAAAGGCTGTAACAGAATGACCAAGGGTCAGGCCTTTGGAATAACATTGCTTTTAACTTACAGTTTTATTTAGTTATGATTTCTTTTTATTTACTCACATAAGCATGGCTTTAGCAGGAAAAATAGTTGCCATTTCTTGTTAAAAAGAACATGAGCCAGTATATTATGTAGTTATCTCAGTTTCTGTAATTATGGCAGCTAAACCTCAAGTTCCATAGTTGAGTGTTTTCTTATAGTTTCCCATGTTTCATAAATTCCAATGAAGATTTTACTTCAAATTAGAGCAAAATGATTGGACTTCCTTAGATGGTGGTGTATATGATCATTTTATTTTCTCATGTCTCCTTTTCCATAAGATTAAAGGTGAAAATTATTTAAATTTCTACATTCCAAGGTATAGTCTGCATTCCCTATATTCTGCCAAATAAGCTTATGAAGGGCTAATGGAATAGAAAAGTTTTGAAAAATGAAAACAAATCCCATGGAGCTAGATTCACTTGCCTCTTGCTAAGTATTCTTTTTGTTCTGTAAATATTTCATATTCAAAGCCAGCAGCTGAGTCGCATCCTCTTCTTCTCCATCACCGCTTGCAAAGTGCACTCCTTCCTAGTTCTCTTTGCAAGGTCTCTGATAATTAGACTACGCTAATGAGACGTTCTGCCCGAGTGGTCCTGAGAGTGCAATAGGTACTTTAAAGCAATAGATTTTCATCTCTTCAGGGGAAATGAAGAGTTAAAGAGGGATGGAGGAGACAATGAAAGTGACCAGATACATATCAGGTTATTTTTCTAATTACCAAAAAAAAAAAAAAAAAAAAAAAAAAAAACGGAAAGAAAAAGGAACTGCCCTCTGAATCACGGCACCTGCCAAGAGACCAAATGAGTCTTCTGTAAACTGATTTGCCTTTCTGCCTGATTTGCCAGACTGACACTTGATTTGTTCTGAGCACAGATGATGCCTCAGACGCAATGGCGGATGACAGCCCACATAACCTCTCTCTCAGCTTTCATCTCACATATTCCATTTGAAGTTGAGTTCAGATGAGGGAGAGAGACACACAGAATTAATATTACCTCGGATCAGCCAAGTCTCCAGAGGGAGCAGCCGGAGCTCTTCTGGAAACAATAAACCCTTTAAACATGACAGGGGGAGTGAGACCTTAGAAGGCCTCTGAAAGTATCCATTATTAAAGAAGGGACAGGGGACTTTGATTTTTTTTCCTCAGTAAAAGCAGTGATGAAATAGTTCCAGTTTTACATACAAATTCAAAGATCTAGGATGGTTTATGTTAAAAATCTTTCTCCTGCTCCATAACATAGTCAGTAGAGAGAAAGAATTCAAATGAACTATATTGGTCATGGCATTGATATTTGTCTTCTGTTTAATTTTTCCTGAAGAAAAATCAAATAAAAATGGGTTACTTAGCAGCAAGCAGAGAGAGGAAAAACAGCACACACACACACACACACACACACACACACACACACACACACACACACACACCATGCCTTTTCAAATTAAAATGTCCAGGAGTTCAAAGAAGAAATACATGGTTGCCTAAAGACTTCAAGATTATTTTAACTGGTACAAAAGTGTGTACTTATCAAAAAGGAAAAAATTTACCAAGAACATTTATAAACAAAATACATATGTTCATTTGTATATTTTAACAGCAATATCTTCATTAGTATTAGCATTAAAATGAATGCATTTAGGGGATGGGGATGGCTCAGTGGTTAAGAGTGCTTGATTTGCAAGATTTGAATCCCCAGCACCTGCATGAAACATGAGCATGGCTGTACGTGTCTGTAACTCAGTACTAGAGTTGGGGTGATTGTTTTATTATTGATTGGATATTTTATGGTTCAGAATCAGAGACATTTATTAACTCACAATTTTTTCACTAGTCCAGGTAAGACACAGCAGAGAATCTGTAAATCAGGGCTTCTCACCAGCTTAGCCTGAGAAAAAAAAATGCACTTTCAATTTTAGCCACTTGGCTGGTAGTGGATCCTGGAAGATCTTCTTCCAAAGTCACTCAGAGGACTGTTGACAAGATTATTCCCTCCCCTCCACGGGGTGAAGGAGACTATGGCAGAGACTTTAACATCTCATTATATCATGGTCTCCATGGAACTGTCATTCAACGCAAAGAGCTTCTCCAAGAATAGCTTGTCAGTTGCCTTTGATTCTAGGTTCAGTGAATTGAAACTCAACTTTCCTGAATGAAGTGCTAAACGCCTCATCTTCCAATCTTTCCTTTAGGGAGAAAGAGGCTGATTACAGCCAAGAGAGCTGATTTTAGCAATTTCTCTCACAGAACCACTTCTCTGCTAAGTGCCAGGGTCAGGACACACTAAGCAAAGTGTTCAATACACTGTTAATAGATGTCCTGGAGGGATCAAAAACATACTTATTCAAGGAAGATTCAGTGATATGAATCAAAAGCGTATTTAGTCAAGGAAGATTCAACAGAATGAGAATTAATGATGCAAGAACATGAAACCCTACATTTAAGTAAATTCATCACCAAATGAGGATAAAAGTAGTTAGGTTACTGGCTATGGGTCTTTGTTTCTCAGAAGAAAAATAAAATAATCACAATTTTCCATAGACAAAACCTGTCTGTAAAGAATTATCTAGTAAAAGTTTTAGTTTATTGGTTAAAAGAAGTACAATTAAGGATTTAAAATTTAGTTAGATGAAAGTACTACAAAGTTTTATTCAACCATACCCTCCATTTTACAAAGCCCTTTGAACATGTCTTCAGTGCCCTGAGTTGTGCACATTTGTCCTCAGCTAGTGCTCATTAGAACTCTAGGTGAATGCTGAACTTGAGTTTTCATACTTCATTACCTATCTACTTAATCACATATCCCAACATTTGTATATTCATGCATACAGACAGATAGAAAGATAGCCAAACAGACAGGCAGGCAGGCAGGCAGACAGACAGGAAAACCACACACACACACACATACACACACACACACACACACACACACACACACACACACACACACACACACACACCCCACATGTAAATGCCTGCCAGCACACTTTATGTGATCAACTCATATAATTCAAATCTCAGCATAGCCATTCTTTTATGGGAGATTTTATTCCTGACTAAAGTTTTTGATTAGCTGGAAAGACCATCTTCTGACCAACTATGTTGAGATCATGCTGAAAAAAGTCAGACATCTGAATATGTTAGAACTTCATAGGGTTTTCTAATGTATAGTCATCAATGAAAATCCTGCTCTAGAGTCATGGATCTGTGACATACACCAGAGTTGGAAGGTCTTCCACAGATTCAGGGTCAGATCCAGAGAAAAGAAACCTTAAATACTCAATAGTTTGTCAGAATCTGGGTTTTATTCACCAGGACTAAATTTTAGATGGTAAGTCTTTTGGTTTTATCATACCCACAGCACATAGCTCTACTGTATCAATGCAGCATGCATTAGTAGAAATAAGCAAAATTAGTTGTATAGTAGAATGTTGTGGTGCCTTATGAAGTACAGAAACCTCTATATCTGATTTCATATGTATGGAATGAAAAAATTGAAGGTTTAGATAATACTGATGCATTATCACTGGTATGAATCCAAGATGGCTTCAGTGTGATGGGACTTTTGGATCAACTCTAAAAGCTTCTCTAGAGCGGACATCCCATACAACAAGCCCTGAGGGAGCTTAAACATTTCAGCCATGTGGTATTGGCTGTTTTTCTTTATAGCTTGCTTGACGGTTTGGTCACAATGATCAACAACTCATTCTTGAATATATTCTTTGAAAGGAATGTTTTCCTTTACAATTAGTAATTATCAGTAACTGTTCTTTCTAACACATCAGTTAGTGTGGGGTTATAGTAGCAGAAAAAAGTAGAAGAAACTAACTTTAGTTAGTATGGGATTATAGTAGTAGAAACAATGCATTTCCTACCCATAATAGCCAAGGGGTGTAAACAAGTCAAGCGAAATTAGCAAAGTGCAAGTGTGGGAAACGGGGTCAGGATAAGGTAAAGCCATGAGTTTACAGACAAGGAACATATTTCAGGAAGGCGTCCCAAAGGAAGTGAAGATGACGATGAGGACTGAAGTGCTTATGCAAGTGAAATGTGGCTGGCTCTAACAGGAAGCAATGTGGCAGGAAACAAATGAGAAACAGCATTGCAAGCGAATTGTGTCTCCTAGGGTTCAGATAATCAAATATTTACTTCACTTTAGCATTAAATAGCAATAAATGTCACATGCTTTAGTGAATACTTTTGTCACAGGTTTTCTTTAGAGGTTAAGTCTTTGATGACTAAACTTGAATTATTTAGACAGAATTACTCCCCAAGAGAAGACTCAATGATGTCTGCCTGTCACTAACACTTAGTCTCTATGATGGTTACTCTTTACCTTGATTAGAAGTAAAATAACTATGTAGATACACCTCTAGCTTTACCCATGAGGGCATACAGAAAGGAAGAAGTGCCTCCTTCAAGGCTACATGGATCTGGTTAGTGAAGGCTCCAGAAGTGATGTGGCCAGCAATTTCAGTGGCTCCAGTGGCTGCAGCAAACCTCCACATAGTCTGCTGGCCCCTTTCCCTAGAGGAGGTAACATTGACATCAGCAGGGTTTTCCATGGTTTGAGATACCACCAGCATCTTTTCCAGGTCCTCTTCAGATTTATGATGTAGATTCTATCACTTTCCCATTTTTATATGTGCTTTGCCATCTGGAAGTCAAGGTTGATGCCACCCAAGTGCATTTCTGTTGTCAGAAACACGAGACCATCCTTTCCCTTCATCTGCAGGATGCTAAGGACTTTGAATACTGTGTGGGAGTTTCCTTGTAAGTTACAATGGGAATCAAGAGGAACACCAACCATATGATCCCTTCCCTGAACATTGTAGCAAGGCAGAAAAGTTGTGTTTTAAGTGTCCGTGCTTTGGGATTTTAAAAGTTGATTCGTCGATAAGACTGTCTGACATACTGAGTATGGTTCCCTTCTTTGTAATCCTTTAAAGATTTCCAGAGAATTATATAGAACACTGTGTAATAACTTAGAAAAGTTTTCTACAGCCTTGGTCAAACTCTGCTTCCCATTTTTAAACAAAAAGAGCATAATTTCTAACTTTATGATGATCTGAATGGAGGTTCTTTCAGTTCTTATACCAAACAGATGATGGAACCAGAAAATTGGTTTATGCATTAGATAAGCTGCTTCTATAGACCAATGTATACATATACATGCATGTGTCTTTGGTGTCACTGGATTCCATTATGTGTGTGGCATTTGCACTTCTTAAAGATAAAAGAAAACACTCAAATGTATATAATTGCCTTCCAAATTCCTTTACTGTAATCTATAAGGGATCATGAGAGTTGCTAGCATTTCTACTGTAAGGTATAGGTCTATTTACCTTTTCTATGATCGGTTTTTTGTTTGTTGGTTTGTTTTTTTTGTTTTTTCAAGACAGAGTTTCTTTGTGTAGCTGTGGTGCCTGTCCTGGACCTCACTCTGTAGACCAGGCTGACCTCAAACTCACAGAGATCCTCCTGGTTCTGCCTCCTGAGTGCTGGGGTTAAAGGTGTGGGCCACCGGCACCTGGCCTATGATTGTTTTTTAACCCCATGTTTAAAAATACGTTTATTCAGTTACTTAGCCAAAATGTCTACTATGGCATTAAAAATTGGTTTTCATTTATATTTTTGGTAAAATTGTGGAAACCTAAGTGAGGGGTATTTTTGCTATGCTAGTGAGTGATCTGAAGAACTTTAGGATAGCCTTAACCCCTTGCTTTTTAGATGTGGTGAAGAAAGAGGGTTTTCAAATTGAATTTAACTACTAATGGCAAATGATTTCACCTAAGATAC
This sequence comes from Peromyscus californicus insignis, assembly GCF_007827085.1. Taxonomy (NCBI): domain Eukaryota; kingdom Metazoa; phylum Chordata; class Mammalia; order Rodentia; family Cricetidae; genus Peromyscus; species Peromyscus californicus. Next base: position 68,247,457 of record NW_026294469.1, on the reverse strand, counting down.
TTACATAACAAAACCCTCATAAAGTACTCTAAACTACTAGGTTCCACGAACTGGATTGCTCAACACATTCATGTATTGAGAGAGTGGCAGACCCCTACTCAAAGGGAGCAGATGTTCCTGTTCTTGGAACCCATTTAAACCATTTTCTATGGAACTCTTTATTTGTTTGTTTTCTATACTCTACAGTGAATTGCCTGAGTAAAGAAAGTGTCTGTGGGCTGTTATAGCAAATCACGGAACCTGAAGAGTTATTAAATTAGAAGTACAGGTGGCCTGAGATGTACAACAGGCATCTGAAGTTTGATTGGTCTTGTCAGATTGAGCTATTTAATTTATTGCATCACATTAACTATAAATAGAAAGTGTCAGAAAGGAATTGTATTCTTGGGCTTCCAGTTAGTGTTCTAGTATGGAGGAAAGTTGAGATAGTACATACAATAGACATTGGACATGACAAGTTACTGAATACTGTGTCACATTGACCCCTCTGTTCAGTATGGGGGAATATCTACTCAGCTTTAATATACGAAGCACTTTTAAAATATAAATAATTTTAACATGATATAGAGATACTTTTTTATGTTGGGAAAAGTTTGAAAAGTAAAGTAAAAAAAAAAAACAAAACAACAACAAAACAAGACAACCCCCAACAAACCAAAATAAAAAGAAAACAAACAAACTGAGATACCATCTTACACATGTCAGAATGACTAAGATCAAAAACACTGAAGACAGTTTATGTTGGAAAGGATGTGGAGCAAGAGGAACACTCCTACACTGTTGGTGGGAATGCAAACTAGTACAGCCACTTTGGAAATCAATATGGCGCTTTCTCAGAAAATTGGGAATCAATCTCCCTCAAGACCCAGCTATACCACTATTGGGCATATACCCAAGGAATGCTCAATCATACCACAAGGACACATGCTCAGCTATGTTCATAGCAGCATTATTTGTAATAGCCAGAACCTGAAAACAACCTAGATGCCCTTCAGCTGAAGAATGGATAAATAAAATGTGGTATATATACACAGTGGAGTACTACTCAGCAGAGAAAAACAATGACATCATGAGGTTTGCAGGCAAATGGATGGAACTAGAAAATATCATCCTGAGTGAGGTAACCCAGACTCAGAAAGACAAATATGGTATGTACTCACTCATAAGTAGATACTAGATATAAAGCAAGGGATAACCAGTCTGCAACTCACAACTCCAGGGAGGTTACCTAGTAAAGAGGACCCTAAGTAAGACACAGGGATTGCCCAATGACAGAGAAATGGATGAGATCTATATGAGCAAACTGGGGGTGGGGGAGTAATGGAGGGCAAGGTCAAAGGAAAGAGAGCTTAAGGGAGCGGGAGATCCCAGTTGGATCAGGAACAGAGTGGGAGAACAAAGAAAGAAATACCATAATAAATGAAGACCCCATGGGAATAGGAAGAAGCAGAGTGCTAGAGAGGTCCCCAGAAATTCACAAAGATATATCCACTATAGACTATTGGCAATGGTCAAGAGAGTGCCTGAGCTGACCTACTCTGGTGATCTGATGGCCAAACACCCTAACTGTCACAATAGCACTCTCATCTAATGACTGATGGAAGCAGATGCAGAGATCCATGGCCAAGCCCCGGTGGAGCTCCAGGAGTCTAATCGGTGAGAGAGAGAAGGGATTATATGAGCAAGAGATATTGAGACCATGATTGGGAAAAGCACAGGGACAAATAGTCAAACTAGTAGAAACACATGAACTATGAACCAATAGCTGAGGAGCCCCCATTGACCTGGACCAGGTCCTCTGGATAAGTGAGACAGTTGATTAGCTTGAACTGTTTAGGAGGCCCCCAGGCAGTGGAATACGGACCTGTCCTTGGTACATGAGCTGACTTTTTAGAACCTTGGGCCTGTGCTGAGACACTTTGCTCAGCCTTGGTGTAGGGAGGAGGGGACTGGACCTGCTTCAACTGAATCCACCAGGCTGGGCTGACTCCCCAGGGGAGACCTTGCCTTGGAGGAGGTAGGAATGGGAGGTGGGTTGCGGGGGAAGGCTGAGGCTGGGAGGAAGGAGGACAGGGGAATCTGTGGCTGATATGTAAAATTAAATTAATTATAAAATAATTTTTTTTTAAAAAACAAAAGAAACAAAACAAAACAACCCCCCAACAAACCAAAATAAAAAGAAAACAAACAAACAAACAAATTCACACCTAAAAAAAATAGATAGTTCCTGAGCAAGAATCTCCATACTTACCTTATGTTCTGGTCAGTCATCTATTAAGGAGAAGAAGAAGAAGAGGAGGAGAGAAAGGGGAGGAGGAGGAGTGGGAGGAGGAATGGGGGAGGGGGAGGAGGAGGAGTGGGAGGAGGAATGGGGAAGGGGGAGGAGGAGGAGGAGTGGGAGGAGGAATAGGGGGAGAGCTGAGTGGAAATAGCCTTGAGAAGGAATCAATTTGTCTCTTTCCAAAGTTTGAACAAGTCCTAGAGTTGGAGACTGAAGGAAACCATAGCAAGGATAGAACACAAGATTCTGAGAGGAAAAGCTTCTTGTAGCAGCAAGCCTTGAGACTTCAGGACTCACACATTGTGGGCAGCAGTTAAAAAGGAATAGCCATGGAGATTCAATTGTTCGCTCTGTGTGTGTTAGCTTTAAAATTTCCTACACTGCTGTTAAACGCCACATGCTTACTCTGGTCTCATGAAGGTGTGTATATTGACTTGAGAAATACTCTGTGAAAATCATTTCTCCCATGAGATATTAGCAATTATGACCTTGGCAACATGACTTTGTTTTGAGTATGGCCTGTTATACTCTTTTATCCTATGAGAACATTTGCTTGGTAACTTGTAGTTGAAAGTTTTCCTGTGTCCTGGCTAGCTGGCAGTCAGGACAAATCTCTCCCACTTGCATCCACCAAGTAAACACACAGAGGCTTATATTAATTATAACTACTTGGCCATTTGCTCAGGCTTATTATTGACTCTTACACTTAAATTAACCCATAATTCTTATCTATATTTAGCCACATGGCTTGGTACCTTTTCTCAGTTCTGCCTTGTCATCTTGCTTCCTCTGTGTCTGGTTGGTGACTCCTGACTCAGTCTTCCTCTTCCCAGAAATCTCCTTGTCTGCTTATCCTGCCTATACTTTCTGCCTGGCTACTGGCCAATCAGCATTTTATTTATCAACTGATCAGAGCAACACATTCACAGCATACGGAACGACATTCTATAGCAGTGACTACTAGTTCATTGAGCAAGGAGCATCTCTGTAGTCTGAAGGCAAACCATCATCTCCTTCATTTGTGTGACTTAGGACCTTCACATGTGGACATAAAGAAAAGGCCTGTCAATGTGAGTGTTGGGATGGTATCTTATGTTGCACCCTAATAAAGATATCTGTACAGATCTCTAAACCACTTCCTGAAGCTGTTCCCTTGTCCTCAATGCATCAGTGAGGAGAAATTAATCATTCTCTGTGAAGAAAATGAAAATGATTGATATAAGGAGGTGTGTGGGGGGAATAGAATTACATGTAAACTAATAATTATGATAGAAAACTATGTACATCACATTTTTGTATGAGTACAGAAACTTATGAGTACAGAAGCTACTAAAAAGACTGTACTGAAAGTTGTGTGTTCATATGCAAAGATTGGAGCAGAACAATTATACAAAATTAAGATTTCCTGACCTTAAAATTAGCTAGTCATCACATTTTCTTTCTCAGGAATATGAAAGTAAAAAACCAGCTGGTTAAATTTGAAGGCAATGAGTAAATGTTGTGAATTAGAGCTGGGATAATGGCAATCTAGAGCCCCATCAAGGCAAAATTGTGATGGTATAAAAATAGTGAGTTAGCAGCAGTAGCCTCTCAGAAGGGAGAGGGATGCTGAACATAGACACAAACCAGAGATGCAATTAGGAAGATGCCAAATTACTACACAAGTTGGTAGGCCATAGGATCCTGAAAGCTTAATGATTGCATTTAAATCTTTCAATATTTATTCTGACAGAACAGTCCCCATTATAGCAAAATATCTGTTGTCTACAAAGGAAAGAAATATTGAACATGTACAGATTGGAAAGAAAGCTAGAATATAAACTTTATTCATATTTCAATATCCACACAAGAAGCAAGCTTTGATTTTAAAATATCACAATGCAACACATTAGAGTTCTGCTCTGTGTGATCAGGGGAATTTTTCATCTCATCCTAAGTGGTACCAATTTGTTCCAAAAGCCTTTCTTTTTTCTTGAGTGGGCTTGTATGAGCTTCTCCACTTTCCAATCTAACTCAAAATTGCAGTGATTTTATTTGGGTTTCATCTTGGGAGTGATGCCATTTCTAGAAGAAATGATGAACCCATTACCAGAATAAACTATGCTTAGGAAATCCTCCTTAATCTGTGTTTTCCATTTCAACAGTCTGAAACTGATCCACATCCATTTGCTGGTAGCATTCACTCATCAATTAAGGATAGCTAATTCCCACTTCATCTTGGCATTCCGATTTCTACCTTTGTTAAAAGAACCACAAAGATAGGATGTTATGAGAAAGCAGATCCTGTAACAGAACTGCTCTTTTTACTTTGGATGGAGTAAAAAAAGAAGAAAGATGGATTGCACAGGCTGTCTGTGAAATCAAGGCAGCCCCACAGATTCATTTACACAGCTAAATTTGGAGAGCACTGGGCTCCTAACAAGCTCCATTTCTTCTTTTAACTCAGCCCTTCAAAGAGATTTACACCAATGTTCCCTGAGGTGAGAGTGGATCTGAAAATAAACAGATATGCATATGTTTCCTCATCTGAATCTTTCTAGATATACATCCATACTACATATTTAACTTACAAATTGCTTTTGTTGATATTTCATTGCCTCCATGAATTGATTCAAGAATTTGGAAGTTATCACCAATATTGGTCTTACTGAATATAGAAAGAGTAATATATGTATGGCTAGTGCCGCCATTCACAGCCGATGGGCAGAGCCAGGCTTTGCCTTAAGGCTTTGAACTGGTGTAATGTCCTGTCTTCTGTCATTCTTGGTTACTGCCACATAGATAACCAAAGACTTCAGGAAGCCTGAAACTGATTAAAACTTTATTGTAAAAGATAAAGACTTATATGGAAACACATTGTAAGTTTTATGATTTATACTACTAATGTATATGGATAAAATGTATGTAGGAAATGCAGGGAGAAACAGATACAAATGGAAAAATATTTTATATTCCATCAAATTCATTAATATGGGTAAATTACTATTTTTGGATTTAAAAAGTGAGAGTGAAAGACTAGAAATAGTTATAATAGTTTGCTCCACTGGCTTCATAAAACCTGCTTCTATAAAAGTATTCTGCATTGAAGAAATTGAAAGAGAGAACCCCCTTGATGTAAAAAAAAAAAAAGTCCAAGTATTTAGTAAGATGAGGATATCATGATGGGTTTGTTCCAAATGATCAACTCTACTGCTGCTATCCATGACTACATTCTTTGACAGCATCTAGAAGAATGCTAACCACAGAAACATGAGAACTAAACTGCTGGGAGCTGTCTTAGCACCAGTGAGAAACCCTGTATTTATTCTGTGCAGGACAAAGATTAAAGTGAAAGATGCTGATGTTTAGATGGGTGTACTGACTGCAAGGAAAGTAAGGAAACAGCTATGAGGAATAAGGAATAATAATCTAGCTGTGAAGGAAAGGGTGGTTATGAAAAGTACCGACAAACATAGAACTCTCATGGTGTCTCATGATTATGAGGTGGTACCCAGAAATAAAATCCTGCTCAATCTGATAACAGCAGCATCTCCTCAACCACTGTCTCTGTGGCAATGTTTGTATATTAAAAGCAGTTTATCTTGAAAGAAAGAGGTACCAAAGAGACTTGAGCAAGATGCCTGGAATAATTTCACTAGAATATGTTTAATTTTTCTTCTGTGGTGTTCTGCAAAGTATTTGAGATTTAAATGATGTCTGTATGGTCATAATAGAATACCTATGCACAGGGGAAAGGGAAATACTCTTCTAGAACATATTTTTGAATATTCAAATATGGAATCAGAGATAAGTTTATTAATAGCTCAGATTCCATATGACAAAATACATGGGTGTTTTTTCCCCTAAGAGTCTATTAAGATGTCCCCTGATGAGGATTTTGAATAAGAAATAAAGAAAAATAATTTCCTTCACTTGGTACAGACGCAGTTCAAGCATCTCTCTGGCTTTTGGAATTGATGATGTTGCTGCATCTGGATTGAATTAATGGAGCAGCCATGATTTGGGAATCAATATGAGTTCCTGTAGATTTGGAAGGTAAGATATAATCAACTAATTATTCACATTTTCTAGAAAATCTGCTCTTATGTTAAAAAATTAAACTTTATTTTTATTCATGTGTTTGTTTTGCCCACATGCAGATCTGTGCACCATGTGTATGCAGTGCCCATGGAGGACACAAGAGGGCATTGGATCCTCCAGGACTGTTGTTACAGATGGTTGTGAACAGTATATGGGTTCTGGAAATTGAACACCCCACTTTCTCTGGAAGAACAGCCAGTGCTCTAATGACTGAGCCATCTTTCCAACTGTTACCCTTATTTTTTATCCCTCAGGAGTTCTGTTGTTTGTTTGTAGACAAGTTTTTATATAGACAGGACAGACACCAAGATAAATATATGTAGCTAAGGATTATTTTCACATCTCAAGCTCTGTGATTGAAGATATGAGCCAACATATTTGGCTCTCAGGAGTGTGTGTGTGTGTGTGTGTGTGTGTGTGTGTGTGTGTGTGTGTGTGTGTGTAAATAGAAATGAAACTGCCAAAGAATGATAATATAATGTTCTACTCCTTATATTAGAAACTAAAACTAGGGGAATCAAAAAGAGAAAATTAAAAGTACTTGTATACTAACTTATTTAATAATAATAATAATAAATGATTCCTAAAACAAAAGTGATATATTTCATGAAGAAAACTTATGAAAACAGTAGATATAAATGAATCATTTAATAATTTTTAGTCAATTGAACATACGGTTTAGTAGAAGAAAGTCATGTTGTCATATCTGCTTCTTATCAATCAACTGCAGTACTTTCTGATGATGTGCAGAATGAAAATCCAGTCACTAAAAACCATGTTGTTAACAAAAAAAGGAGGAAATAATCTTTGTCGATTATTTAAGCTAATTTTCTTTGAAATCACACCAAATCTAAAGAAGCACAATAGTAATTAGTTTAAACGTGCATTACAGTATAGAAGTTTAAGCTGTTTGATGCCTATGCCTGGCTTATAGTAAAAATGCCAGGATTTTAGTGTACGGTTCCTTTGCAGTGTCAGTTAACATGTCAACACAGGGAAAAATCATAGATAATGCTGCATTCATCCCTTCGGATTTCAGTAAGAAAATACTAATGACTGACTGGCATAGGCAGCAGGAATTTATTCCTGACAGTTCTAAAGAAATAAGAGAGATTATTTCCTTTCTCTTTCCATCTCTGTATTGCATAGATATATTAAACAGGTGGTCATGTAAACCAGTAACTGGGTCTTCAGCACTAGATCATATTTCTTTTTATAAGGGCACCCATGCCATTTACAGGGCCCCAAACTATGACCTAATTGTCCTTAACGTCCTACAATGGAGATTAGTATTCAACATATAAACTTTGGGAAATAAAAGTTTTAATCCATGGCAAATCCTTAGATGTGATTAAGGAAATGGTTGTGACTTTTCAAACCCCAATGAAATGGCACTCAAAGGAGTACAGGTAATGCTTTGTGAATAGCTAATGTAGAGAAAGAATTTCTGCTTTTTGGTGGCTCTGTAAAGAGTAAGCACCAGGACAGGGAAATCAAGTGATCTAGAAACTCAATGAGCATTTTGTGGGCCAGATGCTATAGGATCCATCAAGCTGGAAATCTGGACTTCCTTAGTTGCGCTGCTCACTTCACGGACATGTTTACCGTGAGCTGAGTCGAGCACATGTATACGTAAATTACACGAGGAACTCAACCATTCTTCCAGCTCTGCCTCATCAGATTCATAGCCTTATGGGTGCCTGCTTTCCAATGACAAGTTGTCTGAGGAAGAAGAAACTCAAATTTGCTTTGTAGATTATCCTAAACATTGTACTGCCATAGTTGGAAGGAAACTGTATCATCATCATTCTCAAATGTAGTCCTGAACAACAGTGATACATAGAAATCAATCATACAGGCAAAACTTCATTACATGGAAGTAGTGATGACTAGGGTGACAGATTTGTACTGAATTTACAGGCATTGGCTAGCAGACCGGTCAAATGATCAACAGTTTAGAAGAAATATGATTACATGATTAGTGGCCAAGTGATGTATGTGAGAGATTTGAATCATTTATGGAAGATAGAGTGTTTGGAAAGATTTATGTCCCATAAAAACAAATGCCCCATTGGGAATAAGGAAAGGAGACAAGAAAGACCAAGGTTAGGGGGTGAATGAGACCAAAACACATTGCATACATGAATGAAGGTATCAGTGAACTCAATATTTTGTATAATAATGTATGCTAACATCAAAAGGAAAAATAAGCAAAATATAATTAGACAATGCTACATTCCCCAGAATCATGTTTCCTGGTTTCTCAGTAATCGGATAAAAAAATGATTCTTTAAATTGTCTTGCTGAAGCCACTTCTGCTTCTTGCCTTGTATCTAAACCTTAACCTCACTACAGGGCCCCAAATATGGACCGGGTGGGGCTGTCCTTGGATCTCTTTGTCCTTCTTCCTGGTATAGTCACACAGAAAAAAATCCTCTTCACATTTTTGGTAGTAACATGGCTCTTTTAATCAGCTTATTTAAGACAAATGGCTGAACCTGGTTTGGAGCACAGGTCATGACTTTTAAGTTTGGTAAAATTCACACATCAAAAAAAAAAAACAATCCATTTCCTTTTGGTTTGCCAGCTTAGTGGAGTCTAATTTTTAAAGAATTCCTCTGTAATTCCCTTATAGGTGAGCCGAGTTTCCCAATCTTGTTTATCTTCTCAGAGAAACAGCTCTTAGATTCATTGGTCCTTTGCACTGTTGTCTTTATTTCTATTTCATTAATGTCTGCTCTGATCATTATTTTTTCTTGCAGTCTTCTGGATTTGGGTTTGGTTTTCTCCTTCCCCCACCCACAGTTCTTCAGTTGTATTATTAACTAATTTATTTGTGTTCTTCCTGAATTTCTTTTTGATATATAAGAGCTTAGAGCTATAATTTCTTTCATAGGACTACTTTTAATGTGTCTCAAAGGTTTTATTATGCTGTATTTTCATATTTATGTAGTTCCAAGATTAAAATTTTTCTTAATTTCTTTGACCCAGTCACCCTTCAGAAATATACACTGAGATTAAGCTCCATGGATTTGTGTAATTACTGGGGATTCATTTGCCTTTTATTTTTATATTTCATTGCATTATGCATGATACACAAAGTCATTTCAAGTTTTCTGAATTTGTTAAGATTTATTTTGTGTTCCCGAATGTGGTGTTTTCAGAAAAGTCTCCATGTGCTGCTGAGTAGAACACATATTCTTTGGTACTTGGGACAAATACGTTGTCAATATATTTAGGTCTATTTAATATATTATGTCATTTAATTATGATGTTTTCCTGGGTTTTTTTGTCCAGGTGACCTGTATATTGGAGAAAGTAGGTATTTAAATCACTCACTATTAGTAGGTTTATGTTAATTTGTGTCTTTTTATTATTTTATTATTTATTATTATTTTTTAATGAAATTAGGTGTGTCAGAGTTTGGCGCATATATGTTTAGGATTATAATGACCTCTTGGTTAATTATTCCCTTGATTAGAATTTATTTCCTCCAATCAGTTTCAGTTTAAACTCTCTTTTATTTAATATCCAGTCTTCTCTCATTGTTTGTGTGTCTGGCGTGATAATGTAGGCTGTGTCCGTTGATGGAAAATTTTGTTTGTTTTGTTGTTACCCAAGCTTGGTTCATTTCATATTTGGTATGTGGACTAGTAGGTGATCTCTCAGATGCTTAGTGCTGATTTTCTATTATAGTAACAGGGGTGATTCTAATTTAGTGTTGAGCAAGAAGACGTGCAGATGGGACAAATGGCTGAATCTGCTTTGAGTGGTTTGCAAGCTATGCTACCTGAGCTTGTCTGGAAGTATGAAGATGGAATGGGTGGACTGGGGTCTCAAACACTGACCATGCTTATATAGTTTACAGGCTGTGTGACCAAAGCAAGGCTTAGGGGTTAGGAACAGTGCAGGTGGGACTCTTCAGACTTGGCCTGGCCATGTTATGTGCAACCACAACCAAGCCTGTGCAGCTGAAGTGGCACAGGTGGTATTAATCAGACTGGTTTAAAGAATAGGATGTGTGACTCAGGATGAGTTTGGGGAATGGGGTGTGTGCAGGTATGGTTTGGGAGATTCACCAGTCTGGGTCATGTCTGTGGGCAAAACATGGAAGTTAGAGTAGCATGGGCAGGGTAAAACTGGGAGAGATGACCAGAGTGGCAGAGCATATTCAACTGGGACCAAGTCTCAAGGTTAGATATTGCTCAGATGGCGCCAATGAGACTAAATCAGCATACAGGATGCAGTATGCTGAATAGGTCTAGGGATTGGGAAAGGTGCAGGAGGGGTAGTGTTCAGACAACTCACTAGACTGGGCCTGGGCACAGGACATGTGTCCTGGGAAAAGCCAGGGACTGGATATGGTGTTGGCAGGCAAAAGCCAGGCAAATTGACCAGACTGGGTTGACAAACAGTATGTGCAATAAGCATCAAGCCTCAGGGATCTGCTTAGAGAAATTCTTAAAATCCAATTTGATTTGAATTATGATGCTTCTTGTACCCAATTAAGGCCTCACTGAATATTTTGAGTGGGACAGATCATAAGAAAAAAGTGTTTTTAGGTCAATGTGTGTAGTCAAAAATCTGTGTGAGAAGACTACAATTAGAGGGTTGTAAAAAGAGATTTATGCCCAACAAAACCACGGCATAGGGTTGCCTTGAAGAAAACCAGGTTGTTGGACCATTATGGGCTACAGACTCAGAATACCAAGAGGAATAGCACAGTGCAGGAGCAATGTGCAGCCAAAATTTCCAAGGTCTATTCTTTCAGTGAATGGAGGACTTTGCTCTTCACTGATACCCTGGGGGAAGGATAGGTAACAGACAGTAGGTGTTAGTCAAGAACCATTCATAATGGAGCACCCCATCTATTTTCAACAACATAAGCATTGAATTAGTCTGAAGGAAGAGAATCAACACTTCATTGCTGGGGAAAATGTAAGGAGAAGAGATGTTGCAATTCGTAATAGAGATGCCCTTGTCTTTCTATGGCTATAACAAAAGAATTCAGTTCCAGTGTCTACATGCTGAGGAATTAAAGCAATTATTATTTTTTTTACCATTGTTAATTATTCATTATAAGTTTCATTAAAGCACATTTTAAAAGCATAGAGTTTGGGGTTAGAGAGAAGGCACAGCAGTTAAAAGCACTTGCTGCTCTTGCAGAGGACAGGAGTTTGGTAATCAGCACCCAAGTTGGATGGCTCACAACTCCCTGTAACTCCAGCTTCAAGGGATTTCAAACTCCCTTTGGCCTCTGCAGGCCTCTTCACTCAGATACATAAATCCACACTCAGACTAAAAATAAAGATTAAAATTAAACACTTTTTCAAAAATCACAGATTTCACAATTTAATTTGCAATAAAGTATTGAGCATACGACGTATTTCTGTAAACTTAGTCCCATGCACATGCAAGAGTCAAAGTGCTTATTAAAAATAAATTCAAGATTTACTCCCCGAACACATATTTTGGTTAAGGTGGTAATTTGTGCACTTATTTCAATGAAACTAATTATTAAATATCTAAGTGATTTTAATTCTCAGCCTGTGAAAATTTTCTTGTCATCATTTTTCATCATTAGATGCCTTTAATAGTGGTCCAAAAGTCACAGTGATTATAGCAAGAGAAAAGTACTATTCAGAAAGTGTTGGGGCAGGGACTCCAAAAGCAAACAGTTCTAGTTATTTTGGCGGGGGGCAGAAGCCAGAAATAGCTTTTGTTCTGTCTTGACTGAAGGCCAAGAATGCCAGGAGAAAGCTTTGTTTCTGATTAAGTGATTCTTATCTTTGTGCCCTTTTTGCACAACCTGAATGAATATCCATGCCTGGAAACTGTATGTGAGTACCTGATCAAAACTTAGAGGCATCTGGACACCTCAAGGGTGGGCGAACTGAACTGAACCACTCACTTCCCCCCTCAGCCCATAGTCCTCATACCTAAGTCTCAGGAAATCTCAAGGGTAGGCAGACCGAACTGAATACTCACTTCCCCATGCCTCACTCAGTAGTTCTCATACCTCAGTCCTATAGGAAGCCTCTGGGCTAAGGCGTCAGTGGTACTTTGCTTCCAGGAACTGCAGAATTCTGCTTTCTTTCTTCTTTAAGTTCCCACCTATAACCCTATAATAAAAGCATTTTCTAAATGTAACTTCTCTGCCTATCATTTTTATTTAAGTTTTTGAGACAATGAAACCTAAACCTACTGGCTTTTTTGAGGGGGGAGAGGGGCCATTGATTAGTTAGTCCCAGACCCTAGCACCTCAATATATACTCATCTGAAGTGGAAGATGAAGCCTCTATCACTTTCAATGACCCTCTTTTCCCTTATCATTATGATTACTGTACTAGCTACTTTTCTATTGCTGAGATAAAATACCATGACGACCTAAAGCACATATAGAAGGAAGGGTTTATTTGAACTTACAGTTACAGAGGTGTGAGAGTCCATCACCATCATAGCAGAGGGGCATGGTAGCAGGTAGTCACGGCAACCAGAGCAGAAGACTGAGGGCTCACATTCTTAACTGCAAGTAAGATGGAGAGGGAGTGACCTGCCTGCCTCCCAGGAGGCTGTACCTCCTAAACCTCCCCAAACAGCGCTATCATCTGGGGAGCAAACATCTGAGCCTCATGGGGACATTCTCTTTTAAACCACTGCAACTACAAAAAACATGGTGAATAGTAAATCTTTGGCCTTTGGAAAATATATTTGATTTATTTTAGAAACAAGTGGAAGTCGCTTCCAAACAGTTCTTTCAAATAGAAGGCGAGGATGCTGGGTGGCTCACTATATTTAAAAAAAATATGATTTAAAAAATATTTTTAATGGGACAAAGGGATGTTGATAGAAACCAGTTTACATGCTGTCTTAAATTGTTAGGGTTTCTATCACTGCAATGACACACCATGACCAAAAAGCAAGCTGAGGAGGAAAGAGGTCATTTGGTTTACACTTCCATATCACTGTTCATCATCGTAGGAAGTCAGGACAGGAACTCAAACAGGGCAGGAATGTGGAGGCAGGAGCTGATGCAGAGGATGTGGACAGACGCTGCTTACTGGCTAGCTCACCATGACTTAGTCAGCCTGCTTTCTTATAGAACGCAGGATCACAATCCCAGGGATGGGCACCACCACAATAGGCTGGGCCCTCCCCATCAATCCCTAATTAAGAAAATGGCTATAAGCTTGCCTGCAGCCTGATCTTAAGAAGACATTTTCTCAATTGAGGTTCCCTCCTTTCAGATGACTTTAGCTTGTGTCACGTTGACATAAACCTATCCAGCACACCTGCATGCTCTGGCTCTGAAGGAACATTTGCTTTGAAGGTATTCAGAATAATACTGCCAACTGTGTATATGTCTCCAGATACATAGTGTGATATTACACAGATCCTCAATGTAGCCAATTGCATAGGAATGTGTCCTTTATGTTTGTCTTTTTGCTGTGTGGAAAAGCCACCATTAACTTTGCTGTTATATCACTACTACATTCTGATGCTTGAAATACTCTCTGGTACAGTCTATGAATGCTTTAATTTTTGAAGGGTTACTTATCTTCTGCACCTCAGTGCAATTTTATTACACGTGAATGTCCAGGTATAACTTGACCTATGGCCAGTGCTTTAGTGCCACTGAGGGAATACTGTCAGAGAGGTTTTTCTATACTAATCGACATACTTTTACTACAGCTGAATTCCAGAGAGGGATGCTTACTTAGAGTGTATCTTTTCCTATACTTGTGTTCCAAGTATTGTGTCCATCTTTTACAGTTTTGTTCCATTCCTTATAAGAATTTGGTTTTCCTTTATATGCAAAAGAGAAAGACAACTGGATATAAAGAACATCTTACCCACATCTTCTAAGAGAGGGTGGATGATTCAGATTTTTCCTACTCTTACTTCCTATTTTGATCACTTAATAAATTCTTTCATGTTGTTTTCAGTAAAGCCATGAAATATAGTTCTTTCTGAAATAGCTATCTAAGCTAAGGGACACCAACATTTGTCATTCCACTTGAAGGGAGGATAGAGGACAAGACAGAATTTGATTTTTTATTGGAGTTATTTCTGGCCAGTTGAAATATCGCCATGCACCAAGATTTAAGTGCATGCTGCAATACAACACCAGTAGTTAGTTCAGTAAAAACCAAACCAAAACCAAACCGAAACCAAAACAATTCAGGAGGACTCAAGTTACTTGCTCTAAGTTCTCTTAGAGAAGACAGTGTGTAACTGGGACTGTGAATGGAGTTCCTTTGCCAGGCTACACTGTGAGCCAGCCCCTCTCTATTCTTTTCTAAGTGTGGCTTCTTATTTTTGTCACAGCCTTTTATAGGCACAGTTTTACATTTTAATTTTTCTATGCCTGTTACATCCATCTAGTAAATATTCAATTTAACTTCCCAGGGTATTTTTGGTGAAACATCGAAGTTTTCCTTCAGCGTCTATTTTTTCTTTTGCCTAAATTTGTACTCACACTTTCATAAAGAGTATCCTATACATCAGATCATCTCTTTTAGAGGCAGCACTACAGAGTTCATTGAGAGGGCTGAGGGGATTTATTATGATAAACACCACTAAATGAATATAAGTTTGATTTCAAAGAATCATGAGCCTTCCAATTGAATACCTGTTGATATAGCACAGCTGATTACTTTCGCTAACCAGGGTATGTTCCAGGCTTTATTCTGAACACAGGAAACCCTGAATGCTTTCACAAGAGAAATGAGGATAAAATTATTTCTAACAGCAGTGAAGTCAGTATGAATTTCTGAATGCTGATTGTAAGAAACTAGCTTTTATGACAAACATTCCCTCTTTTTTTGTAAAGAGGAAAGCAATGGCCCCAAGGTACAGTTTTTAGGGGATATAATGTACCTTCTGGACTTATACTTACAATGCAATATTCTATGACTCCTTTCTCACAAATGGAAGCCCTACAAGTAAATCTGTTTGGGTTCTTATCCATCTTTGATATCTGTGAAATTTGTTTTTAAGTAAACAGATTTTGTCCTTGATGACAAAAAAATGTTAGACCAGATGCACATAGTTCAAATAATTCATGAATTGACTGATGATATGTACTAGTTATTGATTCATAAAGTTTATTCTATTTTGGGCACCTATAAGTGAATATTCCAGACATGAAAAATTTGTAAATAAAGATGCAATGCATTGTAGGTTATCTCAAGCCATTAAGGACCTTCAGGTGTAGCTAGAGTTTTCCTGCCTGGCCCAGTCAGGACAAATCTCTATCACCTGCCAGTCCCACAGCTACTCAGACCCGACCAAGTAAACACAGAGACTTATTGGTTACAAACTGTATGGCCGTGGCAGGCTTCTTGCTAACTGTTCTTATAGCTTAAATTAATCCATTTCCATTAATCTATACCTTGCCACATGGCTCGTGGCTTACCGGCATCTTCACATGCTGTTTGTCATCGTGGCGGCTGGCAGTGTCTCTCTGACTCAGCCTTCCACTTCCCATCTTTATTCTCCTCCTTGTCCCGCCTACACTTCCTGCCTAGCCAATGGCCAATCAGTGTTTTATTTATTGACTAATTAGCAACACATTTGCCATACAGAACATCCCACAGCATTCAGGAGAGGATGTATTCAGCTCTGTCCCATGCAGCAGAGATGAAGCTCTGTTACAGGAGGTTTTTGTCTCCATGTGATGCCTAATTACATTCCCATTAGCAAACATTCCCAGATATTTGTGTCATTTCCAAGCCAGAAATATCTCCTGAGCTGGTTCTCATTTTACTGGAAGACCCAGGTCTGCTTGAGCACTCACATGCTTTTCCTTCAGTCACACTAACTGCCTTTGTTTATCACCAAGTGCCATTGTCTCTTACTATTCAAGGTTAACTTATAAATTGACACCTTGAACCTTTCTGTATGGAATTTGAAAAAAAAATATTATTGCCCCTAATATTTTGGACCCAAATACCCTATAAAACTGTTTTCAGTGTTGTTGGGCACTTACAAAATGGCCCTATAAAAAGTAGTTCATTATTAAATTCCACTATATAAAAAGAAACTTTCACTTTCATGGTCAGTTTGGCAAGGAATGTCCTGTCCAATTTTCATGCATTTCAATGTAAAAGAGACAGGCTGGTTGAGGAGAATAGTGTTTCCATAGATTAAGAATCAGAAAAACAAGCTCCTATCTGGAAATTCTAGCCGACTATTGTCTTTCTTCAGTTATGAATCTTCTCAGGGCTTATGGTCATTTAAAGGAGAATGTCCCCCATAGTCTCAGTCCTACTTGGTTCCTTGTTGGTGGGACTGTTTGGGGGAGATTTAGGAGGTGCAATCTTGTTGGCGGAAGTATGTTACTGGAGGCAGGCTTTGAGACTTTAAAGACTCGGGTCATTTTCAGTTTGCTCATTTGCTTTGTCCTCTCATGGTTAAGATGTGAACTGTCAGCTGCCAGCTCCTGCACTGCCTTCCCTAAACATGTGACATGCTCACTGACACTGTCCTTTTCCATCAAGATGGGGTCTGTTTTTGTATTTGTTCTCAGTTGGTTCATAGAGCATGTATGCCTAATTGATTTGTGGGAGAAGGCAGCTAGAGATGGTGAAACAGACACATTGCTTTTACTAGCAATGTCCTCTTACAAAACTCTTCCCATCATCTCATTCATTCATGGAGAGCTGGTGAGTCTGGAGATAAATATATCAAGGCAGTCTCTTTACAGTTTTACAGTCTGTAAGAATGAATCGCTTACCGTACTCCAGGTTAAGCTTTATAATGTATTTATTGTATTTTCAAAATCAATTAATTTTCATTTTATCACTGATAGCCAAGGTTAATTTGATGTCAATTTATGAACATAACTAAGGTACAAATGGTATTGACAATGTAGTGGTTTTTAGATAGTTCCCTTACTTCTATGAGTTACAAAATCTTAGGATTAAAACAAGCAATTCCATTGAGAACATCTGTGGACAAAAAACATTTCATCGAGTGCCAGGTGATTCCTTTGGCTTCCTTTCAGATTGCAGATGAAATAACATAGAACATAAGAAGCATTTTGATTTAAAGTGAATGAAATTGATCTCTTTAGACTGTTACAAAAACTGTCCCATAACATTTAACACAAAAACATTTACTTCCTTTTCAGAAAAAATTGAAACAAAAAAACATTCCTACCAAAACAAACAAACAAACAAACATAATAAACAAATAAACACCCCAAACATTTCCACTCTAAAAAGTTCAATTTTTAGTAAACTATAAATATGACGCATACTGTATGAGCATTAAATGTCTTGTGGAACTCAAACAGCTGATTCTAAATATTTCTAACACAAGAGAGTAAAAAATGAGAGAATTCACTAAGCTAATAAGGCTGACAGTAAGCCAGGGATGGAGGCTTATTACCCATTTACTACTACTATAATTACTAATAACAATTACTATTATTACTAATACCTGTAATCCTAGCTACTCAGGAGGCTGAAGTAAAGAGCTTGTGACTCTAAGGACTCCCTCGTTAATTTTATAAAACTCTGTATTAAAATCAAGTGTATGAGGGAAAGAATGAGGGATATGCACATGGTGACAGAGTGTGTGTATTGCACACACAAAAGCCCCTATGCTCAATGCCCAGCGCTAAAAGAAAATAGGATTAGATAACACACATTGCTAATGACACTAGGAAGTGCCAATGAGAACTGAGGAAATGACAAGGAAGGAGATAGGGCATGGTAGATAAAGAATGCTTTAAAATTGAAAGTGTAAAGCAAAAGATACTCAATGTCTACCCCTGGCTTCCATACCCACATATATGTGTACACACATGTGTACCTACTAACACAAAAATGCATACACACACACACACACACACACACACACACACACACACACACACAGAGAGAGAGAGAGAGAGAAGCGGGTACTGGACAAATCAGGAAGGCACAACAGTTGGCTGACATACATGCTAATTTTTCGTATATGACAAAAAGTTCTTAAGACTATGTGTTAAATGTGTATGTGATTTTTTGTGTGATATGGAGAAGGATCTGCAATAGCCATTCTTTTTTATTTTACATGAATGAGTTCACTAAGTCTATAGGAAGGCAAAGTGAAAGAGTAAGTAGAAAGTGATACAGACAGCAAAACATCATCAGTGGGCGTTCAGAACATCTAGCAAAAACTGACTACGGAAGCCTCGCTAGGGTAGTCAGTTGGAGTTTCTGATAGAGTCCCAGGCAGAGCAGAGTGTTCCTTCCTGTAAGTCTTTCAGTCAAAGAACAAGAGATGACATCAAATCAGACCCTCACAGGATCCAGCAGAAACTGATTGGAGAAGAAAATAAAATAATAAGGAAACATTACAGACTTGAAGATTCTAAGGGAAAATAGCAACTAATTATGTGCGGAATCCTTAGTAGAATTCTAGAAGTGAATAAAGAATATTTGAGAGAAGACTAATAAAATTTGAACTGAGCTTTCTGTTAGAGAACAGGTGTTCTTGGTTTTACATTATTTGTGATCATGTAAAGAAGTCAGAGAGGGACATCTCTGATTATTTAGGCAGATTTTTATTGAAAACATTTCTAACATTGAAAGTGAAAAGAAATAATTGTATGAATACAGTAGAACAAAATTTTATTAATTGTTGGAGAGAACTTTATGAGAAAAATTTTAACACATTGTAGGATATAATATAAGCATACTCAAAACAAAAATATCTCTCCTAGGCATATATATCGAGGACTTATTATCAAGGTTTTTAGTTGATTCGTTGGCTATTTTAGATTGGTTGAGAATGCAAAAGAAAGACAGACTAAGAAGGGATATGAAAAGGGAAGTCAGAATGTGTGATAGTACCAGGCAGATTCACTGTGAATGTTGATCTATATGTGTGCAGTGCCACTTTGCACAGTTTGGCATACACAGCACTTACGTGTGTGTTTGTTGCATTGTGTCATCAAATACATGAGTTCTTGATGATTGCATCAGCACCAAAGTTACAAAGCAATTCAAGCAGATCTGAACAAGTGTGCTATCTAATGTTGTGATAAAACACTGTGACCCAAAAGTAACTGTGGAGGAAAAAGTTTATTTCAGTTTTCAGGTCTACATCATAGTCTATCATCTAAGGAAATTGGGGCAGGAACTCAAGACAGGAACCTGAAGGCAAGAAATGGGGCAGAGAGCCTCCATGGAGGAGTGCTGCTTACTGACTTGATCTTTATTGCTTGTTCAACCTGCCTTCTTCTTAGCATCCAGGACTTTCTGCCCAGGGGTGGAAGCAAACACAGTGGACTAGTTCCTCCCACATCAGTCACCAATTAAGAACGCCCCAGTGGCTCATCTACAGACTCATTTTCCAGAAGTAAGTTTGGCGCCTTCTTCATGAATCGCTCTGGCTTGTGTTAAGTCGACATCGAGCTAACCAGCACAGCAAGTTAGAACAATTTTAGTATTTGAGAAAATGAAAAGCTAGATACATATGCACATATAGATATACTTACAGAATGAACAAGCAAATTGTACCACAGACTTTATTACCCCAAGAGTTAAACTACTGACCACGGTCCAAAGCTGGCGCATTGCCTGTTTTTGAAAATTAGGTTTTTATTAGAGTAAGGCCAACAACTTATTTATTTTATCCACAAAATAAAACCAAAGTGGAGCTGTATTCATAGATATAGTTAAATCTTATTATTCCAGGAGAAAGCTTCACATAATATTTATAAGCGAGAACATTTGACATAATATGCGTGCATCTGTTTTTCGTTTGTTTGTTTGTTGGTTTTGTTTTTTTGAGACAAGGTTTCTCTGTGTAGTTTTGGTACCCATCCTGGATCTCTCTCTGTAGACCAGGCTGGCCTTGAACTCACAGAGATCCACCAGGCTCTGCCTCCCAAGTGCTGGGATTAAAGGCATGCACCACTGCTGCTCGGCCTATGTGCATGTGGTTTAAATGTGGAAAACACGTCAGTTTTCAGGTACTGAATAATAAATTATCACAATCAGAAGGGCTCAAAATGCAGTCATTATAATCCTCATAGGCATGTGGTTCAGAATTATGTTTTGTTCAGTAAGGGTAAGCTAGATCAGGTTAGAGTGATATCTGAGACAGAGTGTTCTCTTCTGACCTTATTCAAACTGGAGGAAGAATTCAGTTTCTCATAGTTGTATGTTGGAGGAATCTCTTTCCTGTTCTTAGCTGGAAGCTTGTACCAGTTACCTGTTGATGATTCTCTAGAGGCATTCCTTGCCTTGAGCTCTTGTCAGTCTTCAAAGGCAAAATGGAAAATCCTGCCCAAAGTGAATCTGCCACAGTTGGAAGAGTTCTCTCTAGGACTCATCCTTTACTGGCTCCCGGTTACATCACGCTATTTGAGTTGAAGTTTCCTTTGGCAGGGTCAGCTATTTTGGGATCTTAATGATGTTGTCAGAACGAATCACAACAGCTTCTAAATTAGTATTTCACTGAAAGACTAGAGAAGTGTATGTGTATCAAGGCTTGGAAATATTGGGATTCATTTTTTAATTCTTCCTGTTCAATGCATAGTGAGTTATTAACATTATTGCTTATGCCAGAAATGGAGGGGAAAAGATATATTTATTCTAAAGTTACAATTTGGCTTCAAGTCTACAGAAAGTATTCTCTTTCTTTAAGAAGCTAAAGAAAACCATCCATTAAAATGCAATTTTATTAGATATTTGGCACATGAGTGTATATTATATTATTTTTTTGTATTTTTGTGTAGGTTTTCCCATTGAATGAAAGAAATGTATTCATGTCCCAGTTTTATTTCAAACTAGTCTTTTCAGATAAGCACTATCTAACATTTCTGTTATTCTTTTTCATCATAGCACGGTTTCCCTCTTATAAGTGAAGAAACTGTACTTTGATTTTTTTGCTGTGCATAATTAATGTACATGTATACATGTCTATGTGCACAGGCATATGTGTATATAAAGTTGCATGTACAAATGGAGTCCTGGGGGCAACCTTGGTTACTGCTCTCCAGGTACTGTTTACATTGTTTTGTGAAATAAAATCTCTCCTGACTTGGAATTTTCCAAGTAGGCTAGGCTGGCTGGTCAATAAGCCCCAGGGACCTGCCTCTCTCCACATCATCAGAACTGTAATTAGTGTAGGAGGCCCACTCCCACCTTTTAAAAGGGTTCCTATGAGGAGGAGAGAGGGATAAAAAACTTTTAGATAGAAAGATAGCAAAGATGAGAAAGACAGAAAGACAGGATGGCTTCAGGAGGACCTGGATCAAAACCTAATGGTCCTTCTGCCTCTTCAAAAGGGCTTTTTATAACAATGCCAAGGGGCAGGGCAAAAGATCTCCCCCTTGCTAGATTAAAGCACACAGCACAGCCAAGTGTAGACCCTTCCAAACACCTGGCAACCATGCCCGTGGCCAAATCATCCCCTTATGCATCCCTGCTGAGTAAAGCAAACTCAGATTTTTGAACCCTGAGTAAGTTCTCACTAGGAAACCTCTGTGGGTCTCTACAGATTAGGAACACACATAACCACATCTAACGTTAGGGTGTTTTTTATTTTTTGTTTTTAAATGTAATGTTGAGGAATCTAACCTAGGTCTTTGTACTGGGCATTTTATGAACTATATCTCACTGTAGCACCATGATCAATTCTTAATTATGAGTTTTTATTCCTTTCTTGCCAATAAATTATGGCTTTTAAAAGAAGTCAATGTCTTGTGAGTCACAGTGCTAGAAACAGTAATATTCAAACAGCAGGTACTTTAAAAATAAGTAATTGACTTCCTTTAGTCTGATAAAATCTCCCTCCCATGAGGTGAGAGGGTACCTTAGAATTATACTTCTTCATAAAGTTAGAGGAGCGCAGGGGTGACTTTTAGAATGAATGATGCACTCTGTTTTCCCCCAAACAAGTGGAAAACTCTGTTCTCATTCTCATGCTTGAAATCATCCTCTTCCAAGGTGACAATTTTTCATTGTGCTTTCAATGATGAGGAATTACTTTGTCTCTTCTAGAGACTCAATAAATGAATCTGGCTCTCAGGTACTAGAATCCCAAACACTCCATTCTCCTTGGAAAGAAATTTCATGGTCAGAACTACATATTAAAGTTACAGATTTCTAAAGCCATCAGAGCTTCATACTAACACTCTCATTGTGGAACATGTTCTAAATATCATGCATATAACACAGAAACAAATATATACATGTAATACCTACAAACATCAATCATATTCATTGTTGATGAATGAGAAATAAGTAATAATTACATGCCCCGTGAATTTCCAAGTGTGTACGGTACATGTTAATTTACAATGAAATGCTGTTTTCTAATGTAAATTCATCTTCAAGTTACCAGAAAATTACCCATTTGGTAGGTATTTCCTCCTGCTAGGTGATTATGCTTACTTAATTGAAATCCTATGTTATTCTAAAGTTTGATACTGCCTATTCAGGCCCCATTAAATACTGAAGAGAGGACACATAAAACCAGCACAATTAACCAAGGCTCCAAGGCCTGGATCACGGAAGTTTGCTCTGTCAAATGGAGATGCATTCTGTAGCAGTTTCCCCCAAGATTGAAACATTCCATATCCCTTAGAAGATCCTTAAACCAGAAGGTAAACAACTCAAAATAGTTTCAGGAAGTCCCTAAAACCAATCAGATTCACTCCTCCAGAATAAACAGTAAACATTGCTGAGAGTCACTTTCAGACAGGCCAGTCAGTCTGCAAAGACTGAGGCCAGACCAGCTGCCTGAAAGAAACAGACACCAGCCGAGTTGCCTGGAAGAAGTTTAGACCAATCGAGGCACCTAGAAAGGGAACTTCCCAAGCTATTGAGCTGACAGCAGGGTGTGAAGTTGAGAGGAGCCAGACCAGAGCCTTGACAGGTTTCTAATAGCGCTGCCAGGGATCTGACTGGAGCTGAGCAAGCAGTTCTTAGAAAGACCACAACTCAGGGGCAACCAATCAGCAGGCGCCCCGCAGCCTTCTGCTAGTTAAAGATCGCCGCCTTTAACCCTGCTGCTGAAAGTCCCTAACCACTAGAGCCTCCTACCAATCATCCCTCGGGCTAATTCTTCCTCCACCATTCGGCCCCCAGGCTAATCATTCCTCCCTGGAATTCCCCTAACCCTGCTTAAAAGGAGCCTGTGAACTTTTCTAGGGGTCACCATTGGCCACCCCAACATGTTGGAAATAGTAAACACTCTTGTTGTTCGCATATGTGACTGGCGGTCTTTTACTGGACTTCTCTAGGACCCTAACAAAGTATGCTTCAGGTCCCCAGCTTTTGTGAGCTGTCACCCACTGCTGAGGTGGGCTTTGGTGATGCAGTTGTCTCTGAGTCATTTCTGCTCCTATGAGTAATTCCTCACCCACATTCCTCTAAGTAACCCCAATAAAACTCATTGGTTCACCAAGTTGGACTTTGATAGTACCAGTACTTTGGTCCATCATGGGATCACTATCTGGGGTGAGAGGATGTGTGTCTTGTGTTCTACCCAGGAAAAATCTTGCCACACAACAAATTTATATTATACAGATAAATTAATATATCCTGTCAGAGTACAGTTAAGCCATGGTTGTGTTCCTCAATAACAGTAACTATGACTATGTAAGCAGGGAAGTTTTCTCCCCATATAAAATAGTCTGAGTTAGACTTTCAAGGGACAAAATATGGCTTCATAGATTTGTCAAGAATGCAGTCTTATTGCAAATCTACTGCAACCAGTCCATAGTCCTAAGCTCCGAATGGTTGTTGAAGCCTGAACCTCACATCTACTTTTATAGTGTACAAGAGGAAGAAAGGACCAACACAGACATGAAAACTCATCTAACTATGTGGCTTCTTGGAAGCTTTCACAAAAATCTTCCTGCTTTCCTTGGCTAGTCATTTTTTGCCGTCCTAATGCAAAGAAAGTAAGTAACATAATCTTTATCCCAGAGTGCCCTATCTCCAGTTCAAAGGCAGGCAGGCAGGTAGGTGGGTGTTTTATCTCTAAGGAGAGAGGAGTGCGGAGATATTAATGAAGATGACAAACAGTTTCAAGTACATGAGTAAACCCAAGGCCCGGGTGGATAATAAAGTAAGACATTGCATTTTAGAGTAATTCTATAATCTTGGCCTATACAAACACATAATGCCCCACTGCCATATGCACACACACACACACACCATATATTTAACCTGCCTGTCAAATTTATGAATATGAAAATCTAGCATAAAACACAATCTTTTTGATATGCACAGCTTTTTAAAAATAACATTTCCAAGAAGCACTAAAGCGACGTCTATAACATTGCTAAAAAGGAGGAAAAAAAAAACATAGACATACCACGGAGCTCAGAACCTGCTATCAATTCTATTCACAGTGGCAGAATGGTTTTAATGGCAAAGGCATTTATGAGTCATAAATTACTATTTATAAATGCAGTGTTTAGTATTCATTTCAATGGACGACATATGGTTGCAACATTTCCAAATAGCTTGAACTGATAAATAGGCTACTGAAGTGGTTCAATTTGTTAAAATGCTAGCACATTAACTCCTGCACGAGTAGGATTTCAGGTTTGCGTCTGAGACACTGGGTGCATATTTTGAGACTGCAAGATGCCACCTTTGGAAACTGGACCTGGATTTATGAAATGGGTCTCAGTCCATTTTTCATCATGATTTATACGATTCTGTGCAGAAAGAGTTTGTGATCCATAAAAAAGAACTCATTCATTTGTTTTCTCATTTCAGAATATGACAACCTCAGTACCAACAACGTCAGTGTTCTCCTGTTTTCACTGAGCTATCTCTGAGATGTAGACAGTAGACAAAATCATTGACCAGAGTGTTTCCACGTATTTCAGTACAAATAATAGAATTATTATTCCTTCAAATTTATATTTTGAGTTCAGAGGCCATAGTATAAAGTCCTCATGCTGACCCAACAACTAAAATATAGAACTATCCAAGAAGGAAGGTCACAAGGAAAATGACCACTCTCAATGGAAGAATGGAACAGACAGCTATAGAAGGTCAAATATGCCATAGCAGAGACCCCATACAAGGCTCCAGTGGAAACGGTATGCAGAGAGAAAAACTAAAATTTTATCTGACAAACTCATGTGGGCTCAGTGCAGATAAATCTGGGACTTGTATGCTCTGAAATGAAGATTTTTTTAATTTAATTTTTTTTTTAGTTTTTGAGATTGTCATTTAACTACAATGTTTCTCCCCTCCCTTTCCTCCCTCCAAACCTTCTTACATACCCCTCCCTGTTCTTCAAATACATGGCCTTTCTTTTCAGTGGTGTTATTGCATGTTTATATGTATTTGTATATATATATAGCTTATTTCTAAATATAACCGGTTGGTTCCATAACGTTACTTGTATATGTGTTTTCAGAGCTGATTGGTTGACACTGGACAACCAACTGGTATGCTCTTCCCTATGGACGACCACCTCTCCCACTCTCAGCTTTACTCAGGTGCCTGTAGTTCTTCGTGTAGGGCACCATGGGCTTTTCCAGTCCAGGTTTGCACGTTTGTTGGTGTCCTTGTTCAGCTCACGTTTGGGTGTTCATTTTGGTGAGTCTTTATGGGTATAACTTCTGATGTTACTAAAAGATACAATGTCACAGCACGCTCCCAGATCTTTTTGCTCTTACAATCTTTTTGTGCCCACTTCTGGGGTGGAATTTTAAGGAAGCCTTCCAACACTTTTCTGAGCTTTACCTTCCATAACTCTTCCAAACTCTCAGAGTTTACATTGGAGGAAGATCTCCCTAGGATTATAGTGGGAGGGCAAATGAACTAATTTGAAATATTTTCAGGTCACTCTGTTGTTAAGGCTGGCTCTTAAGAGAAACCAATTTAACTGACTACTCTGTTTGACTTTTTATCAGAATCAAAGTGGCCTAGAAAAAAGAGAATTACCCAAGTCAAGCTTTCTCTATCCTTTTATGTGGAAGAAAACAACTCGGACTATCTTGCTGCCATAACTCACCCAAGGGGTGAAAAAGAAGGAATATATATGGAGTTTGTAGTCTGGACAAAGGCTCACTAAAATTATGACCTAGTCACAGGACTAATGGTTTCCTAATCCATGTGTCTCTAGCATTAATAAAAGACCTATTTACTGAAATTATTTTTATATAATATGCCATGTTTGGTTTCCAACAAAATATTTCAAGACATACAAAAAAAGCAGACAGACAGACACACACACACACACACACACACACACACACACACACACACACACCATACATTGATTTTATATGTAACATATTTTATATAAACATGTATAATAGATGAATTATCCAACATTTGAAAGCCTGAGGCAGAAGTATTGTCATGAGTTTAAGGACAGTCTGGGCTATGTAGTGAGCTTTAAGTCTGCCTGAGCCATAGAGTAACACCCTGTCTCAACAAACAAAAATATCCTACACCAAACAAACATAATATACATACATTTTATAGATATTGTAAAGATGAGGCCCATAATGTGGTAGTAATATTAGAATTATTATATTAGAGATTTTAAAATGATTAGTGTTCCAGGGACAATAAGAGAAAAAGTAGATAATGTAGGCATTGGAGGCAGATACAAAAATTCCAAGAAAGAAGAACAGAGAACAATTAGAGATAAAAAATAACTATAACAAAAATATAGATTATCCATACCAATACAAATATAGGCAGCACTAATTGGAGTAAGTGGTTTATCAAAAAAAAAGAGGTTATAGCATTAAGAAAAGGATGACATGATTTTGAGAGTGAACAAGGGGAGGGGTAAAGGTACATGAGAGGAGTTGGAGGAAGGAAAAGGGAGGGACAATGTAATTATTATTTATTATTACTACTTATTTAAAATGTTATTTTTTAAAGAAGTAGAAAGTTCTCAGACAAAAAACAGTGAGTTCGTGGCATTTGGAGGGAGCCATATTTAGGGGGAATTAATGGAGAAGAATGGGTTGACTTGTCATGTTTTATTATCTATATGTATGGAATTCCTAATGATTAAGAAGTGTTAATATAAAACAGCAAATATCTATAGATGGCCTTTGATTGACTTATTAGCAGGTATGACTTAGCCCTGGAAAGAATAAATAAGCTTAAGTTATGTGAACAGATACTTTCAAAA
The DNA here is from genome assembly GCF_007827085.1 of Peromyscus californicus insignis. Lineage (NCBI taxonomy): Eukaryota > Metazoa > Chordata > Mammalia > Rodentia > Cricetidae > Peromyscus > Peromyscus californicus. The sequence continues at coordinate 68,219,967 of NW_026294469.1, read as the reverse complement.
CAGAAAAGGAAGCAGAAGAAAAGTACTTGAAAACACAATGAATAAAATACTCAAGAATCTTGGAGTTCTTGGGCAACTCTAAAGAATTAGTCGATTGTCAAATATGTAATGACAATACTGAGAATAGAGAGGTGGGGCACCAGGAACAGCGATGACTGAGCATTTACTCACCTTCCTATCAGACATCAAACTCCAACTCTGACCACACAGAGAACACCATGTGACATAGATCTCCAAGCAACAATAATAGCAAAATAATAAAAACACCTCACATTAAACACATGTATAAACGCTTCAAAATTTGTACAAAATAAGAAAACTACAAAAGAACAATAGATGAAATCAAAGAAAATTTAGATAAATGAGGTGTTTTATGCTCATGAGTAGTAGAAAGACTCAACTTGTTAAGATTTTGGTTCTCCCTGGTGTAATCCACAATTTTAAAGCAATACATGTTTTTATGACTATCAGCAAAATTAATTTAAGCTCTACATAGGAAACAGAAGAGACAGACTAATAAAAATAATGTGGAAAGATATCAAATGGGAGGCCTGGCATCAGTCAGCCTTCATACTTAGAATAAGCTGTAGACTTGAAGCCAGTAGTTGAGAATAAAGAGCCCCAAACAAGCAAGCACAAATGTAAGCAACTGGTAGTAGAGGGTAAAACAAGACATGGTGAGTGAACAATAGCACCTCTACCTTCAAATGAATGAATCCAGGCACAGATGTTACACTTCTTACAAAATTGCACCACAGCAAAATTACACAACCCCAAGATGATGCACAGGACACATTCAGAATTCTTTAGATATGGTGAAAACTTACATTAATTTACTATCAAAGGCTCATTCCATTAAAGGAAGAGTTGATAAAATGGGACCTATTACAATGTCAAATTTTCTACTCTGTCAAAGATAACATCAAATGAGAAGACAGAATAAGAGAGAAAAATGTACTTTAAAGTCATAGACAGTAAGTACTATCTAAATATAGAAACAATTCGTACAGTTCAACAGTAGGAAACACTAAAGTCAGATATAAAGGAGAAAAGACCTTACTAGAGAATTTGCCATTGATGACAGATAAAAATATAAACATGAAAGATGCTCAACATCATACAGTATTCCCGGAAATTCAGACAGGACAGGAAGGTACCGATACACCAGAATAGGCAACTATCCAAAACACAACAAATACTGGCAAAGACATGAAACAATGGGACTTTTATTTCATTGCTTGAGTAAATGCAAAATGGTACAACCACTTTGGAAGGCTGTGTGGTCCTTGCTTACAAAACAAACTTGTGATCGCCAGTTGATTGAGGAATCAGCCTGCTTAGTAGTTATTTAAATGGGTTGAAAAGTCACATAGCACAGGGCTTGACACAGAGAGCTGGGGAGGCGGCTCAGTGAATCAAGTACTTGCTGCATATGAGTGAGAACCTGAATGTGGACCCCCAGAACACATAGAAAGCTGGTGGCAGTTGCACACGTCTGTAATTACAGCACTCTTGTAGTGAGAATCGCTGGGTGCTTTCTGGCCAACAAGTCTGGAGCATAGAGCAGTGAACAATGGAAGATCCTGCTCCAGCAAGGTAGCAAGCAAGGATCAACATCTGAAGTTGTTCTGTGAATTTCACACATGCACTGTGGCACAGGCACACACACACACACACACACACACACACACACACACACACACACACACACACACACTCTCATGCACACACTCGCATGCACACACAAGCACACAGGCATATGCACACAGAGAGGGGAATTTTTAAAAAGAGTTTTTCTATAGATGCTTATGGCAGTATTATTCATAACAACCTGTACTTGGAGCAATGAAGACACTTTTCTTTAGGTGAATGTTTAACATGGGGCACACACAGACAGTACTCAGCGCTGAAAGAGAATGCAATAGTGAGCTATGAAAAGATGTGAAAGAACTCTAAAAGCATACAACCAAGTAAGGTGAGCCCATCTGGAAGAGGCACAGTATGTGATTCAGACTTTTGACATTCTGAAAGAAAGTTACAGCTATGGAAATAGTTGATTGTTCACTGGTTTCCACGGGAGGCAGCACTGGGAAGGATGTGGAGGTACAGCATAAGAGCATGTGAGGTACTGAAACCGTCCTGTGGGGTGCCATTCATGTATGCAGACATCAGCATACATTTCCAAACCATACAGGTCAAAGGTGAACCAGGGGTGACAATGGAGTGTCAGTACAGGTCCTCTAATATCAATTCACATTACAGTTTGTTGTGGAGTGTTCACTGTGGAGGAAGTTGAAAGGGATACATTGAGAAATTCATGCACTTTCTGCTTGATTTCACCGTGAACCTAAAACTTCTCCGAAAACTAATATCTATTTTCAAATATATTTAGAAAGGAGGACTGGGATTTGGAAACATTTAAGACAAACACTATTCTAACTTAGTTTTCTTGTCGTGAGAATTTAGTCTCTAAAATTTAGAATTTAGGCCACTAAGTGTTTCCCCTTAATCTCCCATCGCCTCCCTAGAACTGTGATTCCCAGCTGATAAGACCCTGCAAACTTTCTCTCCAGAAAGCCTATGCCCGTTCTGCAGCTCACTGGACCCTGCACCTGTCTGTTACTGCTATGTGTTATTACCGATTTCTTTTTCTCCTCTGGAGCTCATATTCTTGAGGACAAGAATCATGTCTTCTTTTCTTTTACTTTGCTTTTTATCCTGTTCCATTAAGCCAAGAGAGTGTAGTGTTACACTAAAAACAGAATACAAATTGTTTAGATTTGCATCTCAGTTCATGCATTGGCTGATGGAATGACACAGGGCAAGCCACTCAAGTGTCTCACTATTTGTTTCTTCATCTATTACATGAGGACAATAATGAAACCTACTTCAGAGAGCTGCTGAGGAAAGTAGGAGTGATGATGATGATGATGACGATGATGATGACGACGACGATGATGCAATTAAAAGATTATCTGGGAAATGAATAAGCCAACAAGTTTTCAAAATACATACATGGCCAACATTACTTTCCACAGACAGACTTAGACTGTCGTTTTCTCTCTTATAAAGGAAGGGTCCTGTCCTCTCTTAAAAAGATTATATACATGTGATGAGGAGAATTTGTCCATAGAAGGGCTTTCCCTGAAGCCTTGAAATCACATTACCAGGAAGATTTTTTTCTCCGAACTCTATGACTCTGCCCTGGCCTGAAGATTTGAAAGGAGATTAAATTCCTCACAGCCTAGTATTCTCCTCTGCCCAACTCAAAGTCTAAATTACTCATAATGGTCTGCTCTCGTAGAAAAGAAATCACTTCATACGTTCAGATTTCATCAAGTGGAGAGCTGTGGTTGCTCCCAGCTGTGATTGATAGAAGCAAGAAAATAGTAGCTGGAGAGAGGGGTTCGAAAAGTCATAGAGAAACAGAGTCTTCATATAAAAGATCACATGCCGGCTGTGTTCAAACCCCAGGGCTGTAATTCAGGACACAGGTGGCTGTGGGCAGATGTGGTCAGGAGAAATACGACCCTGAAACAGACTGAGCAGAGTCAAGACCAGGGGTCAGAGATTTAAACTTTAGTTTATGTTATGCTGCCTATTAGCTGGCAAGTCTTGCTAGTTCCTCAAACCAGAGACATATCAGGTGCATGATAAATTTTTGAAAAGATTAACTAATACATAATTTATGGAAATGATTTAAAACCCATAAAGGAAAAAAATTAATTTTCAATGATATTAGATTTCTCATTGACTCATTTGATTTCCCAGTGCATATCAAGTTGTGTTTATACTCTGCAATTTTCTAGAAGGATGCAGCAACACTATGACCAGACAACGATATGCATATATTAATGTGAGAATACATTTTTTTGGCTAAAAGTGCTAATGTCCAGCTGAGTTTTTAGGAAAACAATTCCAATAGATTTACTCAGCATAGCATTCTGTGCCTTTAACTCACACAAAGCAGAAATGGCAGTGTGATACTGCTACAACAGAATGTCGTCTGTCAGAATACTGATAATATGCCTCTACTAGGCACATGCTCCTGACAGGAGACACTTTGATACAGTTGAACACTAAGACTGCGATAGTAAAGTATCATTGTCTGAGTATCTTGAAATACTCCAGTTCCATTCAATTACTGAAAATCTACGGAGCAAAAAGGCAACTGGAAGGAGCTCTCCTATGGAACACAAGTAAATGAAACACGTTTGAAGTCTAGAATTGCTTGATAATGTAAAACGAAGAGCAAATTTCCATTATTTGTGGATCTCTAAGTTCACAAAGCCAGCAAGCAAAAGACACTAGCTTAAATGTCAAATTCCTGTGTCCTTGTTACTTCACGACAGACTACAATTTATCAAACATCAGCTTTTCATTCCTGAAGGTCTGTGTAGTGTCAAACACCTACCTATACTTAGTATTCATTAAACTGATGTGAGTGAAGAATTCATTTACTTCAAGAGGTTTTTAAAAAGAAAACAATAGGTCTTCAATTCGGTTCCATTGATCAACATGTCTGTTGAAATTTTTGTCTTTTAATTCTTTGTCTGGACATGTTTTCTCAACCCTATAGGTCTTTTGCTTATATATTTATGATTCTGATGTGTCTGTATAGGATGTCTGTCTGTCTGTCTGTCTGTCTGTCTCTCTCTCTCTCTCTCTCTATATATATATATATATATGCATACATATATATTTCTTGTGCTTTTTTGACTCTTTTCATGTTCATTTGTTTGCTTTGTTCTATTCAGGCTTGTTTATTTTATTTTGTTATTATTTTTTTTCTTTTTCAAAAGATTCTGTTTTTTCATGAGAGAGAGCAAGAAAGGGTATAGATTTAGATGGATGGGAAGGTGGGAAAGATCTGGGAGGAGTTGGAGAAGGGGAACCATAATCAGAATGTATTGTATTAAAAAACTATTTTCAATTAAAAAGCTGACATATTATAAAGTCTAAAATATAAAAAAAGAAAAATTTTGTATTTGGAACTAAGCTGGTCATTGGCAAGTTGTGGCCATATATTATGTACCTTAATAAAATTTTCCTGAAGATCAGAGGACAGAACAAGCTACTAGATTAAACATAGATGCCAGGCAGTGGTTGCATGTAGACAAATTTTTAAACAGTCTTATTAAATAAGAAACACAGAGCCAAATACAGAGGTAATAGCCAAAGAGATCAGAGAACTAGCAAAGAGCCATGACTACCTTGTCTTACCACCTTGCTGCCATCGCTTCCCCAGAGAGAGAGAGAGAGAGAGAAAGAGAAAGAGAAAGAGAAAGAGAGAAAGAAGAGAGAGAGAGAGAGAGAGAGAGAGAGAGAGAGAGAGAGAGAGAGAGAGAGCTTCTTCATGTGTAACCTGTGTTTTTATTGCCTTTCTGTTCTGCTTTCTTATTGGCTCTAAGCCCAGCCACATGACTTCCTCGTCATTGCCTGTCTATATGGAGCTCCAGGTCTCTGTGGTTGGTACTGGGATTAAAGGCTCGTGTCACTACACTTGGCTGTGTCCTTGACCACACAGAGACTCTGCCTGCCATGTGATGGAATTAAGGGCATGTGCTACCACTGCCTAACTCCTGTTTATGGCTATATGACCTTGCTATGTGACCTCTGATCTCCAAGCAAACTTTATTTATTAACATACAAATAAAATCACATTTCAACACAATTAAAATATCATCGCAGTTGCACACAACTTTAATCTTAGCACTTGGGAGGCAGAGATCCATCTGGATCTCTGTAAGTTCAAAGTCACCCTGGACAACATGAGATTGACTCAGTCTAGGAGAGAAACAGAGCCAGGCAGTGGTGGCACACACCTTTAATTCCAATACTTGGGAGTCACACGCTTTCAATCCCAGCACTTGAGATCTCATGCCTTTGCTTGGAAACACACACGCCTTTAATCCCAGGAAGTGATGCCTGGGCAGAGAAAGGTATGTAAGGTACAAGGAGACAGGAACTGAAGTTTTTTCAGGCTGAGGATTCCTACGGGTAAGATGTGGCAGTGACTTGTTCCTTTGTCTCTCTGATCTTTCAGCATTTACCCCAACATTTAGCTCTGGGGTTTTTATTACAAGGCCTTTAGAAATTCATGTTACAGATGTAGATTTGGGTGGGTGGGAAGGTGGGAAGGATCTGGGAGGAGTTGGAGGAGGGGAACCATAATCAGAATGCATTGTATTAAAAACTGTTTTCAATTAAAAAACACTAACACATTATAAAGTCTAAAATATAAAAAAAAGTGGTATTTGGGACTAATTTGGTATTTAGGTGATTGGCAGATGGCTGACATTCTTGTAACCAGTAATTTTATCAGTTGCAAACCATTGAACAAGATGAAAAATAAATATAAAAATAATATTTTTAATAATCATAAGGTAGTTGTAATCTATGTCTGCATTTCATTGTTCCAATATATAAAACAATCAAGTAAGTGTAAGTCCAATTTGAGAATGAGGTAATAATGTTTCTTTTTCTTCGTCATTATACATCCATGTAGCTCAGCAGCTGTCCATAACTGACTTCATAATATGTTAACTTGGCTAATCAATAAGATAAACTCCTTATCTTACTATTTAAACTATATGTTATCTTGACAACTACAGACACATATGCTACTACCCTCCTTCACCACTGGGTTTCTTTCTTTCTTTCATATAGCTGGCTCTCTTTCATGTTATCATTCCCTTTATCATTTTACATTTCATTTCAAAAATTGTATAGCATATGCTTACTTTAGACATTTCTGCATTTATAGAAATGCCATGCTGTATATGATATTTTTGGAGATGATTAGCCAATTAATACTTTGTTGTGAGCTTTGTCTTTTATTATGACACGTTGCTCATTTGCTTGGCATAGTTATATTCATATCAGACAAAGTAGACTTTAGAGTAAGTTATAAATATAATATTTCCATAACAAGAGATGGGAACACTCCTTATAAGGGAGACAGAGGAAGAGTGGATCTGGGGGAGAGAGGAAGTGGAGCCGAGAACTAGGAAGAGTGGAGGGAGGGGAAACTGCAGTCTGGATGTATAAGAGAAAAAGAATGGAAAAAAAAAAAAAACACCCGCAAAATATCCCAATCACACACAGACAGGCACAAGCACACATTTAGAGCTACCAAATAATTGAGCTCAAATTCATGAAACAAAACTAATAGAACTAAGGTGATCCAAAAATTCATAACCATACTTGTATATTTAACATCCTTCTCTCAGTAGTTAATAGAAAAGGGACCAAAATCAAGTAGAGACAGGTATGATGTGACTTCATGCTTTTCTTGTGTCTTATTCTCACATCATAACAGTCGGGGGACGTCTCCTGTTTACCACAGTGGTTCTGCCAGGCCGTCTGACTCCTGGTCAGGCAAAAGAACCCCACGCAACCCCTGAGACCCCTGCCCACTCTACACCTATTCAACAGCTGCTTCCCATCGAGCCTCCAGCCCAGGCCCTAGAAAGGAACCCTGCCCCTGCTGTGGCCCCAACCTGCTCTTTCCTTGGACCCACATGCCACAGGTGCTCCATGCAGATCCTAGTGAATAACCCCACCACTGCTCAGAACCCCAATCAACTACACCTTTGGTTTAGCACACCATAGAGGCTCTATGTGTCCCTTGGACTCAAGCCTGGTGCTATATGCCTCCAGACCCACCTGCCAAAATCATTCCACACAGTATTCACTCTGATCTGACTGAAGAATTAGTTAAGAGAACACCACCCATCCTGGATCCTGGCCTGGACTACTTTCAGACCAGCCCCAAGTCACAGCATCTCCACGCAGATTTTCTATTCCTAACCAGAGATTCCTCTCTATTCCCCATTGCCTCTCAATCCCTGGCTTCCGGACCCATTCTGCCTCTGTAGATTCCCTCAAGCTACCAGACCCACCAACTTGCTTTGGGATTCTGGCTGGGTGAACTGAAAATTCCTATCAGAAGAAAACAAATATCCTAAATTCAGATGCTTAAATCAATTACAAAATCACAAAAGATATGAAAAACAAAGACAATGTTTCTACTCCAAACATCACCAGCTCCACAATATTCCTCAAGGGCAGCTAGATAAAATGAAAGATACAATTCAAAAGAACTATTACAAACATGTTTAGTGAGTTCAGGGCATTAAAAGAAGACACAAATACTATCGGGGATGATGGGGGTCCAGCCCCTTGATAGTCCCCTCCCAGGATCCGGGAAGAATCTACAACCAGCTGATAATTAATCTTTGATGAAAAGAAATGAATCTATGTACACAAAACTCCTTAGTCCATATACTTTATTATTCTGTGTCAGTTACAAGCTTATATTCTGCTCTCATATTTAGCTCATTTCTTGCCTGATTTCTCTCTACACTTATCTTCGGTCCCCTCTAGGTTCTATCTTAATTCCTTCATCTAGTTCTGCCCCTTCTAGGTTCTCATCCATCTTGTTCTTTCCCATATCATCTTTTCTCCCATCTCCTTCTCTCTCCTCATCTCATTCTTCCTCATCTTGCTCTTCCCCATCTGGCTCTTCCTCATCTTCCATCTTGTTCCTCTAGTACGCTCTTCTAGCCCTTCAATCTAGTTCTTCCCCATCTCAGTTTGTTCCTCTCAAGTTCTTACCCGTCTAGTTCTTCCATTCTCTTTTCTCTTCTCTGTCCTCCAGTGCCCTGGAAGTCCTGGTATATACACACTTACAAGCAGTAATCCCTTAGCAGTGCAAAGCCAGGCTTCCAGGGTCATAAGAATCACATAGGGAGGCAATAACCGTTAATTATCATTTGCAACCCCAAAGGGAAGTGACCAATGGGGAAATGAATTAACTAAAGGCTAAATTCAGGTAATATCGAAGAAGAGGGCTCTTACGTGCTCAACTATAATCTTAAATGTGATTGGTAGAAAATGTTTAGAATCTATAAGTTGCAAGGTCAATGGGAGAAACTAAAACTGTCTTCTTTTTTCCTGTGGCTCCTATCTGTCCAAGCTATCTGCTGTTTTTTCTGTAGGGTAGAGGAAAGTGTGCTCGGTCACTAGGCAACCTGTGTACAGCTAGATGCCTCTGGTGATAGTTAAAGGGAGATCTGGAACTAGAGGTAAGGTTTGGGAAAGGAGGAAGTAAAGCTTAATTGGCACATCCGCCAGGCCTTCTCAAATGGGTAGCCTGGATGCTTAAGTCTGTTCTTAGAGAGTACAGAGGTATCTCTGATAAGGTACTTTCCTCCACCTGGGGATGGACCTGGCCAGATGCTACCAATGATGATAATTACAGGGAGGCTTGAACTGGGGTTCTGGCTGAGCATAGCTGTCAGCACAGAAAGTTATCTAAATATTCCTAGAAGTGGTTAGGTAAGGAGTTAAAGGTCTATAAAGTTAGTAAGGCTGTAAGAAAGGAGGGTCCGAGCTAAATTGTGTAAAGCTATTACTTAACATACACCTGACCTAGGCGGTGTCTCCTTGTGGAATTTGCCTTAAATCAGGAGACCTTCATGTGGACTGTTATTACTGCTAGTCCTTGAAAGTGGCTAAGGGAGATATCTGATTCCAGAAAAAGCCTTTCCTGTGGCTGTTCTCCAAATACCTGGAATATGTATGTCCAGAGAGTGATCAGTCCACACTGTTAGCCCTTCTTAGGGAAAAGTCAATTGGGAAAACTATGAAGGCACACATGATTTTCATAACAGAAGACAGCTGATATATAACAAGCCAAATAACACCAAAAACTCCTTGGAATTTGGCTTCCTCTGGGGAATTCCCTGATCCCTCCAGGTAGTGACTTTGCCATAACCAGCTGAGTTCTTATGATATATTCCTGCAGCCTGCAGCAAAATACCTAAATGACTTGAAGAGCACAGGAATAAAATGATTGAAACCCAAGAACACACAAATGGTTGAATAACAAGGACAATTCAAAATATGAAAATCTAATCAAATAAAGAGAGAGAAATTAAGAATGAAATGAAACTGGTAATGTCTAGTAGTGGAAAGGTCCACTGGCAGCATGAAGGATGTAGAAGATGCAATATCAAGGCTTGAAGACAAGGTGAAAAAAAACATCACTCAATCAAAGAAAGTGATTTAAAAATAAAGAGAATATGGAAGAGTTTTGGGACACCATGGGGGCTCAAATCTATGAATTATGGGCATTAAAGGAGGAGAACTCCAAAGAAAAAGGTAATATTTACAGTGCATTCATCAAAGAAGATTTTCAAAATCTGGAGAAAGAGATATCCACAAGAGGCCTAAAAAATACCAAATATAAAGGACTAAAAAAGAAATCCCTATGACATGCAAGTTACAGTTAAAACACTAAAAACACAGAATAGAGAAAATGTTTTGAAAGTTGTGTGAGAGCATAATGAAGTCATATGAGAGCAGGACCATCAGAATGACAGCTGGACATTTGTTTAACTTTGGAGTTCCTTTCTTTGCATACAGAACACACATATCAGCACCTATTGGAATGATAGGTGGCAGATTATGGATTACAAGCAATGAAGGTGCACCAAGAATTCAGTAAAGAGTAAAATGTAGGACTGGGGAATAGCTCATTCTGTAAAGTTCTGGCCAGACAAACATGATCCTTTTATTATTAGTTTCTATTAAAAATTGTCCTTTTATTGAAAATAGATTTCTTTCTCACTAATATATACTGATTATGATTTCCCTCCCACCACTCCTCTCAGTTCCTCCCACCTCTACTCCCACCCAAGTATATACACACTTTATCTCTCATGAGGAGGTAAACAGGCTTCTAAGTGATAATAATAAAAAAATAAGTTAAGATAAAACTAACACATCAGAAAAACAAACAGAAGGAAAAGAGCCCAAGAAAAGGCACAAGAAACAAATATGGATGGACATAGAAACCCACTTGTTTACACATTCAGGAATCCCATAAAAGTACTAAACTGGAAACCACAATATATTTGCAAAGGACCTGTAGGATTAAAAAAAAAGAGGGAAAATATATATCCATTTATAATATAGAAATAAAGTAAAATAAAATAGAAAACACAAAAGGGTAATTTTTTTAAAGCCCTGACATGACATTGTGAGACAAGGAACCTCCAAAGATGCCCTTAAGTTTGTTTTCTGTTGGCCATCTCCTGCTGGACATGTGGCCTATCCTTAAGTGTAGTTTGTTACCCCCAATGAAATTACCTTGGGAAAAAAACCAAATATTCATTTGCAAGTGGGTATCAATTGGAGATAGCTTCTGGGTTAGTGAGGGGGGATGTGTCCACTTCTCCTTTCAGTTCTGGAACTCCAGCTGGAACTGACCTGTACAGGTCCTGTGCATGCCGCCTCAGTCTGTGTGTTCATATGTGCCTTGATCCTATTGATTTAGAAGGCCTTGTTTCCTTGGTGCCCTCCATACCCTCTGGATCTTGCACTCTTTCTGCTTCCTCTTCCCCATAGGGTTCCCTGAGCCCTGAGGGTAGGGATTTGATGGAGACATCCCACTAAGGACTAAGAATTCTCAATTCCTCTCATTCTCTTCATAATGTTTAGCTGTGGGCCTCTGTATTTGCTCCCATTTGCTACAGGAGGATGCTTTTCTGATGATAGCTGAGCAAGACACTAATCATGTTTGCCCTTCTGGGTCTAGGTTACCTCACTCGGTATGATTTTTCTAGTTCCATCCATTTATCTGTGAATTTTATGATTTTATTTTTTTAACGTCTGAGTAATACTCCATTGTGTAAATGTACTACATTTCTTTATCCATTCTTCTGTTGAGGGACATCTAGGTGGTTTACAATTTCTGGCTATTGTGAATACAGCAGCAGTGAACATGGTTGAGCAAGTTTCCTGGTGGTAGGATGAAGTGTCCTTTGGGTATGTGCCCAGGAGCAATATAGCTGGGTCTTGAGGTAGATAAATTCCCATCTTCCCAAGGAACTACCTCTCTTAGGGTTTCTATTGCTGTTGAGAGATACCACATGCATGGCAACTCTTATAAAGGAAAACATTTAATTTTGGTGGCTTGCTTTACAGTTCAGAGGTTTATTTCATTATTGTCATGGTTGGAATCAAGGCAGGCAGGCAGATGGTGCTGGAGAAGTAGCTGAGAGTTCTTACATCTTGACTCACAGGCAAAAGGAAGTGGTCTGAGACACTGGGCATGGCTTGAGCATATATGAGGCCTCAAAGCCTGCCTCCAAAGTGACACACTTCCTCCAACAAAGCTACCCCTACTCCAACAAAGCCACATCTCCTAATAATGCCACTCCTAGTGAGCTTATGGGAACCATTTACATTCAAACTACCACATTCCGCTCCCTGGCCCCCATGAACTTGTAACAATATCATTATGTAAAATGTCCCCATAGTCTATCACAGTCTCAACAATATTTTAAAGCCCAAAGTTCAAAGTCTCTTCTGCAATTCATGCATTCTCTTAACTGTAATCCTCTATGTGATGGCTATTCTTGGTTGTCAACTTGACTATATCTGGAAAGTACTATAATCCAGAAATGGAGGGCACACTTGTGATCTAAGTCTTCAGGCAAGAAGACAACATGCCTTTAATCCAGACCTTAAGGGTGGAAGACACATGTCTTTAATCCAGACCTTGCAAGGGATTTATGTGTGTGGGGGTTTGAACCCTACTCCTGGTACCAAATTCTGTCTTAGGATTACTATTGCTGTGAAGAGACACCATGACCACTGCAACTTTTATAAGAAAATTTTTTAATTAGGGGGCTCACCTGCAGTTTCAGAGGTTCAGTCCATTATCATCCTGATGGGAATTATAGCAGTATGCAGGCAGATGGGGTGTTGGAAGGGCTAAGAGTCCTACATCTTGCAGGCAACAGGAAGTCAACTGAAAGTCACATTGAGGGAAACTTGAGCAAAAAAGACCTCAAAGCTTCCCCCCCAGTGACACACTTCCTCCAACAAGGGCACACCTCCAAATAGTACTATTCCCTTTGGGGGTCATTTTCTTTCAAACTACCATACCCTATAAAACTGAAATAAAAAAATAGATCACATACTTCCAGCATATAATAATACATGATATACATTACTATTCCAAAACACAGGGAAGGGAGCACAGTGAGGAAATACTGGACCAAAGCAAGACTGAAAACCAGCTAGGCAAATTCCCAACTCTACATCTCCAAGTCTTTTCCCATGCCAATAAGTTCAAGGCTATTTCCTACTTCCTCTTCTATCAAGTTGAGTGTTTTTGGTTTTATTTTGAAGTCTTTGATTCATTTGGAGTTGAGTTTTGTGCAGGGTGATAAGTATGAATCTATCTGAATTTTTCTACATGCAGCCATACATTTGACCAGGAACATTTGTTGAAGATGCTGTCTTTTATCCAGTGTGTATTTCTGACTTCTTTACCAAAAATCAAGCATTCATAGGTATGTGGATTTAAATATGAATCTTCTTAGATTCCATTGATTGATGTGTCTGTTTTTGTGCCAAAACCATGCTAGGGCAATGGTGGCACAAAGCTTGTGGGAGTAACTAACCAATGTCTGATTTTACTTAAGGCCCACTCAATGAAATAGAACCCATACTTGACACTGCTTGGGTGACCAAGAACCAGAGACTAGCTATCTCAGAAACCTAGGGTAAAACCAAATACTACTTGTCTAGAAAAGATAAACAGTAACAAAAAAAATGACCTCTCATGACATTCTGCTCTACTCATAGATTGGTGCATTATTCATCCACCATCAGAAAAGATTCCTCCTGCAGCAGATGGGAACAAATACAGATACTCACAGTCAAGTATTACATAGAAAGAGAGATCTTGGACCCCATAGCTCTAAATAAGATGTCTCCATCAAATACCTCCCCTCAGAGCTCTTGGAACTCTGTGGAAGAAGAGGCAGGGGTGTGGGAGCTAGAACAGATGGAGGACACCAGGAGAACAAGGCTTTCGAAATCAACTGAGCAAAGTTCCTATAAACTCACAGAGATTGAGGCAGCCAGCACAGGGTCTACATGGGTCTGCACCAGGTTCTGAGTATGTACTATAGTTTTCAGCTTGGTAATTTTTTAAAGAAAGAACTAACAATAGGATTGTTACATTACTCTAATAAAATACACATTTCTAGGTAAAAATTGAAAAAAAAAAAGCTGTGATGAAAACTAAACCATTCCTAGAATCGAATAGAAATGAAAACACAACACACTGAAATCTATAGTATTAAAGGAAGGCAGTTTTAAGAGGAAAAATGTACATCCCCCAAGTACCTACATAAAACATTTGAGAGATGTTGAATAAAAACCTTAATTATGAACCCCAAGGCTTTGGAGCAACAAGAACAATCCAAATCTCAAAGCTATATTAGGAAAGTAATTAAAATCAGGGAAGAAATTAATGAAACATAAACAAAAATAAAAGTCAATGAAGTGAAGAGTTGGTTATTTGAAAATATTAACCAAATTGAAAAAAATTGCCTAAACTGCCAGGCAGTGGTGGCACATGCCTTTAATCCCAGCACTCAGGAGGAAGAGGCAGGCAGTTTGAGGCCAGCCTGATCTATAGAGTGAGTTCCAGGACAGCCAAGACTACACAGAGAACCTCTATCTTGAAAAATTTTTAAAAGTATTTAAACTAATCAAAAGTAATAGACAGAAGACCCAAATTAATAAAATTATAAATGAAAAGGGAGACATTACAACAGATACTAATGAAAGACAGAAAATAAAATTTTAAGTCATGCCTTAAAATTTTACATTGTATTAAATTGGAAAATGTAAAGGGAATATATAAATTTTAGATACCCAAGAAATACCAAAATCAAGCAAAGATGAAATACGTATTTTAAAGATATCTCTATCCTACAATGATATTGAAGCAGTAATAAAGAGTCAACTAAGTTAAGCACAGGACCAGGATTCACTGCAGAACTCTAGCACAGCCAACACCAACATTACTCACCTTTTCCATAAAATAGAAAAACAATGAATGCTTCCTGTGGTGGTTTGAAAGAAAATGACCCCCAAAGGGAGCAGCATGATTAGGAGGTGTGGACTTGTTGGAGTAGGTGTGGTCTTTTTGAAGGAAGTATGTCACTGTGGAGGTGGACTTTGAGTTTCAAGCCACTCCAGTGAGACAGACCACTTCCTCTTGCCTGTGCAACATGTAGAACTCTCAGCTGCCTCTCCAGCACCATGTCGGTCTGTATGCCTCCATACTCCCAGCTATCATGCTCCCTGCCATGATGATAATAGATTAAACCTGTGAAACTGTAAGCTGCCACCTCAATTGAATGTTTTTCTTTAGAAGAGTTGCTGTGGTCATGATGTCTCTTCACAGCAATAGAAACCCTAAGACACTTCCAAACTCTATTTATGAAGCCAGTATTACAGAAATGCCAAAACCAGACAAAGACAAAATGATGAAAGAAAATCACAGACTGACTTCCATGGTGAGCATAGATGCAAGCATTTTCAATAAAATGCTAGATAATTGAATCCAAGATCACTCATCATATTCAAGTTGACATTCCATTAGCAAGGAGATGGAACTAAAAGACATATAAATAGGAAAACAAGAAGGCAAGTATCACTACTTGCAGATTATACTGTTCCATACAAAAGAGCGCTATGGACCCTACTAAACTCTTAGAGCTAATAAACACTTTGAACAGAATGGCTGGATATAAAACCAACACAAAAAGATCAGTAGCCTTCCTGAACACTGACAATAAATATATTGAAAAGAAATCAGTGAAACAATCCTATTCACAGTTGCTGTTCTTGCCTAAGTACCATGGAATAAATCTAAATTAGATCAAGAGGAATGAGGTCTCGTGTTTCTGTAAAGATTCTATAACCTTTACACAAGTATGTCTGGGGCATGATAATAGGTGAATCCTAGAAATAATCTAAACATCCATCAATGAATAAACAAATAGCCACTTAAAGGAATGTTCCTCCCCAGTCTGAGAAAGTGAAACATTGCTACATGCAACAATATAATCTCAAAACAAGTATTCTGAAAAAAAGTGAGACATACCATTTGTGTAGATATATGTATGTACATGTATGTATGTACGTACGTATGTATGCATATATGTATATCTGGAAATAAAAATTTGGGTATACATATCCCCATTTCCACAAATATTTGGGAAATAAAGAGCTAATTTTATAAGTGCTTGACTGACTTCCTCAGAAAAATCAGTCTGAATTATCTTGACATGTGTTTCCATTAATAATGAAATGTTTGGAAAAAGGGAATTAATTTAGTAGGAAAGATACAAATCTTCACTAGACTCTTCAATAAATTACTGAAAAGCAAAAGACAAAATGGAAATTTACTAATCAAAACAGACTTGAACATATACACACACACATACATTTAATTTGATAAAATTTTAAGTTATAGTATAGGGTTATAAATTTGTATAATAAAGGACTGAAAGTCACCTTATTGTGTGCAATTTGGAAGTAACAGAGATGAAACACAAGGTAGTAATTATGTAGCTAGTGGCAAAATTCTATTTCATGATCTCAATGCTAACACCTAGAATATCATCTCTGATATGACAGAGATGTTGTACTTGTGAATTCACTGAAGCTGTGGTGCAAAATGCCTGCATGTACACACACACACACACACACACACACACATACACACACACACACACACATACAGTGTAAAATAAATTTTAAAACTTCCCAAGATAAAATTAATATTTATCTTATGAGAAAAGATGCATGAAGATCACAAAACACCATTGATCTAGTCGAGACCACAAACACAGAAATCACCAACCTATGTGTAATGAAGATGTATTTGTACCATGTGACCCAGAAACCTCATTATGAAAATTTAATTCCAGGAAATGATATAATATGTTTCTGTAAAGATTTGAAGGTGATTATGAACAAAACTATTAATAGCAATAGCAGAGATTGTCAAAGTATGCAAATGTTTCTTAACAGATGAATAAATAAGCAGACTGTGATATACCCATGTCAGAGAGCACTGCTCAGAAGACACACACATAGAAAATCATACATTAGTATGGTGCATTTTTCTTAATACTAAATTCAGTCAAAAATTTATAAAATCTTTGTTGTTTGTTCATGGAAGCCAATTATGGGTGAAGGAAGTTGGGGGAAATTGACTATAAAGAGTATAGGTAAGTAATTAATAGATATGTTGTATCTTTAATACATTTAAAAACTTGTCAGATTAATCTATTAAAAACTAGTCAGATTAGTTCATTTTTCTTTATGGTTGCACAGAATCCCATTGTATACATGCACCACATTTTCTTTAGCCAAACATCTTTCCTAGACACCTAGGCTGTTTCCATTCTCTCACTATTGTGAACCATGCAGCTATCATTATGAATGTCAGTTTTCTCTGTGGTTAACCAATTGTTTACTGCTCTATAGGAGGAAAAGAAATGCTTGTCCATAACAAAATGAAACTTGATTTTCCCTTCACTTCCTATTTGGGGATGCATTTTTCTTTATAATAAGAACTTGAGTTATAGGTTTGAGAGATGATGGCTGA
This sequence comes from Peromyscus californicus insignis, assembly GCF_007827085.1. NCBI lineage: Eukaryota > Metazoa > Chordata > Mammalia > Rodentia > Cricetidae > Peromyscus > Peromyscus californicus. The sequence continues at coordinate 68,202,473 of NW_026294469.1, read as the reverse complement.
GTAGTTTAAAGTTCTTGCTGCTCAATCTTGAGAACCTGGGTTCAGGTCCTAGAACCCACACTTCGGGAAGGTTGGTTCACAAACACCTGTAACTCCATCTCCAAGGGATCCCATATCCTCTTATGGCCTCTTAAGGCACTTGCACACACATGCAGGATATATATACACTCACACAGATACACACACATTTTTAATTTAATAAACCTTGAAAAATCGTACTTGAATCAAGAATAAAATTTTAAATTTAGCAGAAATTAGTTCCTGTGAATTCATTAAATAGCAGACAATGTTAGTAGGAAATTAGTAGAGTCATAAAAAATAAAATCTAGCAATCCCTTCATAGTAACCTGTCAGTTATTACTGCTATTGTTTTTCCTAGAGAGCACCACCATGACTGGCTTATAATGAGGGCCTTGGGATTGAAGTCAACAGAGGAAAGTGACCAAGAAACAGTAAGAGGGCGAGGCAGCAACTTTAGGAAATAGTTTTTGAATTTTCTTTTTCTGAAACTGGCATATCTTTAAGATTCCCTGCACATGCAGCTCTTACTGAAGTCGAGCTGTTGATTTTGCTTATACCACATGAACTGTTTTTTTTTTGTTGTTGTTGTTGTTTTGAATTTCATGTTTTAGCTTCATAGTACCAATCAGGAACTCATTATTATTTAGCTGTTCAAATACTTTTCTAGCTCCTTGATATGATTCATTAACTACTATTCTCTTTTCCCGACATAATTTCTTTGACATTGTATTTTACATCCATAATTCCTTCACATTGTAAGTTGATTTATTCTCTATTGATTTATTTTTCCTGTTGGTTTCCATTAGTGTATTTACCGTACAGTATGAGGGAACTGTTCTGGTTTGCTTCTCTGTTGCTATGATAAAACACTGACCAAAACCAATATTGGGAGGAAGGGGTGTATTTCAGCTTATACTACCACATCGCAGTCTGTCTTTGAAGGAATCCAAAGTAGAAAGTCTAGGCAGAAATGTAAAGGCCAGGACTGAGGCAAAGATAGCAGAGGAAACTGTCTACTGGCTTGCTTCCTCCAGCTAGTCCAGCTACCTTTCCTATACATCCCTGAGCCCACCTACCCAGAGATAGTTCTGCTCATGGTGGCCTTGGCCCTTCCACATATATTAATCAGTCTCCATCAATCAAGAAAATTCCCAAAGACTTGCCTACAGGCCAGTCTGGTGGAAGAAATTCCTCAATTGAGATCTTCTTTTCCAAAGTATGTCTAGGTTGTGTCAAGCTGTCAAAACTGTAACACTATGTCAGGCTTTGAATTCCCTTATTTTAATATGTGAAGACATTTGCATAGTATATAGTATAGTATTTTTTACTATAAATATAAGTACCTTGCTCTCTAGATTTGTAGGTGCTATGAAGAAAGACAATTTTGTGGATGATTTGTGGCTGACTCTCTTTTATTCTGGGATACCTAAGGAATTTATTAAAGTGTCTTGGAGGTTCAAACATTTCTGAAGATGAGATTGCACCTTTGATGTATGAATTCAATTATTCTGTGCACAGAGGTGTTTATTTGGGTAATTTCTATTTTGAATTCCTGTCCTGACCTATATTTGCTTCTTCAGTTTTTTATGATTGTTTCAAAACATTGTTTTTTTCCAATATTTTATTATTGAAACATTTAATCTACTGGAAAATGTCTGTGATTTTGAAGTAAATATATATCTACTTATTACATTCTGAAAGTAACAATTATTATTTTTCCATATTATTGCTATGGGATGTTCTGTATGGCAAATGTGTTGCTCTGATTGGTTAGTAAATAAAACACTGATTGGCCAGTAGTCAGGCAGGAGGAAGTATAGGCGGGACAAGGAGGAAAAGAATTCTGGGAAGTGGAAGGCTGAGTCAGAGAGACACTGCCAGCTGCCTCAATGACAAACAGCATGTGAAGATTCCGGTAAGCCACGAGCCACGTGGCAAGATATAGATTTATAGAAATGGATTAATTTAAGCTGTAAGAGCAGTTAGCAAGAAGCCTGGTACAGCCATACAGTTTGTAAGCAATATAAGTCTCTGTGTTTACTTGGTTGGGTCTGAGCGGCTTTGGGACTGGCGGGTGAGAGATTTGTCCTGACTGTGGGCCAGGCAGGAAAACTCTAGCTACAAATGGCACCCAACGTGGGGCAAGAGTTTCCACCTAAAACCTGAGAAAAGATTCTAAAACGGAGCTAAAAACAGCTTCCTAATTGTCTCTCTCAAATGAGCGGCAGCCTGCCGGTTTGAGCTACTGGTGGGTTCCTAGTGTGTACGCTCGACCTACAGTATGGCAGGAATGAGGCCTCTGCAAGTGGCACACATTAAGCTGAGTGGTGGATTTAGCCTTTGCTAGTACAAAACAAAAAAAAAAGGTTTCTGAGCTACATGCTGCTTGGATAAAAGCATAGACCCACAATAGCTCCCAGAGCTGGTGAAAAACGTACCACTGCCATGTTGGAAAGCTGAGGTGGGTGGAGCCAGCAGCCACAGCTGCTACAGTCTAAAGCAATAGATTCACAATAAGACAGATTCAGATGTAATAGTTTACAATGTGTGTAAAATATACGTAGGCTCCCATCCAAGTACTAACCAGGCCCGACCTTGCTTAGCTTCCAAGATCAGACGAGATCGGCGCGCCCTGGAGGAGGTGGGGATGGGGGATGGGCTGGGGGGAAGGTGAGGGGGGTGGGAGGGGGGAGAACAAGGGAATCCATGGCTGATATGTAGAACTGAATTGTATTGCAAAATAAAAATAAAATAAAATAAAATAAATAAATAAACTATTAAAAAAAAAAAAGGACACAGCAACTCCTGGAATGTCATACCTCCTTATCCCGACAGCAAAAAAAAAAAAAACAAAAACAAAAAAACGTAGGCTTGAAAGAGACAAAAAAGGTGATATATAAGTTATATAAACAAATACATAGTTTTAAAAAATAGTCTTCAAAGAGACAGTAAAATTAATATAAAAAATAAGCCACATAAAGATGAATATTACACAGAGAATCTGGATTGTGTTGTCTTTGGGATTTTTAACTGCAGAAAAACATTTAATTGTAAAAGCTGTTGAGTTATGCCAAAATGTATATTTTAAAGGTACCTTGATTTCAAAATTTAGATATAAGGATATGTTGCTTTGGAAAAGAGTCTCTGCTTTTGTTTCCACAGAAAGCAAGAGGCTATGGATTTGTTCCAGATTAAGATAATCAGGTTTGACCAGCCAAGACCCCCTAAAAGGTCTCTGATGACACCATGGCCCAGATGATCCAACATCCAAAATAGTTTGAAGGCAACTGGCTCAGACAATACAGCCTCATGGACTATTCCATAATCCTAAAATTTTCTTTGTGTCCCCATAAGATACAGCGCCCCCCTCCAGCAGGAAGTAGTAAGAGAAGCTACGCCCAAATTCCCAAATTATATGTAATTTTACTTTGTTAAGGTTAAAACCTTCCTTTTTTTTAAAAAAAAAAAGGGGGGGGGGGTGTTATGGGATGTTCTGTAGGGCAAATGTGTTGCTCAGATTGGTTAGTAAATAAAACACTGATTGGCCAGTAGTCAGGCAGGAGGAAGTATGGACAAGACAAGGAGGAAAAGAATTCTGGGAAGTGGAAGGCTGAGTCAGAGACACTGCCAGCTGCCTCAATGACAAACAGCATGTAAAGATTCCGGTAAGCCACGAGCCACGTGGCAAGATATAGATTTATAGAAATGGATTAATTTAAGCTGTAAGAACAGTTAGCAAGAAGCCTGGTATGGCCATACAGTTTGTAAGCAATATAAGTCTCTGTGTTTGCTTGGTTGGGTCTGAGCGGCTTTGGGACTGGCGGGTGAGAGATTTGTCCTGACTGTGGGCCAGGCAGGAAAACTCTAGCTACATATTATCTATTTGATACTTTTCTTTCATGAAAAAGAAAAGCCCTCTCAGGGTTATTATTTGGATTGGCTCACATCTTGACATCTATATATTAATTTAAAAAGATAAAAATCTTGTCTGAGAGGGTTGTCATTGTACTTCTCCATTTATTCTGGCATTATCAAGATGTGGCAGCAGTTGTAGATAGAATCTCAGACAAGTGTTTCATTACTTCTCATCCTTCTGTGGGGAACTGTTAACAACTTCATTGCCATAGAATCTATTACCACTGCATTGTTTTACTTAGATTGCCATGACCACAGTACCAGAGTATTCTGTAAGTTCCTCACAGCAATCCCAGCCAGTGATATCAGGTGATTGATTGTCATGCTATACTCAAGGGAAATAGCTATACCACAATGAGGCCTTCAATTTTTCTTTCCTTCCTTCCTTCCTTCCTTCCTTCCTTCCTTCCTTCCTTCCTTCCTTCTTCTCTCTCTCTCTCTTTCTTTTTGTTACCTATGAGAATTTGGTGCCATCCTAGTTGTGTAAGTAGCAGTAGTTCTTGCAGCAGTCTAACAGGAATTGCCAGTCCACTGGGGTAGGTGTTTTCCCCCATTAAATAACAACATTTTGTCTCAGTTTTAAAAAAGAAAACAAAAGAATGGTTGCCATATCATTCTACCACATCAGGATACTAAAACGATAGTCACCCAATAATCACATGATGTAAAGTGCTCTCCTTTAGCTTTTATGTAGGGTTTAACTTGATTTTGGTTACACTTATCAATATTTCCGTGTCACAAGTTAATACCCTGAAGGATTATGGGTAACATTTCCCAGACAACTGTTTAGATTTATCCATTGGAAAACGTAATAGGGATATAGAAGTTGGAGAGTGTAGGGTCTCATCTGTGAACCAAAGCCAAGGGCCCTCTGAATCAAAGGAACAAATCAATTAGCCAATTAAATAAATAACTATGTTTTCACCAACAAAATAAGCCATCATTGTTTGGTGCTCATGGAAGTATATGCTGTTAAAGAGCCTTGATAGCACCAGTCTCCCGCTCACCAGAGATGTGTTTGTCATTCTCTTCCATGCCTGAGGCTCTAGGATTTTGCTGCTGTCCCTTCATCTGATCTCTTCCAATTTTACATCTCTGTTCTCCATAGGCTTCAGTGCCCACTACAATGAATACAAATATATTTTCTACAACAAGATTGTAAAGCCCACTGTTTGGTAGTTTCACTGCTCTGCCCAGTGGGCTGTGTCTCAAGTGAAGCTGTTTAGTAAACTATCATCATGGAATGGCAAAATGACAACAAACATCAACAAACCCCAGATGTTAGTCACCTTCCAAGTACTAATCAAATGTTGGCATCAGTTAATAAGAGGCATATTTGCAGGGAAATTTTGCTTCATTGCTGACATATAAACTCAAGGGGACACACATTTCTGAAGAGTTTAATTAAAACAAGAAAACTGTTTATTCCTTTAAAACTAGATTGTCCCTTCATCCTTGTGACCTTATATTTAATCAGCAACTGTTCTGAGTTTATTCCAGACTTTATTGTGGAAGGTAGGAAAAAAGACACCTTAGACAGAGGTCCAGATAACAAAGAAAGTAGAAGTGGGATGTCTGTTCCCATGAATAGTCTCTGTAACTGTTTTCTAGGTTACATTTCAATACCACTATTTGCTTATTTACTTGCTTGAGTTGTGTATTGTTACATCTTCAGAAAATAATGCAACCTTCTACTCTTAGGAATACACTACTAAAAGGATAAATATAATTTCTCTACATTTTTTTTCTGTGAAGTAACAAATACCAACCAGGTATTACTACCATACAATTATTTTATGGTTGCTCTTTAATTGGAAGCAAAATAGAGTATATAGAACCAATTAGGAGAATGTTTTCTTGAAGACTTGGAGTTGGAAATGAGCATGGAGAGAGGAAGACTGATAAGGCAACATTCACAGTCAAGGAAAATAGCTTTGTATAGATTCTAGGCCAGAGGAAAATAAACATAGTCCAAGAGCTGAAAGAATTCCAAAGTGCCAAAAACAACAAACAGAGCATTAATCCTTAAATTTGCCAGAGAAAAACCAGTTCCACATTTTGGCCAAATTAAGCAAGCTTTTATTAAAATATTAAATACTTACCAAGATGGAATTTGGGCAGCTTGTTTCAGCCCAATACAAGAGAATGAGACAGTGCTGTAGCACCATGACTTGCAAACTAGTTACAATCACATCATACACATATATCATTGCTTCCTGTTTACATTGTAATCCACATCATATCACAGTCACCATTTTGCTTTATATAGCACTGAGGCTGAATAGGGTAGAGATTGATGTATGAAAGGCTGCAAAACTAACATATAAAAAAAGGTTGAATGAAAGAAAGAATGGAAACTTTCAGCCATAGTTGATGTGTAATAGAAAGAGCACACCTGAGAGGGCCCTGACTAGGCAAGTGACCATAAAATGTAACACTCCTTTGGGTATGGGCAATGGAGTTGCTAACCTGCCCCTCTGCTGTGGCCTACTTCTTCCCTTGATGGTACTTCCCTTCCTAATAAACTGTCTCTGTCTCTACTACTATCCACATGTTTTTGTTGGTAAGGCTTTGAATAAGCAGTGTCCTCCATAGTCTTGGGCATTTGAATGCTTGGTCCCCAGTTGGTGGTGCTGTTTATGGAAGATTAAGTGATTTGGCCTTGCTGGAAGGAGTCTGTCACCATGGACAGGGCTTGAACATAAAGCACTCTGGCCTACTTCCAGTTTATTTTCTCTGTTTCCTGCTTGCAGTTCAAGATGTGAGATCTCAGCTTCTTGCTCTAGTTACCATGACTACTGCCTGCTGCCATGCTGTGCCAGCCATTATGAACTCTAATCCCTCATAACTCTAAGCCAAAATAAACCACTTTCTTCTATATGGTGCCTTGGCCATCACATTGTTTACTTTCTTATTGCTGTGACAAAACACTATGGCCAAAGAAATTGATTAAAGGAAGCATTTAATTTGGGGCTCAAGGTTCCAGCGTATAGAGTGTATGGCCATCAAGGTGGGAACATAGCAGCAGACAGGCAGTCATGGTGCTGGAACATGTGAGCTTTCATGTAGAGACATAACCACAAGGCAGAGAGAGCTAACTGGGAATGGTATGGGTTTTTGAAACCTCAAATCTCACCCCTAGGGACACACCACCTTCAGCGAAGTCACACCTCCTAATCTTCCTCCAAACAGTTCTGCCAACTGGGGACCAAGTATTAAAATATATGAGCCTATGGAGGCCATTCTTATTCAAACCACCAATCATGGTATTTTATCACAATAACAGAAGAGTAATTTGCCAGTGGCCAAGTCAGAGGAGCAGCAGGTGGCAATTCAAAGTGTCAGCCTACCAGGAGGAAACTTCCTGATGGGTGAATCTCATTTAGGCAAGGCCATGGGACAACAGACCCTGGAATGTCTTTGCTTTTGCTGTATCTATCTTTCCCTGGCACCTAGCATGGTGTGAATGGGTGTGGGGAGATCCCCACTGCCTGTGATGTACTGTGTTTATATCATGGAAACATCCCACTCTACTGGGTATTTTTAATCTGTGGATTGTCATGAAGATGATTCCTCCCTAAATTGTACTGTCTAATTGCTAATAATAATGATAGCTTATACAGAGTTTTGATAAATAAAAATAAATACAAGGATATGTTTCACAGCTAAGGCCTATGAATTTTACTTAAGGAACTGCATAGATCACAGTTCAAGTTAATGATTAAGGAAAACAACTGAATCCCCAGGAGCCAGGCTGGCTCTAATTCTCTTAATGCTGAGAAGAAACAGTCACAGATTTCAGTGTGCACCATTAGCTGAAACAAAGCTTCAAAATAACTTGAGGTTAGACCAGATGCTTTGGTAATAGTTTAAGATGAATAACCCCAGAAAACAATCTAAGTTCACAAGGACACATAGCTGAGCTGTCTGATTCATTAGGCCAGGGTCGAAAATACAGAACAACCTGATTGTTGCTAGCTGACATACTTCCCTTGCTAGGTCTAGTTGATAATCAAAGGTGATGATTAGTTCCTTGTACTCACTCCTGACCTCAATTTTCTGATATAAGAAACTATTGATGAATGGGTATGTACTCTAATGATTCAAAATTCAGCTGATTATTTTTTCATGTATAAAAGTTTAGGTTTGTGATTCCTTTAAAATTTCTTATAAGATTGTCTTTCAAGACAGATAATAAAGTAATTGATTCTTTCCTTGTAACTGCAATTTGCACTCTGTCAACAGAAGAGTTGACTGAGAAAAAATGCTCCCTGTTCTATTAATCTGTGACAAGTTACTCAGATGTATTGTATGTGGGTTATCAATTGACTCTGTTTTTAATCGTGTAAGGAAAATGAAAAACATGTTTTTACCTGTATTTGTCATAATCACTCACTTGAAAAATGGAATGTAGGGGGCTGGAGAGATGGCTCAGAGGTTAAGAGCACTGATTGCTCTTCAAGAGGTCCTGAGTTCAATTCCCAGCAACCACATGGTGGCTCACAACCATCTGTAACGAAATCTGGTGCCCTCTTCTGTCCTGCAGTCACACATGCTGTATACATAATAAATGAATCTTTTTTTTAAAAAAAAAAAAGAAAGAAAAATGGAATGTCATCTCATTGAGATCCCTGTACTGCCTGAAAGATTTTGTTGGGGTATATAAGCTGTGGAGGGAAAAGAGAAAGGAAGAACAGAATGGATAATAAAGAAGGAAATCATCAAGAGAGCATGTGAGTGTCTTTTCCCCTAACCCCCTCAGATAGAAAAGTCTTAGTTTATATGACACTGTGGATTCCTTTCAAGCTCTAAGCTGCCTGGAGACTGGTCCCCCAGGTGGCAATAGTAGTTAACACATGATTCCATTTCTTGTTCTGGAAGACAAGAACTAGAACCATAATAAGGGCCTACTAGATCTTGATATCTGCCAATATCAACACTAACTGAAAAAAATCATCTATGCTAATTTTAAAAATGATGGAATTCAATGAGGAATGCCCATGGGAATAGTCACAAGACAGTCTCAGAAGAGACCCTGGAAGATTTCAAAGTAAATAACTGCTCCTTGGGAAGAAAAAGAGTGTAATGATATTCAAATATATGGTAAGACATCATATGTCCTTTGTTTAAGCCACAATGAATATTTTATCATACACATAAATAATGATTAAATTTCTAATCTGCGCCTTAAAATTCCTCCAGCCTACCATTTGCACTTCACATGTCTTGTTACTTTCCCTCCCTCACTTCTGTTTTGGCTAATTCAAGAACCTTTATCAATTGGCACCACAGCTGATTGTTACACTTGGAGACTCATTGTTTACCTCTCAGGTTTGTACCTGGATGATGAGCATTTGCTAGCTTTTGCCTTACAGCTTGAGTCCCTCCCTCTCCTCTAAGTAACGTAACGTGTAAGTAACAATGCCCTCAGTAGTTCATCCTTGATCTTCAGTAGTTGCTTTAAGTCTGCACAGCTCTCAAGCAGGATGTTCTGTAGCTTCAGATGACAGGGACATCCATGTTCCATGTCAACTGAGCATGCAAACCTGTGGATTTTCCCTCATTATTCAGAAAGAACAACTAGCTAGGAGTAGTTACCCTGAAAGTCTCTGAGGGTGAAGTGGGAACATAGAATGGTAAATATCTATCAAAATGAGAAATGTGGGAGAAAAATAGAGAAGCAAGACAAGTTGAAAATACAAAGCTTGCTTAAACACAAAGCATGATTACTCAGACACAAAAGTTTTAGATGAGAAGAACATGGAATATAGCCACAGGCACAGTCTGAAAGAAGCCAGAGTGACTGGGGGAGGTTTTGAACTATTCTCACCAGTTACTGTGCTGGAGAAAAGACATTAGCAGTGCAGATCACAAGTGTACTTAGAGAAATAGAAGAATCAGAGAAGGCCCAAAGAAGGCATTTGTTGCAGAGACCTGACTTTACTCAACTATGAGAGCGGGTACAGTATCGTTGGCTCAGCTGTTTCTGCATCTGGCTCTGAGCTTAAGGTCACAGAGCTGGCAGTTAGGAAAAAAGATGAACACGAAATAAATGGGGGCCAGGTTGTATGGAATCTACCTGTATCTCTTTCTAGCATTCATGGAGGCCTCTCTTAACTCCAGGTCTCAAACTTTCTTGCTAAGAGGACTTGAAGAAAAGTACTTTGTAAGGGTGCTTCACTCACACAGTCCCTAGGATATTGTCCTAGTTAGGGTTATCATTGCTGTGATGAAACACCAAGTCCAAAAGAAATTTGGGGAGGAAAGGGTTTATTTTATTCACAGTTCCAAATGACAGTTCATAATCAAAAACCTTGAGGCCAGGAATTCAAGCAGGACAGGAACCTGGAGGCAGGAGCTGATTCAGAAACTGTAGTCAAAAGGTTTCTCCAATCCTGCCAAGCCTCCACAGTTCCACAGCCCGCTTATAAAGTAATCACTCAGAGGTTTATATTAATTATAACTACTTGGCCATTAGCTCAGGCTTATTACTAACTAGCTCTTACACTTAAATGAACCCATAATTCTTATCTATAATTAGTCATATGGCTTAGTACCTTTTCTTAGTTCTGGCTTGTCATTTTGCTTCCTCTGTATCTGACTGGCGACTCCTGACTCAGTCCTTCCTCTTACCAGAGGGACTCTTCTGCTCCTTGTCTGCTCTCCCTGCCTATACTTCCTGTCTGGCTACTGGCCAATTAGTGTTTTATTAAACCATTGTACAAAAGCATTATTCCACAGCAAGAAACCATGGAGGAATGTTGCTTACTGGCTTGTTCTTCATGGCTTGCTCATCCTGCCTCTTATAGAACCCAGGACTAACAACCCAGGGTTACCACCCACAGTGGGTGTCCCACCGTGAATCACAAATTAAGAAAATGCTCATCTTATGGAGACATTTTCTCGACTGAGGCTCCCTTCACTCTAACGACCCTTGCTTGTGTCAAGTTGACATAAAACTAGCCAGGACAGATGTGTATAAGCTGTAAGAGCTCAATGAGAGTGCAGGGGACCTGGGTCCTGCTGTTGCCCTCAACACAGCTACAAAGCATATAAGACTGCAAAAGATCCTGGCCTAATCTGGACTTAAAGAATAGACATAGCCTCTATTCCTGTTGGCTCATCTTGAGCAACTTTTTCTTGTGGCCAATCCTGTGGAGACTGTGAAGGAAAACTCTGCGGGGATTTGGAGACATTGCTCACTTGAATTGGGTTAAAATATTGCGAAAATGTTGGCATCTTCTAGCAACAATTATATGGTGTATGGTTTACTTTTGTTGAAAACAAAATGAGATTTTTCTTGCCAGAATTCATCACTGTACAAGTGATGCCCACAGGCTTCTGACGCCCTTGTCCTGACCTCTTACTTCTCACAAAAAACTTGATGATAGAGGTTAAGAAGAGGCTAGGTAGGAAAACATGGAGTTCTTGAAAAGACTGATGTTTGCATGGAATAAAATACATCTGTGTTCTTAGTATTAATGAGCAGGAGTCTCAATTCTGGAAAATTGCCTTTCATTTTTATTCATCATAAAAACAAAGTTCTAAGTATTTACCAACCTTTTGCTTTATGTAGTTACTTACTTCTATTTGTTCCTACTTCTACTTTTATTATGCAATTAAACATATTTAAAGAGTTGTCTATATTTGAATATACAGTTAGCATATAGAATTTAAATAATAGGCATTCAAATCACATTAATCCAATTTCACCCTGTATTTTTCTATTGCCTGAAATTCTACTGTTGATAATTCTTTTATTTTACAAATATATACCACTTACTATAATTTATTTAAATAAAAATGTGGCAAACCAATTAGTCACTATAAGTTTAATCAGAATCAATTTATACATGGACTTTTTTTCAACTACAAAAATAAAACAGGGAAACAGGTTAGCTAGTCTAAAAGGAGAATAGACTTTAGATATATAATAGATGTAGTTTTATTCAGTGTACATTTTCCTCAGTGCAGAATTTGTCCCTGGAATATTGTTACATAGCTAGGCAAGGATGGACAACTTTGGATGCCGTTGACAATGGACCTTCCCTTGTCAGCAGCCTTGGACATGCTTGTGAGTCATAATATTACTTCCTTAATTTAAGTGGGAAGATCCATCCACTGTGGGTGATATCCCTGGGTGGAATCTGAGACTGTACAGATGGAGAAAGGAAGCTGCCAAGCTGCATACATTCAAGTGTCTCTGCTTCATGATTTTGAATGTGATATAACCAGTTGCTTCAAATTCCTGCCACCTTGACTGCCCTACCATTGTGGATTGTACCTGGTATTCTGAGCTAGAATAATTTCTTTCTTCCTTAAGTTGTTTTATTAAGAATATTTTATCACAGAAACAGGAAAATTTATTAAGACCATCACCATCTAGTAGTGAGGGGAGTCTCTGAGACCATTACAGCCAGCAGAGTAATGATCAATGGGAATCAAGAAGGTAGTTTGGCTCAACACAACTCAGTATCCCATGTTGGTTCGAACTTCTAGCGTCTGACCCCGAGTTTATTTTAGATACATTTAAACATAGCACGATTTGGTAAAAAAAATTTCCTGGTGATAAAATCTCGATCCCATATGTACAATAAGGCTTAAGACATAACTACATAGAAATACTTTGTAAACTGTATGTGATACTTTCCATAAAGATAGGTTCTAAATATTGACAAGCTCAAGATAAAAGTCTGAGGGAAGATCTGGTGTGGTCTTGACAACACAGATACTGGTCTCAGCCACACAGATATGGCAAAGATCACCAGGTTATTAACCACATCTGCTCCTAGCCTTCTGGACAGAATCGGGTTATACATACTTCTCTTTGAAGGGACAGCCCTGTGTGTTTAACATTCCTATTTCCCCTAGTGCTTATCTGTGAGCACAAGGACCTCCATGCCTCCCACACTGTAGTAATTGTGCTTCTGGACTGAGGGTTTGTACCTCACCAAAATTCATATGTTGAAACTCCAGTGTGATAAAACTTGGAGGTAAGGATCTGAGAAACATTAAAAGTCTGTTTTCTAGGAAAAATAATGCTATTTTGTTAAGATAGCTAAAGTTGGCTAATACAATCGTCACCATTTAGTGAGAACACAATGTGTGCCTGGCATCATTCCATAAAGGAAGAAATGAGGCATTAATAGGCTTTAGGGTCACTGAGGCACCAAGCTGTCCCTCATAATCAGTTTTGGATGCAACATCCCATGTCCATGGTAACACACAAAGGAAGGGAAAGTACCATAGTTGGCCTTGGAATTTGAAAGGCTCAGAAAAGGGAGGGAGGAAGCATCATAATTTTCCTCATATGAGCTAAAATACAGTATGAAATGAAGTAAGGTATAAGAAGGCTGTTTCCTCTCAATAAAGCCTGATTATTTAATAGATTTGTTTGTTTTCTTTTAGGTGTGTTTATTTTACTTTCTCTCTGTGTGTTTTGTTAATGTGTACCTCTGTAGCACATAATGACTGGTGTCCAAAGATCAGGCACTTGGGATCTCTACATGATATTTGATGAGTAGACTAGTACTTAACCCAGAGCTCCATCCCTTGATAGAGACATAACCCTCTAAACTGCCCTAAATATTGTGAGATCATGAAGATATACGGTTGTTCTCTCTCTTAAGAGTTAGCTCAAATGGGCCTGTCAATCACATGGATAAGAAACCACCTCCAGGAAATCTGTCTGTTGCAGAAACTTCAAGAAATATGATGCAATTAAAGACATTAAAATATTTGAGAACTATCACCCTAATTAAATATGTACTTATCCACCCCAGAAGAACCTTTACCTCTTGTCTAACTCTGTTCTCTGGGCATTTGACTGCTGCTTTCCCCTTTACAACGACTGACCACAGTCCATGCTGAGCCTGCCTGATTTCTGGATCTGTAACTCAGAAAGCATAACTTTCTCTTCCTCGGAAGCTGTAAAAGTCTTCAGTTTTCCTGTTTTTCTTTCTCTCCAACTCCCCAAAAATTGTCCTAGGAGTTCCTTCTGAGTTTGGTAGATTCATTTATTTTTGAAGTTAAGGACCTGCAAAATGAACCCTTTGTTCCAAGGTGACAATTCCAAAGTCTGTACCTCCCACACCTCAAGCACGACTCACTCCAGCACAACGGGAGAGTGACTAGGGTTGCTGTCTCTTCACAGACAGGACAGGCAGTGTACTGCAGTTTGAGTTTGGAAAAGTCAGATATTAATCAAAATTCTGTAACTTTGTTAATTTAGTATTGAAATCAATAAATTAAAAACATCATGATCAAAAGAAGGGGCATTCTTAACAAGTAATTAGGAGTACATAAGTGAGTTTTCAAATACTAATACTTTCAAATATTAACAGAATATAGACTAGAAGGATGATTTTTTAAAAGAAACTTGAAAACCAAAGTAAGCCACCAGCTGTGACATACTGGAAATTTGAATCCATCTCCATTCATTTGACCTGCTCTTCAAGTATTTCCACTAGAAATAGTCTCTATTTTTCTACTTTTCTGAATTTAGCTGTCACTGTCATCCAAGTCCAGATTGAGATTACAGATATAGGACTCCTCGCTATCAATTTCCTGGTAACATTCACCAGCTCCAAGAAGATTGTGGAATAATTATGGGATGATGATTCGTGGCTTCAGGTGAAGAGGCAGAACTGGCCAGTTGAATGACCACTTTCCCTTGTCCCTAGACTATAGAAGCCTGCTTTTGTTCATTGCTGTACAAATATGTCTAAGAGCAAGAGAGTTCACTTTCCCCCAGCTGCTTTGATGAATAATATAAACTAGAGGACAGTGGTGGCCAAGGAGATAGGAGCCAACATTTGCTGGGGATTCAAGAAAAGTCACTTTTTGTTGAGGAGAAAACACTGTTTTCTTCAGTTCCCACTGTAGTTAGAGATTTGTGGGAGTCTCTCTCTGCTCACCGAATGGTGCCAGGGAAATCAAGTCCCCTCAGGAATTTTAGCCTTACTAAAAAAAAATTTAAGCATAAGAGCAAGAGAGCTGCCCCCTACAGCAATTGGGAGACACTGCACCTCACCTGAGCAAAACAGCAGAGCTGGCCCTGGTGTTGTGAGTGTGGGTGACCTGGATCTGAGGGCCTGAGAGCGGGAGAACTGGCCCTCTCCTTGCTGCAGCCTACATTGGGTGAGCTAGCCAAGGCATCGCTGGAGAGCTTACCCAGGTACTGACTACGAGGGAAAGCTGGAGGGCTGACCAACCCAGCTACCAGCCAGGTCCTTAACCAGGGCTATAAATTGGCCCACTGACTGCAAAGTCCACCTCATCTATGAACTGTTGGAGCAGGTGAAGGGGATGAACCTACAGATCCCAGGACAAAGAACAGTAACAGGATATCCAACAGGAGCCCCAGTGAGAGCCCATGATCAGTGGCAGAGCAGAAGCCAGAAGCCTCCTGTCAGACCAATGATTTGTGGCAATGAAGACTTGCAAGTGAAGATGGATGGACTAAAGGACAAATTGTGTGACTCAACGGGCCACACCACAGCATCCATTGCGAGATTCTTCTCTTGTTTTGTTCTGTTTTTTGGTTTTCTTTTAAAATTTTTTTTGGGGGGGGGGGGGCAGCGGGTTTGGCAAGGGCAGAGGGTGGATGTGAGGGGACCGGAAGATGAGTGGGATCGGAATGCGTGTGGGGGCCCAAAACAGCTTGACCACACAGCTGCCATGACAGGCTTAGAGGCCCAGACACAGTTTCTGTGACAGGCTTACTGGCAGGCAACACCCCATCCAGGAGAAGTCATGAGCTGACCCCACCCAGAGAGAGCCTGCATCTAAGAGAAAGTACTTGACATTCCAAACATTCCCAGTATCCTTAGACAAATACCAGCCAATCAGAGTCCTGAACCCTGGAAATCCCCTCACCCCAACCTCTGCTATGATAAAATACCCACCCTGCCCAGGCTCGGGGCTCTCTGCTATCACCCATGTATTGGACAGACAGGGAGACCAAGCTCCAAGCTTGAAATAAAGGCTCTTTGCTTCTACATATGGATTCGGTCTCCATGGTGTTCTTTTGGGGGTCCCTGAGATCTGAGCATAACAAATGAATGATGTGAAATCCACAAACAATGACAGTTAAAGAAAAAAAAAAAAAAAGCTAAGAAAAACCTCAAATATTAGCTCCAGAATAATTTTATTAGAGAGTTAAAAAAAGTAAAACAAAGCCGGGCGGTGGTGGCGCACGCCTTTAATCCCAGCACTCGGGAGGCAGAGCCAGGCGGATCTCTGTGAGTTCGAGGCCAGCCTGGGCTACCAAGTGAGTTCCAGGAAAAGGCACAAAGCTACACAGAGAAACCCTGTCTCGAAAAACCAAAAAAAAAAAAAAAAAAAAAAAAAAAGTAAAACAAAACAAAAGAAAAAACTCAGGGTTGTAAATCTCAGCAGCTGCCTGGAGGAGGAGAATGGAGAACAATAGGAATAAAAGCCTTGTTGCTTGAGTGAAGTCAGCACGCAGGCCAGCCAGGCAAGGGGGTGGGGGTGGGGTGGGGGGTGGGGGGTGCGGGGTGGGGGTGGGGTGTTAGCAAACAAGGGTGGGGGTTGGGGGAGGAACTTTAGAGAAAGAGCAAGGAGGTCCTAAGTTCCAGAGAAAGCATGCTTCATCAGAGATGGGAGAAGAGAGAGAGAAAAAGAAAATCAAGCTTTCTGAGTAATCCAGAAAAAGTATATGGACTTAGGAAGTTGCAAGACTGCTGTGCTGGGGGGCAGGAATTGTAGGAAGGAAAGGTACGTTATCTTATTAATAGGATAACTGTTCTGTATCTTTAGCTTGGCTTAAAGTGAATCTGCTTCCTAGGGGTGCTCTCACCTTCCCAAGCAGAGGTTCTTAGCCAGGTCATCGACCTGCCCAGCTGGACTGTTATGTCCCCACCCTGGCCAGAGATTTGTCCTCTTCACCAGAAGGAAATAGCTTTCCCTTAGTGGACCTTTACTGCTGCGAAGTCACTTTTACTCTTGTCTTAAAGGCAGCTGCCATTCTTGGAACCACTGCAGCCACATTTTAATGGCAAGAAAAAAATAAAATATATTCATTGTAAAAAAAAAAAATTAACAGTACCTTGCACTGCTAGTATTAACGGATGCCACAACCATTTCTGACAATGTTTGGAGTTGTTTGGGAAGGAAACAAAACAGTTCTTAATATTTTTTTTTTTTTTTTTACCAATTTTGATATTAGTTGTAACAAATGCATTTTTAACTTTTATTTCCTCCATGGCTCAACAGAGATGTGCTATGACTAGTGTAGGGAGTGAAGGAGGGAGGTGTGAGGCACAGGATATTATGGCCTCTCACTTGACTTCCACCCTGGTGATTATATGTTGTTCCCAAGTTTCGGTTTGAATTAATTGAAGTAACCTTCAGATATTAAGAAGTGTGTAAAGAGCATTTGCCTGAATGACTTAGCATCCCCTCCAGCTTTAAATGACCCATCTGGTATTCTCTCTTAAAACCTTCATATGTCTCAAAGTGCTATTTATTTTTAACAGGCAGAGTATTTAGTTCATATTGTATTTCACAGTTCATTTTGACAATTTAGCTTGTGCATTATTCTTAATATGCATTGCTTGACAAATTTTTACTTTTGATAGAATTTATTAGGGAACATCAATCAGAGAGGATGATATCTTACATGCCATGGGGTTGGAGGTAGTTACAGACATGCAGCAATGCATATATTCTAGGGATGCAATGAAATGCATTCAGTTGAAGTACATGTGGTTCAAAAACTGAGAATCCTTGATGCTTACAAAGCAGACATTTCAAGACTACATTATGGATCACCTTCAGATGCAATGCAAGGAAATTCAAAGCTTTTGAGAAGACACTCTTCCTACCTAGAAAGCATCCATCATGGAATGAGTATTTTCTTCAGGTTGAACATTTTACTTCAACTAGAATTTCCCTTTTCCTTAGTCTGACTTTGTGTTTCTCCTGCCATAAATGGAGCTGTAAACATGGAGCTATTAGGATTATTCCAGCATATTAAGATTTTGTTCCCTGGATTGAAACATTAGTGTGCCAGTTTTCTTCCTAGCTTCTTACTTCATATTTATCATCAACACTGAGCATTGTTTTCACAAAGAAATTCATGTTAATGACTTAGTAGTTGGCTTTCCATCTTCATCTGAATAAATGTCAGAGTATCTGCAAGAGGCATATGAAGAAAGACATTCATAGACTACGGAAATAGTTTTCACACATAATTTTATATTGTGTTTTTTTTTTTTTTACATTTTATTGTTTTTCTCTGAATTGCTGAGTTATGAATGCATAACTGTGGGCAAAGGGAAGGACAGAAAATCTACCTACAGTTGAGATGATCCAGGACAGTTTGGGGATAGCATTCCCAACTAGCATAGAGAACTCGGTCGAGAGCTTCAACTATTTCTGCTGTTTGTCTACATGAAACATGCTGATAAATGTCTTCTTATGTATCAGTCTGGCTTGGCACTGGAGATCCAGAAAACCGAAACAAAAATACCCTAAAACCTTTACAGGACACACTCATAAAAATGTGGAAGGAAAAATGAAAACATATAATAAAACCCTTCTAAAGATGTTGTGTATCTAGCAGCACTGTGGCCCAGAAAGTTTGGTTAACTGGCAGTGTAGTTTGGTGATAAGGGCTTGTCTATCATGCGTGAGACCCTGGGACTCAATTTGCAGCACCACAAAACAATGAGCTAAAATTAATACAAATAGAAAGAATAAAAACCCAAAGTTAACCACTGGAGCCTAGAGATGCCCCAAGATTTTTGAAGTATAGTTTAAGTATACTTTTGAAATATACTTTGATATAGTCAAGTATAGTCAGTCAGTAGTTTAATGGCAACCCAGACAAGGATATGTCCTGTGACTTTGTTCAGATTAGAAGTGAGTAGAATTAATGGAAAGGGAAGAAGTGAACAGAAAAATTAGTTTACCACTCCAATAGAGATAGGAGTATCAAAAAATGAAAAAAAAAAGAGCCTACTTGCAATTACAATACAGATTTTGAAAAAAAAATCCTATAATTGGCAGAAGATTGTTAGCGTGGAGCAACTGGTACTGCATAGCTCTGGACCAGCAAAGGAGACAAAAGGGTCATGCATAATAGATGAATCAACTAGTATTTGAGTTCTGGGGATTTTTTCACGTTTATTTCATTTATTCCTCATACAGACCTTCCTGAAGGAACTCGTTCCAGTTAACAAATGAGGAAATGAAGCCTCCAAGTAATCAAGAAACTTATTCAGTATGAATCATGAATATGAAGTTCAAGATGTTAAGTTAATTTAAATATCTAATTTTGATTACATCTTTGACTTTCAGCGCTGCTTGGGAAGCACTCCACTGAGGGGATGTATTATTATGTATCTGTAAATGGCATTCAAGGGCTTCCTAATGCTCTAATCTTATTATAGACAAGATACTCCTTATTTAGAGAACAGATAATTTGGCCAAATTCAAATACATAAAGAAAGAAGAATCTGTTGCGTGTCCTGCTGGAGGATGGAAAACTCTCTTGGATTCCACTTCTGAATCTTGACAATGCAGCAAACTCCCAAGAAAGACTCTAACCTTAATGTATATGTGAATATAATATTTATATAACTATAATCTTAGGCAAGAATGGCTGTTTTATGGTCTGGTTTTTGTTTGTTTAACAGTCAGTCTTTACATGCTGTCTCCTTAAAAACAGGAAAATATTCATGATGAACTCTTGCCCTCTATGACCATGGCTGTGCTCTTTTCTCCTCAATGCTGGGGATCCAAGTCAGAGCACCATATATGTCGGGCAGATAATTCCTACACAGGCATTATTTTTTGTTGAAGCAAAATTTTGTGGGGTAACTCAAGCTGGTCCTAAAGTCTGCACATACCTCATTCTGTCCTCCAACTTTTGTGATCCTCTGGCCTTAACTTCTGTTTCCTGGATGCTGGGAACACAGGCCCATGCCACCACACCTGTCTCCTTTTGTCTTTATTGCCCTCAACTTCTCTCCTTCTTATTTCTCCTTGGAGCAAAATATCAGCCTCTGTTCATGTCCCACCCACCTCCACAGTGGTCACAGGGAAGCATTTTCCTGTCCAAGAGACTTTCTACACTAGAATGGTGAAGTCACACAGTGCTGAGGTTTTCCAAGTAGCTCATATAGATTACAAACAATCCTTAGACATATTTTTCACTTGTTTTGTTAGACAGTTACTCTAAAATCATCTGAATCTATGCTTAATAGATACAATGAAGTCTCTTCCTAAAAAAAAACTTCGATTTTTTTAATGCTCAATTTTGTTATGCACTCAAACTGGCTTAATTTTATTCGCTGTTTTGAAATTTATTTCCTATTGCATTGACTATCTCTCCCTGTATTGGCTTAGTTTGTGCTCCATGTGTGGGGCTTTGAGAAGCCCCTAGAAGGGAGCAGGAACTCAGTGACATATACCTGTGCCCTGCAAAAAAGAGCAAGGGATGGAGTGAGCTACGTTGAAGCTGAAGGCCTTGGACAATTTGCTTGACATTGCCACACCTCAGACTTCATTTATTGAAAATGAGCAATATTTACCTTTTAGTTTTTTCAAAAAGTGATACAATGTAACTTACTTAAAGCAGCCACATCTCAATGAAGAATACTAATTTTATCATTTCTACTCCCTGGCACAATGTGCAGGTTAATAAAGAAATCAGTGGCTTACTGGTAATACAATTTAAAGACACCAGGATTCTAGATCTTAATCTGAACTACATTAGCTCATAATATTCGTTGTTCCAATTCTCAGAAGTTTCTTCCTTTGCTTTTGAGTTCAGTATGATCTAGTCTGAGGCGCTTACTGCTAGATAAATGACTCAGCTCAGTTCATGTCGTGCTTCCTCATTTCGCCTTCCACATTTCTGCTCCCTCTCCTGCCTTCCACGCTGAGTAAGGTGGCTGCAGCAGAATCCTGCAGAAGAAGTCCTTCTCATCTATCAGTATAAAAAAGACGCTGATCACAAAATCAGGAAGCAGGGCTTCACCGTAAGCTGTTACAAACTAGTGCTGTGACTCTAAATGAGATCAGTTGCCTACCTGTGCATGGGAATATATAGTTGCAAAATTCAGTAGCAAGCCTTGCTTTGCCTAACATAAAATTTATAGATATCCAATGCAATAAATACTTTCTGTTTGTGCAAATGAAAATGTCCTCAATATATATGTTGTGTAAATGTTAGACATTCTATGACATTCCAGATTACACTTTTGTGACTGTCTTGCTTTCATATTGACCCAGTTCAATGCACAATCCTTCAATTTCCAGGTAATTATTTCATGTATCCCATGAAGTATTTAAAAGTATTCATAGTTATTTCATTGTAGAGATTTACATAATATACATAAAGTGTTTGCATTTTGAGCGAAGGCTTCAAGGTATACAATGTAACTGTAAAAATGGATCTATGGAAAATACTTTTTTGTGGGCTTAAACAGGAAAATCTTGGGAAACATATTTGATGCAAGTGGGGCCTGTGGTGTCTTCCCTTGTTTTGTATTTTCAGCCTCTTTTCTTTGTGTATGTGTACATAAAATTTATATATAAATATGTTTATATTTATACATAAATAGATGCACAAATAGGTTATAAAGATTTTATAATCATCTTGAGAAAGGAAGGTGAAGTTAGAGCACACCTCGCCATGAAATAGTAGGACAAAGCTTGACTTTAAGTAAGATTTAGATAGAAAATTTAAGATGAAAAAATTGATCATTGTAAGAGTAGCTTGTATCTATTGCAGTCACCCCGTTGGCCACTAGGGGTCACAATTACACAGCGCACTCACACAACACGGACCACTAACGGGCCAAAGAGGAAGGACCAGAAATTACCATTTGGAAACGGTTTTGAGCTTTGTGTGCAGATAGCACACTGAAAAAGCGTCTGCCACATGCCTGCCAGCTCTAATTACACGTTAGCGGGAAGAAGATACAATGGCACCGAGACTCGTTCCAGCTTATTTTTCCAGTCTTATTTCTCCCTGTTCCCACGCAAGACACCACTTAGAACTAGATTTGAAAGAGCTTCTCCCCACCATTAGGGGTCAGTTTTCTGATGGCCGTGATGGCAGGATGATTTGACATTAAGGAACTTAAAGTCTTCCAGGGAAGATAGGATTAAGGCAGGCAATGTGTGTGGTTGACCGATGGAAGAAGGCTTTAAAAACGTGTCTATTTCCCCTAAAGCAAAATAATGAAACCGCTCTTACTTTCTACACCACCCCCACAGTTTCAAATACGGCCATGCAATTGTTTCTGTGTGTTGCAAATAAGCTATTAATAAAAATGTTAAGCGTGTTTGTCTGTTGGTCCTCTGTACCTTTCCGTTTAATTCTTGGAGAGTGGTCCGCATGTGTCCTGTCCCCCAAGGTTCTAATGCCAGTCCTCCCATGCTTCTTCTTAGCATCTCTGCTTTGGTCCAAACACTCTCCCTTCTGCTGTGGGATGTTCTGTATGGCAAATGTGTTGCTGATTAGTCAATAAATAAAACACTGATTGGCCATTGGCTAGGCAGGAAGTATAGGCGGGACAAGGAGGAGAATAAAACTGGGAAGTGGAAGGCTGAGTCAGAGAGACACTGCCAGCCACCGCGATGACAAACAACATGTGAAGATGCCGGTAAGCCACAAGCCATGTGGCAAGGTATAGATTAATGGAAATGGATTAATTTAAGCTGTAAGAATAGTTAGCAAGAAGCCTGCCACGGCCATACAGTTTGTAACCAATATAAGTCTCTGTGTTTACTTGGTCGGGTCTGAGTGGCTGTGGGACTGGCGGGTGACAGAGATTTGTCCTGACTGTGGGCCAGGCAGGAAAACTCCAGCTACACCCTTCTCACAAAAAGGAGTCACAATGTGGGGAGAAGGAGGACTTTTGAGAGGTAACTCGGGTCCTGTCTTCATCTGCCTCTTTCAGGGCATTTTTGTAAAACTTTAACCTTTTGACATTTCTTCTTCCTTTCTTTTCTACCACTACCAATTAACCCGCCTTGTTCTCTAGTTTACTTAAATCACATTGTGTGTGTGTGTGTGAATGAAACAAAACTTTCACAGTAGCACAAAAGTTATTGACAAGGAAGTGTTGTTAAACTGGTGGGCTTGTGGTTGCAGTTGAAAATCTGTCTCTGTGTAAAGGCAACTGTGGATTTTCAGTGCCAAGAGACGTAGGTGTAGGTAGAGAGAGATCGATTTCCAAACATCACCAAGTTGTAAATAGACAGATCATAGCTGAGCCTACAATGCTTTCTTTCCTAGTGTCCTGTGCGACAATTCTTATCTCTAACTAAATCGGGGCAGTAACATCAATAGAAAGTGCTCTCCTTAGGGAAGACAGGCTACCACAACACAGTGAAAACAGGAACTGTGTGTTCCTTCGCAGTGAGTGTGGCCAGTGGAGTGAGTGCAGACAAACAGATGCACGATGTGGAAGCTGAGAACAGCTTGTATTTTGGATTTTTCTTTTTTTTGAGGTTAATATAATTTTGTCATTTTTCCTTTCCTCCCTCTAACCGTTCCGTGTGCCCCTCACTCTCTTTTGAATTCATGGCCTCTTTTTCTTTAATAGTTGTCACACACACACACACACACACACACACACACACACACGTCAGCAACTTTTGGGTGACTATGAAAATTTTGTTTTCAATGTATCATATATGATATATATGACATAAATATATCTATATGATCCTATTAAATTATAAGAAAACAAAGGAAATTGTTAGTGGAAAAAGGAAGGGGGAAGAAATGTCAAAAGATTCAAGGTTTACAAAAAAGCCCTGAAAATGGCAGAGGATGATAATGGGACCAAAGTTACCTTTCAAAAGAGTCCCCTCAGGGTGGGGTTCTTCCCCCCTTTTTTTATTTGATATTTTGTCCTACAATATATTTTCTTTGTGGTCCCCCGAACCACTCCAGATCCCCCCCCCCATTTCTCTACCCATGTAACTTCATGTTCTTCGTCTCTAAAAAAGAAACAACCCTAAACATTAAAATCAAAACAAATAAAAAAAAAAAAACCAAATAAGACTAAAAAAATGCTAAAACAAAGCAAAACAAAACAATAACCCACAAAAACATGGAGTTTGTTTTATGTTGGCAAGTGACTTCTGGGCAGAGGGCCTGCCCTGAAGTGCGGTTGATGTGTCCAGTGACACTCCATTGGAGAAAAATGATTTCCCTTTTGCCAGCAGGTTTCAACAGCAAACAGCTTCTTGTTTAGGAGTGGGAACCCATGTTAGTCCCCTCTCTCAGTGCTGGTACCCCTTCTTGTTGGATTCTGTACAGGTCTTGTGCGTGCTGACAGTCTCTGTGAGTTCGTATGCGCATCAGTCCTGCTGTGTCTGGAGGACACTGTTTCCTCAGAGTCATTCACAGCTTCTGGCTCTTTATCTTTCCACCTCCACTGCCGCATAGATCCCTGATCCTTGAGGGTAGGGATTGGATGGAGACATTCCATGTAGTACTGAGTGCTCCAAAGTCTCACTGTCTGCACATTGTCCAGCTGTGAGTCTCTATGTTAATTCCCATCTACTATAAGAAGAAGCTTCTCTGAAGAGAGCTGAGGGACACTGATCTATGAGTATAAAAATATGTCATCAGAAGCCATTTTATTATTATGTTCATTTATCAATAATAGTAGTAGGTTTTCTCTTAGGACACATATCTAGTCTCAGGTTCTTGACTACTCTAGTAGTGTCAAGTATGAGTTCTATATCATGAAGCATATCTTAAATCCAATCAGAAAATGGTTGGTTACTCTCATAATATTTGTGCCGCTATTACACCAGTGCATCTTATAGGAAGGTTGCTGTTGTAGATTGTAGGGTTTGTAGCTAGGTGATACTGATGATTGCCTTTTTCCTCTGGTAGTATGCAAAGTATCTTCCACCACAATAGTATTAGTCGGTAGGGGCTAGGCTTCTAGTTTGGCATTTGTAATTGCCCACACTTACCAGGCCAATGTCACCTTATATGGCAGTAAATAATGAAATCAGACCAGGTTAGAGGGGCCACAGCACAACTGAGGCTGTGACAATTTTATTGAGAGCAATCAGACTTTTTATACCTTTATCAGAAACAGAATATAATGGCAATTGCCAGATTCAATATAGGTGTAGTTGGCAATGATACTTACAAGCTATACAGGGTACACAAGATTAATGTCTAAGACCAATTGTCCTGTCAAGTTTCCA
Source organism: Peromyscus californicus insignis (assembly GCF_007827085.1). Classification (NCBI taxonomy): domain Eukaryota; kingdom Metazoa; phylum Chordata; class Mammalia; order Rodentia; family Cricetidae; genus Peromyscus; species Peromyscus californicus. Next base: position 68,177,321 of record NW_026294469.1, on the reverse strand, counting down.
TGCTTCCTTGATTACTCTGTAAGGGAACATACAGAGAAACACTGCTTGAGGAGTGCATTGGTCTCTCAGGAACTGGAAGGCACTTTGTGCCCCAGAAGCCATGAACTCTAACCTGAAAAACCTTTGATGCATGCCTCTCAAGGCAGCTAGACCAAGCCAATTCCATGGTTCCCTGCAGGCACTGGCTTGATTTCTCTGTGTTTGATGACATGAGTAAGTATTGTCTTCAAGAGTAAGGCCTTACTATCAGGTTGTAGGGAGGAACCAGTGGCCTTGGCAATGGCTTGTGATGTTTTGGATAGGGGTCATTTTGCTAATGACTCAAACATTATCTAACCCATTCTTGGCACTGAGGTTTTACTTGGTTATATAAGATGTCTAGTTGTGACATTGTCTTCTCCCTTCTGTAGTGACTTTCTTTATATTTATTTCACATATATAAACATTTTAGGAATCTTCTACACTAGTAGGTCATCATATATTTTCTAAAGGCCCTTAGTGTTCCTTGTTCCTTCCCATATTCCCTCATTTACCCTTTTCTTCTATTCTGCTTCCCATGTAATTATCCTATTTCTAGTTTATTCTTTATTTTTCCACAATGCCATATTCTATTTCTACTTTTTTTAGGAGATCCCATCCTCCTCTCTGGTTCCTTACTTGGTACTTAAGCTCTGTGGTTATTCAGATTTTAGTACACATATTGAAAGCTTACAACTTAACATATACATATAAGAGAAAATATGCATTATTTGTCTTTTGGGGTATGAGTTATATCACTCAGGATGATTTTTCTACTTCTATCAATTTACTTGAAAATTTTATAATTTCATTTTCTTGACAGTTGAATAATAAATATTCCATTGTGTAAATGTACCTCATTTTCATGATCCACATAAGTTGAGAGATGGTTGGGCTGTTTCCAATCTGGCTATTATAAATAGAGCAATAATGAACATGGGTGAGCAAGTATCACTGTAGTAAGATGTAGAGATCTTTGGAAATATGGCTGGGTGTTAAGGTAAACTGATCCTCAGCTTCCTGAGGAACCACCACATTGATTTCCATAGTGGCTGTATTCTCACCTGCAATGAATAAATGTTCCCTTTTCCCTGCATTTTTGTCAGCAAATTTTTTAACTTATCTTGGTCATTCTGACCAGGGTAAGATGAAATCTCATAGTTTTACTTTGTATTTTCCTGATGGCTAAGGATGTTGAGCATTTATTTGTTTTTCAGACATTTGTGTTTCATCGTTTGAGAACACTTTCCTTAGTCCTTAAGAAATTCCATTTTTGTTTTTGTTTTTGTTTTTAGAGACAGGGTTTCTCTGCATAATTTTAGTGCCTGTCCTGGATCTTGCTCTGTAGACCAGGCTAGCTTCAAACTCACAGAGATCCATCTGGCTCTGCCTCCCGAGTGCTGGGATTAAAGGCATGTGCCACCACTGCCCAGCAGAAATTTAATTTCTTAGTTGGGTTACTTGTTTTTTGTTTTTGTTTATTTTTATTTTTTTATTTATTTATTTTTATTTTTATTATTTTTTTAATTTATTTTAATTTATTTTGCAATACAATTCAGTTCTACATATCAGCCACGGATTCCCTTGTTCTCCCCCCCTCCCGTCCCCCTCACCTTCCCCCCAACCCCCCCCCCCATTCCCATCTCCTCCAGGGCAAAGCCTTCCCCACAGACTGAGGTCAACCTGGTAGACTCAGTCCAGGTAGGTCTAGTCCCCTCCTCCCAGGCCGAACCAAACAATCCTGCATAGGCCCCAGGTTTCAAACAGCCAACTCATGCAATGAGCACAAGATCTGGTCCCACTGCCTGGATGCCTCCCAAACAGATCAAGCCAATCAACTGTCTCACCCATTCAGAGGGCCTGATCCAGTGGGGACCCCTCAGCCATTGGTTCATAGTTCATGTGTTTCCATTCATTTGGCTATTTGTCCCTGTGCTTTATCCAACCTTGGTCTCAACAATTCTCGCTCATATAAACCCTCCTCATTCTCGCTAATTGGACTCCCAGAGATCCACCCGGGGCCTAGTCATGGATCTCTGCATCCAGATCCCTCAGTAGTTGGATGAGGTTTCTAGCACAACAATTAGGGTGTTTGGCCATCCCATCACCAGAGTAGGTCAGATCGGGCTGTCTCTCGACCATTGCCAGCAGTCTGTTGTGTGGGTATCTTTGTGGATTTCTGTGGGCCTCTCTAGCACTTTGCTTCTTCCTATTCTCATGTGGTCTTCATTTACCATGGTCTCCTATTCCTTGTTCTCCCTCTCTGTTGTTGATCCAGCTGGGATCTCCCGCTCCCCCAAGCTCTCTTTCCCTCAACCCTCGCCTTTCATTACCCCCACTCATGTCCAGGCTGTTCATGTAGATCTCATTCCATTTCTCTGTCATTGGGTGATCCCTGTGTCTTTCTTGGGGTCCTGTTTTCCAGGTAGCCTCCCTGGTGATGTGAGTAGCAGACAAGTCATCCTTGTTTCATGTCTAGTATCCTGCTATGAGTGAGTACATACCATGTTTGTCTTTCTGAGTCTGGGTTACCTCACTCAGGATGATTTTTTCTAGATCCATCCATTTGTCTGCAAACCTCATGATGCCATTGTTTTTCTCTGCTGAGTAGTATTCCATTGTGTATATGTACCACATTTTGTTTATCCATTCTTCAGTTGAAGGGCATCTGGGTTGTTTCCATGTTCTGGCTATTACAAACAATGCTGATATGAACATAGCTGAACAAGTGCTCTTATGGTGTGGTTGAGCATTCCTTGGGTATATGCCCAAGAGTGGTATAGCTGGATCTTGGGGGAGATGGATTCCCAATTTTCTAAGAAAGCGCCATATTGATTTCCAAAGTGGTTGTACAAGCTTGCATTCCCACCAGCAGTGGAGGAGAGTTCCCCTAGCTCCACATCCTCTCCAGCATAAGGTGTCTTCAGTGTTTTTGATCTTAGCCATTCTGACAGGCGTAAGGTGGTATCTCAGAGTTATTTTGATTTGCATTTCCCTGATGATTAGGGATGTTGAGCAATTCCTTAAATGTCTTTCGGCCATTTGAGTTTCCTCTGTTGAGAATTCTCTGTTTAGTTCTATAGCCCATTTCCTAATTGGACTGTTGGGCATTTTGATGTCTAATTTCTTGAATTCCTTATATATTCTGGATATCAGTCCTCTGTCAGATGTGGGGTTGGTGAAGATCTTTTCCCATTCTGTAGGCTGTCGCTTTGCCTTGTTGACCGTATCCTTTGCTCTACAAAAGCTTCTCAGTTTCAAGAGGTCCCATTGATTGATTGTTTCTCTCAGAGTCTGTGCTACTGGTGCTCTATTTAGAAAGTAGTCTCCTATGCCAATGCGGTTCAAGACTACTTCCTACTTTCTCTTCTAGCAGGTTCAGAGTAGCTGGATTTTTGTTGAGGTCCTTGATCCACTTGGACTTAAGTTTTGTGCACGGTGATAGATATGGATCTATTTTCAGCCTTCTACATGTTGATATCCAGTTTTGCCAGCACCATTTGTTGAAGATGCTTTCTTTTTTCCATTGTGCACTTTTGGCTTCTTTGTCAAAAATTATATGTTCATAGGTGTGCGGATTAATGTCAGGGTCTTCAATTCGATTCCATTGGTCCACATGTCGGTTTTTATGCCAGTACCAAGCTGTTTTTATTACTGTAGCTCTATAGTAGAGCTTGAAGTCAGGGATCGTGATGCCTCCAGAAGTTGTGTTATTGTACAGGATTCCTTTGGCTATCCTGGGTTTTTTGTTTTTCCATATGAAGTTGAGTATTATTCTTTCCAGGTCTGTGAAGAATTGTGTTGGTATTTTGATGGGGATTGCATTGAATCTGTAGATTGCTTTTGGTAAGATTGCCATTTTTACTATGTTAGTCCTGCCTATCCATGAGCATGAGAGATCTTTCCATTTTCTGACATCTTCTTCAATTTCTTTTTTCAGGGACTTAAAGTTCTTGTCATATAGGTCCTTCACTTGCTTGGTTAGTGTTACCCCAAGGTATTTTATGTCATTTGTGGCTATAGTAAAGGGTGATGTATCTCTGATTTCCTTCTTCGCTTCTTTGTCCATTGTATATAGGAGGGCTACTGATTTTTTTGAGTTGATCTTGTATCCTGCTATGTTGCTGAAGGTGTTTATAAGCTGTATCAGTTCCTTGGTGGAATCTTTGGGGTTGCTCAAGTATACTATCATGTCATCTGCAAATAGAGAAAGCTTGACTTCTTCCTTTCCAATTTGTATCCCCTTAATCTCCTTATGTTGTCTTATTGCTCTGGCTAGAACTTCAAGTACTATATTGAATAAGTATGGGGAGAGCGGACAGCCTTGCCTCGTTCCTGATTTTAGTGGAATTGCTTTGAGTTTCTCTCCATTTAATTTGATGTTGGCTGTTGGCTTGCTGTAAATTGCCTTTATTATGTTTAGGTATGTTCCCTGTATTCCTGATTGCTCCAATACCTTTATCATGAAGGGGTGTTGGATTTTGTCAAATGCCTTTTCTGCATCCAGTGAGATGATCATATGGTTTTTTTCTTTGAGTTTGTTTATATGGTGTATTACATTGACGGACTTTCGTATGTTGAACCACCCTTGCATCCCTGGAATGAATCCTACTTGATCATGGTGGATAATTGTTTTGATGTGTTCTTGGAGTTTGTTTGCCAGTATTTTATTGAGTATTTTTGCATCAATGTTCATGAGGGAGATCGGTCTGTAGTTCTCTTTCTTTGTTGTATCCTTGTTTGGTTTAGGAATTAGGGTAATTGTAGCCTCGTAGAAGGAGTTTGGTAATGTTCCTTCTGTTTCTATTGTGTGGAACAATTTAGAGAGTATTGGTATTAACTCTTCTTTGAAGATCTGGTAGAATTCTGCGCTGAAACCATCTGGTCCTGGGCTTTTTTTGGTTGGGAGACTTTTAATGACTGTTTCTATTTCGTTAGGGGTTATTGGACTATTTAAATAGTTTATCTGGTCTTGATTTAACTTAGGTATGTGGTACCTATCCAGAAAGTTATCCATTTCTTTTAGGTTTTCCAGTTTTGTCGAATAGAGGTTTTTGAAGTATGACCTGATGATTCTCTGGATTTCCTCAATGTCTGTTGTTATGTCCCCCTTTTCATTTCTGATTTTGTTGATTTGGATGCTCTCTCTCTGTCTTTTGGTTAGTTTGGATAAGGGCTTGTCTATCTTGTTGATTTTCTCAAAGAACCAACTCTTTGTTTCATTAATTTTTTGTATTGTTCTCTTTGTTTCTATTTGATTGATTTCAGCTCTCACTTTGATAATTTCCTGGTGTCTATTTTTCCTGGGAGACTGTGCTTCTTCTTGTTCTAGAGCTTTCAGATATGCTGTTAAGTCTCTAGTGTGAGATTTCTCCAACTTATTTATGTGGGCATTTAGTGCTATGAATTTCCCTCTTATTACTGCTTTCATAGTGTCCCATAAATTTGGATATGTGGTGTCTTCATTTTCATTGATCTCTAGGAAGTCTTTAATTTCTTTCTTTATTTCTTCCTTAACCCATTGGTGATTCAGTTGGGTATTATTCAGTTTCCATGAGATTGCAGGTTTTCTGTAGTTTTTGTTGTTGTTGAAATCCAACTTTAGACCATGGTGGTCTGATAGAACACAGGAGGTTATTCCAATTGTTTTGTATCTGTTGAGATTTGTTTTGTGGCCAAGTATGTGGTCAATTTTAGAGAAGGTTCCGTGGGGTGCTGAGAAGAAGGTATATTCTTTTTTGTTAGGATGGACTGTTCTGTAGATATCGATTAAGTCCATTTGAGTCATGACATCAGTTAAGTCCTTTATTTCTCTGTTAAGTTTCAATTTGGGAGATCTGTCCAGTGGTGAAAGTGGGGTGTTGAGGTCTCCCACTATTAATGTGTGGGGTTTTATATGTGATTTAAGCTTTAGTAATGTTTCTTTTACATATGTGGGTGCCCTTGTGTTTGGGGCATAAATATTCAGAATTGAGACTTCATCTTGGTGGATCTTTCCTGTGATGAGTATGTAATGCCCTTCTTGATCTCTTTTGATTGATTTTAGTTTGAAGTCTATTTTGCTGGATATCAGGATGGCTACACCCACTTGTTTCTTAAGACCGTTTGATTGGAAAGTCTTTTCCCAGCCTTTTATTTTAGATAGTGTCTATCTTTGAATTTGAGATGTGTTTCTTGTATGCAGCAGAAAGATGGGTCCTGCTTTCGTATCCATTCTGTAAGCCTATGTCTTTTTATAGGTGAATTAAGTCCATTGATATTGAGGGAAATTAATGACCAGTGATTGTTCATTCCTGTTATTTTTTGGTGGTGATGTGTGTATACTTCTATACGTTGGGGTTTACTGCTGTGGCTTTATCTGTTGCCTGTGTTTTCGAGGGTGTATCTGACTTCCTTAGGTTGGAATTTTCCTTCTAGTGCTTTCTGTAGGGCTGGGTTTGTGGATAAGTATTGTTTAAATCTGGCTTTGTCATGGAATGTCTTGTTCACTCCATCTATGGTGATTGAAAGTTTTGCTGGGTATATTAGTCTAGGCTGACATCCATGGTCTCTTAGTGTCTGCATTACATCTGTCCAGGTTCTTCTCGCTTTCAAAGTCTCCATTGAGAAATCGGGTGTTATTCTGATGGGTTTGCCTTTATATGTCACTTGGCCTTTTTCCTTTGCTGCTCTTAATATTCTTTCTTTATTCTGTACATTTAGTTGTTTAACTATTATGTGGCGAGGGGACTTTTTTTGGGGGTCTAGTCTGTTTGGTGTTCTATAAGCTTCTTGTATCTTCATAGGCATTTCCTTCTTTAAGTTGGGAAAGTTTTCTTCTATGATCTTGTTGAATATATTTTCTGTGCCCTTGAGTTGGTATTCTTCTCCTTCTTCGACCCCTATTATTCTTAGGTTTGGTCTTTTCATGGTGTCCCAAATTTCTTGGACATTTTGGTTCATGACTTTGTTGGCTTTAGTGTTTTCTTTGACTGATGAATGTATTTCTTCTACTGTATCTTCAACGCTAGAGATCCTCTCTTCCATCTCTTGCATTCTGTTGATTATACTTGCATCTGAAGTTCCCAATCGTTTTCTCAGATTTTCTATTTCCAGCATTCCCTCTGTTTGTGTCTTCTTCATTTTTTCTATTTCCCTTTTCAGGTCTTGGACTGTTTCCTTCATTTGTTTCATTGATTTTTCTTGATTTTCTCTCAGTATTTTATTGTTTTCTTCCAGGACTTTATTGATTTCTTCTAATTTGTTTGCCCTTTCCTCTAGTTGTTTACAGCGTTCTTCACATTTTTTTGTCTTTTCCTCTACACAAGCCTCTAGCTTCTTCATGATGTCATTCATAAGGCTGTTTTCTTCTGCTTCTTCCAATTTCTGATGTTCAGGTCTAGGTGTTGGAGGAGGGCTAGGGCCTGGTGATGCTGTATTGCTATTCATTTTGTTGTTTATGTTTCTGCCTTGACGTCTGCCCATCTCCTTGTGGTTCGTTCTTGGCCTTTTCTGCACACTTGGTTCAGACAGACCAGTGTTCCAAAAGGGAAGTCTGGAGCAAGATGGGAGCTGGGGGCCGGCCTCTAAGTCTCAGGAAGAGGCTTGGGGCTCAGGCGGATGGGCGTGGGGGCAGGGCGTGGAGACTGCAGGGTCTGCCAGGGGTCTTGGAGAAGGGGATCCTTCCCGGTGGGGCTAGCAGGGAACCTGCCCGGTGGCCAGAACCTGGGGCCAAGTTGGGCAGGTCTTCCCTGGAGTGGCTGGTGCCCAGGGATGGGGTCTGGGGCAAGGAAGGGCACTCACCAGTGTTGCAAAAGGGAAGTCCGGAGCAAGATGGGAACTGGGGGCCGGCCTCTAAGTCTCAGGAAGAGGCTTAGGGCTCAGGCAGATGGGCGTGGGGGCAGGGCGTGGAGACTGCAGGGTCTGCCAGGGGTCTTGGAGAAGGGGATCCTTCCCGGTGGGACTAGCAGGGAACCTGCCCGGTGGCCAGAACCTGGGGCCAAGTTGGGCAGGTCTTCCCTGGAGTGGCTGGTGCCCAGGGATGGGGTCTGGGGCAAGGAAGGGCACTCACCAGTGTTGCAAAAGGGAAGTCCGGAGCAAGATGGGAGCTGGGGGCCGGCCTCTAAGTCTCAGGAAGAGGCTTGGGGCTCAGGCGGATGGGCGTGGGGGCAGGGCATGGAGACTGCAGGGTCTGCCAGGGGTCTTGGAGAAGGGGATCCTTCCCTGTGCGGCTAGCAGGGAACCTGCCCGGTGGCCAAAACCTGGGGCCAAGTTGGGCAGGTCTTCCCTCGGGTTACTTGTTTTATTCACATTCAGATTATTTTAGTTCTCTCTATATTTTAGATACTAACCCTCTATCTGTAGCCAGAAGTTTCTCTGGTCCTTCCTGGACTTGCAGTGGAGAAAAATCTTTCTTACTGGAGTCCCCCAGCTGCTTGGTCCCAAATAAACACACAGAGGCTTATAATATTTACAAACTGTATGGCGTATGGGTCAGGCTTCTTGTTAGCTAGCTCTTATAACTTAATTCAACCCATTTCTATTAATCTATATGTTGCCACATGGCTGTGGTATTACCAGTCAGCTGGCATCTCGTTGCTCCTTGGGTGGCAGGCTGGCATCTCCCCCAACTCCACCCTTGTTCATCTCATCTTTAGTTTAAATGTTCTGCCTAACCTTATCCTGCCCTGTCATAGGCCAATGCAGCTTTATTTATCAACCAATCAGAGTAACACATATTCACCGCATACAGAAAGATATTCCTCTATGAGATGCATAATTGGTAAATATCCTTTTCCATTTTGTAGGCGGCTGCTTTGCCTGAATAACAGTGTCATTTGCTGTATAGAAGCTTCTCAGTTTCACGAGGTCCCATTTATCAGTTGTTGATGGGAGTGCCTCTACTATTGGTGCATAGCCTTTTCCTGTACCAATGAGTTCAAGACTATTCCCCACATTCTCTTCTATCAGATTCAGCATATCTTATGTTGAAACCCTTGATCTATTTGGAGTTGAGATTTGTACAGGTAAGAGACATATATCAGCTTGCATTTTTCTACATATGAGCATCTAGTTTGGCCAAAATCATTTGTTGAAGATGCTATCTTTTCCCCAGAGTTTGTTTCTGTCCTCTTTTGTCAAAAAACAGATGTCTGTAGATGCTTCCTGTAACACAGCTGACCTCACCTTGCTAATTCCTCAGCTGATCTTGTTTCCTCAAACTAGAAGCTTCTGTGTCCTCATCCGAGTGAATCTGCTGCTAAAAGCTTAACCAGGCTCTAGTTCCTGGTCCTCATGCCTTATATACCTTTCTGCTTCCTGCCATCACTTCCTGAGATTAAAGGAACCTCATGCCTAGCTGTTTCCAGTGTGGCTTTGAACTCACAGAGATCCGGATGGATCTCCGCCTCCAGAAGGTTAGGATCAAAGGCATGTACTACCACTGCCTAAACCTATGTTTAATATAGTGGCTGTTCTGTTCTCTCACCCCCAGATAAATTTATTGGGGTGCACAATATATTGGGGACATAATATCACCACAGCTTCTATAAGTTTTTTTTTATTATTCAGGATTTTCATGATTGTTTTAGGTTTGTGTGTGTGTTGTTCTCATATGAAGTTGAAGGTTGATTTTTTTATTTCTGTGAAGAATTGTGTTAGAATTTTGATGAGGATTATTTGAATTTGTAGATTGCTCTTGATAGATGATGATTTTCACAATAATACTACTACCTACCCATGAGCATGGGGAATATTTCCATCTTCTGGTGTCTTCTTCAAATTCTTTCTTCAGTGTTAAAACTTTTATTCTACAGGTCTTTTACTTTCTTGGTTAGAGTTAACTCAAGATATTTTATATGAGATACTGTGAATACTGTTTCATCCATTTCTTTCTCAGTGTGTTTGTTTCTTGTGTATAGGAAACATATTAATTTGTCTGTGCTAATTTTGTGTCTTACTTGGGTGAAAGCACTTATCAGCTGTAGAAGTTTCCTGGTGTTGTATTTAGGGTATCATGTACCAGTGAAAGATACTTTGACTCCTTCCTTTCTTATTTGTATCCTCTTGATCTCAGTTGTCTCATTGTTCTAGCTAAGACTTCGTGTACTATATTGAATAGGTATAGAGAGAGTGGACATCCTTGTCTTCTTCCTGACTTTAGGATAAATAGATATCTTGTGTTTAAATACTGACTTGTCAATTATTATTGTGAAGATAGACAGATTCTTCTGTCACATTATTCAAGGTATGTTCAACTCTGACAAAGTATGTTGGTAAAAATCAGTAAGTTTCTGTGTTAGTGGAGATATGTAAGTGGAGATACAGCAGTCTTAACTTTCAAGGTTATTTACTCAAGTATGAGGAGGGTCTGTTCCTGTAAAGGATGACAGAACTGTTGATGCAGTGGTAGAGTGGTCTTCAGTGTTGAACCAAGAGTCCTGGCTCGTAAATTCAAATTTGTAGTGTGTTAGAGACTTATGTACAAATGTGCAGTACCTCACTGTCAAGGTTTTAACTATTTCTCTGGATACAGAGGCAGAGCACACATGGATCAGAGCCTCAAATTCTAAGTCACTAGATGCTTGCACAGTGTTTTTTAAACTATTGAAAAAAAAAACAGTGGAGGAAAAGAATTTATTTATATGGTCAGCCGAGGAGAAGCAGACACAAAGAAAGACATAAATAAGTGACTCTCCTTCCTCCCATCAGCATGAAAAGCAACCCAGAGCAGACTATGGATTGATAGCTATCCAAAAGCATTAACCAGACTTGGAAAAAATATAAAAATTTGCAACCCTGTATAATAGAAGATGTTTCTGAAGTACAAAATAATAGAAGGTGTGGAATAACTGTATTATTACATACAAAATTCAAGCACCACAAAGTACACAACAGCAAGATTCAGACAGTGATTTCTGAAAGTGTGTATAGTCAAGAAAAACATCTCACAGAATGAAAAATAGCCAACAGGTCAAGAAGAAGAGTTTATAAAACGAAATTGCAGAACAAGAAATGCTTATGTCAATGTTCTAATAAAAATAGAAAGCTGAGAAATGAAAATCAAAACCTCAGTTTACTATTTCATGTGACTTTAATGGTAGCAATAACAACAACAAAACTATGTCCATATAAAATAGCAGGTTCTATATTTATTCACTCAAAACAACTGCTCACAGAGAGAAATTGCAATAAAATATAGCCCCCTGCATATTTATCTGTGAATCAACATACATACAAGTGTATGTTCACATCACTGAAATTAAATGTCTGTGGTGATGACAATTCTTTTATTCTAAGGGGAAAAGAATCATTTGCCCATGTTTTATCTTTTTTGATTTGTCATGAAAAATTTTTTTAATATTAGCACATGTAAATCTTTCATGTTTTCCTAAGATGCAACCTAGCTAAATATTTCTTTATTGATATGGGCTCTCTGTAATGTGGTACTACAAAACAATATGATACAATAAAATAATTTTGTACAAAAAAATAGTTTTGTCACATTGCCAGCTAAACAACTTTTTCTCCTTTAAGGTTGTTGAGAGTGTAATTGGTGACATTGGGATAATAGGGACACAGGGAAACAAGTATCATGTTATATTGCTGGTGGCTGAATAACTGGAAGGGGAAAATCAGCTCTCTCCACTGGAGTGGCACTGGGAATATCAGCCTCACTGCAGGGCAGGCCCCAGGCCCAGCAGTCATTGACCAACACAGGAAAAAGCTTCTTTGGAGGGCAGTTTGTCAGCACTGAAAGAGAAGCAGAACTTAGAAGGAAAGATGCCAAATCTGGAACAGAGGTTATTCCTGGAAGAAGTATTGTTCCAGGAGATGGAGTGATCTAAACACAATCTTACTTATTATTCCACAAAATGCTATATTGTGTGACACACTAAAATTAAATAAATTAAAAATATATGAATCCCACAGCCAAACACTGTTTTATATATGTACTATATACCTTATACACACTCTATACCATATTTCCCTTTCTCAAATTTACAAGGGTAATTACTACCTGTAAGTGCTTAGGAGATATCCTATGTTATTTGAAGGCTGCACCCCTTGGTCAAGTCACTCCCATTACCATGTCAATGATTACTTTTGCAAAAACTCTTGAGAAAACAGTGCTGATGGTTGGAGAACACTGAGAGGAAAGGGATCTCCCCAAATGCCACATTGCTCAACATCATTCACGTCAACTGTTTCCATGGGCATTGGGCTCACGCCTTTAGATCCAAGAGTAATCAGACTCTGAGAACAAATGACACTTTCCAAGTTGGCTTCAGTAATTAATTATGTGCTTCAGGAACCTGTGTTTGCAGCAGTTTATACTCCCAGACACAAGTGTGTGGTCCCTGCAGGAAGCCAAGGAGCCCTGGAGTCAAGTACAATGAAAATCACTTACTCTAATATGCTTAAATGTGCCTTGAGCATGAGGCTGGAAGTATGAGCAGGTTACAGTGCAGTTCCTTCACTTTCTCAAACCACAGCTTCTTTCAGCTTGCCTCCCCCACCACAGGCACTGACATTCAAATTGACTTTTCCCGTTTATAATAGCAGTTTCTGTCTTGTTTCTAGCATTGTCCACTGAGACCACTGCTGTGATTTTTTTTCTGCTGATGCACAAGATAGAAGAAAGTGTCCCAGAAAATGATGCGCCACTTAGTCCAGCCATTTTGCTAAAAGACACTCAAGTGTGGACAGAGTCGTCAGAGAAAATGACAGAGAATGGCATGCTACTGCCAGGAACACTTCCTCATCAGTGGGTCCAATTTTCAGAAAGTAGACTAAAAAGTCATGTGCTCTCCAGCGTTCAGACAAGAAAGACACGCTCTATATGGCATCTGAGATGGGAGTTAAAGGGTGTTGCTTAAAAAGAAGGAAAAGGGTCCTGAAGATGGCTCAGCAGTGGAGAACTCTTGCTGTTCTCTCAGAGGACCAGTTTCATTTCCAACATCTAGGTTGAATGTCCCACAACTGCTTGTAACCTCAGCTACAGGATACCCTCTTCTGGCCTTTTCAAGCACACATATGCAAGCACACACACACACACACACACACACACACACACATACACACACATATATACACACACACACACACACACAAAATATAAATCTTTAAAAAAATTAAGAAAAGATGAGAAAGGTAAAAAGCACCGAGAGAAAAAAAACAATAAACAAACACACACACACACACACACACACACACACACACACACACACACACACACACACTAAAGTCAGTAATGCAAAGTCCTCATTGGAAGCATTTGGGTTTTGAAATGCAAAATCAAACAGAAATCAAAATGATCCAATGTCAGTCAAAGAGACTTAAATGTTTACCAACTGCTTTCTGCTCACTCACGTTCTAGGAAAGGAGAGAAAATGACAAATGAAAGCACAGAGTGTGGGATGAGGAAAAGGATGGGAAACCAACTAACGAGAGAACTATTGACCTCAGGAAACAAACACAAGTAAGAACAGAGAGAAAGGAGGGAGAATGAGCAGTCTGAGAGTGTGGACCGAGAGTGGGAGCAAAAATGAGAAGCTTAGAAAGCAGCAATTCCACACTTTAAAACTTTACATATGCGTTCATTTAGTTTATGTGTGTGTGTGTGTGTGTGTGTGTGTGTGTGTATGCATGTAGGCATATGAAAGGCGTAGGGCAACTTGCAGGAGTTACTTCTACTGTGTCTGTTCCCGGAACTAAATTCAGGTCACCAGGCTTGGCAGCAAGTGCCTTCACCAACCAAGCTGTTTTGCCAGCCCACAGTTTGTATTTCTTGAAGTTGCATTCCACAAAACAACAATTTCTAAGATATCAATAAGCGCTGTGAGAAAAAGTAAAACAAGACCAATTCCAAACGAATAAAAACAACTCTGTGGTCAATGAAATGTCATGATTCTCAGGACTTTCAGTATGGGAATATGTTGCCTGATTGCAAACAGAAATCTGTAACATGCTTCATTTACTATTGGAAATTGTTTTTACTGACAGTCTGCTAATATTGGAAAATGATTCTTTGGGAAATGTTAGTTGTAAGAACTCAGTGAAGTCTAGCTGTACTGGCCCTGCTGTCTAGCTGTAACTTTGAACCATCTTTACCCTCTACTGAACTTTTAAATTTTTGTTCTGTGTGATAAAGGAGTTATCCAGAAGAGTCCCAAACCTCATTTTCTCATGGCTCAAACAGGATAATTCATGCCCAACTCTTCACTTGTGAAAAGTAAACTAAATGGTCTGTTTATTGTGTGGGCAATGCTCCCTCAGTTTCTAGCTTATCAGAAGAGTCTGTTAGTGAGAACAAACAAGCCGCTGGAAGATGACTCAGAAGTTCTAGTGAATTCAGTAAAGAAACCCAGATGTAATACTGACATTCATTAACGTCTTCTACTTACAGTGGTGGGAAGAAAACTCTAGTTAACTTGCCAGTACACTGTAGGTCATCTGTGATGCTGGTTATCCTGCCCAGATCTATGCAGACAACCAAAACATGTGGATCCTCTGTAAGGCTGCTTCTTCCCCCGCCACCCCCACAATCGAATAGGAAATATTTGCCTGGGACTTCAAGTCTCAGTGTCAAATGTGAAGAGGTAAACAATAAAATAAACATATTACCTCTGTCTTTATAACAAGAAAAAAAGCTGGTTACAATGAAAACCAATGACTTTATAGACATATCAGAAATGAGAAACTGCAGCAAAAATTGAAACCAAGTAGGGAGGGAGAGAAAGAATTGAGAGGAAGCTGAGACCAGCTTAGTTTGATAGCTGTAGCAGGAATCTGAAACACTTAATGGTAGTTTTGGAAAATTGCTGGAGGCCACATTTAAAGGGGACACTTTTAGAATCATAGTCTCAGGAAATGTGCCCTTTCATTTCCACTAGGAACCCACCAGATTTAGAAGAAAATGATCCTAGGAAGATCGTTCATGACTCTGATAGGAAGTAGGAAAGGGAGGAAATAGCCAGAATCTTTTACACCACAGTTTCTTAAACTGTGGATCATGGCCACATGTGGGCTTGGGAAATGGAATCATTTCTGAATACACAATGACAAAAAATTAATTCAAATCAAATGCATAATGAATCCAACGTGTTTTTGAGAGAACTTGACTACATTGCATCACATGGCTTCACTGTAGCCTTGATTCTAAACACACAGTATGTACACCATGCACTGCCCAGTCCTTCCCACCACCCGGTATCAACAAATGCTACCCGAACCAATCTGAGCCATCAGCTCAGACTGGAGACAAACTGAACTTCAGTGTTTTTATGCACAAGTAAAGTTTTCAGCTTTCACACATAGTGATCAATTACAGAAAACACAAATGGTTAATATTTTACTACTATCATTTTTCATCACTTAAATATCAAAAGCAATGTTTCTCAACCTGTGAGTCATGAATCCTTGGAGGTTGAATGATCTGTTCACAGGGGTCACCTAAGACCATCAGAAAATACAGATATTTACATTACAATACATAATAGTAGCAAAATTACAGTTACAAGGTAGCAACAAAAATAATTTTGTGGCTGAGGGTCACCACAACATGAGGAACTGTGTTACAGAGTTACAGCGTTAGGAAGATTGAGAACCACTGATCAAAAGAATTTAGGTTGCTTTTGGTAAGATTGCTATTTTTACTATGTCGATCCTACCTTAAGAGCATGGGAGATCTTTTCATTTTCTGACATCTTCTTCAATTTCTTTCTTCAAAGACTTAAAGTTCCTGTCATACAGGTCTTTCACTTGTTTGGTTAGAGTTACTCCAAGATATTTTATATTACTTGTGGCTATTGTAAAGGGTGATGTTTAGCAATAGCAAAGAGGGTACCTGAAATGACCTTCTCCTGTAATCAGATTGGTGACTACCCTAATTGTCATCATAGAACCTTCATCCAGCAACTTATGAAAGCAGATGCAGAGATCCACAGCCAAGCACTGCAGTGGTTGAGCTCCTGAAGTCCAATTGAAGAAAGGGAGGAGGGATTATACAAGCAAGGGGGTCAAGATCATGATGTGGAAATGCACAGAGACAGCTGACCCAAGGTAGTGGGAGCTCATGGACTCTGGACTAACAGCTGGGGAACCTGCATGGGACCAAACTAGGCTCTTTGAATGTGGGCGACAGTGGTGTGGCTTGGTCTGTTTGTTGGGTCCCTGGCAGTAGGAATAGGATTTATCCCTGGTTCACGAACTGGCTTTTTGGAGCCCATTCCCTATGGAGGGATATCTTACTCAACCTTGATACAGGGGGGCAGGGCTTGGTCCTGCCTCAACTTGATATGCCAGGATTTGTTGACTCCCCATGGGAGGCCCTACCCTCTGAGGAGTGGGTGGGGGAGCGGGGTGGGGGGAAGGTGGGGGAGAGCAGGAGGAGGGGAGGGGGGATCTGTGGTTAGTATGTAAAATGAAAAATAATTTAAAATAAAAAGTCCTTAAAAATAATCTTTTCTGTTTGCTTTAATAAAAATTACCCTTATCTTTTATGACTGAAAAAAAAAGTTTAGGTTGTATTGTTCTGAAATATTTATTTTTTGCGTGTGTCTTTTACATGTGGCTGTGTTCATATGTGTACATGCTTGCTTGGTTTGTGCTAGCCTGGCTGCCGAGCAAGCCTCTAGAATCCGCCTAGCTCTGATTCCCAGTACCAGGATTACATGCTCAGGTTCCCATGCCTGGCTTTTTATGTGGGTGCTAGGGACTTCTGGGTCCTCACCCTTGTGCATTAGGAACTTTACTGACTGAGTCATCTCCCCAGCTCTAGAAAGTTCTATTAAAAAAAATCTCTATTTGAAGGGGCTGGAGATGTAGCTCAGTTGGCAGAGTGTTTGTGCAGCATGCATGAAGCCCTGGGTTCGATTCTCAGCACAGAATAACACCAGACACAGTAGGACAGCCACAATCTCAGGTTAGTCTGGAGGGTTAGACGTTTAAGGTAACTGTGATAACCCTTAGCTACAAACTGAGTTCAAGGTCAGTCTGAGCCACATGAAATCCAACCCCACAGAAAATTCAAAAATAAATAAGTTACTGTCTGAGTTGCTGACTTGAGTTTTGTAACAATGATAAATGAATTTTGGTTTAGTATTAGACAGAATTTCCAGCAATTCCTAATCTTATATGTTTATTTTATAGTAGATATTTATGCAAAGTGACATTCTCATTTTTGATAACTATAAAACCAAAACATTGTTTTGCTTATTAAAACCTCAAAGATGCTCTATGTTTGGCAGTAGCAAATATTTAGTCAACATTTTATTCTTTCTGTAAATGTAAATGAAAACTCTCTTATTAATATGCAACTCTGCTGTAACATTAAATAAATGATAAAATTATATACATACCAAGGGATTACATTAAGTATTTTTATTTTTAACTAAATATATTTATGATTTTACCAGCAAGTGTTTTTATTTATACCTATTTTATATAACTATATAAATATACTGGGGTCCTGTTAAAATTTATTGGGTGTAAAGGGATCATGAGTGGAAGAGCTTCAAGATGCCTTGCTCTACATAAACAATGTCTACCCTGGAGGAACTGCCAAAGCTTGGCTTCAATGTCATTAAGCAATCCTCCAGTTCTCACTCTGCTTCATCTAGTGTTTTTGCTAGGTGGGGGACAATCAAGGCAGTATGAGCCATAATTTATTTATTTATTTATTTATTTATTTATTTGGTTTTTTTTTTTGTTGTTGTTTTTTCGTTTTTTCGAGACAGGGTTTCTCTGTGTAGCTTTGCGCCTTTCCCGGATCTCGCGCTGTAGACCAGGCTGGCCTCGAACTCACAGAGATCCGCCTGCCTCTGCCTCCCGAGTGCTGGGATTAAAGGCGTGCGCCACCACCGCCCGGCTATGAGCCATAATTTAAAGATACACTTTAGAATAACGTTAGTAAAGAGAGTAGGAGGCAGACAGTGGGCATTTGTATTCCTGTAGAAACTTTGTAAATATTAGGAGACATGTATAATGTAAATAAGAAAAATGAAATGATCAGACCTCTGTTTTATAATAATGCTAATAATCATTTCACCTATACACCAGCAAACTGAGGTATGAGCATGATGGTGGCTGAAAAGATTTTTAACTGAGCTGTCGTTATTGGAAGGCCCAAGACAACTAGTCTCTAGTCTCAAGTGTATGAGAGGAATCTATAGCCAATGTCACCAACAGACACAGAAAATATTAAGATTCCTAGATGGATTAACAAGAAACACCCTACTAAGTGTTTTAGTGTTTTCTTCAACTTCTTTTCTTCAATATCTTATTTTGCTTATAGAGGCTTTCCATATTTTTGGCTAGATTTATCCTCCACACATTTTTAGAACTATTCTGAATGCTGCCTCATTTCTTATTAGTCAAATAATCATCAAATCCAGTTTTCCATAATAAAATAAAATTACAAGAAGTTTCTTAAAGAAAAATATTATTGAAGGGACCAAAGCAAGAATCTAATAGATTCAGTTATGGTATAGATTTTGAAATCACCAAAAAGAGAATTTAAAATTACTAAGACTAAGAATGTCAAAGGCTCTGCTGAAAATGCAATTTGTGAGAACATAGAGATGACATAAGCAGAAAGTTTGGAAATGGAAGGATGTAAAATTAGGTGGTAGAAGCCGGGCGGTGGTGGCGCACGCCTTTAATCCCAGCACTCGGGAGGCAGAGCCAGGCGGATCTCTGTGAGTTCGAGGCCAGCCTGGACTACCAAGTGAGTTCCAGGAAAGGCGCAAAGCTACACAGAGAAACCCTGTCTCGAAAAACAAAAAAAAAACAACAACAACAAAAAAATTAGGTGGTAGAAATTAAGCACTCTGATAGAAATAAAGAATTCTTTGTGGTGGGCTCAGCAGCAGCAGGACACCCTAATGGAAGAGTGGGTGGATTTGAAGACATAGTAGTATAAAGTCCATGCCCAGAAACTCAGAGTACAAAAAGAAGACTAAAAAAATTAACAAAACACAATATATGAGAATGGTAGAACAATTACAGGTGGATTGCACACACACACACACACACACACACACATATGCATATATATATTACATTTTGTTCATCAGGCTGTGAAAGAGAGGGTATTACTGCTGACAATTTTCAACCTGCCTCTATTTCTGTGCTATTTCCACAAACATGTATTCATGTGTTTATTATCCAGGGTACCAGTAAAAAGAAGTAAACCACTCCAATGATTTAAAGTAATGTTAACAATAATTCCTCAGGTAGAAGGAAAATCAGTTAGGGCAAAACACTGAATCTGCATAAAGAAAGGAAGACAAATGGATAAATAATAAATGAAGTTCAAGTAAGGGTCTTTTCTATTAATCTTATCTAAGAGAAAAGTACTTAGAGCAAGAATAACAGTGTATTGGGTTATTACATCATATGGGCAAGTGAAATGAAGAAACTGTTTTTGTAAAGTAGGTGTCTTCACAGGCAAAAGTTGTAGCTGGAGTTTTCTCCAGTCCTGCCCAGGCCCGCAGCCACTCAGACCCAGGTAAACACACAGAGACTTATATTACTTATAAACTGTATGGCTGTGGCAGGCTTCTTGTTATCTAGTTCTTACATCTTAAATTAACCCATTTTTATTAATTTATAAATTGCCACATGGCTTGTGGCTTACTGGTACTTTTACATCTCGCGTTCTTTGTGTCTGGCTGGTGACTCCTGACTCAGCCTTCCTCTTCCCAGAAATCTCTTTTTTGCTTGTCCTGCCTATATTATACTTCCTGCCTAGCTACCTGCCAATCAGTGTTTTATTTATCAACCAAATCAGAGCAACACATTCATGGCATACAGAGCTGTATCCACAGCACTTACCCCCACTTTTTTTCAAAAAGGAAGGTTTTAATTTTAACATAGTAAAACTACACATAACAAAACAATTATAAAGCAAGAAGTATAGTTACAATATCTAGTCTATTTATAATATCTAGTCTATTTGTATTTGGCAAAATTAAAGAAGATGTCCTATCTATCCTATATTTGTGAGTCTAAGGTTTCATATCTAACTTATCTTTTATCATAACTAAGGAAATTATAACTATCTAGTCTTCAACGACATCAAAGACCTCAGAAGGATATAATATTACCTGAGAAATGGGAAAAGGATACAAGCAACTTTTGGGAGTCTTGTGAGAGTAGACAGAGACCACTGGCAGCCTGGATAGTCATCCAAAGTTCCTCTGTAAAGTTGGGGCTTCTGTCTTTAGCCCACAGGCTTAGAGTCTCTCAGTCACTTCTCTCTGTGTCCTGTAGAGTGTCTGGCAGTTTCCTCTGAGAAGCAGGACCATTTTGCTAAGCAAAGTTCAGTGGTCACCTTTCTATGGGTCCTGCATGTCCAGTCGATGCTTTTTTTTTTTTAAAAGCAGTCCAGGCAAGAACAGTTTCTTGACTGAATGGTTATTTTGGTCAAGAAGAAGATAAACTCCATACAGAGTGTCTTCAATGCCCATCCTCCTTTCTGAAGTAAATTGGTGCTGCCAGGAGCAGACATGTCTCACTGTCCAGAAAAGTCTAAATTTTTAAAACATTTTAAATGCTATATTCTGTAGGTCTTTGAGTGTTTGAAGATTACCTATCTATCTGAAATATATCTATATATACCTAGAAAACTTAACTAACATGGCTACAGTTTGACTATCATAGAAGACTAATTATTAATCTGTATTTCTTAATTATCTATTATAATTTCAATGAGTTACATAAATATAATAGCTCTAACGAGAGTAGAATATATATATATATATATATATATATATATATATACATACAGTATAACAAAATTAAGTTTAAACTTGTATCAATAAACTAAAATCCATAGCAATGTAAAACATTTCAAACAAGTTGTTGTTATTAATCTATCTAAGAGAAAAGTACTTAGAACAAGAATAACAGTGTATTGGGTTATTACATCATATGGGCAAGTGAAATGAAGAAACTGTTTTTGTAAAGTAGGTGTCTTCATGGGCAAAAGTGTCTGCTTGAAGGTGGACTTTGGTAGTCTAAAAATATATTTTATTTGGTTATATTTTAAAAAAAGGAAGGAAGGAAAGAAAGAAAGAAAGAAAGAAAAAGAAATGGAAGGAAGGAAGGAAGGAAGGAAGGAAGGAAGGAAGGAAGGAAGGAAGGAAGAAATCCTAGCCACTAGGGTAAAGTTTAACAACTGAACTGTTATTTATATCTCCTGCGAGAGGGAAAATCAGTTTTCTCCAATAGAGTGACACTGGGTACATCAACCACTCCAGGGCAGTCCTCATGAATGGACCCCACAGTTTTGTTTTGTTTTGTTTTGTGTGTGTGTGTGTGTGTGCTTTTATTTGGCTACAGTTTTTTAGTTTTTTCCTGTTTTTTTCTTGTATTGTTTTCTTGGTTTGGGGGCTTGTTGTATTAGTTTTTTGTTTGTTTGTTTTGAGAAAGAACTTGAAGTTGGGTGGGTAGGAAGCAAGAGAGGATCTGATAGAATTTGGGGAGGGGAAAGAATATGATCAAATATATTTAAATTTAAAAGTTGTTTTTAAAAATTATAATAATAAAAAAACTTCAAGGTTAGCCTGATCTACATAATGAGAAATGTCTCAATCACAACAAAAGAAAGCAAAATAAAAGTATTATAGAGCTTAGGAGAAGGATCTGTGGGTAAAGTGCTTTCCATGCCTTTGTTTGGATCCCCCGTATCCATGGAAGTGGTGGATTCAGTGGTCCACTTCTGTAACTCCACTGCTGTGGATGAAAAGACAGGCAGATTCTGGAGGTTTACTGGACAGCCAAACAGCAGCATTCAGAATAGCTCTAAAAATGTGTGGAGAATAAATCTAGCCAACGATATGGAAAGCCTCTAAAAGCAAAACTAAGATATTGAAGAAAGAAGTTGAAGAAGACACTAAAAGATGAAAAGACCTCACATGCTCATATATAGATGGAGTTAATATGATGCAAATGCCTGGACTACTGGGATAAATCTACAGATTCAATGCAACCCCCATCATAGTTTTAATGCCATTCTTTGCAGAACTAGAAAAAAGTAATATTTTTGAAAGTGAGCAAAACCCAACTATGAAGACAAAGGATATGTATCATGTGAGTAACTTATAAAATATAATTAAAACAGTATACGTGTGTGCTCATATGTGCATGTTATCATTCTTACTGAATCCTTAGTAGCAGAGATGGTTGGTGCTATATCTTTTCTTGCTAAGCTCAGTCAGACACAGCTTTTTTTTAAGAGTACTATGATTTAGATACTTAATACTAATCAATCAAAGTTGGCATTGAAGATAAAATCTACTTGCAAACATAAAATTACATTACTGTACAAATGAGAAGTCAGAGGATGTGAGAATTTAAAGAATATTCTGGTTACTTATCAAGACACATAGTTAATGGAAAATTCAGGGCTAATGGCTAATGTTTATCTGGCTCTTCAATCTATCAGTCACTTGTCTGAAAGCTCCATGTGCAGAAATTCGTTTAATCCTCAAAACATTCATAAATGATATGAGTTACTATAGTTTTTGATTTTATAGGTGAGGTAACTAGGGAACAGAGATGCAATCTGTAGGCTTGGGATTTGGATACAGGCACACTTTACACATAAACCACGATCTTTACCAAAATGTTAAATTGCTCACAGAATATAAATAAAAGCACTACTCAGTCATTTCAAAAGAACTTAAAAATTAACTTTTATATGAACTCAGGGTTTTTATCTTTTGACATCTCCTGGGTACTAAAGCGTGTTTCTTGATCTTCAAGGGAAACTATTCTCAAAAAAACAAAAAACAAAAAACAAAAACAAACCCCAAACCCTCAACTATGAAAGATGTCTTCCACTAACTATGGCAAGAACCACTCAGGTGGAAGCATGCAGCAGCTCTTAGGGGTGGCAGTACCAGCAGCTCAGCCTCTAACAACTCAGTGGATTCTCCAGAGCTCCTTAGGTGTCCATTCGACGAGGACCTCCCCGCAGTGTTAGAGGAACTGATTAAGGCTTCAGAACAGAATCCAGTGATGCCCAATATGACTGTCAAAGAGCTTATTGTCTAATTCTTGGGAAATACTGAGATGCTACTGCTGATGTAAAGAAGTCTCATGAACTTAGTCCAAATAATTCTACTCCTCCCCCGAGGAAGGGACACATAAATACTGTGGGGGGAAAAAAACCAACATTGCTTCTGCTCTAGAAAGTTTTACAGAAGGACAAAAATTAGTGCAGATGTAAATTTCACTATCTGGATTAAAAGGTGTCAAGATTCTTAGAATGGATCAGAATCTGTGAGGTGACTGCATGTCAAAAATCAAGTATGGCTGGTATCAAATGGAATCTCATGTAATCATCACATGTTTGATCAAGAATCAGAAGAATGATGGAACTGTGGAATTTTCAGAAAAAGAGATGTCTGCTTTGGTGAAGCTCCCTTCTGGGGAGGATTACAGTTTGAAATTGAGATTTCTTCAACCTGTCAGGCCAGAACAGAGCATGTCTAAAGTGCTTTCAACAACAACTGAAATGAAAGTGAAAAGCCGGAGGCTGTGAAAAGACAGAGGGGCCAGGAGAGGTGCCCACAAAAACCAAAGAGACAAACGAAAACAAACCACCACCACCACTACCACCATCACCAACAACAAAAACCTAGCTCACAGCAGTCATAAAGAACCTGCATCCATCACCTCATCATATCAGAAACTGGAATACATTGGTGGGCGAGATCAAAGATAAAGAGAATAAGAAGCTGGAGGGTGATGCAGCTTTAAACAGATTGTTTCAGTACATCTATTCAGATGGCTCTGATGAAGGGGAACACGCCATGAACAAGTCACTTAGGGAGTCTGGAGTGCAGTCTTGAGTACTGCCTCAGGGTTTCCATTGCTATGAAGAGACACCATGACCACAGTAACTCTTAAAAGGAAAACCTTTAATCAGGCCAGCTTACAGTTCAGAGGTTTAGTCGATCATCATCATGGTGGGGCATGGCAGCGTGCAGTGGTGCTGGAGAAGGAGCTGAGAGTGGAGAAGGAGCTACATCTTGATCCTACAGGCAACAGGAAGTGGTCTGAACTAAGGATAACTTGAGCATAGGAGACCTCCAAGCTCACCCCCACAGTGACACACTTCCTCCAATAAGGCCTAACAGTGCCACTCCCTATGAGCTTATTGGGGGCCAATTCCATTCAAACTACCACAAGTACCAACTGATTTGATGTAGGTAAAAGGAAATCAGTCCTCCTAATGCTATGATATGGAAACAGAACTAGATAAATTAATTTGCTAAAACTGTTTCAGACTACATGTGAGGTATCTTTTTTTAAAAGCAGCAACAACAAAAACCCTTTATTAACTGTGTTCATTGACGATTCATATATATATAATCAGAGTCACATATATGTATATATGTGACTCTGATTATGGCCACCCTCATGCTCTCAGCCTCTCTCAACCCCTTTACCACCTCCTATCCTTCCTACAATTTCCATCTCCCCATTCATCTTTCTATTGTTTTGTGGCTCAGAGTTTAACCAGGGTCATCCATTACAACCATGGGTATAGAGCTATCCATTGGAACCCAATGGGCTCACCAGTGGGGGTTTGCAACT
Organism: Peromyscus californicus insignis; assembly: GCF_007827085.1. Lineage (NCBI taxonomy): Eukaryota > Metazoa > Chordata > Mammalia > Rodentia > Cricetidae > Peromyscus > Peromyscus californicus. Next base: position 68,152,715 of record NW_026294469.1, on the reverse strand, counting down.
GAAGATAACATCTATCCATCTCCTAGAATCCATCAGTAGCCATAGTTCATCAGGATGGGGTAGGGCCCTGTGGGCCTCTGTGTTTCTTGCATAAATATTCACAGCCCCTGTCTTCTGTGGGTCCATTGCAGGCCATTATGAGCAGCCCTATCTGTTGTAAAGTTAGAATTTTATTGGCTGTCATACCCAGAATGTAGCATTTTACAGCATTCTTCCTATCTCCTGGCTCTGTCTCGCATTGTTTCTATCTCCTCTTGCTTGATGTTCTCTGTGTCTTAGAGGAGATATAAATGTCCCCCTTGGGTGTAAACACTCAGTCATCTCTTATTTTCAGTGCCTTGAGCAGCCATGCATCACTAGAGGCTTCCATCTTCAACTATACCGTGTAATCTGTTCACAGTCTTATTTACTATTGGATATAATGAAAATACTGGCCATAAATTTTCATCATTGTATTTAAATAAAAATGCTATTTTTATTCTTTTAAAATTCTTCAAAAATTGTACTTCATGATAAAAAAGAAAAAGAAACTATCAGACTTCTGACTAGGTATCAGTGCAGGCCTAGGGAATAGGCTCAAGTTGGACCAGAGTTAGCTGGGAGACTTGGGGCCAAAGGGTCAGTGTGGAACACGTTTTTATTTCTGATGTCCCAGCAGTCACTGCAGGACCAAGAATTTATAATTCTAGTGTCCCAGAGGGTGACTTGGGTTTGAGGTTTTGACTATAGCCCTCAGCCATTTAGTGAAGTTCAATGGGACCCACACTTGCACTTGTGTTCCCAGAGGGTTTGTGGAATTCAGCTCGATCATGAATTTGACTCCATCGGGGTATCAGGGTGATCAGCAAGAAGTACCACCTTGGTCCTTGATCCAAGACAGAATCATGTCAGTGACTCCACATCATAATCATCACCAAATTTCACCAATCCCCAAAGCTGAACTTCATGCAAACATCCCACTAGGAAGATTCACAAAAAAGTAAAATATCCAAACAGAGTCAGAAGAATGGAAAAAAATCCCAACTGGAAGATAAATCCATTCCAATGGACGTGTAAAAAAAAATCATGAATAACCACAGAAAGTATGACACAAAAACAATCATGATTCATCTCCAACCTACCAACTCCTGTTTAATGGGACCCTAAATAAATGACATAGGGAACTTTTTTCTATGTGAGAAAGATTTGTCTTACTTTTTAAAAGATGTATTTATTTTTTATTTTATGTTTATGAGTGATTTACCTGCATGTACATACATGTACCACAGGTATGTTCAGTAACTGCAAAGGCAAAAGGGGATTGGAAGCCTGCAACTGGAGTCACATCTGGTTGTGAGCCCCCATGGTGGGTACTGTGCACTAAACTCTTGTCCTCTGGAGGAGCAGTGAGTGCTCTTAACTACTGAGCCATCTCTCCAGCCCTAGAGTCTCACATTTTAAAAGAACAAATCATCATATGAAAGAGTCAAACAAACAGATGCATAAAACAAGGAAATATATTCAGGACTTCCACAAGGCAGTTTCCATAGAAAGAAAAAGTTACTAAATTGAAAGAGAGAGTTCAAATTACAAAGAAAAAAATTCAGCAAGAAATGAAAGCACTGAAAAAGAAAAACAAACAAACACCCAAAATTAAATAAATACTTGTGGTGGTACTATGTTCCCCCACATATTGTGTATCCTAATAAACTTATCTGGGGTCAGAGAACAGAACAGCCACTAGATACAGAGGCTAGAAAATGGTGGCACATACGCCTTTAATCCTATCACTTGGGAGGCAGAGATCCATCCGGATCTCTGTGAGTTTAAAGCCACACTGGAAACAGCCAGACATGGTGACTCATGCCTTTAATCCCAGGAAGTGATGGCAGAAAGCAGAAAGGTATATAAGGTGTGAAAACCAGGAACTAGGTTGATTAAGCTTTTAGGCTTTTGAGCAGCAATTCAGCTGAGATAAATTTGGATGAAGACACAGAAGCTTCCAGTCTGAGGAAACAGGATCAGCTGAGGAATTGGCAAGGTGAGGAAGCTGTGGCTTTTTCTGCCTCTCTGATATTTCAGCGTTCACCCCAATACCTGGCTCCAGGTTTGTTTCTGTTAATAAGACCCTTTAAGATTTGTGCTACAAATGCTCAATCAAATAAATCCACACCCGAAAACTTTATCAAGAACAAGTTTCAGAAATTGGAGATAAAATGAAAAATATAATACAAACAGACATACATAAGGAAAAATAAATAGGGGCATGAACAGTTATCTCCAAAAATTCTGGCATACAATCCGAAGACCAAACCTGAGAATTCACGGCATACAAGAAGGAGCATAAATAAAATCAAGTGGAATAGACAGACAGTTTCATGACATTATGGAAGAAAACTTTCCAAGCTCAGAGGACAAAATGGACATCCAAACTTAAGAGGCATTTAGAACACTACGTCGACATAACTGGAAAGACACTTTCTATGATGAGTCATAGTACAGATGTAAAATCTACAAAATAATTTTCTAGAATTAGTATAAGAAAATTATCAACATGAAGGCAAAGGCAAGGGTATAAGAACAGCTCTCCCAGACCTTTTATCAATACCCATAAAAGTCAAAAAAGAATGAGATGATGTATTGCAGTCTCTGAAAGTTAAGAATTGTGAACCAGGAATGCTATACCCAACAGTGTTATCTTTCAAAATTGATGGATAAACAAGAAAATTTCAAGATAACACAAGCTAAGGCAGTTTATGACAATCAAGCCAGCACTGTAAAAATTCTTAAAGGAATACTATGCAGGAAAGAAGAAGAAAGATTGTCCCCTGCATGAGAATACATGGATGGACACACACTCCTTAAAAGGAACAAATAAACAAAATAGAGTTGGAGAGCTGGGAAACAACTGTGCAATACAGAAAACTAGCAAACTCACAAAACTCAGGGGAGAAGGAAAAGGAATACCAACTAACCCAGCAAAAGAAAACAGTATTAATCTGAGTTATTTTTAACTGTCAACTTAAGAGAACCTAAAATCACCTGAGAAGGAAAGTAAGGCTTGCCCAGATCAAATTGCCTGTGGGCACAAGTATGAGGAATTGTCATGATTATTAAGATAATAGAGTCCAGGCCACTGTGAGTGGCACCACTTTCAAAGAAGGTGGTCCTGGGCTGCCTAAGAAGGTTAACCAAGCATGGATCTGTGAACAAACTAGAAAACAGCTTTTATCCATGGTTTCTGTTTAAGGTTCTGAATGATTCCTGTTCTGATTTTATCAATAATGGATGTAAGATGACCTTATTTTCCCTTTAGCTGTTTTTGATCAGAAAAATTTATCATAGCAAGAGAAAGGAAACTGGAATTTCCCCCCATAATAATCTTAAATGTAAATGGTATCAGTTCACCACTAAAAAGATGTAGACTAATATCCTGGATTTTAGAAATGAAAACCAACTACTATATGATGTCTCTAAGAAACACACTTAGCATAGGCATGGAAAAACTGAATGTGACCAGGCAGTGGTGGCCCATGCCTTTAATCACAGCACTTGGGAAGCAGAGCCAGGCAGATCTCTGTGAGTTTGAGGCCAGTCTGGTCTACAGAGCGAGATCCAGGACAGGTACCAAAACTACATGAGAAACCCTGTCTCAAGAAACAAAAAAAAAAAAAAAAAAAGAAGAAAAAAGAAAAACTGAATATCAAAGGATGGAAAACAATCTGTGGAATAAATGGAAGCTATAAACCAGCAGTTGTAGCAATCTCTATATCTGCTTAAGTAGACTTCAAATCAAAACTAATTAGAAAAAATATAGTGGAACACTGCATATTAATAAAGGGAGCAAACTATCAAGAAGACATAGCAACTGAATGCATTTATATGCAGAACATTGGGGCCACTTATTTCACAAAATAAACATTAAAGTGCATAAAAGGCCATATAGATCCTGACATGAAAAATTAGCATGGGATGTCAATCACCCACTCTCATATTTAGATAAATTTTCCAAACTAAACGTAAGCGAAGAGCCATCAGAGTTAAAGTACATCATGGATCAACTGGATTTAACAGATATATACAGAATATTCTACACAGCAGATAGGGAATAGTATACTTTCTTCTCAGTGGCACATGAAAACATCTGAAGCCATCCATAGATTGAGCCTTAGCCAATGAGAGAGAGAGAGAGAGAGAGAGAGAGAGAGAGAGAGAGAGAGAGAGAGAGAGAGACTTTCAAGGAGGGTCTAATATTAGTCCTCAATTTGTTCAACCAAATACAAAGGTTGAAAAAGGCTACCAAATTCATTCAGTGAAGCTAGTGTGTATTCTGATTCCAACACAAGATAAAGACAATTTTTTTCTTGATCCATAAAGATACAATAGTCTCAGCAAGATATCTACAAACCAAATTAACAGCACACTAAGAAAGTCATACATTACTACTAGGTAGGCTTCATCCTGCAGTTGCATGGTTGGTTCAACATATATAAATCAAGAAATATATCTGTCATAAATTTAGCTTAGTGCTTTTGTGGGACTCCTGACTGTGAGAATAAGTGGCTTTCTAACTCTTGTGTCTGCTCTTGGGACTGTTTCTTCTGTTGGGTTGCCTTGTCCTATTTTTAATGATGGATTTTGATTTAATTATAAAATATAGGCTATGTACAACAAATCTATAGCCAACATTATACTAGTTGGCGACAAATGGAGATCATCTCCTGTAAAATAAGAAGTGAGCCAAGGATGCCCACTCACTCTTTTCTTATTCAGTACAATGCTCAAGGTTTTAGTTAGAGCAACAAGACAAGAAAAACACATAAAAGGGATAAAAATAGAAAAGAAAAATTTAAAGTATCCCTATTTGCAGATGATATACTTTTATACCTAAAATAACCTTATAAAAAAGTTTTAGACCTAGTAAACACTTTCAGGAAAGCTGCAGAATACATTATGCCAATATAAAAACTAGCTTTAATAGATACTAACAGCAAACTCATAGATACAGAAATTATGAAAAAAAATAATAGCTCTAAAAAATAAAACAGCATACCCAGGAAGAAACCTAACCAAAAGATGAAAATTCCCAGACACCAAAAAGGGAAATCAGAGAAGAAAATAGACCATGGAAGAGCTTCTGTGTTCCTGGATTGGGAAAATTAATAGCATGAAAATGGCTATAGTACCAAAGTTATTATACAGATTCAATACAATAGCCAATAAAATTCTGATATCATGCTTCACAAAAGTAGAAAAGAAAAGGAAAAAAAAAACACAAACAAAGAAACTATATGGAACCACAAAAGATCAAAAAGAGTCAAAGCAATTTCAAGGAGTGAAAACACAGCTAAATCTGACCTCAAATTATACTGCAGAGCTATAGTGACAACAGCCTTGTACTGGAATAAAGACAGGCAAACCAACAGAACAGGATAGAGAACTGGGAAATACACCAAAAAGTTATGGCCACCTAATTGTTTCATAAAAACAGTAAATAAGGCCGGGCGGTGGTGGCGCATGCCTTTAATCCCAGCACTCGGGAGGCAGAGACAGGCAGATCTCTGTGAGTTCGAGGCCAGCCTGGGCTACCAAGCGAGTCCCAGGAAAGGCGCAAAGCTACACAGAGAAACCCTGTCTCGAAAAACCAAAAAAAAAAAAAAACCAAAAAAAAAAAAAACAGTAAATAAAAAGAAAAGCAGTGAAGAGAAAAAAAACAACAACTCTGTCTGTTCTATAAATGGTTCCAGTAAAACTGGATACTCACCTGCTGAAAAGTGGAAAGTAGTTCTTTATCTTTTATCATGTATGAAAATAAACTCAGCATAGATCAAAGAACTTGAATGAAAAACTTAAGTGACAAAACTGCTAAAGGTAACATAGGGAAGGCTCTTCAAGACACTGAGGTGCATTTTCTGAACAGAACATCAATAGCATAGGAATGAGCACAACCGATGGGGCTACATGAAATTAAAAGGTCTCTGCGACAGATGGGAACAAAAACAGAGACCTGCAGCAAGACATTATGCAGAGCAAGAGCCCTTGATCTACTCACCCCTAAATAGGATGCCCCCATCAATCCCTTCTCCCAGAGCTCAGGGAACCCTACAGAAGAGGTGGTAAAAAAGAGTGTGAGAGCCAGAAGGGATGGAGGACACCAGGAGAATAAGTTCTTCTAAATCAGCAGGAGCAAAGCTCATATGAGCTCAGAGACTGAGGCAGCATGCGCAGGGCCTGCACGGGTCTGCACCAGGTCCTCTGCATATGTATTACGGCTTCCAGTTTATTGTTCTCATGGGATTCCTGAGTGTGCAAACAAGTGAGTCTCTGATTCCTGTGCTTTCTCTTGGGCTTCTTTCCTCTGTCGGTTTGTCCTGCCAAATTCAATGAGATGGTTTTTGTTTTATCTTAATATATTTTACTGTGTTATATTTTAATATTATCTCTTAGGGACCTGTTTTTGTTTGTTTGTTTGTTTTTTATGAGAGACAGAAAAGGAGTAGACCCTGATGGGAGGGAAGCAGGGAGGAACTGGGAGGAGTAGAGGGAGGGGAACAATAATCAGGATATATGATGTGAGAAAAGAATTTATTTTTAATAAAAGGAAGAAAAGTCTCTGCATAGCAAAGGAAACTCTCAGTAGAGAAAATAGGCAGCCCACAGAATGTGAGAAAATATTTTACAAGCTATACTACAAACAAGAAGCTAATATCTAAAATTTACAAAGAATTGCAAAAATTAAACACCTATTAACCAAAACTGCACATCAACAACAGAACTAATAAAATAAACAATATCCCAAAGAAGAACCACAAATGACCAATAAGTATTTTTTAAATGTTCATCATCTCTAATCATCAGGGGAATGCAAATTATAACCACTTTGGGATACCAGTTCTCCCCAATTAGAATGGTTGTCATCAAGAAATTTGACAGCAAATATTAAAGGCATTAAGGAGAAAGTCAAGAGTCTTTATTTGCTGCTGAGCAGAGTGTAAATTGGTATAAGCAATATGGAAGTCATCGTAGATGTTCCTCTAAAAGTTAAAACAGATCTATCATATTATTCTGTCATACAACACCTGGGCATATACCCGAAGTATTTCACAGTCAGCCACAGAAATACCTACTTTTGCCATGTTTATTGTTGCTATATTCACAATAGCAAGGAAATGGAACCACCTTTGATGCCCATCAACAGATGACAGAAAATGAGAATGTGGTGCTTATACTCAGTGGAATAATATTCAGCTGCAAAGAAAAATGAAATAAAGAAATTCGATGGAAAATGATGGACTATAAAATAATAGTAAGTGAGATGACCCAAACATAGAAAGACAACAACAACAAAAAACCCACCACCCCCCAAAACAAACAACAACAAAACATCACGCTTTCCCTCATATGCAGATCATAGCCTATACTTTAATATATGTATATATGAAAGTGTGTGTGTGTGAAGAAGTTCAGAAAAAGGTAATATTGGGTAATAAGGACAGGTGGAGTGGGTGGGCAATAGGCCTTATGGAACATGAAAGAACCTGGGAGTGGGAGGTTATCAGCGTGGAAAGATACAGTGGGGAGGTAGGTCCTATGGGCAAAGGAGACAACTCAAACATGCTTTCAGTATTTACTTAAAAAATGTTAACAAGAAGAAACCTCAAGACACAAAAGTGTGAATTTTATTGCATTTGAGTATTATTTTGTGTACAAATTTGAGTGCATACCTGATAAATCTTTATATATGATGTGAATAAACCTGTTTTAAAAGTATTTCAAGCAATTAATTTGAGAATATTAAGGTAATTTAGTCAAAGAAACTTAATAACCATAATTAATGTAGGAAATGTGCCTCTTTCTATTTTCCTAATAATAAGATCATTTCTCCAATTCAGTTCAGCTGAGATAAACTCCTTTTGCTCTACTTTTTCTCAACATAACATTTTTATTGATTATTTGGGAATTGCATACAATGCATCCCAGTAACAATTGCTTCTCTTTCCTCCCAGGTTCACTCTCCTACCCTTGTGCCCCTCCAATACCCCATGTACAATTTGTGTCGCCCAGATACTCATTGTAGCATGGTCAAACTTCCAGCGGCCAGCCCCTTAAAGATAACTGAGTCCTTTCCCATCCTCCCAGCAGAAGCCAACAACTGTGAAGGGCAACACTTCAGCATCGTTATACTAACATTTAAGGACTCTCCTCAATGGCTTCCTGTCTAGACTATTTCTTTTTTCTTTGTGGGTGGGGATGGAGTTATTGTAGAAGCCTTCAATGTCTCTCATTCTCAATTCTGAGTCTGAAGTCATGGATATCACTGCAACAGATGCTTCCTTGCCCGTAACAGCCAGCAGCAGCATGGATCATGGTTTCCTGAGGCTTCATAGACCATGACAACCACATGGTTTCTAGTGGTATCATGGACCATGGACCTCATCTTGGCTTCGGGTGGTAGCATGGATCATGAACATCAACATGGTTTTCAGTGGTGGCATCAGAGACCACAGACATCAATATGATCTCCTGTGGCAGCCTTGGTTACGGACGTCAATGTGCTCTCAATGGCAGCATGAACCATAGACGTTGACAGTCTCTGGTGCAAAGACCACAGACACCAATATAGTCCGTGGCAGCAGTGTAGCCCATAGACATCCACATGGTCTCCAGTTTTCATGGTCAGCTGCAACATGGATAACAGGCATCTATGTGGCCCCAGGAGGCAGCACAAACCACAGACAAATGGGAGGCCAGGCCAAGGACATATACATGTCCTCTGGAGGCAGTACAGACCAGAGATGTCAACAAGGCCTCTAGGGGTAGCACAGGTCACTCACACCAACATGGCTCCGGTGGTAGCACAAACCACGGACATCAGCATGGCTTCAGGTATCAGCAGACCTTGGATATCAACCTGGGTGAGTCTTCCTTCTAAGGCACATGATAAAACAAATATCCTGGATAATAGTTGAAGCCTTGTAACTTTAAAATTTTTCACTTCTGATAGAATGTGCATAATGAAGTAATCCCTTATAATCACATTTTCGAAATCATATACTTTCCCTGAAATTCATCAAAATTAGAAAAAAAAAAGTCACAGCTTAAGTCAAGGATTCTTCTGAACCTGATGAAGAACAAGTTTGGGAGTGACTCAGATGCGGAGAGGAGGATGCAGACATCCTAGACACGATGCTGTTTGTATTGGTGAAAAAAAAAGAGTCAAACAAAGCAGCTCTGAAAGTAAGAGTCATTGAAATCTTTTCACGATTGCACAGTACCAGAGGGAACCGGGGTGGTGGAGGAAGGATTTTTCGCTCCTAACTCCTGAAGATTCACTTAATGGTTTTTTAACTTCATGCACTTGGACAGAACATAATTGTGGTGGTTGACTATATTAGAAAAGCTTCCTCACTTTAAGGCAGATGGGAAATAGAGTGCAAAGAAGGAACAGGGGACCACATATAACTTTCAAAGCACGTCCCCAGTGACCTACTCCCTCCAAGTAGGAACCACTTCCTAAATTTTCAGAACCTCCCCAAATAGTGTTCCCCCCCGGAACCAAGCATTCCACATATATACCTGTAAAAGATATTTCATATTTAAACAATGGCACAAGGCAAGGACTTTCTCTTCTTACCCAGATGAATAAACAGTCTACACATATACACACACTGATGATATCACAAATTCGAAAAGTATCCAAAACAATGAAGTACCCATTTCTAAATGAGAATTATGTGGCTACATCTATGCATGCCACTGATGTCCTGAATTTTTATAAGGAACAATATAAGACAGACCATAATACCTTGTAACTGCTCTCCCCAATTAATTAGAACACTCTAGCTCCTTAGCAGGTTTGCCTGACTTACTCTCCCCTTATCTTGATTTCCATCCCAACTGGTGATGATTTTAGTAATGAATGTAAGTACTTTTATCTCTATGATTCACTTTAGGAAAAAAAAACATCTTCTAGAGCATGAATTCAAATATTTTATGTGTTAGAAGTATAGAGATTTTCAATATATATAATACATATTTCAATATCTATATATTATATATAATATAGTATGTATTATTGTATAAGGTTTATATAATGTCCTGAGATTCTTATTTTAGAAGTTCCTAGGTAAATTAGTCTTACAAAATTTCAAAGGTACTAGAATAAGCCATATTTCTGTTGATGTATTTCTCAAATTCAAACATTTTGAATTCCTTTGGATGCTACTGAAAGTGAGCAGTTTTGAAAATAAGGGAGGTGTACACATCAATTCCCAAAATATTATGGTCAAACTTTACCTGTATAAACTGAGAACATTGGTGGAGTTGGGTGTCAATTTAAATTTAAAATATCCAATTGTCTCAAATTGAATAAAACACATATATATTTTTCAGATATATTCAAAGCAATATCAAATATTATTAGATCCATTACAAAAGTAGGCATTCAATAAATATCTATTTTTTGAAAAAAATAACAGAGTGCTGTCTCATAATGGCCACACCAGGATCACTTTGATGAATGAACAAGAATGAGAACAGGTAAAAGAGGTAGAAGAAAATAAAATAAGTATTAAGTTACTTTTCCCAAACCCAACATAAAAGCAGAATAGCAATGAGGCAGCAGAACAGTAATAAAAATGAACATTTATAATAAAACCTAACACTAGGATGTTCACAGAACCCACAGTATGTTATAATGCAGCACAATTCGACACAATATAATACTATACAAATAGGAATAAATCATAAGGTATGCAAATATTTGATTTCTTTGAGTGAACAGAAAGAAGAAGACAAAAGCAAGATGGTGTCTAATATACTTGAGAACATAGTGGATCTCAACTAGCTGGATAACCTCTATTTTAAGAGTCATTTTGTTTTTGTTTTTATTTTTTACATATCTGAGATTGTGTCTAGGTTATATGACCCAGGGAGCACTGAATTTACAGTCCTACTTAAGGCTTTGTACTCAGACAGGTCTCAGCACTTGGTTTGATTCTTAACTGTAATAAATCCTTATTTTCTTTATAACTTTTGATGAATAAGTTCCATATTTCCAGTTTTTACTAACTATTTCCAGTTAGCTCCCAATTCTTAGGAATGGTGGCCTACTAAATATCAGTCTAATTATCAAGTTCCTGTGTCATGCATGGGGCTAGAGTATTGTGCCATATTTACTTCCTGTCAGGGGACATAAAATAGAGGAGGAGACTTCATTTCAGAATCTTGGATTATGCAGCTGAGATTAAAGATTAGAATATGCTCAGTAAACAAAAGGCGTAAGGACTCACTCAAGACTTACTAGGTAGAGGGTACCCATGGCTACTGAAATTAATTCCAGGCCTTATTTGCTGAGAACATGGGGCTTCTCAGAGATTGTCTATCATGGTTAGGATGATACTTGGATTACATGAAGGTCAGACTGTAGATCATGATGCTAATCTTTTTCAATGTCTTATGTTTTTCAACATCTTTTTCTATTTCTTCTTCTTTGATGAACATAATGATTGTACAAAGTTTTCCAAAAATAGATTGCAGGAAATTTGTCTATAAATTTCCAGGTTCATAAAACAATATGCTGACCCCAGCAGTGGAGCTCAGGAGGAGATGGAACAAAGTGAGTTATAGATCAAGACAGTTTAGGGCCTGCAGCTCTGTGACTTAGTTGTTGATAGGAATGTGCTAGAATTTGTTTCTCCAAATTACATAAGTATACTAAAAGGAAGATACATTAATTAATTAGTGGGTTAAACTGAAGTCACTTTAGTCACATGAGGCAGTACTAAAATTCAATTTCTGGACTCCAAGCCACTTCTGCCATGACGTTTCCTGAATTGGTGATGTGAGACCAGACTTTAAAAATCATCGCTGGAACTGGGGATATGGCTCGTGGGTAAAGTGCCTGCTGTGCAAACATGAACATGAATTGGGTTTTCACACCCACAAAAAAGGTAAGTGAGATTTTGGTGGAATGTTACTTTAAGGTGTGTTACTTTTGTTTCTGTCACATTTGTTTAATTCTGTGAAGCTGTGTTACTTTACCTGTCGAAAACACTAAATGGTTTAATAAAGAGCTGAATGGCCAATAGCAAAGCAGGAGAAAGGATAGGCGGGGCTGGCATGCAGAGAGGATATATAGAAGGAGAAATCTGGGAGGAAGAAAGAGAGAACTAGGAGCGAGAGAAGGAGGAGGACTCCAGGGGCCAGCCACCCAGCCACCCAGCCACCCAGCCACCCAGCCACCCAGCTACACAACAAGCCATGAGGTTAGAGTAAGAGTAAGAGAACGGGAAAAGCCCTGAGACAACAGGTAGATGGGATAAGTTAAGGAAAGCTGACAAGAAACAAGCCAAGCTAAGGCCTAGCATTAATAAGTAAGAATAAGCCTCCGTGTCTGATTTATTTGGGAGCTGAGTGCCACCCCCCAAGGGAAAAAAAAACAACAACAACATGAGGTAGGACACATCTGGGTAGGTAGATCTCAGAGACTGGGTGGATAGCCAGTCTAGGTAAAATGGAATGCTTCATACTTAGAGTCTCAAAAACTAAGGTAGAGAGCTGGTTGAAGATGATATAGCAATGTCAAACCCTGACCTCCAAAAACACCTGCACAAGAGAGTTAAACTGCAAATATGTGTACACCAGAGGGAGTGAAGGAGCGACAGAGTGTGGGAGGGAAGGATGGAATAGGGAAAGACAGAAGAGGGTGGGGGACTGGGAGAAAGAGAAGCTGGAGGAGGAAGAAAGCAAAACAAAACCATCACTCCTTGAAAACCATGGCTCTTTGAAAAGTAACTGAGTGAAGGTGAGAATCATGTATCATAACCAGGAAAGGATGTGAAGTCTTCATTATGATTATCTCAGTCTTCCAAAACATGTGGAGATGAATGAGCTACAGTGGATGCTGTATTCACCTCATTGTCTTTCATTACTGAGGAATTCAAACCACTGAACTCTTCTAGGTTGAAACATTCCCAAGATATGGTAACAAGGTGTAAGTATTCCTTTTAAATCTGGTTTCATTATTTTGTCATATCAATCAATTACAACAATCAGCCCTGATAACTTTTCTTTCATCATTTTGCATATATTCTCTTCTTATAAGGCTTAAGTTTCTGCCTCATGAATCAAACAACTGAATAATTATCCAGTTAGTTGAACCAAGATAGAATATTGATCTACAGAGCACTAACTGAAATATATCTGTTAAATTAAAAGTAATTGAAAGCTTGAAGCCCATTTGACTAAGTGAAAAACCTGCTAATATCTATATCTGTGAAACATGTAGCCCCATCCAATAGAAATGGTGTTTTTCCTTAGAATGTGTTATGTTCATGTAGTAGGGCTAACCTTCCTTATAGAGCTGGCAATGTCAAACTTTACTCTATATTGCAATCATCTGTTAAGCTATTAATAAGCAACTTGTCTTTGTTCATACACCAGACCAATTAAATCAGAATTTATTGAGGTGGCACCCACAAATCATCATTTAAAAACACTACAGGTGAAGATAATATGCAAAGTAGATGTCCAAAAATCTCTTTGGTGGCAGTAAATTTAGGTTTTTTATTTTTCCTCTTACTAAACACCTGTACTGTGAGTGTTTCTAATTTCATACTATTCATGAAAATCTGTTCAGTTTTCTACTGGCTTATCCATGAACAAGGACTTACACATGTCCAACTTGTCTCTAGTATAATAATCTAGAATCATCAAAACAGTGACCCTTAAAAACATCTATAGTCTTACCATCACACTCTCTCCTATCCCAGCTTATTTGTTAAAAGTTCCTTTCTGGAATTTGTAATTCTGTTCTACCAGGACTAAAGACTCCCCTCTCTCTCTCTCTCTCTCTCTCTCTCTCTCTCTCTCTCTCTCTCTCTCTCTCTCTCTGTGTGTGTGTGTGTGTGTGTGTGTGTGTGTGTGTGTGTGTGTGTGTGTGTCTATTTGTGTATTGTCAAGTCAGCTTGGTTTCCTGGATAGCAAGCCTCACAGATTCCACTTCCCACCTCAACCTCCTTAGAGCTACCTTTACAGGCATACCACCATGAGACTTCACCTTCATGTCAGAGTTAGGGATCCAACTTAAGTCCTCATACTTGTACAACAAGGCATTTTACAGACTGAGCTATCTCCTAGACCTTCAAGACTTTTTATATCCTGCATAGAGACCAGGCATCCAGCCTTTGTCCTTATCAGACTTGTTCACTGTGACCACAGTAGCCTTAAACTTGATTTCTCGGTTTGACTTCAGCAATAACGCAGCCTTTTGATTCATTGTCCCGTCTGTCATTGAAGTTTGCTTTCTTTTCTTTTTTATTATTTATTTTACAATTTCTACAATGCATTTCCATCATATTCACCTTTCTCCACAAACTCCCCCAGATCCAGCCCTCCTTCCCTACTCACTCAGCTTTGTGTCTCAACTTCTCTTTCCTCCTCCTCTTCTTCTTGTTCCTTATAAACTCAATTTTGTGTGGTTTATATACTCTTAGAAGTGTGCTTTTCCATTGGAGTGTGGCTAATGGCAGAAAGAAAGTCAGTTTTCATTACGAAAATGCTTTCTTTCCTTGTGCTTACAATAAAATCAACTCCTCACCTTAGAAACAGAACTGTCATTCTCTTGTTCTCTTTTTGGAAACTGTAAAATGTCAATTCAGTCCATGTCAAATGTACTCCTTAAAACTTCAATAATCCTAAGAGGAGAGTGAGCTACTTTAACAGGCAGCTTCTAAAAAAAATCAAAGACTAAAGTAAAGTCATCGATGGCCACATACAATAAACTTGACTTTGAGGGTTCTTATTCTGCAGCTTAGAAAAGCAAAGAAGGTAGTCATGAAACGATTGCTCATTCCATCATGACGCATGTTTCCAAAATTCTCATTTACAAGATATCCCAGAGGTCAAACATTACAGGAAAGTATAAAACAGAAAGGCAGTATGTGCCAGTAGGAGAAGAGAGTGTCTAAAACCTTTTGATCTAGCATGGTGATTCCAGGTAAGGTAGCACAGTGAGGTAATTTTGAAGCCATTGTTGAAGCAGATAAGGCCTCATGTTTGTGCTGGTTATAAAGTCATCACATCTTGTGGGCAGAAATACAGAGTCCTGTTCTGTGAATCCATTGTGAACAGTACTTCAAGTTATGGCTAGGAATATGAGTTGCAAATGCCAAGACTTTTTTCCTACATAAATATTGTAAGGTGACAGTTCCTAAGTAAAGTGGGTTAGTATACATAACATGGCTCTCCAGTTCCCATGAGAAACAGGCATGTAAGGAGGCCAAAAGTTCAGTGTAATTAACTTCATATTGAATTAAGTGATTAAGTCTCTTAACGCTTAATGTTATTGGTACCTCAACATCACCTCAGTCTGGCCAGGATAAAGCATGTAAGATAGGCAACGAAGTGGAGAGACTGAAGTCACAGCTATGCACCATAAAGTTTTAGTTTTCATTTTTGTCATACATCTACACATTTTGGCTTGACCTGTGTCAATTTGAGCAGATTTCATTGGAATGGCATATATAGAACTGAAATGACTGTTCAATGTGTCAAATGTCTAGAGATATTACTGAATCATTCTATTTAATTGAAGAAGAGAATCCCTATGCAATGCTATTTCTATATTTTAAATGAAAATACTAAAGCATGGAGATAGCGTATCACCTGTGACATAACCTTTTAAATTTTGTACATATAAGGAAAAAAAGACTTTACTATATATTACTAAATTATTAGTTAGTGGGATTCCAGGTAATTATATGTATATTTTGTTTTATTTAATTGCTAATATCAGTATCATATTTATATAATAAGAATCAGAACAACAACATTAGCCTCATTTAAAGAACTATAGAAATGATCCCTGAAAGTATAGTCTTATTAGCCTCATTTAAATAAAGAAATACATTCATTATAATGTGCCACATGGCTTGAGAGTTGATACCCTTCTGAGTATATGCATGTTTTAGTTACTTTCCTGTTGTGATAAAATATCACAGTCAGTTTTCTTTAAGGGTGTGGCCCATAGAACAGCCATGCCTAGTAGACAACACTACTCATGACTGTGTGGGTTGCACAAATTATACTCAGGGGGTTATTAGAAGGAAAGAAAAGAGAAGCTTAAGTTGGGAGGTGATGGTTTTTCTGAAAAGAATTAGGGGAGAATTGTAGCAGTGAATATAATCAAGATGCATTTTATGAAATTATCAAATAGTTTAAAATGTTATATTGAATTTCTTTTGTAAAATTCACCAAAATAGCCCATTAGATTATTTCTCAAGGAGAGAAACTGCAGTGTCTGCAATACACAGAACCTCCATACAATACAATAGTTTAACGAAAAAATACACATACATAATTCCAGGTTAGGAGATAGTTGGGCAAATTTAAAAGAGTTTAGAAGATTTTGATCATGTCTTCATGATTATCTGAATATTCCCAGTGTCTTTTTAATCTCTAATTTTATTAATTTGGGTCTACTCTTCCTTTTGGTTAATTTTACTAAGGTTTTGTTATTTTGCTTATCTTTTCAAGAACCCATTCTTTTGGTTTTATTGATACTTTTTATTATTTTTTATTCCCATTTTATTAATTTCAGCCCAATCTTTGTTATTTCTCTCCTACTTCTTTGGAGATTGGTTTGTACTTGTTTTATTTTCAGTGTCTTAACATCCATTCATGTTCATATAACTCCAGGATTTAAAATTCTTTTTCTTTCTTGGTTTCTGCAATGGCCCATTCATCATTCAATAGTGTATCATTTAGTCTCCGTAACTTCTTTATAATGTTTTCTGTAGCTTGTCCTGCTGTTTATTTCAACTTTATTCCATTTGGTCACATAGGATAAAGGACTATAGTTTAGTTTTCCTATATTTGTTGAGACTTTCTTTGTGTCCAATATGAGATCCACTTCAGAGAAGGTTCCATGGGTTGCTAAGAAGGACATGAATTATTTCTTGTTTGGATGTCTCCTAGGTCGATTTCATTTATGGTGCTCTTTAACACCAATGTGTCTTTACTGATTGGCATACAGTTGATCTGTCAAATAGTAGAACATCAAAGTCACCCGCTATTTCTGTTTCAGCATGTAGCTGTGATTTAAAATCTGTTAGTGTTTGCGTCATGAAATTGGATGAGCCTATATTGGGTACACATATATTTAGAATTGTAATTTCCTCCTGATGGAATGTTTTCTTGATAAGTATCTCTTCCGAAAATAATTTTTGTCAAGTTTATTTTGTCAGATATTAACATAGAGTGATCGCTTGTTTTCTCGTCCCATTTTCTTAGAGTACATTTTTCTCTCCTTTTACCAAGACTATATTTATCTTTGGCAGAAAGGTGTTCTGGAGTCAGTGAAAAAAAACTCTGTTTCCTAATCCAATGTAATCCAATTGTCTGTGTTTTAGATGGGTGAATTGAGATTACTAATCACAAATTACATTTGAAAGGTCTGTAATGCTACCTGCCATTGAGTTGACTTTGTAGTGTTTGGGAATTTCCTAGTCTTCTGTTTAATCAGTGACATAGCATGTTTTATTTTCTTTTCCTCTCTTAGTACATTGTGTGCATTTTGAAATATTCTTTCCAATATCCTCTTTAGGTAGCTTGGTTATCATGAATTATCTAGCTGGATTTTACTATATGTTACTGTCATTCATGACTTATATTTTTGCTTGGAATATTAGGGTGAGTTGGTAATGGTGATCTTTTGGATTTTGAAACACATCAGTCCAAGATCCTTTCTTTTCATGGTTTGGATTAAAACATAGCATTTATTCTGTTGGGACTGCTTTTGTATATAACTTGGGCCTTCTCTTTTTCAGGTTCAGTATATTTTCTTGGCTATGTTAATTGGATGTCTTTACTGTAATATAACATGTGGAGCTCCTTTTCTGTCTCTACCTGATGTGCTTCTGTTATATGGATGTGTAGATGTAACCAACCGTCTTATTAAATAAGAAACACAGAGCCGATTCAGAGAAGAAAGCCAAGAGGTCAGAGCTAAGAGCCTCACCCTTCCTGATTCAGGGATCCTCTTCAGCCAAGAGAGCTCTCCCAAAAAGGGGGCCTACTTCCTGTGTATATGTCTTTATATACTCTAGCTGTTCTGCCTTCTCATTGGTTGTAAACCCAAACATGTGACTGCCTCATCACTGCCTGAATGTACCGCCCTCCAGGTCCTTAAAGGCGTGCGCCACCGCCGTCATGCACTTGCTATGGCTCTAATAGCTCTGACCCCCAGGCAACTTTATTTATTAACATACAATTAAAATCACATTTCAGTACAAGTAAAATACCACCACATGGATGAGCTTCCCTTTCTCTAGATTTTGGAAATTCTCTTCTATAGTTTGATTAAAAATATTTTCTAAAACTTTTGCATGGAATTTTTCTTTATGTATGCCTACAACATGTAGTTTTTTTTCTTTTTGTGAAATCCCAGAATTCTTTTATGTTTTGTTCACACATTTAGAAACTTGTTGACTTTTAATGAATGATCTAATTCTTCTATTTTGTTTTTATACCTTGATATTCTCTCTTCCATATGAATCATTCTATTTTTGAGGTTTTCTGCTGAATGTTTTATTTGACCTATGTTTTTTTTTTTTAATCTTAGTTTGGGTTTTCTTCATTATTTCTGTCTATTAAATTCCATTTTCATTTCACAGATCAACTTCTTTTTTCATCCACCTAGCCATTTTTTTTCCTCTTGGAAAGTCTTGGAGTCCTCTTCACATCATTTTTACCACATTTATGGTCATTCTTTTGAATCCCATATCTGGAATTTCATGTAAGTCATTTTGATTGGAGTCATTAGTTTGGTACTTTTTGGCATTTTGGGATGGTGACAAGTGGTCTTACTTTACTTTTCATGGTACTGGTGTTTTTGCACTGGGAGAGTCCCACCTGGGGTTAGATGATTGGTTAAGATTTGTTCTTTTTGCTTTTGTCTTAATTCACTTTGCCTCTTTTCTTTCAATGGATGTGTTTGCAGTGTTCAGGGAAGAATAAGCTGTAGTACAGGTCTGGTGATGCTTCTAATTGCTGGACTAGTGACTCACGTGTCATGAGCTATCTGTGACCTGCTCCTGTTGGTTGAATACTGCCCATAGCAAGAATCATTATCCAATAGTTAACTCACTCTGATAATAGAGTGTTAGATGACTACAAATCAGACACTTGATATGTACCATTAGTTTACTGAGTAAAGGAACCCATGGTACTGAAAATACTATTATGCTAGTAAGAGTGGAAAGGAAAAGAAGAGTTATGAGGTCATGATGAGCTAGTGATAAGGGTTATGTTGTTAGAGGGGAAATAGAGGACAGGGACATACATAGGAGTTGGAATATTCAAGGTAAAGGGAAAAGTAAGGAGGATGAACCAGTTATCATAAACTAGGTCGGCCTTTGGGAGATATAACAGTGAAACAGTTACTAGAAAAAGAAGAGGTATAAAGGAAAGTGTGTGTGTGTGTGTGTGTGTGTGTGTGTGTGTGTGTGTGTGTGTGTGAGAGAGAGAGAGAGAGAGAGGCAGAGACAGAGAAAGAGAGAGACAAAGAGACACACAGAAAGACAAAGAGATAAAGACAGAACAGTAGGGGAAAGTGTTGGACTGCTACAATGTTTTGCTGTACTGTTTTATACAAGGGAAATGGCTGTAGGAGAAAGAGAAAACTTGGTGGAGTTCTAAGACTCTGGAACCACTGGAAGATAAGGAAAAGCTGTAGTGGGGAATGGGAGAGGAGTGGAGATAGAAGAAAGTGAAGTCATTGGAATGAATATTGATTTTGTCTCCTTATTAGATCCCCTGTTTTGTCTCTCTCGTCCTCTTCTAGACTGTACTCTTTGCTAATTTTTATCAGTCCTGTTTTCTCTACTTCCCTTGTATATGGAGTTTTCTTGGCTATGTTCTTGGAGTTGGAGATACCTGAGGACAATTCCACCTAGCCAAAGTTTCTGTGTTCCTCAAGTCAGGAGTGATGGTGGCTGTATGGTACCCAAAGGGCTATATAGACTTGTACTTGGCTCCTATAGCTTTGGCTTTCCTTGTTGGGCACTGATTGTGGCCCTGACAGTAGTGGTTGGGAATATCTTCTGTGAAACCCTTACCAGGACTGATTGTGCAGATTTCATGGCAGGATTTCAGCCCAGTTTGCCTAGGGTAAGATTCTGCTACTGTGGTGATTGTTGCATTGCTTACAGTCATGATTATAGAGAAAGTCTGTGAGTCTGACATTAAGAGAAGCTTGTTGGTGTGTTGATCCAGTCTATTTGGGGACTGGAGTAGTAGCAGGTGGGGTGATAAAATCTTCCAGTTCTCTTTATTCCTCAAACTCTAATCAGCCACTTGTTCTCGCATTGGCTTCCAGTCTGCCATCTTACCCCAAATGAAGAGTTTCAAAGTCAGTTTCTGATAGTGTGGTTTGTAACGTTGATATTAAAACATCCTTGTCCTTAAATAGTGTTTCCAAGGATTGAAATACAAGTCCTCCCTATGCTTCTAAATCAAGAATTATCCTCTCCATTCTTTTTCATTGAAATGCAAATCTTTTTGGAGAGGATTTGCATTTTAATTAAGCTGCTAATACTTTGGAGTTAATGAGTTTAAACTAAGACTTTTTTCTTGACAGGAAAGTGCAAGACTAACAGAAAGTCCTTGATCATTTGGGAAAATGTAAGGCATCCATGTGTTGCTTAAAATATGTAAGAAAGGCACATATTAGGGACAAAAATAGGATTTATCCTAGACATCTTAAAACCCCACAGAGGACTGCTGAATGGCATCAGTCATTCTTCTTTCCTTTCATGTTTTTTAATTCTAAAAGGTCTCACTCTTGCTCAGAGGGACTGAGAGACTTAGTAGTGCCCCAACCACCCCCCCTAAAAAAGAAAGTTGCCTTGTGTTTTATATGGTCTTAATAATGCCTCCTCCAATCAATTCAGTGACTTTAAGAATGAAAAGCATGATATAACCAATATCCTACAAATATGGTACACACAGACAATGGAATTTTATTCAGCTATAAAATTATAAAATTTACAAGAAAATAAGTGGAACTAGAAAATATAGTGACTGATACATCTCTGACCAAGAAAGATAAGAACTGTGCATCTTCTCTCATATGGAGAGCTTAGCTTTGAATTTTTAGATTTTCATATTTAATTTGGAACATTTGTAGAGGTCAGAAAGCAAGAGAGGATCCTGGAGAGAGGGGAAAAGAAAAGATGTTGAGAATGGTAGTGGATGGATAATAGAACACATGCTATATAAAAGCAGAGGGGAAGAAATTAACTCAAACTACAGATTATGCAAAGGTTATACAGAAATAAATTTTCTAAGTCCATTAAAATCCACAATAAAAAATAAAAATGTTTGATTGTAAATACCCTGCATGTACCTAGAACCCAAAGCTTACTGAATGAAAATCTCAGTGCCAGGTGTGGGATACCTCCCTATGATCTATTGATCAGGGAGGCCCTAGAGGCCCCAAAACAAAATAAGTACTTGTCATTTGAATTGTAAGACCCTGTTGCTGAACACATCACAAACTGAGGTTGAAGTACCCAGAAAAATCAAGTGTGCAAACTTCTTCACTGCTGGTCAACTTTCACAGTCCTGGGAAGTGTTCTACAAACATCTGAGGGAGAAAAGTCATCCACAGACTTATACAACTGTGAACTCTATGAAAAACAATAACAACCTGCTAGGTGAGATTTGCTCACTAGTGCACTATAACCATTTCTGTTATGGGAGTAACTAACTGATTTCTGATTGGATTTGTGCTCCATGCTACAAGAAGAAACCTGGTATAAATAAACTTCATTAAGAGTTCTTGGCTAGGGAGTTCATAGGTCCTAGGGCTAAAGATACCACTGTTGTAGTGCTAAGTGAACATGGTATCAAATTGCCTTGTAAAGAGTTACATTTTTACCCATAGATCAGTACTACTCTCAGCCTTCATCAGGGAAGCTTGTTTTCTAAGTGGGAGGCAGTTAATGGAGAGACTCAAAACTTGACATGCTAAGAATAAGGACTATGTAGTACTCATCTCTAAACATGACATCGATATCATTCCTTCAAAGCAGAGGGAATATTGTGGAAGAGGCTACAGAAAGACTGTAAGAGCCAGAAGATTAAGAAGAGTTACCTGCCAAAGAAAAATTGGACACATCACCATTTCATCATGTATGGCTAAGAGGCTCCCAAGTCCTACTGAGGAACTATGGCCAGTTAATCATTGCTGAAGGAGGGGATAACATTCTCCTCAATGGTGTTGCCATTGTTAAGTTGCTCAAGACCCATGAAAAACCTACTACTCATTCCCTTGTAAGATGTCATAATTAAATTAATAAGTCATATGCACATCCAAAAGGGCATGAAATTAGTGCAGGGGTTTCATGGGAAGAAGAGTTTCAATGGGCGAGGGATGAGAAAGGGTAACAAGGGATACAAATGGATTAATTATATGCATGTATCACATTGTCAAAGAATAAAGAAGAGAGAGAGAATAACAAGTTGGCATCCTAAAGAAAGAAATCCCAACATCCTGAGTAAAATTTAGCTGCATTTGTTAGAAAAATTATTCAATCTCCAAATTATATAAATCTAACAATAATATATGAATATATATAACAGATTGCTGTGTCTGATCAAGCAGGGAAAAACATTATTAAAGTTGCTTATAAAAAATAAAGTGGCCTGTTTATATGTTGTTTTTGTCTGTCATGGATGACAGTAATAAACCCACACTAAACTAATTGAACAAAGGAGGTAGCGATGTGCTCATATTGGTAGAAAGTGCAAGATTTATTAGGTTCTGACTAAGTTTCATTAGGGTTTTGGTTCAATTTCTCTGAAACTTTGGTAATGCCTATGCCATCATCTCAGTGTTAGCTTTACTCTCAATGTAGTGAACATATGGTCACAAAGCAGTTGGCTAAAGAAATAAATCCACCTGCTTTCTCAATAATTTACAATGGCTGTGAAGAGAGTTCATCAAACATTATGTGTGAAATTTATTTCTAGAGCTCATTATGTATTATTGTTATGTATTGTGTATGTTATGTACTATTGTTACATATGTTGTTATGTTATGTACTATTGTTATGTATTGTGTATATTATGTACTATTGTTACATATGTTATGTTATGTACTATTGTTATGTACTGAGTATGTTATGTACTATTGTTATGTATTGTTGTTACGTTATGTATTATTGTTGTGTATCATGTATGTTATGTTATGTATTGGTCATTGACCAGCTCGATGCCCAGAGAAGGACTGTGACACACTAACTGCCACAGGAGACATGGAATTTCCCAGAGTGCTTGAAATGAACAACTACTAGACTCTAAAGACTGGGTTCATTCCACACAATTGGAATCAAAGTGGGTAGATAAGTTATTCCACTTATAATATTGTTTCATTAATATTAACTATAATTACTACTATCTTCTATTGGTTATTGTAGTGTAACTCTCATTCATTCAATTTCACCATCAGTATTTCTATCATGACACTATGTGTTCCTTAGTATGTAAGTTTTTGCTTTGTGGATATTTGTGCAAGGTCAATAAACATGCAGTTGGTCCAATTTATTGCAAAATAAGATTGATTATCAGTAGGCTTCTGAATATTTTATTTTTAGCACAAAATAATTTATTCTGTATTTTATTAAATAACTCTTAGGAAAACTTATAACAGTATCTTTCCATAAGAATCAAAGTGATATTTGCAAAGTAACTTTATCTTTTCTCTCCCCTGATTGATGGATAATTTGTCTTGAAAACTCATTGAAATTAATCTGAAGTCAAGATATCATTCCACTCACTTAATTTCTAGAAACATCTTGTATCCCAATAATAAATGGTTCCTTTTGTAAATGAGTTTGCTTAACTTAACAAACAAAAATACAGAGCTCCCAAATAGATAAACAATGGATGCATTATCTTACTGTCTAAACACCCTAAAATATTTAGTGTAACTTTGGTTTTTAAAACTTCATTATTTAGCTAGATGGGTTGTTTTGGTTGACTATATTTTAGTTTAGCAATTGTATATGTGAGTGCTGGTCATTATTTTTTAAACAAAGTACTCCCAAAATGATTTTTCTGGGTTATTACAATATGACAACATTTCTGAAGGAGGAAATAAGGAAGTCTGAACACTGAGAGTAGGAAAGACCCAGTCGATTCTGTGCTGGCACAACACAGAGACCTCTCAAAACCATGCAGTAGTGTCTTCATTTTCAAAATAAATGTTTATTATATTTTAACATGCACAGGAGTCATTTGTCAAAATGTGAGACATTGTATGTGAAACCAATGTATGGATTTTCCACAGCATCTAACCCAGGCCTGGTCAAACTATGAATGCCACACAAAGAGAAGATTGAAATTTCCATCATGTAGGTTACATCCATAATTAGTTCTCCATGTCTGTCTGTGTCTCCCTCTGTCACCGTGTCTGTCTGTCTGTCTGTCTTTCTGTCTGTCTGTCTGTCTCTCTTCCTAGTTTGAATTTTATTTCTATCATCTAAACTGCACTTAAGGGTCTTTGAAAGTTAAGAAAGAAGCCTTAGAGGACCTCACAGTTTTATAACGGCATTATAATAATAAGAAGGAAGGAGGTCTGGGGAGGTGTGGAGAACAAAGTCCCCAGGAAAGATCTGAGAGAAACCCCAGCATTTCCACTAAACACTTCAAACTTACCCACTTCAGCCTCTGCAGGCAGAAATCACATTCCAAAGGAAAATGTTTTACAATTGTAATTACACATAATAGGAGGAATGTATTTTGCCTTCATTCTGCTCCCATGGTGAATCAATTTAATTTTTAAATACAAGAGACATAATTGATTTTAGCCCTAGATTAGTGCTGAAAATGATCTATATGTGTTCTCACTAATGGAACAAGAGAATTGGCACTCCTTGGAGACTTAGCCAAACCTGTTCATGCAACAATTACTAGAGCCTGACAGGTTAGTGTGTGAGGAGAGAAATGAGGGAGGGCAACACCCCACTGGTTAACAGTTGAGGAAAATAATTAATACTATGCTCTTCCAAGTTAATTATGGATTAGGCACAAATATATCATAGTCTTAAAAGCCACAAACTGATGCAGCTGCCTCAAGGAGCCTTATTCCGTTCACCAGAAAATGAACATCTAAATTCCCAGGCAATCATGAGCCTAGATGGGACTCGCATAGGAGAGGATGGATTAGGGGCAGGCTTATTTTCTCTGGGAACGACAGACCCCTTTCTTATCTGGCAATGGGTCTTCCATCTGTTTTACCAGACGTCCATGTAGTTTATGGATAAATGGAGCGGTAGTAGCTCAAGGCAAAGCTATGAAATAGGTATTTTATACTTTGTCATTTCATCATCAAAACCAGCCCTCCAGCACAACTTCAGAATTCAATTCTTACTCTTCCTGAGTTGTGGACTAATCCTCCCTAAAGCAGGATTAGTGGCTGAGATCTTAGCTTCTAAGACTATAATTCACAGGTGTATTTGCATTTTAATCAATGATTCTAAGGAGACAGATTTGGCAAGGACCCATCACTAGCAAGGTAGTACAGAGACCAAGGGTCCAATCCATACCTCTCTATTGACAGCTCAGTAACTTTTAAGTTGTAAAATAGGATTATGGACACTGCATGAAATTATTGTGATAATTAAGAAAATAATATGATACATTGTAATGTCTGGTCCTCAGCATTTGTTAGCATATCTCAGGGTGGGAGAAAATTCCTCAAGTGATAAAATGAAAGGTGTCACAGTGATGATGCTCTGATCACCAAGGGTCACTGAATCTAGAAGGAATTAGGTTCCTCTATAAAAGAAGAGAGATGTCTAAAATTATATTCATCTGTAAGATTCTCAGAGTTCATTTCTGCAAAGTAATTGTACCCAAGACTTCAGCCCTTTCCATCATGAATGGAGTGACTACTTCTAAAATACTAATTGGGTTGTTCAGAGCATTACAATTGGCAGGTAGAAATAGTGAGAGAGATGAACCTATATATATATATATATATATAATATATATATATATATATTATATATATATATATTCTGTAGGAACACAGAATAAGGGAAACATTTAAGTAGTAGTAAGTTTTCTTAATTTCTACTGGTCAGGAAAGTAATTCTCAAGTCATGTCTTGTGTGATACAGTATACTAGGTCCTTATAGACTGGTATATGTAATGAAATCTCACAGTCAACTGGCCTTGTGTCTGCCACCTCTAGTGTCTCATATTGCATAAGACTTTCCATCCACTGTAGCATAATATCCAGCAAATGTTTTGAAAAATGGAAAGATAACATATTTCTGTTTGTGTATCTGTCTGAGCTTGTCCTTTTGTGACTGCTTGTATAGGGGTGTGTTTGTGTCTGTGCTTGGGTATTTATGAAGTTGTCTGAATTTCAAAATAGACTATCATTAGGAATCATATGGCTTGCCTTTAGTAATAATGAACATGTTATGCACAGGAAAATTCTTGTGGTGCTAAAGATATACTGAGGCCCAGTAGTTAGTAGTTATGTAACTAGCTAAACTACCTAATAGTTTAGATGCTCTTTTAATATTCAAATTACACAATCAAGCACACTAAGAAAGTTTCAGATGACAAATGGTGTTCATGAATCTCACTCTAGCCATTAGGGAAATTTGAAGTCAATATTAAACAAGCAAACAAAACCAAAACTATTGTTCCTATTTAATTCACATAAGCAGATTCCTTCAAAACATAATGATTACACCAGAGACTCATTACTTATATGTAGATGTAACCAACCGTCTTATTAAATAAGAAACACAGAGCCGATTCAGAGAAGAAAGCCAAGAGGTCAGAGCTAAGAGCCTCACCCTTCCTGATTCAGGGATCCTCTTCAGCCAAGAGAGCTCTCCGAAAGGGGCCTACTTCCTGTGTATATGTCTTTATATAGTCTAGCTGTTCTGCCTTCTCATTGGTTGTAAACCCAAACATGTGACTGCCTCATCACTGCCTGAATGTACCGCCCTCCAGGTCCTTAAAGGCGTGCGCCACCGCCGCCACGCACTTGCTATGGCTCTAATAGCTCTGACCCCCAGGCAACTTTATTTATTAACATACAATTAAAATCACATTTCAGTACAAGTAAAATACCACCACACTTATACATATTTTTCTTATACATAAATAATTACACAAATGTTCAGAAGATTCTAATAGCTTGAAAATTCTAAAACTGTTATGAATATTATGATTAACAATGGATAGAGAGAAACAATGACCACTTACCTCTTATGAATTAGAAGCAATCAACTTGACAATGAACCTTGAATTTCTCATCTTTCTAAACCAGACAAATGAATAACAAACCTGACTTGCAAGATAGCATTATATCCTTAAGAACTCAGACTTGAAATGAAAATAGAAATTATTTGTGAATAAATCAACATTTTTCATGTTAATGAAGGGAAAATTGAAATCTTGGCTAAGTCAACCACATACTTCCTTGCCAGAAGTACAAAACAAACTCTTAGATCTATAAGCTCATCACTAAAGTAAACTTATTTAAGTAGTATAGATGAATACAATAGAGATATTAAGCTTGCATTTAAAGAAAATAGACATTCCTTAATACCTGAGAGAACTAAACAATGACTTCATATCTTGGGTCATTTATGATGTATAGCTTTTTCCTCTGAATTGAAAAATGTCCCCCTCAATGAAGAAAGGAGACTCACAAGACAGGAAACTAGTAAAATGTACAAGGCTCAGGAAGCTCTGAAACTTACAGAATTCAGAAGATCCCTCACAGGGTTAGGAATGCAGATAGCAATTATTGGGCAGAAGAAACTTTTCTACTGAAGCAACTTTGGCTGACAGCTGCAACATGCCACTTTTGGAAGCTGTTAGCCATGCGGAATTGGGCTTCTTGGTGATGCAATTGCTTTTAAGACATCCTAATTTCTGTAAGTGACCTGTCATCCATGCACCTCTAAACCACAACAAACTCATTGCCTCACCAAGCAAGACTTAGATGGAATAATTTCTTTGGTGTTTAACTGGTGCCCTATCTTAAATAAATGCATGTTTGTCCATGTCTTCCCAGGAAAAGTCATACATTATTGATACCTGAACAGGGGCCACAGTACCAAAAATTATTTGGGAAACTGAAGTTGCTCTGGGATGAAAGATAAGGCATGCAATGAGGACTCACCCATCTAAAGGTAGAGTGTTCACACTGGCAATCCTTATATGGCTACCCTTCCTCATGTGGTATGTGACGGTGTGCCTCTTTGCTATAGTGGCAATGGCATGCTACCTGCAATACATGCAAATGATGTCTGAGGGTGAAGCATCCTTGGGAGTTATACCAGTGTAGCATCTTTCTTTACATGTCCAAACTTTTGGCATTGTAATCTGATGTAATTTATAAAATTCGTGCTTGAGAACCACATAATCATCTACAAAACGAAAAAGAAAATCACACAACAAATCTGAAAATAGTTTACATACATTTATAATTTTGTGTAGAGTTGCATTAATAGGTATCCTTGACCACATATAGCATGTAGACCATGGGTCAGAGTTGAACATGCCTTAGAGTCTTCATGTTAGAGGGGTGGCATACCTCCTTGATAATAGGGTTAGCTACAGGAGTACAAGGCTGCCTCACAAATGACTGATGAACTAGGTAATTCAATCTCTGAAAGTATCATGTGGAGGATATATTTTTAAGAAGGCTGTTGTGGTGGTTGTGTGGTATTTGCTTTGGGTGATAAGAACATTCTTTGACTTCGAAATTCAGAAGCCAGTGGGAAGAGCTGAATATTGGGGGGGGGAGGAGAGAGAGAGAGAGAGAGAGAGAGAGAGAGAGAGAGAGAGAGAGAGAGAGAGAAGAGAAGAGAGGAGAGAGAACATGAATAAGAGAGACAGAAGTGATAGATAACTCTAGGACCAAACCATGATTTAGCATGAAAATGGAATGAAAGGCTTAATAATAGCATTGTAGAAGAGACTATGATAATCAGGTTGTACGCAGCATCTGAGCTTGAAATAGAGATGGATTTGTTGCTGTTTTTCTTAAAACAGTGTGTGCTAGTTTAATAAATTAGAAGTTGCAGATTCTTCTCAAATAACATTTACTTTACCAGCACTGAATAGTTAACTAGGTTTCCAATACCGGGCATAGTTCCCTCTTGTTGAGTGGGTCTTAAGTCCAATCAGAGAACTGTTGGTTACTGCCAAGGTATGTGTGCCACTACTGCATCCTTAGGGTTATTGAGCCATGATAGGCATGGATACGGTTCATTGGTATCAGAGCTTGGGAGGACTGTTGGTTGCTTCCCTCCTTTGGAAGCTTGCACAGTGCCTTCTGGTACCATGAAAGCTAGTCCTCAGGGAGGAGGCATTCAGGGCAGTTCAGCTCAGTTCTGGACTCTGTTTCTGAAGTGTGTGGTGTCTTCAGCAGTGGGGACTTGCTTTCCATCTTTTAGGGGTAGGCATATGAATATGCATATATATATATATATATATATATATATATATATATATATATATGCAATGACAATTAGTGAAAAAAGAGGGCTTGAATTTGAAGGAGAGTGGGAAGGGGCATCTGACAGAGTGCTGAGGGAGGAAAGAGAAGGGAGACATGTGGTAATTATCTCAAAAGCTTTTAAAACTATTTATATGCTTCCAACAACAAAATGGGTTGCTTCATTCAAAACAAAACAAAAGCAAACCAAAAAATCACAAGGAATGAAACAGCTCCTCACAATCTGGCTCTGTGAAACATTGGTATAAATGGGATCAATATGAGAACCCTAAAAGCAAAAACATTTATTAGTATGACTACACTTTCCTCCTTAAGACAATGACTATATAACATGAGACATATGAAAGAAATCAGCCCTTAAGAGACTGGATAACACAGCCATTAGGGAGACTTGATTATTGCCATCTGAGTTCCCCATGAATGCCATAATCTGGAAGACGAGAAAGGAGAGCTGGGCATTTCTGAGGAAGCTGTTCTGTGTGTTTAATAACTAATTTCATTGGATCAGAGAGTCCTCAGGAAGGGGACTTCCAGTTCAGTATCAGTTCAGGTCTGGACTCTGTTTCTCTCCTTTCTTGTCCTCCAGATTGTGACATTCATGGGGAACTCAGCTGGAAATTATCAAACATTGCTAATGGCTTATGTTCACAGGAGAGTTAGGAATGAGGTCGACAGGGCTAGAGAGATAGCTCAGTGATTAACTGCATTGCCTCTTCTTCTAAGGAACAGGGTTCCATTCCCAGCATCCACATGTTGCCTCTCAACCATCTGTAATTCCAATTCCAGAGGATCCAACACTCTCTTCTGGCCTTCAAGGGCACTGTATGTACATGGTGCACTCATATACTTGCAGGCAAAATACACACACACACACACACACACACACACACACACACACACACACACACACTAAAAGTCTTTATGAGTAAAGAAAATAATGGATGTGGTTGATTCAGTAAGGATCACCGGAATGGTATGGAGCATTAATGCTTTTGATGAACCCTATGTCACATGGTATTTATGAACTGGAAGAGGATCTAGAAGATCTGAATGACTTAGCGTGGCTCTTAAATTAGGTTTATGAGATGCAAAAAAAATTAAATAAATAAATAAACTTGTGGGCCATGCAGAAAGGAATTAGATGAAAGGGAATCACTGGATCATTCAAAGGCAAATATAGCAACGTTTGTGGCAAGCTGTAGCTCCTAAGGAAGGAAGCTTCACAGAAGAAAACTGCTGTGCTATTGGACTTCTGAAGGCTCTAAAGCCCATGCAACAGCCCACAGAAAGCATAAATGCTAAATAATGCAAGTGAAAAGATTAAATTTTTCCTGGAGGAGCACAGCCATTTCTCTAGCATATGTTGTGTTCACATCTCCCTTGCACAAATGTGTACAGGGCATGGAGATTTTTTTCAAATAGCCTCAGACCTTCTCAGAAGCAAGATGTCACCTATGGGAAGGCAAAGGTTCTGGTGCTGACCTGAAGTTTGTCAGACCAGGGGATTGGTTGTAGTGGTATGTATAGCAAGCAATCCTCACCATCAGAGTGAAGAGATATTTGATGACCCATGGTGGCAACAGCATCCCTGAATGACAAGGCAGGATGGCTCATGACTGAACTTTAGGGGCCTAGATTGAGAAGCATCTTCCACCTATGGTATGTTACCAAACATTGTTCTTTGGATAAAAATGAAATAAATGTGATTATATCGGTTGTTGACACTTCTTTCTTAGACTTACAAAGCCAGTTGGTACTTCCTTGGCATGGATTATCAGTAGGCATTTCAAAATAATGTCTACCTTCCATAAAACATTTTCATTACTGAATAGGAGCGATGGCGCAGGACTTAAGAGCACATACTGCTCTTCCTGAGGACCCTAGTTCTATTCCCAATACCCACATTAAGTGGCTCACAATCAGCTGTAATGCCAGAGCCATGGGGACATAACCCCTCTTGCTTCTGCAGGTACAGACACTCATGTTCACATAACCCCCTCCCTACCCCACCCCTACACATAATTAAAAAAAATAAAAAGTTTCTAAAACTGCTCATTATTTCATGCTTACTTTTAGTTGTGATGTCAATTTGTAAATACATTTGGAAGGACAGTAAAGAGAGCAGTTGGAGGACGTGGACAAAGCCATCCTGTGAGCGTGGATAAAGGTTCTCCCTGGAGCCCAGTTTGCTTGTGTAAGTATCGCAGTGGTAGAAGCAGACTACCTTCCTATGGACTTCTGGCCAGGGAGGCCCTCCAAGACCCTATAAACCACAAAAACTGGTGTTGATTCATGCCAGATCTACACCATAAGCGTTTTTGTTGAAGGCACTCTACATTTTAGATACAAGACAAAAAAAAAAAAAAAAAAAAAGAAACTTGCAGTGTCTGAGTCAGCGGACCCTTTCATTCATGATGTCTGGCTTTTAAAAACCCCTCTAACTCCCAATGTAGATTTTTGTTATTTTTAAAATTGATAGAAGTCCCAAAAGAATATTTAGATAATTATAACACAAAGACATTAAGCAGATGTATTGGAACTATGGCGTACTACAACCCATGATGGTTATAATACAAGTAACTGATGCAAAATACTTATTTTCTAGAACTCAAGCATTACAAATGGAAAGACATGTTTCTTTCTTTTAACAGTGCATTTTATGTTTTACCCATAAATTCAATTATAAGAACAAAATGGTAACATATCACTTGAGATAATTCAACAACTTCAGTTTTCAAAGAAATATGATATTTAAAAAATATGCCAATCTGCTTTTAACACATGATAGGCTCAATGACACATTATTTTTGACAGACGAAGGTCAAGATCACAGCAGAACTATCCCCCTCAAACTTGGAATATACCATGCTTAGCTCATTTTAGATACCATCAATATCTTCATTGTCATCTCCAGTATTATCCAACAGGACTTCATCACCATCTTCCAGGACCAAATACGTCTGCTTCATTAATTTTATCTTGACATGGAAATTCATATTTCTTCATACATCTAGCTTCAGCTACACTATATTTTAAAACAGGATCAGCTTGATATTGCATTACTGTAACAGACCAATTAGTATAATGTGTGAGGTATTTATTCAGACTTTTTTCTTAACTTTCCTCTAATATTGCATAGCCTCCTGATATCATCAAATGACACTGCTTACCCCCTCACTCATTCCCTAGCACTTGGTCACCTGTGCATACTCTTGCCAATCCTCTATAAACACCAACTCTTTTTTTTTTAGATTCATTTTCATTTTTATCGCTCTATTTGTTTTTGCCTTCTTTATCTTTCTCATAGTGGTCAGGGCAAACACAGAGGTGGAAATGTGGTGACTTCTTGCTGATGGTGGCTGGGACCCCTTTCTGAGAACTCTCCTTGGATGAGTAGATTAAAAGTATTAACAGTGGTATATCTGAAACACACTGTATAGTTACTAGAATTTTCTAGTAAACCACAAGTATATAAGATTCATAGGCAACAAATGGTATTCTGTTGTTCCTGTCTTCCGTTAGAATGACAAAATCCAACAGAACACATTTACTCTCACAGCTGTGTCATAAAAAAATTAAAGCCAATAGGCTTCTAGTAGATAATGGCTGGCCATGATCCTTCCTGTGGCCTCACCCCCTATATTCTACAGCCAGGTCCCTCCGCTGTGGCACATGATGGCTGGCTTTTGTAGTAACAAAAGGAGATATATAAGCTGCTAGCATACAATTGTCACATGTTAAGATCAATCCACGTAAGTCTATTTAATGGGTACTTGGGATTTATTAAGTTATAAATTAGGGAAATATATTCACAAATACAAAACCACGTAAACAACTAAAGTCATCCTCTGTCTGTCTGGGAGCGAATGCACCTGGCTGGCTGTCGGTGTCTGATCACACCAAGAAGAAGATGACCCTCTCCCTTTCCTTTTAAGAGGTCACATAGGAAGGCAAGAAGCACTGCCTCTTGGGGGCTGTATAGCCCAAGGTCATGGGCAGAGCAACTACCATGACAGTCACAAACAGCAGTGCTTGGTTGTAGGGTGAGGATACTGCAATATCAACATTTCCAGTAAGAGTGAGCTACTGGTACAATAATTACACAGCTAGTATGGGTGCCACAAAGAGCTTTCTAATTAAGGCAAGCTCCATAGGAGGGAACTCACGTTTGGCACTACACAACCTAGGACAAAGATCTGTGGCTGAGAGGTCCTAGGGCCCAGTTGGAAGGACACTGACATCATTTTGTAAAATGAATGTTAGATGCCTGTTAAATTGCTTTCTAAATATTTGTGCCTAACCTATATATAGAATTATCAACCTCAATTTGTCATTGAGGGAAATTTCTTTTTTTTTTAAGGGTCAGTGGTTAATGGAGAGATTTATAACAAGTCAAGCTCCTGAGGATGGGTAACTATTCCTATAGCACGGTAGTGTAATGCTCAATCATAAATAGAGTAAAATAATCAGACACTTTCTACCATATGTGACTCAGGGAGCATCATACAAGAGTGGGCAGAAATACATAAGAGCTGGAGGAAGGAATGGGCTGTTGGGTAACTGTTCCCTCCTAATTGAAACATTTACTGTTGCAATAAAGAGGAAAGACGAAGACTGGTGTCCCGAAAGTTACAAGGCTCATGAAGCCCCGAAAGTCCTCAAATTCACAGTTTCTTCCACAGTTTAGAAGTGCAATTACTAATTGGGGAAGAAGAAACTTAGTAGTGTTGACATCTTCAAGGTAGGCAGAGAGCTCTGGGATGGAGCTTTCTGGGTTGTCACTGATGCTGGAGTGGGCTTTTTGGTGATGTATCTGCATTTGAGTTATCACCGATGCTGGTGTGGGCTTTTTGGTGATGTATCTGCTTCTGAGTTGTCACGGATGCTGGGGTGGGATTTTTGGTGATGTATTCGTATTTGAGTTGTCACTGATGCTGGTGTGGGCTTTTTGGTGATGTATCTGCTTTTGAGTTGTCACGGATGCTGGGGTGGGATTTTTGGTGATGTATCTGCTTTTGAGTTGTCACTGATGCTGGGGTGGGCTTTTTGGTGATGTATCTGCTTTTGAGCTACTCAAGTTTTCTAAGTCATTCATCATCCGGGATCCTGTCAGACCCACAAGAATCTCACTGATTCACTAGGCAAGACTTAGGTGGAATTATTTCTTTGATCTTTAATTAGTGCTGTATCTCAGGTGACTAAATGCTTGTTCACATTTCATCAAGAAAAGTCATACAACATCTCAGTAACAAATTAATTAAAATAGGATGACTTTTTCAAAGCATGATTTGACTAGTCAAGGCAAAGGTAATTCGGTAAAAGATGAATTCTGGGTAAAGAAAAAGAAAAACTGAGAATATGTAGTTCTTGCCTGTAAATTTGTTAACATTTGTTAACATCATCCCCAACCCCCTACCCCTGTCTTGGCATTAGCTTCCTGAATGCGAATATTTTAAGTTCCAGGACAGTGGCTAAAACGTCATAGAACAGAGCAGTAGTTCTTTCCTTTGTCTCTATCTTCCATTTAGAATTTCAGCTTCTTGAAAAAATAGGAGATTGTAGTGGTTTGAATGAAACCATAGGGTCCTATGTTTGAACACATGATCCCTGGTTGATGGAACTATTTGGAAAGGATTAGGAGGTGTGGTCTTGTAGGAGGAAGTGTATCACTGCGGGCAGGTTTTGAGGTTTCAACAGTCCATGCTATTCCCAGTTTGCTTTCTTGAGTTCGTGGTTGTGTCTCTTGATGTAAGCTCTCAGCTACTACTCCAGCACCATACCTGCCTGCCTGCCACCATGCTCCTCACCATAGTGATCAAGGACTCTAACCCTCTGCCACCATGAACCCCAAGTTAAACATTTTATTTTATAAGTTGCCTTGGTTATAGTGTTTTATCACAGCAATAGAAAAGTAACCAAGACAGCACCTTATTATAATTCTCCACCACTTTTAATATCAAGTCATTTGGATAATAAGAAATCAGTGAATACTGGTTGAAGCAAAGCTTTATGTCTATGTAGGATTATGTGTGAGAAAAGGCAGATGTCGCACCAGGATTGAGCAAAAGATAAAAGACAAATTATTGGCTCCATTAACACCAGAATGAGTAGACTATTTTGTATCATACTGAGGATATCTTTGTCCTAGTTATTGTGCTTAGGGTTTGCTATAAATTATATATTCACAGGAAACACAACAATGATTTACTCATACTACAGACAAGGAAACTCAAGCACAGAATGATTAAACAAGTAGTCCAGAGTCATACAGGAAGTGATCTTTGGTCAGGATTTTATTGTCTGCAGTTCTACTGCATTGGCAATGCAGATACTTTACAGCTCGTCTAAGAAATTCCTGGCCAAGGCCTCTGACTCAGTCTCTCTAGTCAATGAGTATCTCAATAACAACTGGGACATTTTAACTAGATTAATTTAGAAGGAGTTTAATAATTGAGCTTTTTATGGCGTTTAAGTAGTAAGCAAAGAACAATTGTGAAATTCACATGCACCTCAAGGTTAGTTAGTTACTTCTCTCACAGAGAGGATTCCAAGAGATGACACAACGGTTGAGGCACAGAGACAAAGAAGCCCATAGACGCCCCCTCCATTTGGCAACCCTCACCCCATCTGTAGCCCACCAGTGGATAAAACCAGATCTCCCATAGTCCTTTCCATTGGACAAATACAAGAGGATGTGATGGAGCAGATCCTATTTGTGGAGTAAATCAGGTCACCAGAGATAGATGTGAAATAGTGAACAGAAGGTTATCAGAGAACCTGTCACATAAAATAAGTAAAATCCATAATTGTGCTTTCTTATTTGAGGTCACTGGAGAGAGGACAATCTATAAAATAGAATAAATTTTGGCTAACTAAAATATAGAATATCTACAGTTATAAAATAAACTATTCTCTGAAAAATTCAGTTCAATCTTACTTTAATATTTCCTGTATTTTCATTTATTGTGTGTGTGTATGTGTGTGTGTGCACATGAGTGGTGTGTGTGTGTGTGTGTGTGTGTGTGTGTGTGTGTGTGTGTGTTGCATATATCATGGCAGAGTAAAAGCTGCAGGAGTTAATCATCTCCTTTCCCTGTGTTTGTACTAGGGATAAAGCTCTGTCATCAGGCTTGGTGACAACTACCTTTATCCTCAGAGCCATTTCACTGACCCCAGATTATATTTTATAAATGGGATACCAGGAAGAGAAAACACATAATACAACAGGATGTTAACTGGGAAGTAGTTATAATTAAGAATGGGGCAGGGAAATAACGGTGGTGTATTTGGCGTAGTGGATTGCTCTGCTCAGTCTGATCAGAATGGTTCCAGGCTGGGAGTGATGTGTTTCAAATCCATGTTGACAGTCATAGCATTTTTGGTTTTTTGAGACAGTGTTTCTCTGTGTAGTTTTGGTGCCTGTCCTGGATCTTGCTCTGTAGACCAGGCTGGCCTCGAACTCACAGAGATCTGCCTGGCTCTGCCTCCCTAGTGCTAGGATTAAAGGTATAGAACACCACCACCACCGCCCAGCAGTCATAGCACTCTTGAGGAGTGGAAAAATGTCAACTAGCCCTTTTAATTTTACCTTCTAGAGTATTTCTTTATTTTAACTTAACCCTTTGCTCTGTTCAATATAGACTCGAAAATATTCTTACCGGGTCACATATTAATATTATTTTCTAAGTCATGAGACAGGCCATCTTCCACTGACCCACTCTGCATCACATGGGCTCTTTAGTCCTTGTATACTATACAAACTGGGTCCTCAGAATGACTCACAGAGACTGGCATAGGATGGCTACTGAGTGAATAGAAAGT
Organism: Peromyscus californicus insignis; assembly: GCF_007827085.1. Lineage (NCBI taxonomy): Eukaryota > Metazoa > Chordata > Mammalia > Rodentia > Cricetidae > Peromyscus > Peromyscus californicus. The sequence continues at coordinate 68,115,355 of NW_026294469.1, read as the reverse complement.
TCAGTAAGTGAGCATAGAAATAACTACAAAAAAATGGAAATAGTTTATCTCCCTCTGTATGAAGATAAGCAGAAAGCAAGGAGAAAGGGATGGGAGCCAGCCTTCTCATTTACATGTGTGTCTTTGGCACATATATTTTCAGTTAAGCAATACTGCTTCGGGACAAGAAGATGGCTCCGTGTTTAAGGATGCCTGTTTTGAAAGTGTGGGAACATAGGTTCAAATCTCCTGCATCAATGTAAATATTAGCCACGGCATACTAGCTAAAACCATCAATGTGTATGTGAGACAGTCAGGTGATCCTGGGAGCTTGCTAGCTAGCTGAAATGGCAAGCTTCAATGTTCCATGAGAGACTGTAACTCAAAAAATAAGACAGAGTGATAGAAAGACTCCCAGGATCCTGTTTGCCTCCATGTGAGTAAGTATGTGTGCATGCATCTACACACAACTATGCCTCTACATATTTAAAAAAAAACTGGAAGAGGAAAGTGAGGAACTGACTTGTATAGGAACTGGACAGAGTGAGGCAATGGCTTTATTTTGCAATGGTAAATCTCACTTAGAGTTACCAATGCCAAGATTCACTGGGGTAAGATGTTCTCATATTTTGTTTATCATGAGGTCATGGTGTAGGTGGTATTCCATGGATCTCACAAAGCAGCGGCTTTTTGAATGCACAGGGAGAGCCAGCTGCTGAGCAGGGGGATGACAGGCACTAAAGTTCCTGTTGTTCTCCTTTTTAATGGTGGAAAGGGAACATCTGTATACAGAACTAAGAGTAAGACACTGAACTAAGTAGCCAAGAGAAGGCAACTTATCATTAGAAGACTATTAGCCAATTTACATACTATGTCCCAATAATTACTAAGTGATTTCATCTGATCATTATAAGAACCTCCAGACTTCATAGAAAGCGAAGCTTTTTATCTGAAAAGTTAATTTCATTGTGAGGTTTTCTCAGCCAGCTAAGAAATCTAAGTAACCATGAATTTATGTTTTGACTATGGCCTCTGCATAGGCAATTATATTAACTAGTAGTTTCAAATGGCTTCAGTTACTTCTTAGAATTCTTTATTGCATCTTATGTTTTAAAAAACACTGTTTAAAAAAAATACTTTTCATTACCAGCAATTCAAAGGGGAAGTAGACACAAAGTCCCACTCTTAACCAAGAAACTATTTGCAACTGATACCTGCTGGGAAGGGGAAAATTTAGTTTTCTATAATAGCGTGTCAATGAGTTATCAACTATGCTCCAGGGCATGCCCCATGCCTGGTTATAGTTGGTCAACACAAAGCAGACTCCAGGATTTTGTTTCTTTGTTTGTTTGTTTGTTTGTCTGAGAGAGAGGAAGGAGAGGAAACTGGGTGGGTAGTGAGGTGTCACGGACTACAACAGATGTTTTACTTTCTACCTGTGCACACTGTGAAGGAGAGAGGGAGTTCTGGGTTTTCTTTCTGGTTTGTCTTTCCTTGTATATGCTTTTGAATTAGGATGAGGTATCTTGCATAGAACTGCTAGCCACTCATTTTAGCAGTTACTTAGGAGATCCAGAATCTGGAGTCACTGTGAAACATGCCAAGTCAGAATTCTCATGATCCTGGGGCAGAAAGAGTGCTTCCTTGACCTTAAGACTATTCTCCCAGGAGTTGGGCAAATATTCTCTCACACTTAGTATGATCCAGGCAGATTAGCCATTATTGTTAGTAGCAACCCATCTTTGTGTTTAGCTTCTACCCTAGACCATGATTTACCAGTCACCAACAGTTATAACTTTCCCCAAAATGTCAATATCTGCACAATTTAAGAAGATAAGTTTTCTTAGAAAAATAGAAAATGGTTATTGGTGATATTGATTCTCTCTTTCACTCTCTCTCTCTCTCTCTCTCTCTCTCTCTATATATATATATATATATACATACATAATATATACTATATATTTTAAACATTTTATATTTATGTATTACTTGATATATATCTAATTTTTGAGTAAAGATAATTCACCTAGAAATACTTTTAGCTATTAGGATCTTGACATATCTTTTCCAACAGTTTTTTTTTTTTTTAAGATTTATTTATTATGTATACAGTGTTCTGCCTGCATGTATGCGTGCAAGCCAGAAGAGGGCACAAGACCTCATTACAGATGGTTGTGAGCCACCATGTGGTTGTTGGGAATTGAACTCAGGACCTCTGGAAGAGCAGTCAGTGCTCTTAACCATTGAGCCATCTCTCCAGCCCTCCAACAGTTTTCTATAGTCAAAGGCAAATGAGGAGTGTGATGAGGTCGGCTTCTTTGACCACTTTCTTCAATGCTAGGGATTATGGGCCTTGACATGGTGGCAAGTGCTCTTCCACCGAGCTACATTCCCAGCTCAATACCCAGCTTTTTCTGCCACAGATGTAGCTACTTCTCTGAGACTCATTTTAATTAACACTCAACTACCATCTTTGTCCAAAGTGGGGTTTTTCCCACCAGCTGTACCCCCACTAGTTTTAATTCAACGACTTGTTTTTATTTTCTCATAGTGAGGACGAAACACTTCTTAAAATGGTTAAGAATATAAGATTTTCCTGGAAATATCTTTATTAATATTGATTTACTTATTTCACACATCATTTTATCAAAACTGCTAGAGCCAGTATCTTTGTAACACACACACACACACACACACACACACACACACACACACACACACATCACGCCAACTGTCTTTCTTTGGCTTTTTTATTGCTGTGATAAACACTAGGATCAAAAGCAACTTCCAGAAAATGGTTTATTTCAGCTTTCATTTCCAGGTAACCTTCCATCATCACTGACGGAATTCAGGGCAGAACCTCAAGGCTGGAATAGGAAAGCAAAATGTAGAGCATGTTGAAAAAAACTTCCTCTTGAAGAATGCTGCTTACTGGTTTGCTCCACAGAGTTTGTTCAGCATGCTTTCTTATACAACCATGGACTGCCCATTGATATTTTGCCCCTTGATAGCAGCTCCCCCAGTGTCCTGAGTCTTCTCACATCATTCATTAATGAAGAGTGTTGCCCACAGACCAATTTGATGGAGGCATTGTCTAAATTGAAATTCTTTCTTCCCAGATGACTCTAACTTGTATCAAATTGACATTAAAACTAGCCAGCATACCAACCTCAGAAGGTATAAGAATATAGCAGAAACAGTGGCCAACATGCTGTATATGTAAATATTTTTAAATTTTGAGTTAAACTTCTATGATTAAATAAAATTTTTCTATCCTTCTATACCTTGAAAACATGTTTCCATAAGGGTCAGGATTACCAACTTGGAATTGTAAGTTCTTTGTTTGCTTATTACCTCTTTGACTTTTTAAAATTAAATTTAACTGACAAATAAACAGAAAATTGTACATACTAATAGGGTCATATGACATTTAACTACAAGTAGAAATCATTTAATGTCTAAACCAGGATTAACACAGCTGTATTTTCAAACATTTCTAATTTATTTATGATGAAAACTCAGAAAAATCTTTGTTTGAGGTTTTGAAATAAATTAATTTAGCATTTGTTGTTTCTATTTCTCCTGTTGTGAAATAGTGAAGTTGTGAAATAGAACACCAAAACTTCATTCCCTATGTAACTGTAACTTAGTGCTTACTGGCCACTCTTTCTCACACCTCCTACTTTCTTAACAATGATTCTACTCTCAGTATCTATGAGATCAGCATTTTTAGGTTCCACATATGAATGAGGTCAAGTGGTACTTGTGTTTCTTGCCTTGCTTACTTCACTGTTCACAATGATCTCTAGTTCTATCTGTGTTGTCCAAAATGATAGGATTCCATTCTTTATAATGACTAAGTAACATTCTAGTAATATGCTGTATTTGCTTTATCTCTTATGAGTTGATAAGCTCTTGGGTTATATCTATTTCTTGGCTATGATGACTAGTTCTATAATAGAGTCCTTTACTTCTGTTAAATTTCACAGGAGAATAATAACACTGGCCAAGGCACAGCTGTCTCCCTTTCCTTCTTCTCATCTTCCTGAACTCCTTTTCAGTCCTGATCCTGAACTATTAGAAAGTAGTTGCATCCATGTATGCAGGCATTCAAGTATGCATGCCCAGTTTCTTACACAGGATGGTTTCTTGGTCAGCAATCAAACCTAAGAGTGTATACATTAATTCTAAGGCATGACTACAGAAGGAGCCAGGGACAAGTCTAGCACAGGATCTGAAGTACACTTAGGATATTCAGCATCTCCATATTGAAATAGTAGTCTGAAGTAAGGTGCTTTGGACGCTGACTCCCAGTGATCCTGGACTCAAGGCGATTCATGGTACAGCTGGAGGAAAGTCACAGTATACTGTTTGAAGAACAGGGTATAAGGGAAGCCTTGTATTTATGAAGTCTTAAGGCAGGTAAGTGTACTGAATATTATGTGAAAAACCTAAGCTAGAAGTATAGAAAGTCTTAGATTTTCAAACATCAAACTGAGCTGGCTTATTCTGTGGTCCATGTATGTCACAGTTCCCCAGTTTCTACATGCAAGTAAGTCATTTGCTCTCCACTGGAACAGTCCACCCAACAGGAAAGACTGGAGAGAGATTTGTGTTTATCACTTGTGATGTTTTTGAGTTACTCAGGTATACTGCTCAATTGTCTCTATCTCTCAGGCTTAAGCAGTGCTAAAAGAATCTTGTGTACAGTGGACTGGAGGGAGGAAAGAGAAGAGGATAAGGTATGATATATCTTAATTTCAAAATATTAAAAAATATATATATCATGAAAAAGAATCTGGCCTGTACTTGGAATTGGCCCAAATCTCAAAACTGTTTCTAGTCCTGCGACATTCACTTGAACACAAAACCCGGAAGCAAAGCATCTCTCTCTGTCCTCTCCAGTCATCACTATAGTCTCAAAAAGAGTTTCAAAATGTGAAGCCTAGATTGGAGAATGCATCTACTTCCAAACTCATTTCTTCAAGAAGCATTAGTTTAAAAAGCATACATAGGCTCCCGCAATTGGGGATCAGTATTTGGATTATAGTTGAACACACACCTGATTTTGGCAGGCTTTAGGTTAGATTTATTTAGGTCAACTTTATTGTTTGTAAAAATTGAAAGTGAGAAACAGTGTGGCTGGAGGAATTTCAGTGGTATCCAAGTTATCTTAGGAAACCTTTGGTGACCAGAGGAGAAAACACCACCCTTGGGCATGAGAGTCTGCCTCACATAGGTCTGTAGGGAACCCCAGGGCTCCTTATTCTCATTCCTTAGAGCAAATTCTGAAGCCCAGAGAAGCAGAAGCAGTGATCTGAAGGCATATCCAAGGATATCCTGCCATCACTGGCTTTTAGTGGTCTTTTGAATCCCTTTAGGCCATGGGCAAAACTCCATGAAATATTAGTAAAGTTGAGAAATGCAAATGTTGTCTTTTCTCTCCCCTTTCCTGTCTTATTCTTGTTCTTTTGTCAAATCTTCAAATCATTTTACCGGTCCTAATGACAAAAAGTCCTTTGTTCAAGCCACGAACATTCTAATATTAATTACTTTCTTGTATTTACCCACTAGGTGTTCATATCCACCAACCATTTAATGTTCTAATACCCAGTCCACATTTATTACAATACTTCATTGTAACATTACAACATTGTAACAATACTTCAGGCCATATTAAAAGTAATTTTCTAATAGTGGTAGCATTTGACAATTACTGAGAATTAGGATAATCAAAAGTTTAAATTATATGTCACATGATTTGCCACCAGAGTAAACACAACTGGTCCATCTCTTACTTTTCACTAATGTAACTTCTCTGACTAATCAGAAGAGGAAAGTTGTAAGTTAGCTGCTCATTGGCTGTCGGCATCTCAGGACTCTAAACTCCTTGAGCCCAGTGCCAAAGAATCCTAAACTATTACACAATGATCCTTGCCCCATTTTATCGTATACCATGACCCTTGCCCTGTCTTATAGTATACCATGATCCTGATCCTAGCTTCATCAATGCCTTGCAGTTTAGCCAGACTGGAAAGTGTCAGCAATTGTTGTTACTACTCTTCCTGCTTTTGAAGGTGGTAGGGCCCTTATCTAGGTAAGCAATAACTTTAGTGGTTCGGAGCGCATATTGCTCCTGCAAAGGACCCAAGGTGGGTTCCCAGCACCACCAGGGAGCTCAAAACTGTAACTTCAGTTTCAAGAAAGTCCATACCCTCTTCTGGATACTGTGGACACTGTACTCATAAGCATAACCCCACACATACACACATGGTTAAAATTATAAAATCTTCAAAACCAGAAAGCATTCAGCTCCATCTTAGCAATAGCTTATTCTAGCAATGTTTAGGAGATGGCATTCAACAGATAACTCATTTCTATTTTGGTCACTGTGCTATTGTCAAGTTCATAAACTGTTTTGCTAAGAGTGACCTCGATTCTTGCAAATGTATCCAATCAGTTAAGTTACAAGTACTGGGATTTTTCTGTTCAATTCATTTCAGCAAATGAGTATCTTGCTTTATTCACATGTGTTATATCTAATGATTATGCAATCGTGTGCTGGATTTTCATCCCCTCAAGCTTGATTGATCACAGGAGGGACAAAGACACCAGTTTCTCAGAAGCTGTAATGATTTTGTTTGTGAACAGAGAAACTAAAGCAGTCTGAGGCAGATTTATTCAAATGTCTATGAAGAGATCACAGGCATGGAGAAGCTTTCTACTTCCATATTTAAATATCCAGACCCCCTCCAGATTGCTGGAGAAAACAACTTTGTATTTTGAACTGAATTTCTTAATATTAAGGACTGTATTTTTTTTTCAAAAAGATGTATGTCATTGTCAAATGGCATTTACCTACAACTTGAAGTAAATTAGTTAGAAGTATGCTATGTGGTAGTAACCAGGAATTGGGCATTAAAAAGCAAAGCCAAAATATAGCAGCTGGTCATAGAAGGGAAAATAGTGGAAGACAAAAAAAAAGTCATAAGTCACAAATGGAAGTGATTTGGAGATGGCCTTAATATGTACCTTCACAATAGTCTCTAGCTCACCACATAAGCTATGTTGACATCCTTAATTATTCTTTTTCACTAAAGGTGACTTTGATACAAATAATGCAAACTTTTTAGTTCTGAGTAGAATGAAGGGCCATATTAGATGGTATAATTCTGTAGTAAAATGTAAGACTGAGAAAATGAGTCAGATTATTATTGCTGTTGCAACTCTCTGGGATTTGCTATGGAGATAAATACCACAGCTACAGGCATAATCACACAGAGATCACATTATGAAGGGTACACTTTGTGTAGCTTGAGCTTCGTGGTTCAAATACACACACACACACACACACACACACACACACACACACATGAAATGAAATTAAACTATTTGGAACTTAGGTGAAAATCAAGTTTTCTGTGCTTATCAGAAAAATTCTCGTGAGAAATAGAAGAGCTACATTTACTTTTGAGATTATAATATAATTACATCATGTCTTGTTTTCATTTCTTCCCTCCAAATTCTCCCCTAAGTCCCTCTTTACTCTATTTCACATTAATTTATGGCCTCTTTTTTCATTAATTTTCATTACATGCATATATGTGTACATATTTGCATATACATATATATTTATATTCCTAAATATAATCTACTCAGTCTGAGTAATGTTACTCATGTGTTTGTTTTCAGGACTGACCATTTGATATCAGACAACCAACTGGTGTGCTGGGGAAGACTGTTTCTCCCACTCTCAGCAGTATGTAGCTCTTAGTGTGGGCTTGAGGCCTCATGGTCTTTCCCCTGTCCACTTTGGCATGTCTATTAGGAGAGCTATTGTTTAAATTTGGAAAACCATACTTTTTCTCCTCTTTTTGGCCTTAAAATATTTCCTTAAGTTTATTTTCACATATTCACCAAAACCAGGGATATTTATAAAATAACAATATATTTAGAGATGGATATGACATATTTGCATATTTTCCTTTCTTTCATATATATGGAATATATATAATTCAGTCAACCCCTCCTACTACAGCATTTTATAAACTCACTGAAAACAAAGCTAGGAGTGTGTGTGTATATATATATATATGTAAAAAGTAAGATGATTTTTTTTAAAGCCATGACATGACATTATAAGACAAAGAATAAAACTACTCTTACAGCTGAGCTGCATGCCCAGAAGTAGATGGCCAACATATAAGAAACTCAATGGCATCTTTGGAGTTTCCTTCTTTCATAATCTCATGTCAAGGTTCTTCCTAGTTTTAAGATTTAACATATATGTATACACACATATGTATATATACATATGCTCTCTCTTTTTACACTATAGATTTGTTTTCATATATATTAGGGCTTCCGGTTGAGGGTTGAGTGTGCAAATGAGTGTGTTCAATTTCTTGTGTCTTCTTTTGGGCTCTTTTCCTTCTGTTTGTTTGTTTTGTCCAATTCCAATGTGTTAGTTTTCATTTTATCTTATTATATTTTATTTTATTATATTTTAGTATTATCCTATAAAAGCATTTTTTTTCTAATGAGAGACAGAAAGAGGGTGGATCCAGATGGGATGGAATGTAAGGAGGGGCCAGGAGTAGTAGAGGGAGGGGAAATCATAATCAGGATATGAGAAAAAAAATCTATTTTCAACGAATGGAAAAATATATAAATAAAATAAAATAATTAATAAATAAAAAAAATAGGATAAACAAGCAAGCAAACAAACAGAAAAGGCCCTGAAACAGTATTAGGAGACAAGGCACTTCCAAAGATGTCATTCAGTTCATTTTTTCTTGGCCGTCTAGTTCTGGGCATGTTGCCTACACTTGATAGTAGAGTAGTTGTTTCCCCAGTGAGACTTCCTTGGAAAAAACTAAATTTTCATTTGCGAGTGGTTATCAATTGGAGATTCCTTCAGGATTAGGGATGGGGACATGTGTCCACTTCCCTAGGACCCCATCTGGTGCAGATCCATGCAGGCCTTGTGCACACTGCCCTAGCATCTGTGAGCTTATGTGTGCATTGATCCTGTTGAGGAAGAGGGCCTTGTTTTTTGGTGTCCTCCATCTCCCCTGGCTCTTACATTCTTTCTGTCTCCTCTTCCTCAGGGTTCCATGAGCCCTGAGGCAAAAGATTTGTTGGAGACATCTCCTTCAGGGCTATGTTCCAAGGTCTCTCATTCTCTGCATATTGTCTGGGTATGAGTCTCTGTATTTGTTCCCATTTACTGTAGGAGGAAGCTTCTCTGATGATGGCTAAGTGGGGCACTGATCTATGAGTATAGCAGAATATCATTAGGAGTCATTTTATTTTGCAGTCTTTTAGTAGAACAGTAATATTTTATTTTACCCCAAATCCCTGGGCTATCTAGTCTCAGTTTCTTGGTCACCCTAGCAGTGTTAGGTATGGGTTCCATCTAGTAAAATAGGCCTTAAGTCAAGTCAGACAATCCTTGGTTACTCCCACAAGCTTTGTGCCACCATTGCAACCACATCTTGCAGGCAGGACACCATTGGAGATCAGAGAGTTTGTGGCTGGTTTGGTGTTTACATTTTTCTTTTGGTATCCTGCAGAGTACCTTCCTCTGGAGTACCTAAGACAGTATAGCTCATAGGGTGAAGGCTCTATGTAGGCACCAGCTTCCTTTCCTATGTTCAGTAAATTAGGTAGGTGTCATCTTCAGCAATAGGGCCTTACCATCAGTTTGTAGAGAGAAACCTATAGTCTTGGCTACATCCTGGGTTGTTTGGGAGTTCCCATGGGACCCCTTTGACCAACAACTCAATTATGGGTAACTCAAATGCTACTGGAAGCATCATTTGGTAACAAGAGATATCCAACTGGGGCTCAGTCTTTCCCATTATTTGGCAATTTCATTTAGGTTGTCTTCAAATATGTATATATTTTTAGAAGCATCTACTGTGTTAGGTTTCCATACTACCCCTCAAATGGTCCTTAATTTTAGCTGTCTCTCCCTGTGTTCCCTATTACCTCACTTATTCCCCTCTTCCCTCTTGTTCCTCACTTGATCCTCCTGTTCCATCCCCCTGTCCATCCATAACTATCTATTCTATTTAACTTTTTCGAAGGAGATGTATCTGCCCCTGCCTGAGTCCCTTACTCTACACCTAACCTCTGTAGTTCTATGGATTGTAGCTTAAACCATACTTTTTCAATGAAGTTATTTACTAAATGTTCTGGGTATTTTGATTATTCACTTATTTTTTCTATATAGTTTGGAATTTTTTAGGGAATCACATTATCCTCTTGCTGAACCAGTTTTCACAGAGAACCTCAATTTAACTGAATCCTGGAAAGCTTGGATTTCTATACTCCTGAAGTCTCATATGTGGCTTTATGAAGTTTAAAGTATCTTTATTTCAAATTCATATTTAAGTAATAGTCTACAAACATTGGAATGAAAGCTTTCTCTGTAAATTTGGAACGTGTCGCTTAATCCTAATTTGATTTTCATTGTTGGTGAAGGAGTCTTCACAATATAACAAATTCATGAAAAACATCATAGAAGAAAAATTTGGTTTTCTTGGTTAAATTTGGTTAAAATGAACCAGTCTGACATTGGATTCTTCTAAGTGATTACTCTCACTATGGAAAGTTTAAACTATTCTCCCCTCTTGGATGTAACAAATATTCCCATGTTAATGTTCTTCACGCCTCACCTGATTTTGATCATATTATTTTGCAGCATTGAATACCTTTAATGTGAGATTTGAAATATTTTGTTATTAAAATCATTGGTCATTTTACCTTGGCATGATTCTCCCTTCTATAAAATATATGAATTTTCACTTTTCTTCTATATGATATTGTCAGTTTAAAGGATTAAAATTAATTTTTAATTATTGACATTTTTAGTCATACAAGGATTCATTTTTTTCTAAATTTTTCTTCTATGATGTTTTTCATGAATTTGTTATATTGTGAAGACTCCTTTACCTGATGTTGAAATTTAATACTTTTATTTTAACCTTTATAAACACTACTATACAACTATCACATTGACTTCCATTCAATGTTTTCATTACCAAAATGTATTATACTAATTTAAATAATTAGTAATTCTTCATTGAATATAATGTCCCATCTGTGCAAAAAAACAAAAAACAAAAACAAACAAAACAAAACAAAAAACCCCTCATTCTCTATTTTATTCATTGGCTTCCTATTAGCTCCCATCCCCCTGGTATATCCAGGACAATTTCACATACACAAAGAAAAGTGTGAATCCCCAGGCTCCACCTTGAATTCCCTAGTTGGTTTACAAAAGATAGAGTAGAGGACTATACTAGAATTAGGATCCTCTGGTATCTCAGTCTTAATTCAACTTGTTATTTTTTTGCCTGTGTTGCCTTATGGGTGATGCCATCCTTGAGAGAACCCTCTCACCTTACAATACCACATAACTGTCTTGCTTTGTTTTTTTAACCATCTGTTTCTGGGGGGTTGTGAGTAGTTATGATCAGGGGTTTGTGTGGGGTCTATTTGTATGTGGTACCTCCTTTTTGTCTCAGAAAGAAGGCCTCTTCCTTACTAGCATTGCATCTACTGTGCCTACCTACATGGTAATATGTAGTTCAATGTGAGGCCGTCCATGAGTAATACCTGCTTTTCACGGTGGTATGGAAACAAACACCATACTATGTGATGCCGTGAGAACTAGCTAGAGTGGAAAACATTAACCTCAATGACTTGTTTTCATGCATGGGCAGAATTGACACTTACAAACATAATCACATCTTATTTATGTCAAATCAAATAAACAAAAACAATGAAAGAAGAAGTTCCATCTACTACAAATGGTCAGGACTGGCCCTGGTAATAAGATACTACAAGGTAGTAGGATTCCTTCTCAAAGAATGAAAGTTACTCTAAGATCAAGGAAATGGGACATTTAGCACGTGGATTTTAAAAGACAAAGTGTTTCACATAAAATCATAGACCAGGAAGGACAAGAAGCATATGGGATTTATTTTCAACATTTAAGGGAATTCCAGAGATACAGTTTCATGCAATGCTAACAGGATACCAGAAGTTTAGTCTGCTCATATGATTGCAGCAAGCATCCTGCTGTGGCTGTGGAATGAGACTGCCTGGGTTTCCAGAGGAACAGCTCGTAAAGGAGCATGCAGTTACGGCCTCACATGAAAAGTAATGTATAGTGCAAAAGATAACGGAGAAAAGTACAATGCGATCTGCACGCGTTCCTGGGTTTATAGCCAATCTAGTGCAGTGTTGAAATCTGAGCACACTTAATTGAATGTCTCACGTTGAGTAGTGTGATGAATATGGGTCATGAAATGGTTAGTGCTAAGAACTGAACACCGAGTGCGCTAGCTTCCATTTTGAATACCATCTATGATTCACAGCTGAGATCTAGGAAACAGAAATTCAAGTTACTAATCACACCTCACCTAGAGTCCTGTAACAAAAATTTCTAAGTTTCTGCTATGTCTCAAACCCTTTTTTTTTTGCCTCTGGGAAAACTTAACTGGGCCTTTTGTGCAAGAAGAGGAAAACAAAAGCTGGATCCTCAAATTCATTAGAAGCTGTTGGACAGCATTTCAGCTTTCAAATTGTATCTGTTAGTGAATACGGTAAGCATGTGTCTCTCTTCAAAGGGAAAATTATACGTCAAAATCTTACTTGTTAAAGAGATGGTATAATGTAGTGATTCATCTTTTAGAGGGTCAGGTGTATCGTTCTTTTAAATAACTTAGTCTGTGAAAATGATCTATTTTAAATACTTAAATTCGAACATAAAGATCTCTCTAAAACTGAGCAAATGTATGGTTCCTTGTTAATCACTCCTTCAAATGCTTCAAACTCATTCATTAAAAATAAAAGATTAATTTATAGAAGGTATATTATTTGATAAAAATTGTGTTGAACTATTTTTTTTTCATTTAGACAAAGCTTGGTTCCTCTTCTCCAAGAATTTTCCACCAAATTTAGAAGTTAACACATTCACATGAAGGGAGTCTTAGCACTCTACAGTAATTTAGTAAAAGTGCTTCATAAGTAGGGCATTCAGTAATCAAATGTAGAATCAAAATTATGTGATCAAAAATTACTTAGTACTCACTTTGTGTAGGACAATGAAATAAAGGCTGCAGATGATATAAAGGAATATACAAGTGGGAATCTATACTTTCCTCATGTCTTATTGCTACAGGAGCACTCTCTGAGCTATTATGTAAATACCCAAATTGCTCTAAGTGCTTTTAGAAATAAAATCTTTTCTACTATAAAGGCAAAGAAAATCCCTTTCTCTGTAAAGCACTCGGCAATTTCAAAAGCACTTTTATATTCACGATCTCACTTCATATTCACAGCAGACCTATAAAATAAGTAGGGCAGGTGTTCTTTACATGCATGCATTTTCCACCTTAGGAGCTGAGGAGTTAAGAGGCACCAACTTCCCCAAAGACACAGTTATCCAGAGAAAAGGAATGGAAGCAGAGGCATCCCAACTTCTAACACGGTGTTTTACCAGCAGTTTATAAAGGAGACAGGGTTTCCTTGGAGAGGAGAGAGAGAGTGAAGAGAAGGGTAAGGGACAGCTATGCAAGGTTGATATTCAACCTCCCTTTTCCCTGCTATCTATGACATCCTGTGAATCTTTGATTGATATACTATTCCTTGCTTCAGATCCAGGGTTTGTCTCATACTTGTAAAACGGTTTTAAATAAATTCAGGCTCTACTTAGGACTCTGAAATTGACTAGCCCTTTCCTGTGAAATGGAAATGGTGACTCCTTTCTCATTGACCATCTTCCTTTGTGTTTTTTTCAAAGTGTCATTTTGTAACATGACATCCCCATGAGAATATATGAGTTTTTCAGGGTCATGGTGTTAAAGAGCCCATTCTAATTTTTCTTTTCTACCATGAACGGTATGAACAGAGAGATACAGAGTAAGCCAAAGGAAAATACAGTTCATTTGATTTAATCTGATCTGCTACTTACATTTCTTAGTTCCATCTATTCTGCCAATACAACCCCAGGAACTGTGCCATCAGATACACAGCAACCATTAGCTACTTGTAAGCATAATAGTGGAAAAGATTTAATTATAACCAATATCATGAACGCATGATAAAAGCATAGAATTTGGTAACTTGGGATGTTTGTGTCTACATGTGAAATCATCGCCAGAGATGTGATTATAAGTGTATCCATTCTACACAATCATATCTTAATGCTCAGTGTAATCCATCTTTACCTCTTCTTGCACAAAAAATTTAATCTGAAGAATTTTAAATTACTTATCATATAGGGCTTAATGAAAACTGAATAAAATACTATGCACTCTTTAATTACCATTCTTGTAGGTTTGGGGCCTCTCTTCTTTCAATGAGCATAACTATTTTGAAATTCACTCACATTTTCATTTGTATCAATAGCTTATTTCTGTGGCTGCTTTCTTCATCAGTGATTGGATACACAACAATATTTTTATAGCCTCATGGTGGACTAATGAATGTTTTCCAAGGTGGGCCTATTACAAAGACAGAGGCTGTGAGTAGTCTTCTGTAAGTCCTGAATAGGCAAATGTTTTCATTTCTTTTGAGTAAATATCTAGGAACAGACAGTTTGGATTATATAGTAGCCATGTGTTTAATAGTTTCATGAAATCTAACATTTTCCCTCATTAAAGGCAACTGGCTTTGATGATGAGATGGAAAATTAAGATCATAATTCACCTTTTGCTATGACACTGAAATTTTTTATTAGAAATTTTGGTGTCACAAGTGTTTTTAGCAATAATGATGATAATCATTACCTTTCCCTTTGCAGATTATTGCTACAGTAAGTTGCACTTATAGATACACCCATACTGATATATCCTACTTTCCTAGAATTCACTTTTCTTGTTCAAGACTTTTGTTTTTTTGGATTCTGCTTTTCAGTATCATAATTTAGATTTTTACTAGATATACAAGCAACTGTGGTGTGAGGAATTGTGGATAATTTGGAGTTGTAAGAGTTAATGCTACCGTTTGAGCTTCAAAACAGGAAATAGAAATTGGATAGTTTCACTCTCCCCATCCTATGTTTTGAAATATTTTCTGTAGTACTGGTTTATCCTTTCCTTAAATGTGAAAGCCAAGGAAGATCCCACTTCCCCTCAGCCCTTAGCTTTCTGGATTGTATTTGGAAAGACATAAGACTATTTTATCTCACCTGGGATACTTTTGGGTTGAAAACCAAAACATCTACCTCTGACATAATTTATTACCAGGAATGACAATCTAAACCTCTTATGTCAACATTGCCTTACTATTGTTTCCAGAAAATCCTTCTCTCTGAGACAGTCATGACTTAAGGCTGTGTTCTCCTCAATTAGATTCATGAAACAAATGTCACTTTGCCTAATCAACAGATTATTGTAAGAAACTTCATCACTTACTGTAAACCATATTCTCCTAGAATATTGTTCATTATATCTATGTTTTTAAATTTCTTTGCATAGAGCTGAGAATAAATATGACTGATGATTTCTTTATCAGACAAAGGAATTAGAGGGGGTAAGGGGCTGAGACAACCAAACTTGGTGAACTGAGGTCAGTGGGACATGCCAGGGGAAGAAAGTCCAGATCCAATGGAGCAACTGATGTAGCCTGGAAGAAATTTTATTCTGGACTTAAACAGCTTTTCACAATCCTAACCATCAAAGGCACATTTCCTTGTCTTTACTTTTCAGACTGCTGATAATTTCAGTTTTTACTTCCTTCAGCCCCAAGGAGTACTTGAAACACATTATTTTATAAAAACTTAACATTAAAAGGATCCTTTATATTAAAAATTACATTGTGTAGTGATCAAAGATTGTAACTAAAAGTTTTATTCAACAGAAATATTTTATTTATGGGTAGGATATTTATAATTATTATAAATGCATCATATATATATGTAAGCAAAAATGTTTTCTTCCTACCATAATTGCAGCTTTGTAATATTGCATAGCTGTGTGTATCCACCCATAAAGTCTAGTTTATTGGACGTATTATTCTGTCTCTGCACCATCGCTTATTTCTTGTCTGTTATATCTGTGCAATTCTTGAATGTGATACAATAAAATCGTTCCCCATAATTGCATTTTATCAAGGTCAATGTACATTTTGAATATTTTGCTTTATATTTTTAGCTGCTATATTCCTGGTGCATCCAACTTTATGACTTTTATATCTTCTTCATAAATTTTTCTTTCTGTCACTGTGTGAAGTCCTTCAGTGTCCTCTTCGGTCCTTGTGGCCTTTCATCTCACTTTGTCTGATATTCCAGCTCACATTCCTGCTATTTTTGGCTTCATTCAAGTATCTTTATTGCATTAAAAAAATTCAAACTTTAAAGATTTTGCTGTGTGTGTGTGTGTGTGTGTGTGTGTGTGTGTGTGTGTGTGTACGTACATATTAACGTGTATGTAGGTGCACAGACACAAACGTGGGCATACACGTGGAGGTCCGATGTCATATGTCTTCCTCATTTGTTCTCTGTCTCATTTTTGGAGTTGGGCTCTCTTGCAGAATCTGGACCTCATCATTTTGGTTAGACAATTACTCAGCAAGCCCCAGAGATCCTCCTGTTCTGCCTTACAGCTCTAGGCTTAAGGATGCCCGCCTCCATGCCTGACTTTTCTACATGAATTCTGTGGGAATAAACTCAGGAACTCATGCTCGCAGGCAAGCACTTCATCGAATGAGCCATCTCCCCAACCCTTCCGTGTTGTTTTTCTTAGCACTTTCTTTTAAGGAATGTATAGCTAAATGTTCCTACTTTCCCCAGTTTTTGAGTTCTGCCTGCTGGGATGGTATGGTAGGTAGCATGGGAACAAGGATCACATTCTCTGATCTTCACTATTGAATTTATTTTGTTACATATTCATTTTGATTTCCCTATTTTGCTTTTTGAAATATTAATAATCCTATATTTTCCTTGTTAAATCTGAAGTTTGATTAAGTACTTTCATTTCTGTGCTAATTTTCCTCAATTTCTCTGCATATTTATACATAAGTATCTATATTCTATTTACCAATGCTTTTTCTTTTTCCTATACGAGCCCTCTTTCCCTGCAGGATAGTTAACAGTACTTTTATTTTCTCCCTCTTCCTGACACTTTATGATTTCTGAGTTTTGCTGAAATATTTTAGTGTTTTTATAACTATGTTATTATTGTGTTTTTCCTTGCAGTATGTCATTTCTACTTCACAAGTCTATATTTAGTAATTATATTGTAAATATATAAAACTCATATTTTTCCATCTGGTAGATGAATCATATCTTGTGTGGGAATAGGATTCACCTCAGAGTACTTTTAACTGAATGGACTGACGATAAAGATGATGCTGCCTGTTTCTTTCCAACAGTAGAAAATATTTTCAGAAAAGACCCTCTTACCATGGTGTGAGGTCTGGGAATTTTCTATGCCACTCAACTCTGCAGTTGTGTCATAAAAGCAATTATAGCAATATGCAAACGAATGATACTTTGCTCAAAACACAGGCACTACGTTGGATTTACCCACGTGAACCAAATTCATGAATCCCTGCTTTAATATTGTCACAGGTAATTTATTTTTTAAAATGTTTTTATAATGGGTATGTAGCTCAGAGGTAGAGTATTGGCCTAGCATGCACAAAGTCCTGGGTTCAGTACCTAGCACCACCAGAAAATAAAGCCTTTAGCAAAATTATTTCTTTGTAATTGAACTTAGAATTCTGGGAAGATATGCAATGGCATACTTCTTCGTCTTTACTGTTGTGTTCACATGTGGGTGCTATTTCAAATTGAACACTGCAACTTTTCTTCAGTTTAGGAAAAGGACTTTCTGTTATTTCAACACCACCTCTTCTAATTTTAATACTGGAATTGTTTACTTGCTGGAATATTAGCATCCCTACACATTCATGTTTGTTGTTACTACTATTTTTTTTCTATTTCTTCTCTAGCCACTGGTTCTTCTCGCCCCACCCACTTCTTTGATTTTCTGAGACAGAGTGTTACTCATCCTCCACGGTGAATTCAATGGTTATAAAGGAAATTCTATGAATCGTGGAAGCAGGAACAGTAATTGTAGTCTGTTGGGAAGTGATCTGCCAGGTTATAATTTGATTGTTTCCTATCAAGATAGCAAATACTATGTGTCTTCTCAGAGGTCATGACCTAAGTTCTTCCCTGCTGGCAGTCTTGAGTCCAGATGCCCATGTACCCCAGGGTAACTATTCAAGCTCTGGCTCTATGAATCCTTAGTATGATTAAAGAGTATAAAGATGTTTGAGACTTTAAAAACAAAAACAAAACATCTCCTTTAGGATAACTTATGTTCTCTTTGAAAAATAAAAGCACATACATGACTGCATTTTCTCCAAAAGTATTTTTCCTACATAAAAGAAAACTAATCAGTCAAAATCACATGATTTCCCAGAGAAATGAATGGACACACATGAATGGTACAGCCACATCCTAGTAAGCAGTGAAGCTCAAGAGTGCGTGTAATTTCAGAAGGTCATGGCTACCTAGAATAAAATAAAGACCGTATTGTGTTTGATGCTGATGAGTCAGGGAGTGCAGTGGTTTTGTTGTCAAAGTTACTGGTCTAATCATATTTATTACGGATTTCCTTACAATACGTGAATTTGAAATCTTGAAACATTTATTAGGATTATTTTAGGGTCTATTATTTTTACCTATTTAGTGGTGGGAACGTGTGCCATGCTACGTGTGTGAAGGTCAGAGAACAACTCCTTCCACCCTAGGGTTCCCAGGAATGAAGCTTGCATCATTAGGCTTGGCGGCAGGTATCTTTACTCACTAACCCGTCTCATGGGCTGTATGGCTTTGTGTCTATAGAAAGAGTTACAGCATCCAGAACACAGAACCAAGGGCAAGGGACAGTGCTGGAGCCAAAGGGTGCGAAGGGGGAAGAGGGCGCCCAAACGCAGGCGTGGCTGTGGAGGGAGTAGAAATAAACAAAGTTAGCTGTGTACGAAAATCCCAAATGGAAGGAAACCTGGTAGTTTTTAAGCTCATTAAAAATAAATAAATAAACAAACTACCTTTAAAAAGTGCTGGAGGTGGTGACGCACGCCTTTAATCCCAGCATTCTGAAGGCAGAGGCAGGCCGATCTCTGTGAGTTCCAGGACAGACTCTAAAGCTGCAGAGAAACCCTTTCTAAAAAAAAAGAAAGAAGGAAAGAAAGAAAGAAAGAGAGAGAGAGAGGGAGGGAGGGAGGGAGGGAGGGAGGGAGGGAGGGAGGAAGGAAGGAAGGAAGGAAGAGAGAGAGAGAGAGAGAGAGAGAGAGAAAGAAAGAAAGAAAGAAAGAAAGAAAGAAAGAAAGAAAGAAAGAAAGAAAGAAAGAAAGAAAGAAAGAAAGAAAGAAAGAAAGAAAGAAAGAAAGAAAGAAAAGAAAAAACAACAACAATACCAACAAAAAACAGTGTACTGGAGACTGTGACCTGAACACAGCACCTTAACCTTAGACCTCTTGGTGAAGGCTCCTAGCAGTGAAATCAAGACCTGTCCCTGGAGCTTAGCTGGCTTTTGGGAACCTGTTCCCCGTGCTGGATTACCTCGCACAGCCTTTATGCAGGAGGAGGAGCTCAGTCCTGCCTCAACTTGATGTGCCATGCTTTGTTCAAGCCCATGGGAAGCCTGTCCCTTTCTGAATGGAGGCAGAGGAGGAGTAGGTGGTGAGGAGGGTAGATGGGAGGCAAGGGAAGGGAATGGGAGGAGAAGAGGGAGGGGAAACTATGGTCGGTATGTAAAATACATGAAAAAATAAGTTAATACAATTTTAAAAATAAATGCTGGAATTTCTTTATCAAAGTGGGTTTTCAGAAATGTTCCTATTGATCTACAAAGAAGAAATGAAGTACATGAATAAGAGTTTTAGGTCATATCCAATCCTCCTGTGTAACATGAGTCTTAAAAGGTCTTATGAATAAAAACAAACCCAGAATCAGGTATTGGGGTGAGCGCTGAAAGATCAGAGTAACAGAGCCAGCCACAGCTAAGCTTATCTCGCCAATTCCTCAGCTGATCTTGTTTCCTCAAACTGGAAGCCTCTGAGTCCTTATCCAAATGGATCTCAGCTGAACTGCTGCTCAAAAGCCTAAAAGCTTAACAGACTCTAGTTTCTGGTTTCCATGCCTTATATACCTTTCTGCTTCCTGCCATCACTTTCTGGGATTAAAGGCGTGTGTCACTATGCCTGGCTGTTTCCAGTGTGGCTTTGAACTCACAGAGATCCTAGTGGATCTCTGCCTCCAGAATGCTAGGATTAAAGGTGTGTGTGCCACCATTTTCTGGCCTCCATGTCTGTCTAATGACTGTTCTGTTCTCTGACCCCAGATAAGGTGCACAATATATTGGGGGACACAATATCACCACATTCCTGGGCTGCTCTCTTTCAACCTTATTTAACTAATTCTTGCTTAATACATACCTTACTATCAACTTCTTGATTTTGCTTCTCTGGAAGAACCCTGACTGATACTGACTGGTTTACTTATTTTTGCCTTCATTAAAACCTCTTATTAGGTTGCATTAAAGGATGACAACCGTTGTTTGTATTGGTCAGCTTTCCATCACTGTAATAAAATACCCGAGAGAAACCAACCCAGAGGAAACAATGTCACAGTTTGGAGGTTTCAGTTTAGTTCCCTTGCTTTGGGGACTGGGAGGAGGCATTATACCATGGAGGGGGCATTTGGCAGAAGGCATCTGCTCACGAAACAGCCGCCAAAAGGCAAATTAGAATTCATTTTTATACCAAACTTCCACTCCCCACATCCATTAAGCTTTGAATAATGTTTCTCCCTCCAAAAAAGCCTATGCCTAATCACCAGAAAATATTGTACAATAAAGGGAATTCAACATTTCAGAGGGAATTAATCTTACCTGTCAGCTCACTAATACTAGGGAGATTACTTTGAATTACTCAGGTTCCCAAAATATAGTCAAAAGGGTCTCCCAAAATAGAAGAATAGGGTATAAGAGAAAATCATAATGATGTGTTGTGACAGAGACCTAACCCACTGTTGATGGCTCTGAGTGGGGAGGAAGGAGGCATCAGTCAAGGGGTGGAGCCATCATCCTCCGGGAGCTTGAATTGGTGAAGAAGTAGATACTCTTCAGTCTCCATGAAGAGCCACAACTCTGCCTACTCCTGAATTTAAACCTGTTAAGATCTGTTCCATATTTCCTATCTGAGGCAACGAATAATTGTGTTATGCCACTTGAGTTGTAGAAAATTAATTGCACTGATTAAAGAAAACTAATACACTGTTGATTTAGGAATCTTCAATCCCTGTCCCATATACATGAGTGCACAAAATCACTGAATTGAACATACTTGAAAACAGGCATTTAGCCGGGCGGTGGTGGCGCACGCCTTTAATCCCAGCACTCGGGAGGCAGAGCCAGGTGGATCTCTGTGAGGTCGAGGCCAGCCTGGGCTACCAAGTGAGTTCCAGGAAAAGGCGCAAAGCTACACAGAGAAACCCTGTCTCGAAAAAAACCAAAAAAAAAAAAAAAAGAAAGAAAGAAAACAGACATTTTAAAAACTTTAAGTAAATATCTTTCATCATTTCTGTTCCATAATCAGTTTTCAGTGGTTGTGACATACCCCAACCTGTATACACACCACAGGAGAGAATTCAAGATTGGGATAGCCAAGGTCAGTTATGAATATTCTTGATCACACAGTGTTCTACCACACCTTCCCTATTCTTCCTTCTTCATTTCATTCTTGTTTTCCCATTTTGAAATCACTTTGGATTTCCTTTTTATTTTTTATTGTGAGCATGCTTAGTCATTCACGATACAGTGACTGAGCAATTAAACAAAAATTTAATCATAGCACCACTTAACATCTTAAAACATGTGATGTTTGTGTTTTGCATTTCTCTGTGTATGATTAACACACTTAATATTTACATTTCCTCCAAGTTTTCTAAATGACTTGTCTCCTTTACTAATTTACTCATTTATTCCATTTCTGGAATACACTGATTTTGTGGAAACACTGGCCTTGGTTTGGAGAACACTGCACCTAGTACAGTATTCTGCTCCGTGCATGAAGGTTTCTGAAACCTACATGGTTATGATGTTTCTAATCCAACTATGTCTTTTCTATTTCTTTGAGTAAGCAGAAGTAAAGATTGCTTACATTATCCTTTACTTAATATGAGTCTTTATCATAACTATATTTTGATGGCTTAAGTAAATAATATTCATGTTATTATACAGTTGGTGGTCATTTTCCATGTACGCAGTGTTTTTAATAAAACTCAGAATTCCCTGCTAGATCACTGATCAATATAGTAGTTACATATTTAATAAGCTAAAGGGAAATGCAGCATCTTCAATAATGCAAGTGAGAAAAACAATCATTAAATGTTATTAAGTCAATGACTATGGGAGGCTTATTCTTTACATAATAGCTCATGCTTCAAACACATATTGATTCACCTTTATAACAATTACACAATTACACAGGAAGGTCCAGGAGCAGACAACACATATCAGATATCTCATCCCACAAAAGACCAAATGTTCACACTTGGATGGACAATCATTTCTCCCAGTGTCCAGAGAACAGGCTACACTCTGATATATCCTGCTTCATGCATTTGTTTAGTCATTCATGGTGACATAATATCAGATGTTAATGTTTCAGTTACTTTCTTTCAGTTCTGGAAATTACCACCAACTATATCACAAACCCCTTCCCCTTGAATACTTGGCTTCTATCAACAGGATTTCTGCAGAAACTATCATTCCTAAATTATTTATTAAAGCATGATAAGGTAAGGTAATTACATTATGTGATATCTCTGTGGTATTTGAGCAATAAGGCACCATAATAATAGCATAAGACATCTTGAAAGAGGGTATAATTACCACAGGCAATCACACTCCTGGGGATTATAGTGGCTTGGATACATGTCTTCCCTTACAATGCCCCAAGGATGTGATTATCTCAAGAAGAGAGAAAGAGAGAGACTCAGTGGATAATGTTGTATTCTGTTATACAAAATTTATAGGAAAGGGCAAAAGTATATTTCATATGAGGATGTGATATGACAGTTTAGAATATTTGAACAGCAGTTTGAAATGAGACAATTTATTCTTAAAAGATAACTCATCTATTTAGAAAATAAATAAGCCACTCTAAATCACTTTGCAAATCCAAACTGATGCAGAAATTTGCTAAGTCTTAGCATAGCTCCAGTCCTAATAAAGTGGCCATTTTTAACTAATGGAGGAGCTTTCCAGTTTGGGGCTACCTCTGAAAAGATCCAGCAAAGGTCACTGAACCAGTCATGAGTGACAGTTGTTGCCTTGTGGGGAAAAAATAGAAAAGGAAATATGTTTGTGAATGCTTCCCTTACATCAGGGGAAATCATATTTCTGATGCTAAATTGAATTTTTTTTTCTTGGCAGAAAAGTAGAGCAGGTCATTGAAATGGCTCAACAGGTAAAGGCACTCACCCCAAGTCCTGTCCCAAGAACCAGCATTGTAGAAGGAGAGAGCCTAGTTCTGCAAGCTCTCTTTTCCACAAGGGTGCTGTGTATGAGTGTTCACTGATTTAAAAAAGAAGGAAGGAAGGAAGGAAGATGTAAACTAGGTCATGGCAATTAAACTACAGATTTGGCTGTATCTTTTATAACTAAACCAATTCAAGAATTTTTTTGATCTATGAAGAACAGAAAATTAAACTTTCTATACACACTCTACAAGGGTTTCCCCAAGAAAATCTTTAGCATTTGAAGGTGGAATAAGAAGGTAAAAGGGAAATTATTGGAATCAGCCTTGAAAATCCGACCTCAAAAATCAGTTCCGTTAACAAAAAAGTTTTTCTTTAAAATTTGAATGCAAGCATATTTATTGTATTTTATGTGTATGCCTGAGTATGTGTATGTGTATCACATGTGCGCAGGAGTCCAAACAGGTCAGGAACCCATAGAGGTCAAAGGCACTGAATCTTCTGGAACTGGAGTTACAGCAGGGTGTGAACTGACATATGGGTGTTGGTAACAGAATCTAGCTCTTCTGCAAGAGCAGCAAGCACTCATAACTGCTGAGCCTGTGTCCTGTGGCAATTAACACCTATGTAGGAAATACACATTTTTGTACAATATCATTGGAGTCGCTTAACAAACTTTCAGTGTCTATAACTATGCAAAAACCCATAAGTTGCATTGAATCAGTTTATTTTAGTGTCATTCTGATATATACTACCTAGATTTGGTGTTAAATATTATTACTCAAAATCGTATTTATTTTGTGCAAAACACAGACTTAGTTGCAAAGAAAGTCAAGGATTTGGAGCACAAGGACCTATAGACTTATTGTTGTGACTCAGGAGTTTCATGCAGCAGAAAATGTCATTTTTGGTGTTATAATGTTGTGACATAGTGCTAAGAAGACAGTAGTTAATCAGATACTGCCTTCCTCAAGAAGATTGACAGCCTACTTTTCTTAGGTTTTTAATTTACTGCCTGCTCGGTTCTTTATATCTATAAATTAATTCAATTGCCATAATAGATTTAAGAATAGGTGTTACTAGTCCCACTTCAAATACAAAGAAATCGGGGTAGAAAGTGTTAACTTAAATGGCCAGTACTACACTACTCACAAACAGAACTGGAGCTTTGAATTTTGTCAATGCAAATGTGAAAGCATATGTAAACCATGCACCCCTTACTTTGTTAGCAGAAGAAACCGTTAAAATTCAAACAGTATCTAAGTTGGTATAGCTGTTGTCATAAACATGTATGAAATACACAATGGGAACTTGTAAATACATGTTTAATAAGGTAAGAAGATGGGATGATTTACTTCATGTGTCCACTTGACTGTACTCAGGGATACCCAAATGGCTTGGAAGACATTTTTTCTGGGTGTTTCCATGAGGGTATTTCCTGAAAAGACTAACATTTGAACTGCTGTGCTGAACATGAAAAATTCCCCTCATCCATGTGAGTAGCCATCATCAATCTGCTGAGGAACCAGGAAAAAAAAATGCAGAGAAAGGGGACTCTTGCCTCCTGTCCTGGAGTACTCATCTTCCCTGGCTTCTGTGTATGGTCCTCTTGGCTTTGTTGCCTTTTCTTGGACTAAGGTGTGTGCAGGACCAGTACCCCTAAATAGTCAACTGTTTTCAGAATATTTGGATATGTTACTCTATTTATTGCCAGTTGGACTACTTTATTCATTAAATCCTATTTGAGTGTGGAGAAACTTTTCTTTTTATCTTATTATAAGTATATGGAAACTTCTGGATATTGCTGTTGGAGTTTAAAAGTTTTCACTGTAAAACTGAAAATCAAAATACATCTTGTGGACTTCATCTTGTATGAAGTTTAACCAAGTACTCGAGGGAAAGTCTGTTAGAATTTTGTAACTGAAGTTTCAAGGAGTTATTTATTTAAAATATATATATATATATATATATATATATATATATATATATTCATTTGTGTGGCTAGAGAGATGATCCATGGTTAATGAGTATTTATTTTTTCACAGTTACATTGGTTTAATGAGTCTTTTCCTTGAAACCTTAGATTTTTTTGTTTAAAATAGATTGTTCTCACATACAATATGGTATTGTTCCTTGCACCCACGTTAGGCAGCTCCAAATCACCTTGAACTGCAGTTCCAGGGAATCTATCATCCTCTTCTGGCAGGGTATACAAGGGTATCTGCCAGTGTATGATGCATATAAACTTATGCAGGCACATATTCATACACATAAAATAAGTAAACAAATAAATCTTTGAAAAATGTATACATCCACCTTCATGGGTTAAAGATTTTTAATAATGATTTGGAGAAAAATAATAAAAAATATTCATTATAACTACATTAAATATTGCTGTTCCCCTAATGTAAGTGATGTTCCCTTTGTTTTCCATAAGAAAAGGTAGCAAGATAGTAAATGCCTTTCTGAGGACCCAGCCTGGTTGGATAGGTCTTCGGGTGAGAGCAATATCCTAACCAGGAAAACCTAATGTATCCAGTGAAGACTCTGTCAGAGATGGTCAGGGTTCTAGAGACTCTGTCCTGTCTTATTGCTCAGAGCTAAAATTCTCATCAGCTGTGTACTCAGTTTTGGGGAAAAGTAAAATTGTTCAAATTGTGGTGGATTTCCTATACTTTTAAACAAAACCAGTGTTTACAAGTAATGTCTAAAGTTTTTAATTAATTGTGTGTGTATGTGTGTTGTGTGTTGTGTGTTGTGTGTGGTGTGTGTGTGTGTGTTGTGGTATGTGTGTGTATGTGTGTGTGTGTGTTGTGTGTTGTGTGTGGTGTGTGTGTGTGTGTTGTGTGTTGTGTGTGGTGTGTGTGTGTGTGTGTTGTGGTATGTGTGTGTGTGTGTATGCGTGTGTGTGTTGTGTGTTGTGTGTTGTGTGTGTGTGTGTGTGTGTGTGTGTGTGTGTGTTGTGTGTTGTGTGTGTGTGTACAGGCCCAGGTCTGCCATGACTCTCAGGAGTCAGTTCTCTCCTGCCACCTTGTGGGATGTGGGGGTTAAAATGCAG
The DNA here is from genome assembly GCF_007827085.1 of Peromyscus californicus insignis. Taxonomy (NCBI): domain Eukaryota; kingdom Metazoa; phylum Chordata; class Mammalia; order Rodentia; family Cricetidae; genus Peromyscus; species Peromyscus californicus. The sequence goes on along the minus strand of NW_026294469.1, from coordinate 68,088,806 downwards.
GTCAGTAAGTGCTGGCATCATAAACATGTATGAAACATGGCTCACACTGAGCCATTTCATCAGCTTTAACTAGTATTTTTATAGCAAAGACAGATGAAGAACTGGCCCCATGGTTACAGATTGGAGGGGGAAAACCCATATGAGGAGAAAGGAAAGACAGCAGATCCTCAGACAAGCAGCTTTCTGTACTCAGCACGTGGTTCTCTCACACTCTGGTTTATCATTACTCAGAAATTAAAAAAAAAAATCAGCTTCTGATGTCTCATGAAGAGTGTTTCTAATAGGAAGCATACAGTGGTCCTATTAGAAGTTCAGTTTCAGTAAGTTCAGTTAAGCTAGTTTTGATGTCCGTTCTTGGTTGTCAACGTGATCCCATGTGAAATTAACTAAAAGCCTAGTGACTGTGCACACCTGTGAAGGGTTTTGTCTTAATTAAATCATTTGAAGTGGGAAGACCCACTTCTAATCTAGTTGAGGTAGGAAGAGCCACCTTTAATATGAACCACACCATCTGCGGGCAGTCTTGTACGCTTAGTACTGACTTATCCTGATGCAGACAGAATAAGCTGGCATTTATTCTCACCTACAGTAACACAACTATTTAGTACATTTTCCCTATAGGATACATTTGCTGCAGTTCTTCTCACAAAGCAGGACCACTCTGGAAGCAGCAATGTGGCTGAACCTGAGAGAGGCAGGGACATCTCCAGATGCATCCCTGGCTGTTGCTGAGGTGGAAGAGTGAGCTGGCTGAATTCTGTCCTCCATATCATGAAAGCAGGCATGTCCTCAGAGCCTCAAAGCCAAAGAGGATGAAACTGAAAATTCAAATCCATCACTTTTCTGCTATGGGCCTTAGATGCTATATAATAGCATGGTTAGCCTTTTGGTTTGTAGAAACTAGAGGTCTATTCATAGACTCCAAAGGATCTACCTAATGGTCAAAAAAGATGTCAGGTTATGTACAAAGAAAGGCAGGCAATAAACAGCTATTAGGATGGCTACCTTGATGCCCAGAGACCACTGGGCTCTAGACTAACAGCATTCCAACCTCTACAGATCATGGAAGTTATCATCAGTTCATCAGCGTTTGCAGCCACAGCTTCTTTCCAGGAATCGTCATCCTCGGTGCTTCAAAACCCAAGGAGACAAAAAGTAAAAGCATTGGCAGCGACAGCTTTGAGGACAGCAGATAGCAGACACTGAGGGAAGCACGAACCCTAAGAGTGTTTACCAAATCACACCTAATGTTTTAACAGGTAAGATGTCCTCATTAAATGCTGAGGAAAGTCTCCATGAAGGAACTGGAACCATTTTTATCTTCCTAAGTCTTTAGGGGAAGTTCCACTGTCAGAATCAAATTTTTCTAATTCAGCTATTCCACAGAGAAATCTAAAATTCCAAGCAGTATTTTTTCCTGTGAATGTCTTTTTTCCCCCTTTGTAGAAATTAATTTTTTTCACATTAAAGACAATCATATGTTACAAATGCTGTGGGAGGCCTTTAAGAATGGTCTGTTATTGCTAAGCATTGTCTCTAATTAATATCAATTAGAATCTATTAACTTTAATAGACTTTGAGTTATTGAGTTTAATTCAATTTCAATAAATTTCAATTAAGTACAATTTGTTTCTATTACTTTTATTAATTCCAGTCACTATCAATTACCTTCAATTAATTTAATTTACTGGCAATATATGTTCAGGTAATTTCCTCTTACTTTCAATTAGTTTCTTTTCATTTCAGTGCCTTTCTTGGCTGCTAACTGATTTCATAAGAGCAAATGTGCATCTACAATATAATTCCTACAAAGAGGACAGTCATACAAACTAATTAACTCCACAGTCAAACTTACAATAACACATTAGAGCTACACAATTTACATGCCACTTGCATTCACCTTTGCCCACATTCCCCGAGTTATCTGTTTGCATAGTCCGGCATTCACAAAGCGGTGTCAGAGTGTTCACCTGATTCACAGATCGGTTGCATCTGTGATTGGTTGTCTGAGTCAAGGAGAGTACATGAAAGAGATTACAGCAGGATTTCTCAGCACAGGGCGGATGTGTAGTGAAAGGGCCTCTATGCATCTCATTGGTCATGGCCCTCTTTGCATAGTCATCACTTGACATAGAAGAGAAATCTAACAACTATAAACATTTTTCTCAGAAAAGTCACCGTTCAAGCAAAGAAACAGGACAATCAGAAAATATTCTGGGCCCCACGATATCTATGACCATGCTCTCCCTGTGGAAAAATAATACAAAATTATCAAATATTTGTAAAAAAGAAAAAGCCAAAGATACTTTAATATTATATTCGTTTCACAGTTGAAGTCTTTGAGGCAATGCAAATAGGACATGACTAATTCTACAGGCCACTTCTTTTCTACCTAGGGAGCAATTTGCATTTTAAAAACATCAACATACAGCTTTTCACAGTTTGCAGAGTACTTTAGCCTCCATTAACACAGTCCACGCATCTAAAACACCCGGAAGGTGACACTGGAAATTTTAAGTACACAGAGAAACTAAGTCCTTTAGAGGTGAGATGTTTCTTCAATATTGGGTAAATTAAGAAGTAGTGAGATTGAGAAAGAAATTTAAACAATTGAAAAGATCTAAACATTGGGTTTGTGAGCGCTCTGTTAGGAAGAGAGGTAGTTCAAATCCATAGGTTAAAGAAAATCATGCCTACTTGTCTCTAGGATGGTGAATTCCTTGCTGTGATGCAGGCTAAGGAAGTAGGCAGCTATGCTGCTGGCAGAAACATGTGGAACAAATGACTCACTTACTGGGCCTCCTGCTCCCTCCAGTCAAGAATTCCTTGGAGAAATGTACCTGTCTGCATTGAAGTGCCTGGACCTGTGACAGCTGGCTAAGGCTGGCTGAAGGGGAACACTGAGCACCACCACCGGGGGACAGCCTGTTTCTTGCCGGGGAGCGCACTCTGAGCAGGCTTCTTTGGCAGTGGGGCAAGGCTGGAGTGCAAGAAGCTTGGCTCACTTCCAACCTGTCGCTGGCAGAAAATCCTGTGAGGAAAGAGTGGAAGAATTTAAGGTGATTCCAAACCAAATTACCGGAGTCTTTTGGCTAAGATGTGGGAGGTCTTGGGAAGAAAAACAGGGAATTTAATATATCAAAAAAAGAAATTTGACTGGAGGGATGACAAAAACCATTGAAGTAAAACTGAAGGGACCGATGTTCTGGCAAGGAATGTGCTCCTCACAGCAAGAATGAAGAGAGAGAAAGGTGAGAACACCAGAAAGCCAAACATGTAGCACATAGGCTAGGGACAGTAGGTTTCTAGTTTTTAACAACTATGCTGTTTGATACTATTTCTTAGGCATCTTCTAAGTTAGCATAATAAATATTTCCATAAATATTGGGTGATTGTCTATGTTACTTCCCAGACAAATTATTTTCACCAGCTGTGTTGCTGCTGGTTATTATTATTATTATTATTATTATTATTATTATTATTATTTTGTAAACTTGACAGAGGCTAGAGTCATTTAGGGGAACCTTAATTGGAGTAATTGCCTCCATCAGATTTCCTATAGGCAAGTCTTCAGGGTATTTTCTTGATTAGTGATTGATGTGGGAGGGCCCAGCAACTTTGGGTAGTGTCATTCCTGGACAGGTGATCCTGGGCAGTATAAGAAACCAGTCTGAACAGTCCAGGGTGGGCAAGCCAGCAAGCAGAGTTCCTCCATGGTCTTTGCTTTAGTCTCTGCTTCCCAGTTCCTGCCTTGAGCTCCTGCTCTGACTTCCCTTCATGAAATGCTATGATGTAAGTATGAGATAAATAACCCTTTTCATCCCCAAGTTGGTTTTGATCAGTGTTGTGTCATAGCAACAGAGAGGCTAATTAGGACAGCAGGCAACTGTCCCAAGCAGTTTGCACTGTACCACGTTTATTCCCACACTGTCTACTCCTCACCCCACTCCTTAGTACCTAGTAGCTCATTGCTACTTATGCTCCATGACATGCTGTCATCAAATGCTGAAGCTTCAGTTCTCCGGAACTGATGTTAGTGAGTGTCAGTTCAAGGATCTGTAGTATAGTTCTCATAGAACAGGCCAGGCATGTGACAACAAGATGACTTCTCTCCTTCTGCAACGCAATGGCCGCATCCTAGGAAATTCTTCTACTCACTGACCAACAAAAGGTGATTTCCTGTTACAAAACTGGCACCCATAGGCCTCACCATCCATCGAGCATTTATAATGTTAACATTATACAGGACTTTACTTTTATAAAATGTTTCCATATGCACGTCTTGTTTAATCTTGCACTAACTACTATGGCCTTCTAAATAAGGCCTTGTGTGTATATATTCCTCAGACAGACATCAAAAACAAAAGGTGGAGCTCCTGGTTTCTTCTATTTTCATTCAGAACACACACTCAAAAATGCCTGTTAGGGCCGGACGGTGGTGGCGCACGCCTTTAATCCCAGCACTCGGGAGGCAGAGCCAGGAGGATCTCTGTGAGTTCAAGGCCAGCCTGGGCTACCAAGTGAGTTCCAGGAAAGGCGCAAAGCTACACAGAGAAACCCTGTCTCGAAAAACCACAAAAAAAAAAAATGCCTGTTAGGCACTTACTGTATACTATTATTAGCTATATGGGGTAGTCTTGAGGAGTGTTCTGACATTTTTTTCTGTTTTTTAATAATTAGGTAGTACTTATTCAGGTCCATACTTTGTGAAGCACTGAACCACAGGGGTTGATTATATGAACAATCTTAGACCTCTCTAGTTAAGAAGGGCTTTGGAACTGCCTCAGTAAACAGTGGCAGAGATTCTCCTATGCTCAAGTCTCTTCTTAGAGTGTTTGATATTATCTCTTGAGAGACAGATGGCTTGTCAGGTAAGTAGGTAGGTAGTTCAATCGACTGATTGATAGATAGGTTAGGTAGACTGGTTGAAGAGAAATAACTCTGCTACTGCTACTTACTCATTATTCTGATTTCACCATTTAATTCATTAAGCCATTTATGTTCTGTATGGTTTTGAGGTATACAATGAGTATTTCACTTTTGCTCTCCTTAGCTCTCATGTTACAAAAAAATTAGCTTTTCTTTGTGTTTTTTGTTTGTTTGTTTGCTTGTTTGTTTGTCTTTTTTGCCCTCACCTTTCATGATATTGGGTTCAGTGCATAGTAGTTCACTCATCTTGACACACTTCTCTGTGGGAACACCTAAATTGCATTCATGATACTCAGTTTCTCTGCGTACTGGCTTTAATTTGCCTATATCTACCATCCTGTGGGTCTGTTGGTCACTGGTGATCTTTAACTCCTGTTATACTTTCAATTTCTCAAGATAACTAGAGGCAGTATATAAAAGACCCATTGTTTCACTTCAGAAATTCATTTTATTTCTCTGTATGTTCTATTTAAGTGTTTGAAGGCATAGTCTCTTATGGATCCTTAGTGATTGGGTTTACCATAGCCAAAAGTTACAGGACATTTTTTATGCCTATAAACACATAACTGGTAACTAGTGATGAAAAAGCATGACTGACCGTAGGCCAAGATATTAGAGCTAAGTGAAATACCTCAAGCACCTGTTAAGACTTTAACTTAGCCAGGCGGTGGTGGCGCCCGCCTTTAATCCCAGCACTCGGGAGGCAGAGGCAGGCGGATCTCTTTTGAGTTCGAGGCCAGCCTGGTCTCCAAAGTGAGTTCCAGGAAAGGCGCAAAGCTACACAGAGAAACCCTGTCTCGAAAAACCAAAAAAAAAAAAAAAAAAAAAAAAAAGACTTTAACTTAGTGAGGTTTTTAAAGGGGAATAAAAGATACTAGCACAATATGAAGGGACACATTTAAAGATGCCTCGCTGACAAACCAGGTACCAAGATACTGAGACCTTATACTAGCTTTTGAGCCCCTGGTTCAGTTCCTATGGTATTAGAAATCTGGTCTGTGCAAACTTGGCTACCGGTGATTCTGTTCTTTGTTATTCTGTGAAGTTACAATAGTATTTGTGACTTTCTCCTGTCAAAAGATGTAGTCACAAGAGAAAAAAAAATGTGTATGTTTCTACCACAGTTGAAAGCAGGAGCAGCAGCAAAGTCTTCCGGAGGAGTATTCCAGAAAGTAGCGGTGAGAAACACAATATGGAGAACTCAGAGAAACCAGACAGGACCTGCCTGGACCTGTGTATGCAGATGACCTCGCTGGTTCCTCAGCAAAGCCTGGAGAAGTGTGTGTATGTTTTGTCTGGGGGAACGTCCCTCTGTGGAGTCTTCTGCTGCTTTGCACCGAGTAAGGTCAGCTGTGATGTAATACAGATAAAATCACAGCATGCTCTCAGCGTTTGACAATTCATATGAGCATGCACGTGAACCTGGGGGAGGTGGTTGGCTGTAGAGCCCCCAGCTGCGTTCCCCATTGGCAGGTTCCTCTACCCTTTCCGACAGTCCATGAGCTAACCTCCACAAACTGTGTTTGTCACTGTGTCACTGCTCAAATCATTAACTTTCTCTCTCTCTCTCTCTCTCTCTCTCTCTCTCTCTCTCTCTCTCTCTCTCTCTCTCTCTCTCTCTCTCTCCCTCCCTCCCTCCCTCCCTCCCTCCCTCTCTCTTCTCTCTCTCTCTCTCTCTCCCTCTCCCTCTCCCTCTCCCTCTCCCTCTCCCTCTCCCTCTCTCCCTCTCCCTCTCTCCCTCTCCCCTCTTTCTTTTTTGATATCATTTCACCTTCAATCTTCAAACAAGGCTCCTTAGGTTTGTTGTTTTTCTTCATATCTAGCCCTAGCCTTTGCTAGCTAGTCTGTTTCTGACTATCACATTTTTCTATTCCTTTTACAGACCTTAGTCATCTGCATTCTGATTTCCCAAATCCTATGCATCTCTCCTAAAAATCTTGTTAAAATGTAGGCTTTCTTTACAATTATTTTTATTATTTGTAAGGTGTGTGTGTGTGTGTGTGTGTGTGTGTGTGTGTGTGTGTGTGTGTGTGTGTGTGTTTACTTGACTGCAGATGTCTGCAGAGGCCAGGGTCACTGGATACTTGGAGCTGAAGTTATAGTCAATTATGAGTGGCTTGACCTGAGTGCTGGGAACTAAACTTGGGTCCTCTGGAAGAGCAACAAGTGCTCTTAACTGCTGAGCCACCTCTTCAGCTCCCCAAATGCAGGCTTTCTTAATTCCACTGACAACCCTTAGCCATTGTTTTCTGGGTCCATCCTCACAAACACACTTGGGAGAGAATCAGGATCATGATGTCACCATGTGGCTTTTCTTAACTACAAGGAAATGATGGCCTCTTCAAGGAGACCCATGCACCCTCTGTAAACTTCTAAAACTATGTTAGAGCCAGAACTGACATCAGGGATCCTCCTATGTTCACTGAAATAGCTGCTTCCCTCCATCCCACAGGTCAAGGAAATGGGTTATTCCATAGTTAAATGTTAGACCTAAATTCTGACATGAATCAGAAGCATTTGTATTTGATGAGGTGAGATTAATTAGCTTGTATCCTCACATTCATGAAATCCAAATATCTAATTGTTTTCTGCCAGAGACATCTGACTGTATTCCAAAGAAATATTATCTATAGTTTACCAAACCTTCTAAAACCTCTAGTAGATTGTGGGCCAGCATAAACTAAAGTTTTCTATGTCACTTCAAATCACTGGGGTCAGGTTAATCTCAGCATCTGATACTGCACATTATATGTTCTTACTCTGTGTAATCCTTGCTAGACATAGTGATTCATTTCTAATGTCTATGTCTTCAAATTCCTGCCCTGAATGTTTCTTTTCCTTTTTATGACCTTAGTAAAAACTTCAGGCCCCGAAGCTTGAAAGTCCCTTACATAATTCTGTGAAACACCATCTCATTGATTCCCATAGACCTCAGAAACCTCAAAGCCTCTGAGATTCTCAGAAGAATAATTGACTAAATGGCAAGTGAAGGCAGATTTTAGCTACTTGTTCTAAGAAGTCAGATCAAAGGTAGCAAAATGGCTCCATGTGTGGGGATAGTCCTAAGTCTGCTGGTAGACAAGGAAGAGATGTATATTATGTCTGCACTCCAGACAGCCTATCCAGGTTCTTAGATGACTCTCATACCCCTTCAGTTCCTATGGAGAAAACAAAGGAGTTGGACTCAACCACACTTATTTTCTTGAAGTCTTTTTCTGTGTGCATGCCAGTCATTGGAGTTTCTCTCTCACACTGCCGGCAGGTGCACAGCATCATCTCTGTTTTGCTTTTTTCACAAAAGGAAAATTTTACCAACTTCATCCCTATGCCTGCCTTGCTATTCAGTTTTTTTTTTTTTTTTTTTTTTTTTTTTTTTTTTTTTTTTTGTTAAATTTGGTCAATAAAATGCCTCAGCATGACTCAGAGAAAGGGGAGAGAGGTAAGCTGTGGTGTGTCTTGTCTACTCTCTGGCTCCTCTGGACCATGTTGGCTGTAAATAGTCACATATTGAACTGAGAGGTCTGTCACATAACCTGTCCCTCACAACTCTGTTGTTTCTGGGTACTAACATAATTAGCCTCTCCCCTCTCTCCTTGAGGCTCAAGTATGTCAATAGTTTTCCATTTTTGCTAATCTCTGATCATTGCCATGCTTTTTTGGCAATTCACTTATTTTTTTTTTTCCCAGATCTCTGTAAGTACTTCCTGTGTTACTGTCTCAAGATTCACTTGAACTGGGCTTCGTTTTCTTGTTGGAAGCTTGACTGATACATAAAATTAGGTAATATTATATGTGCTTTAAAGGAAAAACAAAATGGTTTGACATGAATTATATGATAGATTGAATGAAAAATAGTTTTATATTGTTAACCTAATCAGGACTACATCATAAAACTGTAGGGGTATCAGAAGACAAAATCCTCCCCCTTTCCTCCCTGGCATCCAGATGATCCTGTGATAAGATGGTCTTGGTTAGCAGGGAATGGGGTAGAACAGTGAATACAATATATAGTAGTCCAACAAAACACGAACATTTATAATGCTATTTGCTTATGTATGCATATAAGTTTATGTATTTTCTTCTTCTTCTTCTTCTTCTTCTTCTTCTTCTTCTTCTTCTTCTTCTTCTTCTTCTTCTTCTCCTTTTTTGGATTTTTGAGACAGGGTTTCTCTGTGAAACAGCCCTGACTGTCCTGGAACTCACTCTGTAGACTAGGACAGCATTGAACTCACAGAGATCTGCCTGCGTCTGCCTCCTAAGTGCTGGGATTAAAGGCAAGTGCCACAATGCCTGCCCCGTTTATGTACTCCTATTGATGCTATAACAGAGTACCACAAGTTTGTCATCTTAAAAATATATGACCCCACACACCACACACACATATTATAAATAGACATCTTTAAATATATTTCTTTTATATAGTTTGGGAGGCCAGAAGTTTAGAATTAATTTAACTAAGCTGAAAGCATGATACTGACAGGTTCCCCACCTTCCAAGTCTTCCCTCCTGAATTACATTCTTCACATTCTTTGGCAAATTAGTTTCTTTTCAGTTACTGTGACAAAAAGCAGCTAAGGTCCCATAACCTTCCCAAATTGAGCTACTAACTTGGGACCAAGCCTTAAAACACATTAGCCTATGGGATTTGACCATTCACTCTCATTTAAACCAGTGCACATGGCTCTTGACTTTTCATCTTCAAAGCTAGCAGCAGTGTCTGTGTGAGTGGTTTTACAACCTATTTTATAGCCTATCTCCTACTGCCCGCCCCTCTTCAAAGTACACTTGTGATAGCAGTTACAGCCACTCAGATAATCCAGAAAACATTCTGCCTACCCCAACATCACATCTTCCAGGTATCCTTTGCTGTATGTTTTAGAGACTTTCTTTAGAGAAAATAGCTTGACTTATATAGGTCATGGTTAATGAGGTACAAATAGAAACTCTTAAGTTGGGACACTATACTTAAACCTAAGTTAGAAAAGAATGAAGCATTCATCTTCAGGAAGCAGACAAGATGATCTTGCCTTCAAGAAAAAAGGCACAGAAACAATAATGCCAGAAACTGTCCTTCTGTACCTGTCATGATGGTAAAGGTTTACAAAAAAATAATCACTTATTGATACTGATGGACTATTTCAAATAAAATTGATGTGTTATATTTCACAACTTTTGAAATCATTTTAGTTAAATCATTTGATTTCCTTTACTCTTGGTGAGATAGAAGTGATTTTCTCCATGCTACAAATGAGAAAGCCTAAACTAATATCTATTAAGTCACATGAGAAAATCTTATAACTTGTGAGTCATAGAGCAATTGATTATGGCCAACCTTAATATTTCTGAGCTTCGCTTAGTATCTCAGTGATAAAGAAGGTTAACATAATGTTAAATAGTGCTAAACCACAGCTTTTTATACCACATGTAATCCAGTCAAGGAGTTCACAGCTGTCACATTTAGAATATGTGAACTGGAACCGAAGTCCTTGGATAGTCATTCCATCATATGGATATAGAGAAAGACAATGAATATTGTGGTAGTTGAAATGATAATTCTCCCCCAAATTACTATGTATTTGAACACTTGGCACCTGTTGGTGGTGCCATTTAGGGAGGTTGTGGAACCTTTAGGAAGTTAATCAGTATATCTATAGGGGGTAAGGCTACATTACAACAAAAACAATAATAACAAAAAAAAAACAGAAATTGGTAAACACTTCCATTAATAGCTCTCAATATTAGTGGTCTCCATTCTCCAATAAAAAGATACAAACTAACAGAATGGACCAGAAAACAGGATCCACTTTTCCACTGCATTCAAGAAACACACCTCACCATCAAGAGTAGACATAATCTCAAAGTTAAAGGATGGAAAAAATATTCCAAGTAAATGGAACCAGGAAGTAAGAAGATGTAGCTATTTTAATGACAAAATAGACTTCAAACCAAAACTAATAAAAAAGGATAGATAATAATAATATGTATTCATTAAGGGAAAAAAATCTACCAAGAAAATATTGCAACCATAAATATTTATGCACCAAACACAAGGGTACCAAGGTTTATAAAAGAAACACTACTACAGCTGAAACCATATATTGACCCTCACACAGTGATAGTGGATGACTTAAATACCCATTTGTTGGGAAATATTATTTTAAAGTGTATTACTTTTATTTATGTTGCATTTGTTTAACTCTGTGAAGCTGTGTTACTTTGCCTGTCTAAAACACCTGATGGTGTAATAAAGAGTTGAATGGCCAATGGCAAGGCAGGAGAAAAAATAGGCAGGGCTGGCAGGCAGAGAGAAGAAATAGAAGGAGAAATCTGGGAGGAAAAGAGAAGGAATGAGAGAGGAAGGAGGACTTCAGGGGCCAGCCACCCATCTACACAGCAAGCCACAGAGTAAGAGTGAAAGTAAGGTATACAGGAATAGAGAATGATAAAAGCCCCAAGGCCAAAAATAGACAGCACAATTTAGGTTAAGAAAAGCTGGCAAGAGAGCTGGAGAGATGGCTCAGAGGTTAAGAGCACTGACTGCTCTTCCAGAGGTCCTGAGTTCAATTCCCAGCAACCACATGGTGGCTCACAACCATCTATAATGAGATATGGTGCCCTCTTCTGACCTGCAGACATACATGCAGGAAGAACACTGTATACATAATAAATACATCTTAAAAAAAAAAAAAAGCTGGCAAGAAACAAGCCAAGCTAAGGCTGGACATTTATAATTAAGAATAAGCTTCTCTGTGTGATTTATTTGGGAGCTGGGTGGCAGGTCCCCCCAAAAGAGCCAAATGACAAGAGAGCAAAAATAAACAACACCCACTCATACTAATGAATAGGTCATCCAGACAAAAACTGAAGAGAAATGCTGTAGCTGAATAATGTCACAAATCAAATGGACCAAGCAGAAAACTACAAAATACTCCACCAAACACTAAATAATACACTTTCTTTTCAGCAGCCCATGGAACTTTCTCAAAAATTGATGACATATTAGGACACAAAGCCAGTATCAACAGATACAGGAAAACTGAAATAACACCCTGCATCCTATCTGACCACCATGGATTAAAGCTGGGTATCAACAGCAACAGAAACTATAGAAACTCATGGCAGCTAAACAACTTACTACTGAATTAAATTGAATCAGAACAGAAATAAAAATTGAAATTAAAAAGCATTTAAAAAATTGTTTAAAGTAATATAAAGAAAAACACTGGGAAAACACATAAAATGATAAACCCATTAAAATTTAACACATGCCATTTGTTTATGTAACCTTTCTAAATCAGTTATAATAGATGAACTGGCAACCCAAATTCTCCACACTTTTGAAATATTACTTGAAGTTCCTTCATCAGGATGTGGGATTCATGTCACTCTCACCCTACCCTAGTTTTATACTTTTGTGTGCACAGAGCATTGTGTCAGTTTTGAGCATAATGCCTCCAAAACTAGCCTATTTCCTACTGAGACTGTCAAACTTCTGGATAAACAGTCCTGGGCAACTTGTGTGAGGATTGGGAGCACATGACCTTTTCTTTCTATTGGACTGACTAAAAGTCAAGCCCTGACTGTTGAACAGCTCACATGAACTGAACCTAAATCACTAACCATACAGCCAGAACTAAATCACTGTGCTGAATGCCATGAAGCAGTGATATCAGATACTTCAGTTTTGCTGTTTACTTGGAAACTTTCTTAAAAAAAAAACAAACCAAAAAACGTTCATTCTTCATATTAGTAGATAAAGCAACATGCAGATTGGAACTATGAAATTGTACTTTCTAACTTCATGCTCATTTTTGTTTCCTCCATATTTTGGTTTTCTCATTTAGAAAAACTCATGTGTTAGATTATATAATATTCAAAGATCAAGCTAATTCAAAGATTCTGTACATACTGATGGTGGTGTTGGTATTACTTAAAAATCTAATACATAGTTTATGCTTTGCCCCCATAAAGATCTGGGCAACCACAGGAGCCATTCCCTTGATAACATGTGACCTTTGGGAGACCTTAAAATGCACACCATATTTCTAATTTGCACTGAAAACTGTGCATAGTTCAGGCATAGATGAACAAGTCTTTTTTTTTTTTTCTGTTTTGTGTCTTTTGTTGTCAGTGGTGGTATTTCATGCTTGGTATTGCTTTACTGAGCTAAGGAGCAAACATAGGACCTTTCAGATTTAGGTTCTACCACTGAGATACATCCCTACCCCCCCAATACACTTTTAGTACAATTTTGTTTGTATTTTTTGAGACAAGTTTCACTGTACAGCCCAGTCAGCATCAACTTGCAGATCCTCTTATGTCAGCTTCCCAAAGGCCAGGATTAGCAGCATGTGTCACCACACTTGGATTTCTAGCGCAATTGTAAGAAATGAGAAAAAAAAAAGTTTTGTGTGTTTTTCAAATACTAGAGATTTCTATGTGTACTGAACGGTAATTTCACTTACTTTGCAAGTAACAATGTCATTAAAGTGCAGAGGCTAAAAGGTTTCTCTCATAGTCAGCTAGATATTGATTATCTATGAGGAGCTGGGCCATTTAGTCATCATTTCTCCAGCCTTGCTATATGTGTATAAGATCAACATCATTTTCTTTCTTTCATTATTTTTTTTTTTTTGGAATCAGACGTTGTACCAAATGGATGAGGCCATTTTTGTTTTCTTTTTTTTGAAGAACATCCCTGTTATTTATTCAGTACTTGCTGAAATATATGCTCTTTATTTCTTTACTTGCTCTGGAAAAAAAAATATCCTGCTACATTTTCTTATCCATTTAGAGTTCATAAAGAGTGACAGGTAATGCACAGCCTGCATCTGCTCTTCTTCTGCCTTGGCTATGCAATACTTATCTGTTGAAAAAGCCAAAGAAATGTACAATGAGGCTTAATATGCAGTAAATAGAATATAATCAATGGCCTTTCAGAGTGTCATTCTAGCCTTAAACTGCCACAGGAAAAGGAAAAACCTACAATGGAATTAGGTATGACTGTCTTTAAATTATGAATAAATTGGGCTACTGACAGCTATTTATTTTATCTGAAGACATGGAAATACCCAGCAACAATAAAGCTTATTATCCACATAAGGATTAAAAGAACACATCCAAGTAAGTTGACGTATTTATCTCCTTTCATCCTGTAAGCATCCTTGCACATTGAGAAAGCATCATCTCCATTTGTACAAATGAGGAAAATGAAGTTCCCTTGAGTGATTGATCCCAAAACATGCAAATTGGTTGCAAATCTGCATCAGAATCAGTAGCCACTGAATCCCAGCCTCATGGCCCCCAACAGACTGCAGGTCTCTGTTCCAGCCCTAGCTGCCTGGTTCTCGTTGATGAGTTTTTGTAAATCTTATGTTTAGAAATGGAAACGAAGGAAATAGAAGATAGAGTAGTTATTCTGCACATCTGCTGAATGTAGTTAATTCATTGGTTTTCATGAATATGAAATGCTGTAGATGAATGTGTATCTATTTATATGCAATAACAAGCTCTGGGAAGATATATGTGGCTTGAAATATAGATACATTGGTTTCAATTCTAATATTGGTTTAAGTAAAATTTTTTTTTTACCCCATCTAATAAATATACCCATTAGAGTTAACTTCTTTAACTCAGTTAAGGACTGCAGGTTTATTCAGCAGTGCATGTAGACTGGTTATGTAAAACCAATAGCTGAAGTTCATCCATGTGGCTTTAATTAGGATGCATAGATTGAGATGAAAAAGCAAAGAACTTCTGGCTTTGATTATGCCTGTATCTGCTCCAGTATCAGTGTCTGCAAAGGCAAATATGTGTTGGCTTCGCTTAATACATGCTCATTCACAGACACTGTGCCTTGGCTCAATTTCATGTTGAAGGCTTTCATTAAAAGATATTGTTTGTCTACGTACCAGTTTAACTCATGTCATTCAATTATCCAGGAGTATTTTCCAGGCTTGGGAAATAATTGCATATGTTGAAAATAAGTTGGTTGTGTTGTGTTACAAAGAAAGCAGATTCATTTCAGTGAAAACTTCTTTGGACTTCTGGAAGCTGTACTGTCTCCAATCTACGTGCTTGTCTCCAAACATGACTTTGGGAGACTGCCTTATTTTCCTTCCCAGGACAGAGAATTCTTTGAGGGGAAAAAGCATTCCTTCACAAGTAGCAATCATCTTCTCGGGGGGTTACTAAACTTTCCTACCAAAGAGAGAAGCAATTTTATAAAATCAGTGACTTATTTTACATTGGCCCTACATTTATTATTTTAAGGAAAAACTTATCTTTTGTAATCATTTGTGCTTTTGGTGAGACTTTCAGTTACTTTACCCCTTTCATTAGCATATATTGATTGTATAAAATGATTGCTTCATTAAAACGTTTTCACACATGTATGTCATGTATTTTAATTATATTCATCCCTATTACAATCTCTGTCCCCTTTCCATCTTTGTACTAGTTCCTTTCTTTTTTCTACTGTTATGTCATACACAGAGATCATATTATTTTATTTACATTATTTTTTATTTGTGTATGTGATGTGTATATTGTGATATATGTCTGTGTGGCATGTATGTGTGTGATGTGTGTGATATATGTCTGTGTGATATGTATGTGTACTGTGTATGTGTAAAATGTGTGTGTGTGTGTGTGTGTGTGTGTGTGTGTGTGTGTGTGTGTGTGTGTAATGGTTGTGTGAAGGCATGAAGGTCATGGCACATCTGGAAATGTCAGAGAACAGCCTGGTAGGGTCACTGCCTCCACATTTGAGTAAGTTTTGGGCATAGACTCATGTTGTCAGGCTTGTAGGAAACAGTTTTACCCACTATAGCATCTCACTAGCCTTAATACATATCTTAAATCTAGTTCCACACATGGGAGAAAATTTGGTATTTGTCTTTGAGTTTGCTTTATTTCACTTATAATGATGATCTAGTTCTACCCATTTTCCTGAAAATGACATAATTTTGTTCTTTATAGAAGAATAAAACTCTACAGTGTGTATATACCATATTTTTCATTAATTCATTTCTTGATGGATATCTCGGTGGATTTTAATATAATTAACAAATGGGTTAATGAACTGTACAAACAGTTCACAAAAGGTTAAGTACAGATGGCCAATATATAAAGGAAAACTGCTCAACATCCTGTGCTCTCACAGAAGTGCCATCAAAATCACACTGAGATTTAATTTCATGCAAGTCAGAA
This sequence comes from Peromyscus californicus insignis, assembly GCF_007827085.1. Taxonomy (NCBI): domain Eukaryota; kingdom Metazoa; phylum Chordata; class Mammalia; order Rodentia; family Cricetidae; genus Peromyscus; species Peromyscus californicus. The sequence continues at coordinate 68,072,666 of NW_026294469.1, read as the reverse complement.
TGATTATCATTAGGAAAGTAAAAAACAAAAAAAATTCTGGTTTGGAACCCATATATTCTTCTATTGGGAATGCAAATTGCCCTATCCACTATGGAAATCAGTATGGTGCTTCCTCCAAAACCTAAAAATGGAACTACCGTATGACACAGTTATATCACTTGCTAATATATACCCAAAGGACTCTAAAGAAAGATGAAATTAGATTGTTTGTTGCTGATCCAGTCTAAATAATCTGATGCTTATAAACTGTAACTCCACAGTGCATAGATTATTACCCACAATATAGTGGCTCAAAACATAAGGCTAAAAAACAATAAGTAACATATTTAAGTGCATCTAACTAATAAATAGTGTACCTGGAATCTAAATTTGTCCATTTCCTGGAGATCATGAATACTGACACACATGTAAAAAGCCAAAAGGCAGGCATAATGGCTCAGAATATGTCACCTTCCATGCTGAAGAATTCTAAGACCTCCTAGCATTCTAGGACTAGGTATAAACATTATTGATTCCAGGGACTGGAGGTATGGGTTAATTGGTGTGACACTTGTCTACTACACAAGAAACTCTGGGTTTGACCTGCAGGACCACAAAAACCAGCCACGGTGGTATATGCCTATAACCCTGGTGCTTGGGAAGTATAGGCAGGAGGATTGAAATAGAAGATCACACTCAGGGATTTGATGCCAGCTTGGGACACATCAGACAACACCAAAAGCAGAAGGGGTTTTATTGGTTATAGATTGTGTGCAGACCTCAGTTGCCAATGCTGACAAAATGGCTTCCTTGTGAATACCAGAAAACCTTCCAGGAAAGAAGCCAGCCCACACAAGCCAAGCCTTATCAGATCCTCTTCTTTCTCTTATGTTTCTTCTTGATCTTTTCTTTTTAACCTTGCTTAAAATCTATGCATTAAACTGCAGTGCCATGAACACAATAAACAAGTCAGGTATTCTGGTCCTCAGGCCACAGATACCCTTCTTACAAATGATCTTGGTGCCAGAGATCCACCAGCAAACAGTCTTTGCTTTCGAGCTGGAAATACTTTTAGTCTGCCAAATGTCTTCTATTAAAAAAAAAAAAAGTAGTGTCTTTTGTGTCCATGAGAAACTTCTAAGTTCTTATCAGTCAGACTCATAGTGGACAGTTTATGAAATTGATATAACAGTTCTTCAAGACTGAAACACACTTATATCACTTGCCAATGTATACACATTAATAAAGGAGAAAGTCACAGAGGAGAGAGTAGTATAGTTGGGTCTGTAAAATTTGTCACCTATATTTTCCCTAAGGCTGTGCAGCACTTTGTGATTTATTCCCATATGTTCCTCTTTCCTCGCTTTCTGTTATTACCAACCTAGTTTATACAGCCCATGCAGAATGAAAGCATGTACGTGTGTGTGTGTGTGTGTGTGTGTGTGTGTGTGTGTGTGTGTGTGAGAGAGAGAGAGAGAGAGAGAGAGAGAGAGAGAGAGAGAGAGAGAGAGAGAGAATGTGTGTTAAAAACCAAAAGTATAAAAGAGAGAGAGGGAAGATATGTATTAAAACCGAAAGTATAAGCTAGAGATGTGGAGGCATTATTGCCCTGTGAGATTTTAAAGTTTTAAATAAGGCCGGGGTTTGGCTTAGCTGGTAAACTGCCCACAATGTAAGAAATTCCAGAAGCCCTGTGGAAAAGCAGGCATGCTGGTTCACATCACTAACCCAGGGCTAAGGGAACAGAGACAGGGTCATTGTCCAATCATTTTGCTCTTCTAAGAAAACATGAAGTGGATTTGGAAGTTTGAAGTGTTAAATGGAGGAAAATATGATCAAGATTTATTGTATGAAACTTTCAAAGAATTAATTTTTTTTTTTAATTTTAAAAAGACAGTTCCCTCAGACATTCCCACAGGCCAGTTTAATGTAACCTCTCATTGAGATTTTTTTTCTAGGTGTTCCTTGGTTGTGTTGAGTTAACCACTAAAATTAATCATCATATATATTAATGTAATGGTTCAGATTCAGTCTTGGTCAGTGACCATCTGTGTGACTTTGGACATACTGTCTTCTATTTCTCTAAGCTTCAGATTTCTTAAAGTAAAAACTCAATTATGATAGTTATGGCAATGAATTAAATATTAGCAAAGTGACTAGAAAATAGCAAGTGCATTACAGAGTGGGTGATAACATTGCATTTTAGTATGACAACAAAATAAGAGCAGCACTGCATCTAACCTCACATTAGACTCTGCTTTGAGCATTAAATAGTCATTTTTCTTGATAGCTCTTTAGATTATGATGGCTAGCCAAGACCAGGGTAATCCTAAAGAAAGTAGTCTCACCATTTGGGAATGATAGAATAAAAAAAAATTCCTGGTAAACTTCTTTAGAATATGAATAAGTTCTGAAGATGTAATGTACCGCTTGTTAAAAATCCTGAATTGTATCCTTAGAATCTATGCAGAATAGATCACAAGCATTTTCACACAATCAAATGTAGACATGTGAGATGATGTCTGTGTTAAATAGCATATAGTAACCATTTAGTCTTAACATATGGAAGTATCAAATCACATTGCATATTTTAAATATATTTCATCTTAGATATTGGTTACCTTAAATGGAAGAATGTATCTGAATAAAAAGATCATTTCTCATCCAAAAGATAACCATCTAAGTCAACTCAGAGAATAAGGACAGTTGAGAAGTCTGTAACTAAATTTTGTTATGAAGGCTGCTATCTACAGATGAATAAAGCATGATAATGAGTATAAGGTTATGTCTACATCAATGGATTATGCCTAAATATTGATAAATAATTTTAAATACAAATGAAAAACATTTCTGAGCAAATATTACCATAAATAGTTATTCAACATGAAGTCCATACATCAGACTCCTAATAGCACTGGCTCCAGGAGACAGAGACTTGACCTTTTGTGTATGGAAGGAAAATCAGGTTATGTTCTATACAACTGGAGAAGCAAGCATGTTTTAGCAATAAGAGCTGTACCTGAACACCTAGGTATAATGAGAAAGGAAAACATAAAAACTGAAAAGTGCTGTTTTCCAAATTAAAGAATACTTCTTTAGGGCAGCAGAGCTAGAATCCAATTGGTCAGAAATGATCTTTGTCTACAGAGGGGGAAGAACTGAAAGTTTTCCAAAGAACATTGTCTTAATGGCTAAGTTGGGAGTGAAAGTATCAATGATGATTGATATGGATTCACAACACGCTCCCACGGTTGGGCATGATTGCACATGCCTGGCAGGACCTAGTTACTTCCACCTAGTCATTTCTGGGACAAAACATCATGTGTGACCGGGCCCCCATGGCTTGCGTGGTTGCATAAAGCGTGCAGCGCAACCATGTGATCTATGCGCATGCGTGGAATAGCCACATGGGCCTGTGTGCACAGGCCCGGCCCAGCCTTTATAAGCTGGCGCCATGATTCCCGGCTCCATCTTTACTCATGTGTCTTTTCCAAAGGCCTGTGCACATCTGTCTCTCTCCTTTATCTTAATAAAACTCTTGTTAGTGGATTCTGTTGTGTTTCATGACGTTTCCTCGCAGGGTAAGAGCGCTGCAAAATAACCAACAATAATAGTGTTAACAGCAAATGATTTCTAAAAGACACTGTTATCCTTTAAGCCATGTGTGTATCACACTAATATAAGCATCAAGAAAATATTGCTGATTTCTGAGTAAGGATGTGGAAATCAAGACTTTAAAATTAAAGAATATAATGCAATATAGCATTGATAGAGCATATCCAGGCTACAAGTCACATGCAGAGGTCAATATTAAGGCCATCTTTTGAAAATTATTGAGGTCCAGCCTCTTTAGTTTCCTTCCCAGGGGCCCAGAAGAGACACTACAAAACAATGAGAATATTTTGAGGGAAAGGAATCTGAGCACATCGTGCTCTTTGTCCATCCACTTTATTCCTCTAAGACAAAATTCTATCTATACAGCTTCAGTTCTGTTCTCACATACTGCTTCTTTCAGTCTCTTTTCCTCCTGTCCTATCCTAGTTCTAACTAAGCTCTTTTTGCTTCTTCCTCATCTTCATTTCTCTCCATCTTGGTTCCTTCCTGTTCCTCCTCCAGCACCAGTCTCAACCCTACCAGCAGCATGACTCTTACATTACAATGCAAAGCTTCCAAGCTCCCTACAAGAGCCATGATAGCCAGATTCATTTGCAACCCAAAAAGGGAGTGAATAGAGGAGGTGGGGTCAGATAAGGCCTGGAATAAGTCAGAAACGGAATTTATGTGCTCAAAATATATTCTTTAAATGGTTAGGTGAAATGTTAGGAGTCTGTCATAAACGTGCTCAAACTACAATCTTACAGGTGGTTAGGTAAAAGAGTCTGTAAGTCACTAAGATAAAACTGCCTCTAATTTCCTATGCTGCAATATACTGGCAGGGCAGGGTAACTCTGCTCGGAGCTAGGAAACTTGCCTCATAACTACATTACACCTGGTATGCAAAAAAACCTTTTGTTTTGTGTCAATTGCTCTGGAATGCCATTTGGGCTGTGAGAGAAAGGAGGTTCTGAGTTTCATTTGCACAAGAAACAAAGCTATGAGCCTGTCTCCTAGGTGGTATCTCCAGAAGGGTGTTTACATTAGTTCAGGAGATTGTTTTCCATATTGGCCTAGGATGCTTGAGAAGAATTTCAGGTAAAATACACTGTTAAAAGTTATTGGGGAAGTTACGAGTGCACATGAAATTCATAGCAAAAGACAGCTGATATATTAGAAGCCAAATAACACCAAATCCTCCTTGAGAATTGTCTTAATCCTCTGAAAGACCCTTAGCTTCTTCTAGGTATTAGCTTTACCATATTCAGCTGAATTCCCACTACATTCCTGCAGCTCTTAGGAGCCATCTTCCTTTAAGATGCATTGTATTTAAGAAAACATTATCACTGAAAGCTAAAGTTGTCCAAAAGGTCTTGAGATATCATTAGAAGAATGAGTTGCCCACAAAGAAAAGGAATTTCACTGTCCCAAGACTTAATCAAACCAATGGCATTCATTCAAACTTAAGTCCAAGGTTAAACTCTGCAGTCATCTGTTCCTTCTGAAGATTAGCTTCTACCATCAGAGTCTAGGCTTGCCTGCCCAGTCATGCTTGACTATGTTATGTCTTGGTCCATATTTGGCTTATGATCTGGAAGTCGCAGTCTAGGATGTGAACAGAAGGTAAACTCCTTTTTCTACTTTAATAGATTGAGATAAGAAAACTAATCTTTCCAACTTCAAATTTATGCTCAGAGATTAACCTTATGAATTAATTCTATTTATGAGCAAAGCAGAGCAGTGTTGTGAAAGAAAACTAGGCTGATGCTTGTTTCATAATGTTACACTATGAAATTTTATACTAAGTAATAATTTTTAAATTTAGTTTAAGAATTGGCAATATCATAGCACATATCTTGTGATCATTTTCATGTTCTCTTACCCTGATGCCTTCCTTTTACTTTCCAGCTCATTTTCCCTTCCTTTTGCTTCATTTTATGTGTATATATGGTTTGCAATTAGCCATAGCTGTTCTGTTCTCATGAGTCTATGGGCTATGTTATACCCAAAGACAATTTAGAGCACTTCTCCTCAATATCTGATTCTCTCAATCTTTATGTCTCATGATAGTCCCTTGTGCTTGGAGAAGATGATGTCAATGTCTCTTTTGTAGTTGAGCACTCAGCAGTCACCTTAATCTTAACACTTTGACCAGGTAGGTGTCTTTGTATTTATTGTTACTTACTACACAAAGAATACTCTATGACCAAAATTAAGAGCATTAGACTAAGCATATAAACATAAATATTTAAATAATCTGACTACAGCCCCAATTATTAGAATTTTATCAATCATCAATAGTAAGTTTTTCCTTAGGGCCTATGGTTTCTCCAGTCAACAGTTCTTGACGAAATTTACCTAAAGGGCATGAAATCCCTCTTGTGGAACAAGTCACATACCCAATCAGAAAGCAGTATTACCTCAGTAATTGCTATATTAGTATCTCACTGGTGGGTTGATTTTGTATAACAGGCTGGTATTGAAACATGCAAGGCCTACAGCTAGGTAAGACTGCTATGGAATAATCTTTTTTATACTGTAAAGATTTGTCACTCAAACTGGTTTAAGAAAATGCAGATTGTCCTGTAGTCAGGCAGGAAGTATAGGTGGTATGACCAAACTAAAGATGCTCGGATGAAGAAGGATGGAGTCAGTGGAGATGTCACCAGACACAGAGAAAGCAAGATATGTACAAAATGAGGTAACAAGCCATGAGCCATGTGGCAGAGGATAGATAAGAAATATGGGTTAATTTAACTTGTAAGAGTTAGCTAGTAACAAGCCTGCGCTAGCAGCTGAGCATTTACAATTAATATTAAGCCTCTGAGTGGTTATTTGGGAGCATTACCAGGACAGGAACACTCCACCTACCTAATACCATTCATTACTTTTCTCTTCGACAGCCAGCATAATACATTATGGCACTCTAAACACTAACCAGCAGAGAGGAAGCTTTCAGTTCATTTGTAGTTAGAATTTTTTTTTTTGTGTGTGTGTGTGTGTGTGTTCTATATTAAAGTGTGTATTCTCTTGAGCAGAAAGATTTATCAAGAACACTTTTGTACCCCACTTGACACTATTTTTTCAGTTGATCAACTCCTATCAGGGATTTTGTATGTGTGAGACATCCCAGCATTAAGTTATCTGGTAGCATACAGTGAGAGAACTGTCCCTAAAACAGGGAGATGGAGAGGGAAAAGTCAAATGTTCCTAATATAAATAAAAGAATTATGACTTTTTGTTGTTAAAGAATTTTCTGGAATTGTTGCACACTGGCAAAACAAATGGAAGAGATTAGAGATGGTTCTTTCCCAAGACTAGTTAACAATAGGATAGAAGTTTAACATGGAAATAATAGTTCTACAAAACAACTGAAGCACCATACCTGTAGTTCCTTCTGCTGGGTTGTTACTACATCAGAAGCTGCACCTACCCCTACTCAATATGGTTACTGATAAAGTCTTGAATCATTTTTAGTCTCTTCTTATTCTTACTTCTCTGGAAGTTGTCTTTCCATTTGCTGTACATTCTCTTCCAAATGAACTCATTTCTGTGTCTATCCTGCCTATGTGTGGAAGAGAGCAATAGCAGTAGCCTGTCATGTTTGGGGTTGGAGCCTCTCAGGGTCTCTATTAAATGATAACTCTAAAAGAAGTAACATACTTCCAGCAACGGACTTTTCATTTCATAGTTTTTTGTGTCCAGGAGTGGTATTATCCTGTTATAGGGCAAATCCACTTAGACTCCTTTTATATATTTGTAGGCATCTATTATAGGAAGCTTCTACAGTAGTAGTTTTCCACATGAGAAGTTTTCAGTGTTACCTATTCTTCCCATATTCCTTCCTTTCCTCTGCCTTCCCATGTGCAACTCATTCTTTCTTTCTCCATTATTTTCCTTGTCCTCTTTATATTACCTGTGTTATCGTTCCTTCCCTTGAAAGCCTACAGTGATTCACTAGTTTCCTAACCTATGTCTAATGATTCAAAAGTAGTATCTACATATGAAGGAACATGCAATTTTGCCTTTATAAGTCTGAGTTATCTTAATCAGAATGATAATTTGCAACTCCATCCATTTATCTGAAAATTTCATAACTTATAAAATAGTAATCCTCATTAAAATTTCAATGTCACTCTTCCCAGAAAAGGAGAAAACAAAGTTCAAATTTATATAGAAGCATAAAAGATACACGATAGCTGAAATTCTGAGCTAAAGGAAGAAGGTTGGAGATATCAATTTCCAAGTAGTACTATGAAGTTATAGTAATAAAAATAACAAGGCATTTGCACAAATTCACATAAGGAGTTCAACGGACTAGAACAGAAGATCAAGAAATAAACTTTTTCAGTTACAGTATTTAGCCACTTGAATTTGTTTCTGTTTTTGAGACAGATTCACACTATGTTGCCCAAGCTGACTTTGAACTCAAAGAGCCCAACTGCTTCTGTCTCCCACATACTGAGATTAAAGTCATGAGCCACTATGTCCAGCATAGCTATCTGATTTTTGATAAAGATGCCAAGAAAAATATACTAGAAAAATGATAACATCCTCAACAGAGAGTGATAGCAAAACTGGATATTCCATGTAGAAGAATGATACTTAGATTCTATTTCTCACAATGTATGAATAAAAATTTAAATGTACTAAGAACCTTGATGTAAGATATTGACATAGGCAAGAATCTGACTCGTATTCTAGTAACTTAGGAGGAGTGCTAACAATTGGCGAACTGGACTTCATGCAATTGAATGGCAAAGGGAATGATCAAGTGGAGACACAGCCTACTGCAAGAGAAAACACTTGCCAGTTCTATATCTGATAGCTAATTAATTTTTAAAATATATAAAGAACTAAAAAATAATAAAAAAAAAAACAAGGCAAAAGAGCTAATCAAAAAGTGGCATAATGAAATGAGCAGCAGTTATCATAAGATGAAGTACAAATAAATATATGGAGAAACGTTCAGCATCACTAAGAATCAGAGAAATGTAAATAAAAACTACAGTGAGAGTCCATTTCATCCCAGTTAGAATGACAGTCATCAAGAAGACAAATAGCAAAGGATGCCGACAAACGGGAATCCTTACACATTGTTTTGTGGGGCCATAAACTAGTCCTACCACTATGGAAATAAATATGAAGGTATGAGCTCCTTAATTGGTTGTCCAATACAGAGAGGTCAGCCTTAAAATCATACATACACAAGTAACACTAAACAGATTTAACAGGTTGCAATATATATTTATGTGTGTGTATATATACATGTATGTGTATGTAAAACAATAATATCCAAAGAAAGAGAGGCCATCAGTTTGAGAGGGAGTGGGGGGCCATGGCTGGGGTTGGAAAAAGCAAAGGGAAACAGTGAAGAGATGTAACTATATTTTAATTAAAATAAATATGTATTAATATAAAAAGAATATAGAGCCAAATCACATTAAACATGTCCTCAATGGCAGTTAGGAAAAATTAGAAGAGCCCATAAATCAAATACATATGCAAACAAATAAATTACAGTGTGATTTAAAAAAAATTTAAACTAAAAATGAACCTAACTGTCCCACTTCAACTCAACACATCATAAATGCTTATTATAACACCATTCATGCTATTTGACTTATGGATTCAACCTGGGTGTCCAACATGAAAGGAATAGGTAGGAAATGTGGTTTAAATGAATAGTGTAATTTTCTTTTTACCCACGTAGAAAAATGAAGTTCTTCTCATTTTCAGGAAAATAGACGAAACTATTAGTTTGATAATAATATTAAACTAATGAGGTTGGTGTTAAAAGGTTAACTCTCACAAGTTTGCTTTCATTTGTGGGTTTAAGATACTACAGATTCATAAAGCATATTTTCTGATGACATGAAATTCAAAGCAAAACTAAGAAACAAACAGGACTAATGACAGGAGGAGACTAGGGAAGTTAGATGGTTATAAGAGGAGACACGCTTAAAGTACATTGTATTCTCACACGGAAACGGCCTTTTGAAATCCTATATAATAAAATTGTAAAGATTCATTTTTTGGATTGAAGGTGTTTAAGTGGTTTGGTTGCATGTATGTATGTTCACCATTTATGTGCAGTGCCAACTATGGCCAAAAGAAGGTGACTGATCCCCCAGAACTAGAGTTTAAGTAGAGGTCCTCTGGAAGAGCTGCCAGTGAGCTAAGCCATCTCTCCAGGCCCTGTATAATAATGTTTTTAGGAAGACAACAGCAGAAAAGAATTTCATGAATAAGAAAAATAGTTAACTGTGTCTCAAGGACCTACGGGAAAAGGTTGAGTGGGGACAGGAAGTGGGAACCAAGCAGTTAGATTTTCTATAGCAGAAATAATCACTTGGTTCTTCATGCCAAATAAAGACTTCTGAATACAACAATCCATATTAGCTCAACCCTAAGCCTGCCAATCTAGACTATAAACAGTTAAATACTAGAAACCCCTCCTTTGAGTCCATGTCCTGAGAATTCCACAGCGCCCTCTGTCTTTACATTAGTAGCTTGTCATAGCATGTGCAAGGGGCCTGAGAATGATGAACGTCCTTAAGTCTTCCCTTATGGTGGAGGAAGTTCTTCCCTGTCTGCTGACATTGACACTATTGAGAATGGGGAGCATGGAAAGAATCTTAGCATCTCTTCACTCCATATGCATAAGTCACTCTGGGTACAGTTGTGTCCTCATTATTGGGCTAATTTCTCCCATTAGCCCTTTGTCTATGCTGCCAATCAATTTCCATATCCTTCTCTTAAAATCCGTAAGCAAAAGAAGCATAAATATTGAAGGGAAGAAAATGAGCAAGAAGAGAGGTAGCCAAGGCCACTTTGTGGCACCAAGAGGACAATAGAAATTCCTTATAGATGTGCATTTTTAACAAACTTTGCATACAGGGAAAGATGTTGTTGAAATACTGTCTGAGATATACTATAGCAAGAATCTGAGTTAAATTATCTACCTCGAAGAACACCAGGTAAAGGACTTTTCAGGTCAAAATTGAGGATATGTCACCAAATGTATAGAATTTCTTTCCCATAACCATTAAAACCAAGCAGCTGGGAGAGACAACATGTATAGGGTAATTTACTGCAGACACTGAATTAATTTATCCTTGAGAGCTATAGTAGTAAAAAAGGACTTTCTGACAGGGAAATTTGAAAGATTGTATAGTTCAGCCAGAAATTCTAAATGCCAAGTCTTAACCTCAGAGGTGCGTTTTCAGAGACAACACTTTTGAAAATTTTACAGTCTGTTGGCTGTCTGTAAGGGAGAACATGCATGTAAAGACAGCAGTAACTTCTCAAAAATCAGCACTTACTTTATATGAAATCAAGGTACAAACGAGACAAACAGGATTGATCTACTCTGACTTTCAACAGAATCTTGCCCCAAACTGTCAAAGGACCAGCCCTCCCATCAGGGGTTCTTGATCTATTAGTTTCAGGTTCAAATCCCATCTTAAACATATAGTGGTTTTTCACATAGACTAATTAAACGAACTTCTTGGCCAAATGAAGTAATACCAGTTGCTAGCCCAACGGATTTTTGTGAGGATTTAATTAAACAAGTAAAGGATTTGCTAAATAGCCAGGGATTGAATTTGTACCCAACGGTATCATCATTGTCTCTGTTATTAACATTCTCATAGAGGTTGCATTGTCAGATTGCAGTGAACTTGGGATTTTATCCACATAGATCTTCCCATCTAAAAAGTTTTTGTTTTGTTTATTTTTCCACTGCTCTACCGAAGTATAAACTTCTTTAAAAAACATTTTTATACATACAATAGAATATACTTATAAGAAATACATTTTGTTAGAAAAGGAAGAACACTGGATGGCTTTCAGAACAAGGATGCAAACCTGGTTTAAACTTGAAGACACAGACAAATGATAGAGCCTGCCTAATCCCGTCCTCAGTGTGTATATACAAATCATCTTAACTACAGTTCTGCTTAGATTATAGGGGAAAAACAAATCTCGTCAGTTTTTGACCTTTAGGATTCTCTGGGCTCTTTTGATTCCTGTTTATGTATCCAGAGTAAATCAGCTTCATTCATTCACTCCAGTCTATCAAAGTAGGAGCATTTCCTGTGCAAAGAATCTCAGATTTGACTGCTGGTGCCATGATGGTAGAGAGTTAGTGGTGTAGTGGGCACCTTACTCCCTAATGATTCATTCTAGGTAAAATTTACAGCCCATGCATGCACATTCACATTCACGGGTGTCCATTCCTTCATCTCACCCTCTACTACTATATCTCTGTATGTTCAACACTGGAAGAAATTCCCTTGAGACTTTCCTCTGTTTTTACAGTCAGTTAAAGTAAATTCAGCTGGAATGACCTGGGAAGGAAAAGAAGTCCCATTAATTAAATTTTGTGCTTGAGCAACACAGGCTTAACTAGAATAAACATCACTCTTATTGTTTAAAATATGGTTGAGCATGTTTTCCTCCCTTAGGAACTGAAATCCTACCCCCCCCAACAACTCACTTTAATTTTGGAAATGATAAGAGTAGGGAAAAATTACCTCTGAAGTTCTTGTCTAGCAATGTTTTGTGATTTTTCCAATCAGCAGATAATAAAGAGAAACTCGAACACATCTTCCATTAATACCACATTAGAAACAATATTGTCATGGAAATTCTGTTTAAAACATTGCCTCAATAACTGGCCTGCAGCTCCTGTGATGGCATGGTAGCTGGCTAGGGCTCAGATGCACTTCAGCAGAGGCACAGAGGGAAGACAAATCTAAAAACATTTAGTTAGCTAAGGCGCCAGGAAATGCAATCTAAAAGCAGCTCATATTAGATGTCATTTCTTCTCAGGCTTCTGCTCTGAGGATCAACAGAAAACATTTGAATGCTTTTGTTCTGTTTTAGAAAAGACAGAGTGGAGTCTTTTAATCTGCAATTATCTCATTATCAGAAATCTGAATGCAGAGAGGAAGGTTAACATTGTGGATTTTATTTCTAGCCTGATCTTATATTGAGGGTACTCTTGCTCACATGTTAATGTTCCTCTCAATAAATATGTGCCTGAGAGAGAGATGGATTTCATTGGTGTTTTGAGTTTTGACAAGGATGGGAAAGGTATGAGCAGGATTTGGACCTGATCTTTGCTAATTCTGTGGTGAAAGGCTGAGTGTTCACCGTAAGCAAACCATTCACTCAATGTTTGTCATGGTTCATAAAAGAGATTGAGAACTCCATTCTATCTGGGTTGATTGTGTAATTTCTATCTGTGTAAGCAGGAGCTACAGCAGTGGCAGAACAGGTTGGGAGTCCCGTCATTATTTTGCTCTGTCAAATGAAAGGGAAAATCAGTTCCCAGGTAAACCTAAAAAGATTTGTGTCTGGTACTCTGCCCTAGATTCAGTATGTTGACAACAGATCTGGAAACAATTAATTACAGTACTATAAACCTCCAGATAAGGAAACCGAGTTGTCAGGAGAACGTCACATTTGCTCACAATGATGGAGCTAGGGGGAAGTGGGAAGCAATGACTAACTCCCAGGACTCCTGATTACTCTTCTAATGCCCTTGATTCTGGTGAGACATTAAACTCTAGCAGAAATATAAGTCTCTAGTGACATAAATCCAACCAAAAATGTACAATATGGCCATCTATTTCTAGAGAATTTGGAATCATGAGGATTAGAGTTGACCTATCAACACCAAGAGGAAGCCAGAGAAAACAAAGCAACTGCTTTGAAAGATTAGACAGTTGACAAGATTATAAGACTTGGGAGAAGACAGGTAGTACATTATCCCTAAAAGTGAGAGGAATCCAGACAGAGTCCCATCTGTTCAAAGAGTTAAAGAATTGGAGATAAAATATTATCAAGGCCAGAGAAACTAGAATTTTGAGGCCATAACTTTGAAATGGGGAGGCAAATGCGGGAAGCCTAGATTTTCACAAGTCTATAGAGGGTGCCTTGCTTGATATTTGTGCAATTAAAAGTTCCCATCACCCATTTGAGGGAGGAGAGACTCATAGCTCAAAGAACCCAGAGTTCAAGTTCTGTGAAGTTAACACATATTATAGAATTGGCAGTTCAGTACAGCTGCCCTTTGATGCTGTGTTCCATTATTCTTTTCCATTATTTTCTATTTGTGTTTGAGTTGGAATAACTTATATTGGAGTGTGATCAAGTTTCTTAATTCTTTCACCTTGACAAAATCTACTGATGAACTCAACAGAATTCATCTTTATTATCGTATTTTCTAGATTTCTACAATTTCTTGTTGCCTATTATAATTTCCGTCTCTCCCCTAAGATTTCTCATCTGTTCAGTCATTCCCTGTTTGGAACCAGATTGCTTAGTGAATTGATTGTGGAAATTTTGAAGTCCGTATTATAATTCCAACATCTAAGTAATTTTTTCTGTCATTCTGTGGATTGCTTTGTTTCTTGATAATGACTTTATTTTATTTTATTTCATTTTGTATATCTCCTTTTTTTTCAGCTGAATACAGAGACTAAAGTAAATATAAATCACACCCAGGTGTTTACATGCTTCAAATTTCTTTTAATTGCTTAGGATATAAGATGGCTTCAGTCACTTGTCTCATATTGGTTCTCCATTCAGCAAAATTCACTGGAGAATCATTGAGGTTGAAAGAATGAATAATTTGCTAATTTTTGCTGAGTATTATTCCATAGTATGAATGAAATATAATTTGTGTATAAGCCATAGGACATCTGGATTATTATTTGTGATCTCTCATGTTTGAAGTGATAATAGTTAAGCAGAGCTGAGAAGTGGATTTCAGAGATAGTCTCAGAGAAAAAGCTTATGTGACTTGACAAATCAGAGGAGTTGATGAAATGGTAATTATTCATCTTTAGCATCTGGGGATAATCTGTCTTTAAGTTGTGGTGATATTGTTGCCTTGTATAGATTGAATTATAAATAGCAAAAGTATTTTTAAACTATATGTAATTTGTAGTGTGTGGAGACCTTGGCATCTATCATGCGTTAACTTTAGGGTTACTTATCTACTGTTTGTCTTTCTCAGAAGGTCCTCCCTCCTATGCATGGGTGGTCCACCTTATTTATTTAGGTCTTATCTGCCTTTTAGCACATCTCACTTTCCCAAAGACTTTTCCTAACCACTGACCTGACAGCTACTCATGCACTTTTCATTACTTTTGTATTTTGTAACATTGTTATTAGCAGGTATTATTACCTCATATCATTTGTATTTGAGCAGGACCCCAAGCAGTGGTTGGCATCTGACAGGAACCCAGTACAAATATACAGGCATGGAAAACTGCAGATGTACAAGCCAGCAGCTATTTAAAGCAGATGACCAATATAATAGCACCAGAAATAACAGCACCTTGAGGTACACTGAGGATGAACAATAACGTATACAAATTTCTTAGCAATGTTTGGCACTTGATGAACATTCTATGATAACAGTCCCAAGTCATCACTTCCATCAACATGTGCTATCTAAACTCCTTTGCCTTCTCAGTGGCAAGCCTTTTTTAATATGATCACACAGTAACACAATAGTTACATAAAGAGAATCTTTGGTCAGAAAATTATAATAAATTTTGCCTCCAATCTTCTAATTAAAATAAAAGATGTTCTCTTAAATTAAATTAGACTAATAAAAAAATAAGCCACAGGTTGTGTTGTGTGACTTTTGCTGGGAAGACATGAACAAATATCTGTTTTCTCCAGTTAGGGCAAGGATGACAGACCGAAGAACTGCTTCCAGTCAAGTCAAGTTCACTGAGCCAGTGAGTTTACCGGGGTTCCTAACAGTAATCTGAGTGAGGGGTTATTTACAGGAATACAAATGACTCAAAGTCAGCATCATCAGCAAATAGTCCACCTCAGTATGGGTGACAATTCATAGGAACTGCACCCCTAGAGCTCCCTGTGTGGTCGGCACGTAGCTTGACTGGTTGGAGCGCCCCCTCTCCCCAGCAATTGGTAGTGCTTTTATCAGCTGGGGGAGGAGGCACGAGGCTACCTAGGTTTTATGAAACTCCCTATTCTGGTTTTCACATTCTTCTTTACTATTTCCTGGTCCTTGAAAGAAGTATTATAAGTGTTTGATTATTTGCCTCTATCTAGTCACTTAGTTTCAGGAGTTTCACTAGTTACAAGTCTCTGCAGTATGCCTCCCACCATTTAGAAGTTTCCTTTCAGGACCAATAGACTGACATCAGCAATAACCTATGAGCAGAAGCAGAAGTCTCCAGGAAGAGAAGAAGTCTACCAGGCACTTCAGATTCACTCTGTCTCTTCACCAGAGCCTACAGGTTTTTAAGATATGAACATTTACTTTGGCTGATAGTACCAATTATGACTTACCCTCTATGGAGTATACTTTAAATTCAATTGTGAAGTAGATGGTTATCTCCATAATAGTGGTGCCACTATTATACCAGTGGGCACATCTTCCCTGGCCTATGGTACTATAGCATGAGAGGTCCATAGCTTAAATGGGCCATTGGAACAATTCCCCTAGCAGTACTGCCAAAGCTAGTCAGTAGGGAAAAAGCCTCTGACTCAGCCACAGTCCGATTGTCCTTCCTATAGCTAAAGTGTGCATTGTCTTCATGAAAAGGGGACTCACACTATAATTCTGCCATGCAGCCAACATTAACAACAATAACTTTTATGGTTTATGGAGTTATAGAGTCTTCCCTGGCCAATACCTCACAGAGAGGTATCCTACCCCTAGTTCTGTGATTTTTATCCAACATCCTTGTGGTTCCATGGAGTGGCTATTCCTAGTTATGCAGGTTGCCTTTGTTTAAAAAGCTTTAACTACTATTTTTCCTGATCTTCCAGGTTTTTTTTTTCTCCAAATCTGTAAGAAACTTAAGGGTTAATGATATGCAATGAAACCTTTATACACAGGTTAGGCAGGATCTCTGAAGGCCAACCATCATATAGTCCATGTAAGTACCAGTTAGTCTTGAGTGGCTAAGGGAATATTTGAAAAGAAATATAAGATCTAATATAAAAAAGCAATTCATTGCTTCTGCCAGTCGTTCTGATAGAAGCAATGTTGGGTCCAGTGGCATGGATAGGAAACAATATCACATCAGATCCTCCATAGAGCACAGGCATCTCCCATGAACTATCTCACTTTCCTGGGGTGCTAGTGCTTCTTGGGGCCACTAGATATCTCCTCACCCCGATAGCCTTAGTGTGACTCGTTTATATGTTCATCCTGACTCCAGTTCAAGGAGGTGGAGGGACATGCTTTTGCTTGCCATGCTTTCTGCTTGATTGAGCTCCCTGTATCTGATAGGTTCCTAGCTAGAATCATGGCCCTTGATATTCTATCAGCCTTAGCTGGCTTCTGATAGGGCCCAAGGTTGCATGACTAATTCCCACCTCCAATATACACAGCATACTCAGCATACTTTCCATCCCAATGACAAATGTAACTTTTTTTTTCATTTGTGCTGTTTTATCATTTATGTCCTTTTGTGAACTGTTGTCCAGGCCTCAAATCATTCTCAATCTCACTAGCACAGCATTTGACTTTCTATTTTTTTTTTTGAGAGAGACTTCAGCTCAACCAAAATCAAGTCTGTTTTGCCTTTTATCTGCCTTGCAATTCTCACCTCTCCTCTTGTTTGCTTTAACACCATATAAACTTGATAGACATGCTGGTTTAAGTCATTCTGATCTGCTAAAGACTTTCCTATCACATAAAAATCATGTCTCACCATGGGACTCAGCCAACCCACTAAATCCCCGTATCAGCCCCAAGGTCTATGTTGAGTCAACCTCTTTCTTAATCCTCCTGTGAACACAATTCTATCCCACTCAGTGAACTGAGCAATAAATACTGCTTCTGCCATGCCTGTCATTCCTCTACTGTCTCTGTTATTCATGGAGACACTCCAGCTAGCTGAGCTGCCTGAAATTCACCCGTAGAGCTCTAGGGCTGCAGCTTTTATGAGTCACCACCCATGCTGGGGTGGGGTTTTCAGTGATGCAGCTGCCTTTGAGCCACCTATGACCCTGTAAGTAACCTTTCACCCGTATTCTTGTCAATGAACTCAGTTGTTCACAAAGCTAGTTTTGGGTAGAATAATTGCTTTGTTCTGCATTAGTGTCATATTTTGGGTGAGCAGAGGGCAAACACACTATCACTTTGTAAGTAGTGACTTAAATCTGACATGGGATAGATAGCAATCATTTTTACAACATAATGTGTTCTTGAACTAACCCTGTAAGTCCTTGCAGTCTATACCCAGGCTTTATCCTTTCCTTATTCCATTAATTTTCTAGGTAATAGTTGGTAGGAACAATTTTCAATTGCTTCTTATCTATTATGAAGCAATCTAGTGCTGGATGGATTAATTATGTATAGAGTGCTCACAAGAAATGAGATGGGCAATTTTTGAATGTTGAACAGGGCTGATATTTTCCTAGATTTTGTCTGGTCCTCTGGTTTATTATGACTTATTTATTTGCAAGATTTTTGAAGGAGTCCATTCAAATGTTGGGTAAACTCTTTATTTTTTGTGCTCCCCACCCTACATTTTTGTCCTTCACACAACAGATGCCTATTGCCTTATCTCAATCCTGTTTATCTTCATAGGGAAGATAACTTGTTGGGAATTTTCTGGGAAAAAATTGTTGGTTCTTTGCATATCCAGTTTTGCCTCTTCTGGCTGTGGTTTTGTCAATCTTTTTATGATCAAATTCAAGTTAAAAGCGATTCAGTAGGGTGAAAAACACATTTATGTCAAGGCAGAGGCAGACTGACCAAGTAAATTTGTCCATGTCTAGGCAAATTCAAGGAAATCCTTCTTAATTAATTACTCTCTTCAGCTCTAAATCCATGAAACAAGGTTTTCTCCCCAGTTCTTCTTGCCCTCTGGGGTAATCATTTGTGTAGCGGCTTCTGCCATTACTGATTGTATTCCAAATGGTATGCAGGTGACACTTAGTATTACATAGTTCTCTATTTGGCTTAATCAATTGCTCAAGATTAGAAGTAATATGTTGTGTAGTTACTTAGTATCATCTTCTACTCCTGTTTGTTTGATGATATATCTCCTGGGAGTGGGTTGTGGGGAGTATAAGGCTGCTTAACTACGAAATCAGCAATCTCTCCCATCATTCCAGATACATAGATCAGTAGCATCAAGTGGAAGAATGCAGAATGGCCACAGATTTTTTTTTAATTTAACTCCAAAACACATTCTAAACCATGACTTCTTCAATTAGAGGCTATAATCTCTATGACTGTTTTCTTTGCACATATGACTGAATTTCTTTAAGCTCCAGATGAAAAGAAAATCTCATCAAAAAACCCATCTGAGATATGTGAGCAGGTTATTAGAGTGATGGAATTAGGCTGGCCAATATGGAGAGTGAATTTAGGAGCCATCTTGGGTCCAAGAGTACAGCTCCAGGGATACTGGTACATACAAGAAAGGTAGCAGGAGCATGAATCACCAAGCTAAACTTTCAAATCCAGTTGGGGTGTCCAAGTTTGGGAGTTCAGCTGCAGCATCAAAAGCACGAGCTGTCTGAGAAAAACAAGGTGAATGAACTGTGGACAAGGACTATGTCAACAGGAACATATACATGTGGGAAGAAGTGAGACAGAGGAGAGAAGGAGGACAGAAGAAGTAGGGTCCACGGAGAGCCTCTGCCATTCTCTACTCACTCTGTAACCGAGTGGCTTTGTATGCTTCCTATGCTCCCCAAGAGTTTCTTTCTTTGTAAACCATTTTTTTTCATTCTTTAATTTTTCTTTAATTTCATTTTATTTTGTGCTTTTTCCCCATTGTTGTTGCCTGTATGTTGGAACAAGAGTGCCTGCCATCATCTAATATATCAGTCAAAGTTGCAGCTTGCTTTTTGAAATCATATCAAGCTGGAGTAAAGGTTGTTCCCCCCCCTCCCGTTATCTCTGTTTGCTTGTTTTGTGCTTATGAGCAAGAATGAAAGTGAAAAAGCAATATTTTCCTAAAACAACCCAAGGCAAGAAACCACTAGGTACAAATCATTGATTGCATGCCCCCTCGTGGGCTCGTTATCCTATTGACAGTTTGTCTGAGATACAAATTAATGCTGTCTGTTCTAGGAGAAATATTATATTCATTCAATGTTGAGTAAATCCATATATTAAAGCCAAACATTGATAAATAATGTAGGCCAATAAACCCGAAAAGGTCTATTTCCACATTTCCTAGAAGAGTGACAGCATGCTACTGTTTTTAATGGTTCTCACTGTTGCCATTTCATATGTGTGAGTGATGATTCAGTGGTTAAGTCTCTGATTTATTAATTAGAATGCAGTTTCCAGTGTGCTGATGTTACCCTGAGTTGAATGATAAGCACATATTTTAAATATGAGGTTTGGCAATTGCACAGTATTTTAAGTTGGCTTGGAATATGTAAAGGATAAAAATCTCTCAGGGGTACAGGGGATTCAGATCACTTCCCTGTGAACTGGCAGTTTAAACACAAAATTAGCATTTGTTTTCCAAGGATGAAACACAGCAGCATATGACTTTTAAAGCAATATTTCTTTAGAAAACATTTTATTTTTCCTTGAAAACCTTCCATCTACTGGTCCTTACTACCAAATCCAAGTCTAAATATTTTGAAAGATTGCTTTCCTATGAGTATTTGGACGAAAACATCAACATGCACGGGGAAGATTTTCATCAACTGCTTTCCTGAAGGCAAGTTCCTTGCTAAAACTTTCTTAATTAATGACCTTTTCCTTGGAATTACCCTTTATACAGGTAAAACCAGTAACCATTCCCCATTGGTTATTTTTTTTTTGTTGTTATTATTGCTGCTCCACAGCTATTTGAAGTCCATAACTTCCAGCCACCCTCCTCAGAATTACTTATTTTTCATGGTTTCTCAATCCTAACAAAACTCGTCTCACAATTTGGTGATGTAACATTCAATTTCGGAAACAGGAAAAGCCTGAGCATAAGAGTTGGTGTTTTCTGGTGAGAAGATCTTTCCTCAGTGAGTACACTGAATGTCATTGGGTTGTTTTTGAATTGCCATCCCAAAAACTTAAGTATAACATTCAGAATAAAGATCCACTACTCTGTAATGTTCACAATACGCTTATTTCTTACCTCTTAAGTTCTAACAAAAAGTCAGTAAAATACGTCAGTATAGACAAAAGCAGGAGTTTCTTGGTTCCACAGAATAAACATTTTTGAGAATGTAGGAAATAAAGGCAGTGGTACCTAAGGTTTCTGGATGCTAAGGAAGCTGAGATGTCCTGTCCCCAAGCATGCTGGCTGGTTTTATGTCAACTTGAAGAGAGAACCACTGTTAAGAAGATTCCCCCACTGGGTTAGCCTGTAGGTAGTAAGCCTATGGTTCATTTTCTTGGCTGATGATTGATGTGGAAGAGCCCAGCTCATTGTGGTCAGTGACACCTCTGTGCAGATGGTCCTGGGACTATAAGAAAATAATCTAACCAAGCCAATAAACAACATTCTTCCCTGGCCTCTGCATCAGTTCCTGCCTTTGGGTTCTTGCCCTGCTTGTGATCCCATCCTGAGTTAACTCAGTGGACTGTTACCTGGAGGTGTAAGATGAAATAAACGCTTTCCTTCTTAAGTAGCATTAGGTCATGGTGTTTTATCACAGTAATAGAATCCCTAAGACACCAAGCACAGAGATGGTTTCTACACTTTCAAACATTCTTTTGGTACATCTCTGCCTATATCTGGCAACTCTTGCATGGAAATTAGAATCCAGAGTGCAAACTGCCTTGCATTCAGTGGCCCAGGAGGCTCTCTCAAAAGGTCTTCCTTGAAGCCAGATTGAAGGAGGCTCCTCCACTACCTTCCCAGATTTGTTTGAAGTGAGGAAGCTGACTCTAAACACATTAATTGTATACCTCTATGGTTTCAACAACTGTGCCTCATTATCCACCAGAGCCAAGGCAAGGCTATTTCTACCATAAGTCACGAAGGTTTCTCAGGAAAATTCTGTTTGGAGAAGCTGATATATAATCACTGCCATTAAGTGCAATGTGTGCCTTAAGTAGAGATTCTCAAGAGCCTTTGTCTCCCTCAACTTCCCACATGAGGACCCTATTTTGGCTTACCTTGGAAGCCTTAAGCTATGAGTCATACGGTGGAGCTGACTACAAGCTTCTGACATATTCTTTTTTTCTTCTCCTTTATTATTTTACTTGATTTGACAAAAGAAAAGAAGAGATGAGAGCCACCGGATTGGTCAGTCAATTTAGAACAATTTGATCCTTCATTAAAGAAATCTACAAATTACTATGTTCAGTTTTACAAAAGCTACTGAATGTTTACTATTTGTCCAAAGAAAAATGTAAAGCATATTTTCTCTCTCCAAGGCTTTCAGGTTAAAGAAGATATTTAAAGGGAAACGTCATGATGAAAATAGCACAAGGGTGAACACACACACACACACACACACACACACACACACACACACACACACACGGGAG
Source organism: Peromyscus californicus insignis (assembly GCF_007827085.1). Classification (NCBI taxonomy): domain Eukaryota; kingdom Metazoa; phylum Chordata; class Mammalia; order Rodentia; family Cricetidae; genus Peromyscus; species Peromyscus californicus. The sequence goes on along the minus strand of NW_026294469.1, from coordinate 68,050,621 downwards.
GGATTTAATGGATATGTGTGGAAAGAATAGAGATCCACTGTCAGAATAGTTAACTCTGTTTGGGGCAGAGATTCCCCAGGGCAAAGTGTAGGCAACCACAGGAGACAGGTAAATATATGAGGTATATTTGTGTTAGGGGTAGGATTGGGAAGGAATGCTAACATGAGAAACTTTAGAGAAAGTGAAGATTTTTAAAAAAGGCTTTTCTCTTGGCAAAAACTATTGAACACATGTTCTATACTAAAATTTCATATTTGCTGTATATTAATGCAAACAATCAAAGTTATAGGCTGAATCAGCCATGTATTCTGATAGCATGGAGATCCACAGTACGCAAAACATGTATTGTATGACAGGAATAATGGAGCCATCCAAGATCTTGGTGAAAAAGGAGGTCTTCAAAAGAGAGAGCAAAGGCATGAAAGCAAGACATCAAGATGGTGTTGGAGAAAGAATCTACCAAGCAAACTGAATAGCAACAACTAAGGCCCTGAGCAAACATACTAATCATGTTAAAAAACAAAACAAAACAGACAAACAAAACTGTCATTTGAGTTGAGAGTGTCTACAGATTTTCAGTGGTAGCCAAGGCCGCATTCTGGTAGCTCTTGAGACCTTCATAAGAACTTTGATTCACAGTGACATACATGGGAAGAAGTAAGATCTAGGCAGAGGAACGGCATGCTGTGATTCACACTCAAGCTTTTTCTCGCTGTCATTCTGAGTGTAGCTATCATAGCAAGTCTTGTTAGGAGACAAGTAAATAGGAAAGAATGGAATGTTTCTGAGATACGCAATCAGGCCACTATTTCTGGAACTCGAGGAGGCACAGAAACAGTAAAAGAAGAAAACGGTTGATGAAAGGTAAAGATTTTAATAGACTTTACTTAGTTGTTCTGCTACAGGCAAAACAAAATGTGTAAGGGTCTTTAAGGCAAGGCATGGGCCAGCCTATGGACACTTTAAAATATTGCAGTGATGTTACAGGGTTGAAGGCGGTTAATACTGAAGTCAGAGGAAGAATGTAGTCTGGGATAAACAGTGATCACATGAGCGAAAGAAGTAGTAAGAGAGAAGGATAACCAAGGGCTGACCAGAGTTTTTCAAAAATTTTCCTTGTTATGATTTAACCACCAAAGGAGGTTAATGATAAAGAGAAAGCATGGTTTAATTCCTGCCAGAAGTTTCAGAGCATTTTCATCTGTGCACCCATTCTCTGAGAATTCACCTTTCCATGCTTCTTAAGTCAGCTGCAAATGGATTGCCTGTCAAATATATGTGTTTATAAGAGGAAGAAACAAATAGCCTGCTTACAGGCATAGAAGGGACCTATCTTTTCTCTAACTGTACAGACCTTGAAATTGCCCATTTCTGATCATTTCCCATCCTGTTTTAAAGTCCACCTAGACTGTGTTACCCATCCAGAAAGTTTTCTGTTCTGTGTCGATGCTACTTTAATTCCCTAGCTTGATGTATGAAGACACAGTTATCGCTGCAGCGGGATTTTCCATATCCTTTCCATCATAGTTATGGCTCTAGCCTAACAGGAACTTCGCTGGAAATGAATGCTAGAAATCATAATGGCATTTGTTTCATGCAGCTTTATTTAGGGAAATGCTATCTGGAACATGAAATAAGGAACTGCCCTAGAAAGGTATAAACAACTGAATCCCATAAAGTCATGTTTTGGTGTCAAGAATATTGTTTCCTGGCAATATGTTCGGGATGTTTTTATTTGCAATCCATCCTGTCTTCTTTAATTTTACTTAAAAATTAATGTGTTGACTTCACTATCAAGTTAAAGATTGCTAGGGTGATTAAGCTCTTCTGTTTTATATGTAAACAGGAGTCCTTATGATAGCATAAGAAACGGTATCAAGAGACTATAATCCTATTTTCCTTTGTTGCTCACCCAAAGCTGTTTTTATTCAATGCATATTTACAGAGAATCTCCTATTTGTAAGATTCTACTTGGCCACTCTGTCTATTCAGTGATGAATTATGGGGTGCAGTACTTTTGCTCAGCATTTTGTAACCATATATGGAGGTTGCATAAAACATAAATATAATAAAGATTCACCAAATACCATGAGATGAAAAATACCATGAACCTGGAGGAAGAGAGGATTTAAGTATCTTGCATAGGAATCAGCATTGACTAATAGTGGGCTCTGAGAGATTGTCAAATTATGAAAACTGAACAACTGACCTGCTGCATGTATGAAGTCTGGGCCTTAAAATGTTGAGTAAACAGTATAAGAATATTCTAAACTGGTAAGAACTAGAGGAGTAAATACAAAATTAAGAATTATCACAGCGTAGTTGAGAGCTCAGGGTGAAAATCAGTGGTTTTAGAACGGTGAATGACACGGTGCTGGAGAGAAAAGGACCACCCTTGATCAAATACTTAATTCCCTTCCAGGGGATGATAGTCATCAACTGTTCTAGACTGGAGTGCAGCCTAGTGCCATGGATGCAAATCAGGAGATGGTGGAAAGATTAAAGTTAATGATAAATGGCTGACTGGAGATGATACTTACAGAGGGAGCAGCTTTGGTAGAAGAAGATTTAAGGGGATATATTTTATAGGTATTTCAGGAAGATAATTTACAGGCTTTGGTGATTTCCTGGATATGGGAATTGTAGGTGAAAGTGAGAATCAACAGGTTGGAGCCTGTTAACTGAAGTAAGTAAGCACTTGCTACTAAGAAAAATAAAAGCCCCTCTAAATGAAGAAAATGTATTCATTTGGTTGGCTGATTGATAAAACAGCTACTCATGAATTTTAATATATTTTAAAGTAGTTATTCATGGAGAAAGATTCAAAGGTATCTTTAGACATGTTCTCTATCTTCCTCAAAATGTGCATCAATTAGGATGGGCTTTTCCCCTCTTCCCTTTCTCATGGTTTCAGAGTGTGCACTGGGGGCATGAAAGCACCTGTTCATCACCTTCTGTTTCTAAAACATCTCTGAAAGATAGGCTAGACACTCTTATAAAACAATTACAAAAATCATTAGCCCTGTGGATACTCAAATTTCAGTCTTCGAGTATTAAATTGCAAGATCACCACTACAATCAGCTGTTAGTGGCACTCTCTAGTTAGTGTATTCATTAGTTCCTGAGCATTACTGATACTTAATCAAAAGGCACTGACTCTAATTCATCTCAGCTCAGATAATTTAGGTTTAGTTGTATATTTTAATTACTTGGTACTAATGTAAGATTTTTGGAGGTCTATAGCTCATAAAGGAGTTATAATTTTTAATAGCACATGCAGTAGAAAATAAAAATCAACCTCTACATTTATGCAGCAGCCCTTTGTGATTCTAAAAGAAACAAAGAACTTCTTCCTAACAGATCAGTCAGTAGATTTTTTGTATGAGTAAATTCCCTTTAACATATAAGAACCTCTAATGCCGCCAGGCTCCCCTTTGCTTAGTCATTCTCTAAGTCTAAAGGCTGTTACCCTTTTCTTGAAGCTCTATTTATTCTTAGGAAGCTGCTTACTCACATTAACCTTCCCTCTAGACATTTCAAGGTTGCTCCCTTGCTAGAATAAAATTACATCTTAATAGTAGTTGGTACTTTAGGATTTATAGAGCATTTGGCTATCCTTTATCTCATTATTCTCTTAACAGTCTCTCAATGTTGTGATACAAAGCCCATATCCATTATGGGAAAATTATCTTTCTCAATAGGCTATTGAGGCAAAGAGATATTTGAAAATTGAGGCCCTCCTATGAGCAATAGCCACTAAGGATAAAGATTGCCTATAGTGTATGGCTCTGAGGGAGAAATGAGGATCTCCTCAGATGTAGGATGCACAGGAAATTAGGGAACAGGTCTTGAGTATAACCACTTGGTTTCAGACTCTGGCTTGGCCTTTTAACAGTTGTGTATTTCCCAAGGTGTTCATTTCCCCAACAGCATAATCACAGGATAAACAGGACTGATCTATGCAGCATGAAGAGCAATGCTTACACTCAATATTATAGCTCTCTAAACACCAGAGGGGTTGTGACTGAATAATAATACATGGATGTCCACAAAGGAAACTCTCACTGCTAATTGTAACCCTAGCTTCAAAATTATCTCCTAAGTAGCCCTATCTCCAATGAATAATCCTTTACTAAAATTTTACTGAAAAGTCTGCTCACAGAAAACTACACCTTCAGATGCAACTACTCATAGCTTGTGGCTTTAAGAATTATTTCTCTTTGGTCAAATCAGTTCATACATTTAGAGGTCACTCTTCTTAGAATCCAGTACTGCATATATCTATCCTTATTTCTAATACAGACACCTTTTATACTGCTTCCTCCAGTGGCAATATCTCAGTGCAATACCAAAACTAAGATATTAATGTTTGCACAGGACCTATAACCAAATTGCAGGTTTCGTTTAGAATTTACTCACTTGGCTCTCAGATCTGATCCTGGGCCTACTGAGTTATTCTGTCACTCTCATTACCTGGCTACATCTAAAGAGACATTTTGTAAGGCGACTCCCAGCTTTGCTTTGTCCTAATGTGACTTCCACATTTTAGCTTAGGCTAATGCTAGGGTAGGATATTTGTTGTCTCGTTGGTACTTCATGTCAGGGGGTAGATGTTGCTCTATATGCTCCTAGAGGAATACACCTTGGAAAGCTAGTTAGGATGAGCCCTGCTGTGTTTCTTTACTCTTACCATATTTCCCTTTACATGTACTAGTCATTAGAAGCAAGTCACTATTTCAATCCACAGTCAACCAGAGGAAATATGGCTTTGTCCCCTAAAGAATGTTTGAACACGAGTTAAAGTTGGCATGGAAGTATAAGACATATTTTTGGTAACACAATCTGAGACTATAGTGAAATCTAAGTCCTCTTTAGAGGCTCATTTATAACTTTAAGAAGGTATTAGAAGATCTTCATAGCAACCTTCTCTTTCTTAAAAATGTTTTTAAAATCATGAATTCAGTGTTAAGAAACTACTGAGGTTATATATATATAAATCTTGTGTGATAATTAATAGTTTGCACACATATGTTCATAACTAGGAAATTCATGATAGCCTGAAACAAAATCAATTCAATTTACTGATTGTTCTGGTAAGAGCAGTATAAATTGTGGCATAGACCTATGAGGGAATATTATATCCCAGGGAGAACAAAACAACTGCTGGTCTAAGGAACAACACAGTCCCCTAAGTCAAAGTGAGTAAAAGAATATTTTCAGTTTATTCTATTTATGTCAAAATCAAAATCATGAAATATTTATTCATGTTGTTATTAATTGGGTTATTAATCCTCTGGGGAAGGAAAATCCTTAGGAAGTAACAAAGATTTCCTAGTTTGAGAAGTGTACTTAATTTTAGAAAATTAATTAATTTATGCACTTAAACATAATTTGGAAATTTTTTTGTTTTGTTTGTGTGTTTATTTTCAAAATTGCAATTTAATTACAACAATCCTCCCTTCAAATCTTACCTATCCCTACTCTTCTTCAAATTTATGACCTAATTTTTATTAATTGTATATATTCCTAAATAGAACTTGTTGAGTCCGTATAATGTTACTCATACGGTGTTCTCAGGACTGACCATCTAGCACTGGACAAACACTTGGTGTGCTTTTCCCTCAGGAATACCGCCCCTCCCCTCCTATCTTTACTCACTTGTCTGCCGATCTCCGCGTAGGATTAAGGCTTTATGGGCTTTTCCCATCCAGTCTGGAATGCTTGTTGATATCATTCTTGTTCAGCTCATATTTGGGCAGTCATGTCAGTGAGACTTTATGGGTACAGCTTCTAATGTTGCTAGGATACACAATTTCCCATCAGACTCCTCTGGATCTTTCTGCCACATCTTCCAACACGTTCCTTCTACCTCAAGTGAAAGAATGTTTTGTGGATGTACTCATTAGGACTAGTCAGTGCCAAAGAACTCATGGTTAATGGATGAGCCTACAACCACTAATTTACTAACCAGCATACTCCCTAAGCACAGTCTGCAAATACTTGTCCTTATATCCACAGAAGTGTAGTCTGCACCCCACATCCAGGAAGCTTCTCTTTGCAACGGATGGAAACTCTTCTGTAAGTTATATTTTAATTGCTGTAAAAGCAAGTAAAGGTGGTTGTGCTGCTTATGGGGACTATCATTCAGGATTCCAAAACTTTCACTGGAAAAAGTTGAGAGCAGAATGTGAAAACTTGAAAGTTTCCAATATAGCCATCAGCATGAGCCCATTTTATATATGAGATGGGATGGCCAGGGAAATTATTTTCATACTCATTTCTAATAGTTCTTTCCTACTATCTTAAATATATAGAAATTAAGAGAATTGTTTCTTACTTTCCAATCAGAAAACTGTATTAGATGATATTAGCTGGCACCCGAGACACATCTAACATTGCTGTAATTTGGGGGAGTTTACGAAGACGACTGCCTCATTTCCTATCTGTTCATGCTAATCTTTCAGGATTCAGCACATGACCATGCTAAAACTCAAACTTCCTTTGCTTTCCAATTTGTATTTTGCAGAATACAGCCATTCAACACACACAAAATTTTGATTTACAAATGTTTTGTCACAATGAGTTTCTTAATATGAATTCTATTCTCCACTATTATTTAGGGATCTTCCATAATAGTTTTGTGACTTCAACTGCAAATTGTTTCAATAATCTGAGATTTAATATATTGAGCTAGAAACTTGAATTCATATAGTGGTATTAAATAATTTTGTGGTTGTTAAGTCAGTCATGCTATTTATTCTATGACAAGAGCCTCTTCCTGGATTGAGTGCAGAGTAAGTAAAATTGAACAAACTTACTGACTCTGGTATTTAGTAACATGATCTGTCCTTAAGCAATAGACTTGACTCATAAGCTTTTTGTCTTGTTCTATTTAGAAATTTAAAGGTGTGCTTTTTCCCTCTTAGTCATTCTTGGAATAAGGCCAAATCCAGTCCAATTTTGTCTTTATGAAAATTTACTATTATTTTATGTTATTTTCTAATATCTTTTGTTTCTTATACATCTTTGGGTAAAATAATAGCTAAGAGGCAATATTGTTCACAGAAATGGAGGAGCTTTTTCAAGAATGAAATATAGAATTATGAGAGTCAACTTTGCTACTCTATGACCCTGATTCAATGCTTAGTCAGAATTCACTTCTTTATTTCACTATTTCTTCATTACTTTTGTTAGTGAATGGTAGACAAAGGAATCTAATAATGTGGCCACACTAGGAAGAAGAATGAAGAGGTCTAGTGTACCAGAAATCTAGCTTCAGAGTCCTAGGATGAGTCTTAGGTTTAAGTAGAGATCAGAGGCATGTATAACTAAGGGGTTCCAGTCAATGTCATTATTGGGCCACCATTGTCCTAGCTTCAGTCTTCCCTGCAAGGAGACCTGACTAGTTGTCAGAACTGTGTGAAGTCTCTTTCTGGAAACAAGATCCTCCTCTGACTGGTACTAAGCCTCTGTCTTTTATTTCTTCCATCATGAGACTCCTGGAGAAATTCTAGTTTTGTGAGGTCTGTTGTCTCAGTAGTGATAGTCAATGGAAAAGCCATAAGTGTCTATTGAAAATGTGTTCATTCTGGGCTGGGGAGATGGCTCAGTGGGTAAGAGTGTGTGCCATGTAAACACGAGGATATGACTTTGGACCTCTAGCATTGTGTAAAAGCTGAGCTTAGATATTTAAGCACATAATCCAGATTTTGTTTTCTAGCTGGCCAACCAAGCTGAAAACTGGAGTGCTCTAGTAGGGGACTCTGTCTCAAGACGATGAAATGAAAAGTGATAGAGCAGGACACCTGACATTTTCCTCTGATGTCTACATGCACATCACATAACTGTACATACCCACACACAAATACATTTATAAACACACACACACACACACACACACACACACACACACACACACACACACATTCCAAGACAGTTACAACTCTCCACTCTCTGTTTATATACCTCAATCTTGAGATGAGCTATGCCTATTTGAAATAAGCCTATAATGTGGCATGAAACAATATCATAAACAGAATAGGACTAGGAACCAGGCCTACAGGATACCCGGTTCCAAGTGTCTCACTATGAAGCCTAGGCTGTTTCCAAGCTACTATTGTTCCAACTGTTTTAGCTTTGCAAGTGCTAGGAATCAGAGGTCAGAAACCATTACAATGCCAAGCATGACTTCATTTTGATTTGGAAAACTTTCCTGTCCCCAAAGGGCTGTCTCTAAATGATATTTTCTGGAGACAGTTCACATTAACTGTCTGGTCGTTCCTCTTCACCAGGTTAAGATCTGTCCTTGTTGGTCTAATCTGATCCCCTGGTTGGGGGTGGGGAGAGTATATAAAAGATGGTGAGTATTGACTGCCAACAAACCTTTATAGCCAATTTTATGCAACTAAGATGTATAAAAAGAGGACCCTCAAGGCAGAGTTATTTGGCATCTCTCCTTGTTCTTTAGTACTGTGAATGATGTTCTATTATCTCAAAAATACAGCCCAGGTTCTGTGGTTGGAAGTTATGCCATGGAATATACAAACAGCGGGAACAAAACATTACTAAACAATAGCCAACACAAATACCACTGAAAGAAAACTAGTTTGGGGCCAATGAGATGCCTCAGTGGGTAAGAGAACTTGCTGCTAAGTCTGATGATCTAAACCTGATTCCAGGACCCACATAATAGAAGGAGAGAAATGACACCCGCAAATTGTCCTTTGCCCTCCACATGAATGTGTAGATGCTAGTTAGAATACACTCACATGCAAAAATCTTTAAAAATTTTCAAAGAAAACTAACTAGTCTGAAAATCTTTTTTATAGTTGAACTTCTTAGATGACTGTGTGGTTCATTTTAACTGTCAATTTTACACAACTCAGAGTCACCTGGAAGTTATAAAGAGGAACAATGAGGAACTGTCTACATTGTATTGGCCCATGAGCATGTCTGTGGGGGATTGTCTTAAGTAAGTTCATTAACGTGGAAAGACCCAACCTACTGTGGTAGACCATTCCTATAGGCCAGAGGTTCTCAAGCCATGGGTTGTGACCTCTTTGACAAACCTCTGTCTCCAAAAATATCTACATTACGATTCATAACAGTAGCAAAATTACAGTTACGAGGTAGCAATGAAAACAATTTTGTGGTTGGGGGTCACCACAACATGAGGGACTGTATTAAGGGGCCACAGCATTAGAAGGTTGAGAACCACAGCTCTAGGCAGAGGCCGGTGGGCTGTCCAAGAGTGGAGAAACGGAGCTGAGCTCAAGCAAGAAGGCACACATGCACTCGTTTCTGCTGACTGTGGCTGTGATGTGGCTAGCTCTTTCATCCTCCTCCCGCTGTGACTGCCCTGCACTGATGGACTATTGCCTGGAATTGTGAGATAAAATGAGCCTTTTCCCCCTACGCTGCTTTTTGTCAGGGCATTTTATCACAGTCACAGAAACGGAATGAGGACAGTGACCAGTGTCATATAACTTTTTATCTGGTAAGAGACATACCAGGAGTTTCAGGTGTTAAGACCGGTTTATCTTTTCTTAAAGAACGTAGCCAAGATGTAATTGGGAACACATGAACATGGGCTTGGTAATGGTTAGCCTCACTGACAATTCTACATGGGAGCTTAGTAAAGTCCTCTCCCAAGCCTGTACCTGATAAGGCTGATAGGCTTACAACAGAGAAGTAAATAAAGTTAACATATGAACGATCCGACCACAATTACAGTACTACACAGGATCACTATAGAGATATCTTTTGTATATGAACACATTTTCTACCTTTGGAGCAAAATTTAGAATCTCTGGCTCCGTACTAACGTACATTGGGCTTCTTACAATTTAGAGAACAGTGCTAGTATACACCAGCAATCGTTTTTTGATGTACAAGTTGTATGTCATATACTCAATAACAAAATTCTTGTTTCAGCAGGGTAAATAGCTCTAGACCAGGGTTTCAAATAGCAGCTGTGTATATGCTTATGAAATATATATATATATATCATATATATATATATATATGATATGTATATATCACACAAGATGGTGCATGTATTTAATTTGCCACTTTCTGAGTTGAACTTACAATGTTTTTGCTCTCACACTCTCATGTGTAGAATCTTTTAGTGTCTCTTCCAGAGATCATCCCTGGTACAATATCTTGAAGCCCCCATGGCCAGGTCTCCTAACTAGGCCTTCCCTTCTTGGATTACTATGAACTCTGAGATGACGTGGTCACTTCCTCACTGTGTGCCCGTCACTTCTGCTTCACCGAGCAGCTCTTCCTCGTTAGGAAATTAACTTCACAGCGGCAGTACGTACTGCCTGTTGCTTCTGCAGCCCCCTTGGGAGCTGAAATTGTCAGGGAGGTGACTCCAGAATTTGTCAGATTTTTCATTTGGCAGTCACTTCCACCAGTCATCTGGCTATGTGTGCCATCTACCGCCACACACACCGAAGTCTCTGCACAGTATCCACCTGTGTCCTTCACTGTGGAAACGTCATGAAGACCTGGTAGTACACTGTGTGGGTGGCCTTGGGTCTTTCTAGCTGTGAATTTGTTTGTGTGTTCCTCTTTCCCACGGTTCATCTCTTCCAAGGTGAAGTTCAAGTCAGCGAACTGGTATCCGATTATTCTGCATCATTTCTCTTAACTTTGTTAGTTTTCCACTATTTTAAGCCCATGAGGAAGATATATCTAGACTAATTTATGTAGACTCAGAAGACCAAAATTTCTTCCTTCTTACTATAAAGCTTACAATTTTGAACTAATAATTATTTTCCCCACTTTGTTATCTACATTTTGCCACATCCATGGAAACAACCAAACTATTTTTCTGCCTCCCACTCCCTTTTTCTGTACTTCTGGTCTTTGAAGATTCTCATGATCATTACTATTCCCCTCTTTGTATAGCCAGTGTCTATCTTCCTCCTCTTCAAATTTCAGTGTAAGCTGTTGATCTGTTTGTGAAAAACTTAGATCAGCTAGATTTCTGTCACATTCTACCTCTTCAGTCTTTGCAAATTTCCCATTGCCTTTCCTTATAGGTCTGATTTTTCTGATCTTATAAATAAGAACCCAGAAACCATTCTGTGCAGCTAGCTGGGTACTCTTCCTAAGTCCTTTCACTTGCTGAACACTGCCTCCAAATGAAAGACAGAGAAGCATCCACCTGCATTGCATTTGCTCGAGCTGTATTTCAAAGTGTATGTGCAGAGGGTGACAAACCCTGTGAAAAAGTGTCCGTGGTCACAGGAACCTGAGAAAGGCTCAACGCAGTGTCATTATTTGATAAACATGGCCCTAAGAAAAAACACAGGTATTTTTCTGTCAGACAACAATAAAAGACTACAACTATTTAATCAGCATTTGCAAATTCCTTGAAAGTTTCTTTATTATGTTATCTTCATTAAAAGTCCAAGAAACATGCATATATACATAGAGATAGCTAGCTAGCTAGCTAGATAGCTAGATAGATAGATAGATATAGGGGTGTGTGTGTGTGTGTGTGTGTGTGTGTGTGTGTGTGTGTGTGTGTGTGTGTGTTTGAAAGGGTTTTTTAACATAAGGCCTGGCTATGTAATTCAGGCTGACCTGAAGCTTGCTATGTGTAATGCAGGCTGATCTCAAACTTGCAGCAATCCTTCTGCCTTAGCTTCCTGAGTTCTGGGATTGCTGGCATTGATCACCACACCTGGTTCCAAAAGACATATTTTAATATAATAATACATAAAACCTATTGACTGCTTAGTATGTGTTAGATACTATATTAGTAATTTGTGTTTCTATATAATTATATATATATATATATATATATATATATATATATATATATATATATATACCACCCTTATGTAGTACTTACTCATCAAATACTTGGTGAGAATTTGTTATTTTATAGTATATATTTTGTCACTGAGAGTATAGTAGTAAAACTATCATATTAGTAAGTAATGGAAGTTTAATACAAAATATATTTGTAGCAAATGAGAAATAGGAAAGCCAAGCAAGAGGAAGGCTGTATCACTTAATGATGAATGGTGGGCTTCAAATTCTCAATATATAAACAGGGAAAATCTCACATAGAAAGTAACTTTTAATTAAATACTGAGATACTTGGGAAGTTCAGTCATACCTTTAAGAATTCTAGGCAAAGAAGCTTCTAAGAATGAAGGCAGATACATGAGGATCATGCCCAGCTTATATGCCATGCTCACCATGTCCTCCATATACCACTGATGTGTCAGGAGACCATAAGGAAGGACAATGTGGCTGAGGAGCACACACAGAGTAGTCAAGATGGAAACCCACAGTTGGAAATATAAGAAGAGATTTTACCTTTTACTGAATTAGAAGTGTCAAGCCACTAGAGACTGTTGAGAAAAGTGGCGTGATTTTATAGCTTTTATCAGGATCATTTGGGCTGCTGAGTGGAGTTCAGCTAGTATGAGGGACAAGAGCCTAAGTCAAGAAATGAGAGCTTGCAAGAATACCAGTTAAGAGTAGACATGGCTTGGATCAGAGTCATAGCAGGGCTATTTTCAAGATAGAGGGTTAATTCTAGTTTTGTGTTGTTTGTGACTATGGTTCTTCCTTGAGTAGCCAAAAGTGAGGTGATGCCGCTGAGTGAAATAGACAAAACTACAGCAGAAAAACTGTGAGCTTATGGATGGATATAGGCCGTAAATAACAAATCTTAAATCAGATTGATTAGTGGCTGGAAAAAGGAGGCTATGCTACTTCATCCACTCCTTATAATGCTACGAAGTGGTTTCCAATTTCATACCATTTTAATACTGAAATAACAAGGCCTTAAATAAGTAGAAATGTGTATTAGTAGAGCCAGACAACTCCACAGGAATTACTCTGGGATTTGCCTTCAAGGACATTTTACCCTTAGGGTCTGGTTAAAGAACGGACAAAATTACCTGTCCATAATAAGGGCTACTGCTAACTATCAGTAAACTGAGATATCATTTCCTGCCTTTAAAGTAATCAAAATATATAGCATTGGTGGGCTTGGTTTCTGGAGGCCCGTTATGGGTCAGTTTTATGCTTAGGAAGTCAGAATGCTCACCTCTCATTTTCCCATGTTTGAAGCATTCTTAAGTCTTATGAAGAAATGCTGGTGTCCAGTGTATACCACCTCTGGGTCAGTAAGAGACTGTAATGCTTTGACCTCTTTAAAACCCCTGTTAGCACTCTGTGTTGTATCTCCTATGACTATGAATTTGAGCTAATCATTTCCCTCCATGTGGAGGGTTTCAGTCCTCCTTGATCTCACCTTTGACCTGTCTATCCACCCCAAATCTTTGTCTCTTTCCCGCTCTCATTTGCATTTTCTGCTATCTACTAGGATCCTCCCTGTTCCTCAAGGAGACACATTTAAAAAATAGTGTAGCTCTAATCCCTTCTTTCGAATGAAGAGAAACATAATGTAAATTAGAAGGTTTTGCTCTAAACCTCCCAGATTTCACATGCACATGTAAATTTTCTTGTCCGTAGTGAGAAGTCTGAGAAAAAAGTAAACAGTGGGAAAAAGTAAAAGTTGAATATAAACCTAGTGATGACCCATGGCTAAGTGATGAGTCAGTCTTGACTCAATGGACCAGACAGAGAACACAGCCCGGATATCACTGACATTGATGGTCCTTTTCTTGCTTCTCCCTCAGGCCACTCTCGGCTTTGTCTCTAATGATGCTCAGAGGAAAATACTTCCTAGTCTGGGAGATGCATCTCAGCTACAGCTCCTGAGAATGCCGCAAGTCTACTTGGTGCAGATTCCACCAGTGAGTTTTACCTTCTCAGCAGCCACTCTCTCAAGAGGCCTCCCAGAAATCCATCCGTTCAGCTCACCCCTGAATGCACTGTGAGCAAGTTGCTGGCTACCTCTCCCAAAAGGGCATTATTAATGGACTCTTTTCAAAAGCAGAGATAGTGCTCTGGAAATGCAGTATTGATTCACCCCTTCTCTCTCACTGTTTCAATCACTGCTCGTTTGAATGGCTTTCATTTTTAGCAACAACAAGAGAATCTTCGAAGAAAAGTGTTTTATAGGATCAGCCTGAAATAAAATCACCGCTCAATTTAAGCTCTGAAAAATACTATTGATATTTTAATAGAAGTTTGGAGAACCTATTGTGAGCTCAATAATAGCTACAAGGAGTTTATACACAGAAATCATACTTAGAGTTCGTTTTATTTCTTAGGCAGTGTGTGTTAACAGCAAATAAAGGTTTAAAGCTTTGCTCACTGCTGCACTGAACACAAGAGTCTCAAGAGTGTGGAAATGTTCAGAGTTTCTCAGAGTGGGTAAATACCTTTTTATGAGTCAAATGGTTTGTCTCTAATTGACCCTTGCAGAAAAGGCCTGGGGTGGTTTTCTCCTACGCTCTCTCTTTGCCCTGTTGGAATCAGGAAATCTCAGCTGTCTTATGGCCCAAAGACCTGTAGCCCATGGAGTCATATTACTTTCTGACTAACACCAAAAATAGTATGACTTAACAGAGATGGCACAGGCTCAAACATTTCCCCTTGATCAACACCTGGAGTCTTTTTTTACCCCCCACCCCCCGCCCCAGCTGGCATATAGTACTGATTCTATTCTCCATTTTCCTCTGATTTTCTCTAAAATGCCTATGGCCCTTCTCAATTCAGAATTTCATTGTTCTGCACAAACATACTCGCTTGACAAGTATAGCAGTGATATTATTGTATGAATAGGCATTACTTAGCATGACAAGTACTTACGCAGTACTCTGTGGTACTTATGAGTACTTTTAGGGTCATTATGCATACTCAGAAGACTCTATAGCACTATGTGGTTCAGAAATACAGACAGCACCAATCTACTTGTTCAGGAGATGTGCAAGTTCAAAACATGACCTAGCTCCTATGGTAGTTGTACTGAATACAACTCACATTTTAGACCATGGAAGAAATTTGAAATTTGCACAGATTGGCCTTGATATCGAGAAAGATAGACTGGAAGTCCAGAAAGAAGGTGTGAGGGAAAAAAAAATGGAGAGGTACTCGATGTGTCTGGGAAAATGTGAAAATTAGTTTTTTAAATGTATGAGAGAAGAAGAAATAGGATGAGAAAGAAGATGTTTCTGAGTTTGGAGAATCAAGTCTGTGATTTTACTATGTTCCATGGACTTAAAACAAAAACAAAAACAAAATCTTAATCAGACTGGGTAATAGTGTAACAGATACGATGAACATCTCCACACAAAGGCCATTGTGGACTCCAAGGGTAACTATGAAATGGTGAGGTTAGAAGTTATTATACAGAATGCCAGGCCAGCTGACCAGCTCATTACTTTGAGAATGAAAACAAGAGTCAGTCTGAAAAATATCGAGGAGGCTGTGATTGACTAAACATGGGGGCAAGGAAGCCAGAGTAACACAGACTGAAATGCCAGTAGTAGACGAGAAGGTCAGAGAAGCTGACTGGAAGCTTGTCTGGAATGAGGAGGACACTGATAAATTAAGGTGTAGAGCCTAGTGCTGGAGACAGGGGGTTTGATGGAAATCTCTCTCTCTCTCTCTCTCTCTCTCTCTCTCTCTCTCTCTCTCTCCTCTGCCTTTGTCGTCTCGTCTCTTTTTACTGTTTCGTTTCTTCCATTTAAGACCTCCAATTTTTCTCATCTTGCTTAGAATTGCTGGACATGAGCCTATAGTCATCAGATTTTGATATGGAAGCTTCCATATATATAATGTATTACATATATACGCATATATACATCAAATACACATCCACGTACATATACATATACGAAGAGTTAAGATGGAGTTACCTTATAATGAGGTGAAGTACCCCTACCAGATACCACAGGCTAACATTTAAAAAACCCTGATGCTAGGGTTTCTCTTTTGGAGTTGTTGACCATGGAGATGTTATAGATCACCCCCACCACCCCTCAAACATTAGAAGCTGCTGCCACTCTCCTTGGTTACCTTCCACAACTTGGTGATAAGACCATGTGGCTGAAGACACCACATACTGCACTCATAGAACATGGATAAATAAGTGAATTTTTATATCAGAGGCTACAAGGTTAATACACAAATATTTATAGTTTTATATACTGATAATATATAATTAGAAAATAAAATAAAGAAAATTGCAAACTAGTAACACTGCAAAACCATATCCGAAATTTTAATTAATGAAGAAAAACTAATTTTTATTCCTTCTTTTATTTTTTTAAATTTTTTTATTCATTTTACATTCCAACCACAGATTCCCCCTCTCATTCTCCTCCTGCTCTCCCCACCCCTGCTTAAGCCCTCCCCCAACCCACCCCTCATCCCCTCCTCCAAAAGGGTAAGTTCTCCCATGGCGGGGGGACAGCAAAGCCTGGTACATTCAGTTAAGGCAGAACCCAGCCCCTCCCCACTGCCTCAAGGGTGAGCAAGGTGTCCCACCATAAGTAATGAGATCCAGAAAGCCAGCTCATGCACCAGGGATAGATCTTGATCACATTGCCAGAGGCCCCTCAAACAGACCCAGCTACACAAGTGTCTCCCATATGCAGAGGGTCTAGTTCAGTCCCATGCAGGGTCCACAGCTGTCAGTCTAAAGTTCCTGAGTTCCTATGAGCTTGGTTCAGTTGTCTCTGTAGATTTCCTCATCATGATCTTGACCCCCTCTCTTTTTGTGAGATCATATAATTACACAATTACCCCCTGCCCTTTCTTCTCTTGAAACCCTCCTTACTGTCTTAAAAATTTATGGCCTCTTTCTTCACTAATTGTTGTTACATGCATGTAAGTATATATTTACACATTCCTAAATATAACCTGCTCAGTCTGTAAAATATTACTTATCTGTGTGTTTTCAGGGCTGACCATTTGTAGTTTGATAATCGATTGGTGTGCTCTTCCCTGGGGAAGACTGCTGCTCTCACTCTCAGCGATCCTTAGTTGCCTGCAGTCCTTTGTGTAGGGTTGAGGATTGTGGGCTTTCCCATGTCCACTTTGGCATGTCTATTGTCCTCGTTCAGATCATGGCCATGCAGTCATGTTGGTGAGACTTTATAGGTTTAGCTTCTGACATTGCTAGGAGACACAGTCTCAGAGCAAACTCCTTGATTCTCTCACTCTCACAATTTTTTCACCCCCTCTTCTCCAGTGTTCCCTGAACTTTAGATATGAGAATTGCTCTGTAGATGTATCAGTTGCATCTGTGCTTCATAGCTCTACACTTTGGTTGGTTATGTTTTTCTGTAGTGGTCTCCTGTTGCAAACAGAAGTTTCCTTAATGAGGGGTGAGAACTACACTTACAAGGACAAATGTTTAAAATGGAGTTGGGGGTTGTGCTGGTTTAGTGAAGTGGTGGTTGTAGGTTCTCCTCCAAGATCCATGATTACTACACTAGGCCTGGATATTTGGCTAGGTATGTTTTCCTCTTATTGAGTGAGTTGTGAGTCCAATTAGAACTGTTGGTTGCTTCCCTCCTTTAGAAGATGGCATGGTGCCTTCTAGGACAAGGAAAGCTAGTCCTCAGAGAGGAGGCATTCAGGTCGGTTTCAGCTCTGCAGCCTCTGGGCCCTGCTTCTGAAGCTCATGGTGTCTTCAGCAATTGGGAAAACTTCTTTCCCATATTATCTGTCACATTTGGGAAGCAGCCAAGGGCACTATAAATAGTTTGTAATGTTTGGGGAGTCTCTTGGACAGCCATAACTACCTCCTTAAAAGAGGACTTTTTGTGCCTTGTGTTGGATTTTTTGTTAGATGGTCTTGGCTCTTGTAGGTACTTTTATCAGTCCAGATAAGAAAAATTCATTTAATCTATATATACAAACTTATGTGTATTATATAATTATTTTGGAAATACTTAGTAGTGTGATTCCTTGTAATGTTTTCCAACATCCTTAATCTTATTTTATCCTTCTCTCTCGTTCCTCTGTATTTATATCCCCATTCCTTTCATAATTAGAACCCCAATTTTTCTTGTTTTAAATTTTAGCTATCCCCTCTCCCTGTTTGACCCTCTTTCTAGTACCCCATTTGGTTTTCCATCCATAATTCTCTATTCTATTTCCCCTTCCTAGGTAGATCTCTTGTACCCCACCTCTAGTCCCTTATTCTATTCCTAACCTCTGTGGTTTTCCACATTGTACTTTGCTTAGCTTTGATTTAAAAGCTAACACCCACATATAAGTGAATACATCCCATATTTGTCTCTCTGGGTCTGGCTTATGTCACTCAAGTTCCATTCATTTACCTGCACATTTTGTTGTTTCACTTTTAATGGCAGAGTAGTATTCCATTTTCTGTTTCATAAAGCCCCATTTGTTAATTATTATTCTTGATACCTGTGTTAATGGTGCTCTGTTCAGAAAGTCTTTTCCCATGCCAATGAGTTCACGGTTATTTCTCACCTTCTCTTCTATCAGGTTCAGTGTATCTGTTTTATGCTGAGGTCTTGGACCCATGTGGAGTTGAGATTTTTGCAGGGTGGTAAGTATGGATTTATTTGGATTCTTCAACATGTAGCCATTCAGTGTGACCAGCATTATTTGATGAAGATGCTGTCTTTTTTTCCAGTGTGTATTTTTTGCCTCTTTATCAAGAATCAGGTCTCCACAGCTGTGTGGATTTATGTCTGAGCCTTCCATTTGATTCCATCAATCAAGGTATCTGTTCTTGTGGCAATACCATGCTGTTTGTATTACAATAGCTCAGTAGTACAACTTGAAGTCAGAAATGGTGACACCTCCAGCAGTTATTTATTGTTCAGTATTATTTTAGCTATCCTGGCTTTGCTGTGTTTCCATATGAAGCTGGAAATAGTCCTTTTAAGATCTTTGAAGAATTGTGCTGAGGTTTAGTTGGGAACTGCACTGAACATATGTATTGCTTTTAGTAGGATGGCCATTTTTATTCTATTAACCCTACCGATCCATGAATATAGGAAGTCTTTACATTTTCTTATATTTTCCTCAATCTCTTTCTTCTATGTCTTAAAGTTTTCATCAAAAAGGCTTTCACTTGCCTGTTTGGAGTTACTCCAAAATATTTTATATTTTTTATGTTATTGTGAAAAAGTGTTCCCCGATTTCTTTCTCCATCTGATTGTCATTTGTATATAGGAAAGGTACTGTTTTCTGTGAACTATTTTTGTATTTGGCTACTTTGCTGAAAGTCTGTATCAGCTGTAGAAGTTTCCCAGTGGAATTTTTAGGGTCACTTATCTGTACTATTATGTCATTTACAGATAAAGAGTCTTTGATTTCTTCCTTTCCAAATTGTACTCCCTTGATCTCCTTCAGTTGTCTTATTGCTCTAAGACTCCAAGTACAATACTGAATAGGTATGAGAAGAGTAGACAACCTTCCTGACTATAGTGGAATTGCTTTGAGTTTCTCATCATTTAAGTTGATGTTGGCTATGGGCTTGCTGTAAACTGCCTTTATTATATTGAGATATGTCTCTTGTATCCTTAATCTCCCCAGGACTTTTATCATGAAGGGGTATGGATTTTGTCAAAGGCCTTTTCTGATCTAGTGAGATGATCATGTGGGTTGTTTTGTTTGTTTGATTTTTCTTTCAGTTTGTTTATATGGAGAATTATAGTTATCAATTTACATATGTTGTTGAACCAACTCTGCATTTCCGGGATGAAGCCTACTTGTTCATGGTGAATGATCTTTTTGATGTGTTCTTGAAATTGGTTTGCAAGTGTTTTATTGAGAAAATTTGCATCTATGCTTGTACGGAAAATTGATATCTTTCCTTTTTGGGTTTTTATGTGGTTTAGATATCAGGGTAACTGTGGCCTAATAAAACTAATTGGACAATGTTCCTTCTGTTTCTATTTTGTGGAATAATTTCAGGAGTATTGGCATTGACATTAATGCTTCTTTTAAAGTCTGGTATAATTCTGTGCTAAAATCATTTGACTATGGACTTTTGTTGTTGTTTTTGGTTTCTAGACTTTTAATGACTGTTTTTGTTTTACTAGGGGTTATAGATGTGTTTAAATTGCTTATCTGATCTTGATTTTACCAGTGGAGCCTCCATGGGCCTGGACAAGGTCCTCTGTATAAGTGAGACAGTTGTATAGCTTGATCTGCTCAAGAGTCCTCTGGCAGTAGGATCGGGATCCATCCCTGGTGCATGAGCTGGCTTTTTGGAGCCCACTACCTATGGTGGGACACTTTGCCCAGCCTTGAACCTGCTTGAACCTGCCTTTCCTGAATGTACCAGGCTCTGCTGACTCCCCATGGGAAGCCATACCTTGCTGGAGGAGGGGTGGAGGAGGCTGGAGGGGTGGGAGGAGGAAAAAGAAGAGGATCTGTGGTTGGTCTGTAAAATGAATAAAAAATTCCTTAATTAATAAAAGAAAGAAAATGATCCATTCCTTTTAAATTTTCCAGTTTAGTGGAGGACAGGTGTCTTAATCACTATTCTTTTGCTGAAGAGATACCATGACCAATTTAACTCTTACAAAAGAAAGGAATTAATTGGGGGCTCACTTGCAGCTTCAGGAAGTCGGGCAGTTATCATCATAGTAGAGAGAATGTCCATAGCATGTCATTAGCTGAGAGTTACATCCTGATCTGGAAGCAGAGGGAGACTGGGCCTAACACTGGCTTTTAAAAACTCAAAGCCCACTTCAACTAACACACTTGCTCCAATGAGGCCACACCCTACAACAACAAGGCCACAAACTCCTAGTTGTTCTAATTCTTTTCAATGATTTCTACTCTCTGAGGACTAAGCATTCAAATATATGAGCCTATGGGGGCCATTTGCATTGAAACCACCACAACAGGTTTTAAGAGTACGTCATTATTCTCTGGTTTTCCACATTGTCTGTTTTGTCTTACCCACCCCTGCTTCATTTCTGGATTTTGTTTTTTATTTTAATTTGGATAGTCTTCTCTACCTTTAAGTTAATTTGAATAAGGATTTGTCAATATTATTGATTTTCTCAAGTGACCGACTTGTTTCATTGGCTTTTTTTTTTTATTGCTTTTTTGTTAGAATTTCCTTCATTGTGTCCCATAAGTTTGAGTATGTTGTCTTTTCATTTTCATTTGACTCTAGAAAGTATTTGATTTCTGTCTTAACCCACTTTTCATTCAGTAGTGAGTTTGTCAGTTTTCATGAGTTTGTAAGCTTTCTGTTGTTTCTGTTACTGACATCTAGCTTTAATCTGTGGTGGTCAGTTAGGATGCAGGGTGTTATTTCAATTTTCTTGTATCTTCTGTGACTTGCATTGTGTCTAAGCATGTGGTCAATTTTGGAGAAAGTTCATGAGATGCTGGAAAGAAGATATGTTCTTTTGTGTTTGGTGAAATGTTCTACAAATATCTGTTAGGTCCATTTGGTTTATAATGTCAGTTAGTTTCAGAATTTCTGTTTAGTTGGGGTTTTTTTTTTGTTTGTTGTTGTTGTTTTATTTTTTTCTGGACGACCTGCCAATTGGCAGGAGTTCAATACTAAAGTCACTATCAGTGTGTATGGCTCAGCATGTGATTTAAAAAGTAGTAGTGTTTCTTTTCTGAACTTGGATTCTCTTATGTTTAGTACAATGATATTAATAATTGCTAGGTCCTCTTGGTGAATTTTTCCTCTAATAAGTATGCAATATGCTTCCCTATCTCTTCTGATTAGTTTTGGTTTGAAGTCTATTTTAAAATGGCTATACCAGCTTGCTTCTTAGGTCCATTTGTTTGGAATATCTTTTTTGATCCTTTTATCATGAGTGAATGTATATCCTTGATGTTAAGGTGTATTTCATGAATGTAGCAGGAGGACAGATGTTTTCACATTCATTCTGTTAGTTTCTTTTTATTGGAGAATTGAGATCATTGATGCTGAGAAATACGAATAAGCTGTGTTTGTCGATTCCTGTTCGTTTGTTCTTATTGTTGGGATCCCTCCCCATCTTTTGATTTACGGCTCTGGTATTTAATCCTTGTATTTTATTTGGTGTGATTAACCTTTTCAGGTTGAAGTTTTTCTTCTAGTTCCTTCTATAGGGGCTGGATTTCTAGATAGATACTGTTTAAATTTGTTTTTTTTTTAACCATGAAATATCTTTCTTCTTATTGACAATTGATGCCTTTAACAGTGTGGTTCCAGTGGATTGCACAGGTTCCAGTGGATAGCCCCTTACCTACGAGTGCATGGACAGCTCCAATTAGACTTGATGGGTTATTTAAAAAAATAATAATAACCAGAATTAGAAATGGGGGCTAGAAAGTGCATCTGGGGAGAGTTGTGGGAAGGAGTTGGGATAATTTTGACCAAAATACATCATAAGAAATTCTCGCCGGGCAGTGGTGGTGCACGCCTTTAATCCCAGCACTCGGGAGGCAGAGCCAGGCGGATCTCTGTGAGTTCGAGGCCAGCCTGGACTACCAAGCGAGTTCCAGGAAAGGCGCAAAGCTACACAGAGAAACCCTGTCTCGAAAAACCAAAAACAAAACAAAACAAAACAAAACAAAAAAAAAAACAAAAAAAAAAAGAAATTCTCAAAGAATAGAAGTTTAACAATTATGCCACATAGGGCTTCTCTTACTTGAAATACTAAAAAAAACTTTTTCATTTACCACTATGTCCTGAAGTATTGTTGTTAATGGTAACTCAAGTTGTTATATATGAATATAAAAGTAAGATGAAGGTTATATACATACTTTGAGAAATGCTTGAGGGGAACAGAACCAAATCATGGATAATATTGTTATTTGGCTACTAGTATATATCATATTTGTACTCTTATGAAAATTAAATGTTTGCTAAGGCTTCCCTTTCTCTCCAAATATAAAGGGAAATGAGGTGGGAATGAGCCCCTGGGAATGATCTGAAGTTGCTGTTGCATGAGTTGCTGAGTATTTTATGGCCTGCACTAGGGTCCAAGATAAAATGTTAGAACAGTTTATATTAGTTTGCATGGGTACCTAAACAGCCACTGGGGTCTCCCAGAAACAGCTTTTAAAGTTGGATGCTCATAGATGGAATTAAATTTGTTTCAGGATATAAAATTTCATTGGAGAAATAGTTTTGTTAATGGAAATCACAGATGAGTAGGGAAATTTTTGTGTTTCATGAAAATGTTAAAGGAAAAGAGGTGAGAAATGCTTTAAGATAAAAGGAGACGTGGGTCCTTTTTAGCAATGCATAATCACTTGCTTAAATTTAATTATATACCAGTTGTAAAGGGCAAGTCTGATTCTCTCATCTCAACCCAAATTCTACACCAATATTTGGCATGTCTCATGAGGACTCAGAAGCCTTTCAAATAAATGAAAATGCATTGGTCAAGGTGTTATTTGAATACAATAAATATTCACATCTATTTATATCCCAGAGAAGTTAATGTTTTCAAAAGCATCACTAATAAGAAACAAATCTCAGGCATAGAGGAAGGTTAAATTAGCAGAGCTCCAAGCCATCATTGTCTACAATTCTGAATATGACAATTAGAAATCCCGCTAAAAGTAACTTCTGTAAGAAATGTCAGCCTTGAACTCCAATTGCACACTTCTGTAACATATCAGTGTTAAGTAGGTGTGACATGTAGATACTAAAGTTCAAGGAAATGAATTGTCTCTTCTTCATTTCATCCATTCCCAGCCCAAGCCTCTTCAAGTTGGATAAATCTGTAGATGTGATGAATGTCACTCATGCAGCAATATCTTCCAGCATGTCCGAGAATCGGTCTTCAGGGTTCAGTTCAAATGCTTTCAGCAATATGCTTCTCATTTGCTTGACAACATATGTTGCTCCTTGTTCAGAAAGCTTAATTATTCGAAATGCCTTCCTCAAATGGGGGCAAAATCACCCCCCACCCCCCGCAGTATCGACCAAATGATCCTTTTCCTGTTTTCTAGCACAATTCAAAATCTATTGCCATTCGGTTTACCCCGTCCACTTCAAATAACATCCTTGTGTTGGGGCAAGCTGACTGCTTCTGTGTAGAAGAGAGATGGTTGGTACTTCAATCTAAAGATGAGTCCAATTCTTCAGGTTCAGTTACTACTTCTGAATGATAAATCCCTTACTCCTTTGAGCCTTAGGCTCCAAATCATTGCAAGAGAGATAAGGGTAACTGAGTTCAACATTTCTTTGGGTTGTGTGTGGATTATGTTGAAAACATATCTGCAAATTCATTCCTGCTGCTCTAACATACACAGCAAGCACAGACTAATCGATTTTGAGCATTTCCCCTAGAAATCGGACATCCATTGTTCTCATATTTACAGGATTTTCTTCAGTGATTAGCAACACTAAAGAAAAGCTAAAGTCACATTCTTTCCAACTGCCACTACTCTGCTTAATGCAGTTGATTGGCTGAGTTTTATAAGTTCAGTGATAAACTGGAGGATTTCCTCACTTTAGTTATACTGTTTACTCATCTAAACCTAGATGTTTCCTATCACAGAACACATTACACTTTTTCTTGTTGATAATTCATATTATACTAAAAGTTATTCTAAAATAGATAAAGTTTATGCCAACAAGATGAAATTCATACTAAAAGAGAAATGACAGGAGTCAGGGGACATCTGATTATTTTCTTTAGTTTTCTTGAATTGACTTATTCAATAGAAGCCACATAAAAATCTTAAATATAGGAATATCTGCTTCAGATGTAGGCTAAGGTACAGAATAGAAGTCAAATGACAATAATTTCTTTATAGTAAATGGCTTAGGACAGTAACTTAATCAGCAGTATTTATGAGCCATTTAAAATACATGTAGCTTTGTTCATCATTTCTAGGGAAACATGATTATTAAATCTGATAACATTTGCATATGTAAACTATTATAATTAGATGAAAGCTTTCTCCTTCTAATTCTAAAGGGCATTTGCCAGATGTATTAAGGAAGATTAAATTGTCATGTTCAGGTTACTGTATAAGATGTATGCAAATTAAGATGCTCAGGGTTTTATTTTGAATGTATCAAGGAGCAGAATGCTGATGCCAAGTGTGGATCACACTAATTGGACACAGTAATTGAAAAAAAATTGTTAATAACATAAAGAAATGAGTACTGAAAAGCTAAGTGAGAAAATTAACATTAAGTCCAAGAAGTTTGAAGAATTAAAGTCTTGGAAATGCATATGAGAAATGTTGGGCTCAGTATGTGCCCATGACCAACATGTAATCCCAGTACTGAGAGGGTAAAATGGAACGATCCTGAGTTCAAGGCTAGTCTGGACTACTCCATAAGACACTGGCCTAAAGATTAAAAAAAAGAAACAGCAGAAAAAGTGGTTCAAATAAAACACTGGAATTCAGGGGTACGTGTAGTACTTGGCGGTACACATTACAAATGCTATAGAATTATAGGATAAAAATCAGGCAGAGAAGGAGAAATGAGGCAGGTTTTCAACACCAGAATTCAACATGACTAGTCTAAAAGAAAAAGAAAGCTGAAAGAATCAGTCACATCCTACACTAAGAGGGTTTCTACTGCCAAAAAGCAAAACAAATACTTCTAGGAACAGGACTAGAAATTGAACTAAATGAGAAATAATTGTTGAACCCTATAGTGAATTAAGGCATCTGCTGGAGGAGCAAGAATTATAAAGCCTGTGTATGTCAGTTCCAATTAGACTCAACTGCAAGTGACAAAAGAACCCAAGAAAAATAGTGTAAATATAATAAAAGTTGAACTTTCAGATTTTAAAATCTGTAATATAGAAAATTATAAATAATAAGGGCAATCTGCAGCTACCAGTTTTTTCCATTTTACCTGCCTTAGAAGACCATTGTCTCAAATGGCTACTAGAGTGTCAGCCACCACAGAAGCATCTCTACAAGCAAGTCAGAGGATTAGTTCCTCTCTACTCAAAGGCTCTTTCCCCAAACTACACATGTCTGACTCCATTTCATTAGCTGCCATTACTTGGTAACACATTTTCAAGACAAATTAAGGAATGTCTTCTAATAAACTCAAAGAGAATCAGTATTAGAAAGCAGAGGATTTCTCTTATATATTATTACATAGGAATGTCAAAATATAACAGTGACATTTCTTGAGGGTTAATTATATAGCAAAATCCTGAATAAAGTCTCATACAAGTTTACCATTTCACAATGATCCTTAATTAATATTCTTCCCACTTTATAAATCAGTAACTCAAGGCAAAGAACTTTAAATGTACTTCAAAGTCATCGACTTGGAAAAGAGAAGTAACTAAAAGTTGAGTTTTCCTGTTTCAGAGACCCCAAGTTGATATCTACACAACTGTATCTTTGATCAAGTAGAAGTGAAAGACATTCTCAAAAGGCCACCTTTAATAATTAAGGCAATATTTTTCCTTAGAAAATCAGTTTATAAATATGCTCCCACTCACCTGAGGGATAATTTAACATTATAAGTATCTCAGAATCTGTAAGCAAACAGATATAAATGAAAACAAGTAATAAAGGACAGATGCAAATTCAACTCTGGAGAGAAGTAATTAATGAGGGGGAAGGAATACAGAAAAAACTAGCAAAGAATGGAGGGGGAAATAGAAAAACACTAAAAGAAAAGAAATGTCGTTACAATATTAGAAGAGATTCGAAGTATCAACAAGATGAGAGAATGTGGAGGAGGAAAAGGAAGCTAAGCGAAAATTAAACAAACTTCTGCACCACTGTGCGTGTGAGCGACAGCTACCGTCTGCTCCTTCTCTCTAACTGCTCCGATGGCTGGAAATAACATTCCATCTTAGGCAATGAGTGAGTGTGCACAGATAGAAGAGAGTTTCAAAGTGAAATCGGATACTATGACTCCTTTCAAAAGAGAAATTCCAAACATTTTGTTTCTTAAGGAAATGAACACTTCGACTCCTGAGACTTATGGCCAATCTGTCTACAGAGACAGACTTGTCAGTTGAATAATCAGTGGAGGGGCAAGCAAGTCAGAAATGGAGTAATTCTATGTTTACCTCATGTAAAATCAGTAATAATCACTGTGGTCTACAAGGTCACAGGTTCAATTTTTGTTTGATGATTGCATTTGCATTGACACACATAAAGTGGTAATGCATTTGCTTTGACGGTAATGGCTGAGTGCAGAACGAAACTCTTAGATAAATTCCATACTTCTGACGCCTAGACCCTAGGCACAGTAGTTGCAACACTTTAGCCCGTGAAAATGATAATAGCCAACCATAATACACAGAAGTCCAAGGAATTAGGGCTATATAACTCCTTGATAATGCTTTGTTACATGTCATTCCTGAGAACGTAGAAATAATAGGAGGAGATAATGGGAATAGCCAAGCTGTCATATGGTCTCCCTACCCTCAGCGTGGGGGAGATTTCTAAAAATACCTCTGGTTTTAAGACATATCATTGTGGACCTACCACGAAAAATTCTCATGCTACTTTATTTTTTCTTCAGTATCTAAATGAAACAATATAAATACAACTTGTATTCAGAATCTAAGCCAAACTTTCCTAAAGTGGAGGAATAAAGAGCTTCTGTACCCAATATTAAATGTTGCATCTTCAATAGTAGATTAAGATTCAATAATAATAAACTTGAGAATGCACCCAACAGTAAGATGGATTTGATTCTGATGGCAAAAATGCTTGCAATATTGCAAAAGCTTTGCTATTTAAAGTCTCATAGCCTGGCCCATATGTGTTAGTATGTAGAGAGAAGGAATGGGAACATATGGAAGGCTTCCAGGTACAATAGGAGATTAGAAATCTCTCTATGTGACCCAGTAAAGTAAAATAGAATAATATGTAGCAATAAAATGAAATAATATGTAGCAATCTCCATTGTTGCAAGTTGCAAACTTATTAACCCAAGCAAATGAGTCATTGAAGAAATGAAGAAATTTTAAAAGTCACGTAACAGAAACAAAGCAAAAAAAAGAAGAAACAAAACGAGTATTAAGGAAATTAACATGAGAAACCATAGAACATACACAAATTAATGGCGTTAGAACAATACATTACTGAGTTATGAATGAGTCACTGAAGAAATGAATGAATTTAAATTTTTTCTAGAGCTTAATTTTTCTCCATTTCTTCAATGATGCATTCAATGATAAAAACAGTTTTTGCTAAAATCATGAATAAGAATACAAGAGTGTCCAACATCTCCATGTGATTCAATGTAGTGCTTGAAGTCTTAGGTAGAGCTATAACATATAATAGGGAAATAAAATGAACATGAATATGAAAGGAAAATGTTAAAGCATTCTTACTTGGGGCTGGTGAGGTGCCTCAAAAGGTAGATGGGCTTCCCACCAATACTGATGATCTGAGTTTGATCCCCAGAATCCACATAGAGTTGAAGAAGAGAATGGACTTCCAAATGTCCTCTGACCTCCAGACACATACCATGGTATGCATGTGCGTGCGCGCATGTACACACACACACACACACACACACACACACACACACACACACACACAAAATAAATAACTAAATGAGTAATTTTCCTCTATAACATGCATTATCATTTTCTTAATTGCTGTGCCAAAATAAGTGAGTGTAGAAATTTAAAGAAAAAAGGTGTGTTTTGCCTCTCAGAGTCTAGTCCATTAGGTTTTGACAAGCATGACAACAGGAACTTGTAGAAGCACATCACACTGTGTCTACAATCAGAAAGCAGAGAGGGGACTGACTACTAGTGCTCATCTCTCTGTTTATTTGGTCTTGTAATAAAGTGGGCCTTTCCTCCTCTATAACTTAATCCAGAAAATTCCTCACATACATGTCCAGATATTTACCTTCTTGGCAATCTTCCAATGTGAGAATAAAAATAAATCATTACGCCATTGTTTTTCTCTGCTGAGTAGTATTCCATTGTGTATATGTACCACATTTTGTTTATCCATTCTTCAGTTGAAGGGCATCTGGGTTGTTTCCATGTTCTGGCTATTACAAACAATGCTGATATGAACATAGCTGAACAAGTGCTCTTATGGTGTGGTTGAGCATTTCTTGGGTATATGCCCAAGAGTGGTATAGCTGGATCTTGGGTTTGCAGACAAATGGATGGATCTAGAAAAAATCATCCTGAGTGAGGTAACCCAGACTCAGAAAGACAAACATGGTATGTACTCACTCATAGCAGGATACTAGACATGAAACAAGGATGACTTGTCTGCTACTCACATCACCAGGGAGGCTACCTGGAAAACAGGACCCCAAGAAAGACACAGGGATCGCCCAATGACAGAGAAATGGAATGAGATCTACATGAACAGCCTGGACATGAGTGGGGGTAATGAAAGGCGAGGGTTGAGGGAAAGAGAGCTTGGGGGAGCGGGAGATCCCAGCTGGATCAACAACAGAGAGGGAGAACAAGGAATAGGAGACCATGGTAAATGAAGACCACATGAGAATAGGAAGAAGCAAAGTGCTAGAGAGGCCCACAGAAATCCACAAAGATACCCACACAACAGACTGCTGGCAATGGTCGAGAGACAGCCCGAACTGACCTACTCTGGTGATGGGATGGCCAAATACCCTAATTGTTGTGCTAGAAACCTCATCCAACTACTGAGGGATCTGGATGCAGAGATCCATGACTAGGCCCCGGGTGGATCTCTGGGAGTCCAATTAGCGAGAATGAGGAGGGTTTATATGAGCGAGAATTGTTGAGACCAAGGTTGGATAAAGCACAGGGACAAATAGCCAAATGAATGGAAACACATGAACTATGAACCAATGGCTGAGGGGTCCCCACTGGATCAGGCCCTCTGAATGGGTGAGACAGTTGATTGGCTTGATCTGTTTGGGAGGCATCCAGGCAGTGGGACCGGGTCCTGTGCTCATTGCATGAGTTGGCTGTTTGAAACCTGGGGCCTATGCAGGATTGTTTGGCTCAGCCTGGGAGGAGGGGACTAGACCGACCTGGACTGAGTCTACCAGGTTGACCTCAGTCTGTGGGGAAGGCTTTGCCCTGGAGGAGATGGGAATGCGGGGGGGGGGGGGGGGGTTGGGGGGAAGGTGAGGGGGACGGGAGGGGGGGAGAACAAGGGAATCCGTGGCTGATATGTAGAACTGAATTGTATTGCAAAATAAATTAAAAAAAAAAAAAAAAGAAAAAAAAATAAATCATTACATACAAGTAACATGCTGAAAAATTAAAAAACTTCATTAACAATTGTTAAAAGAAAAATATAAATAACTAAGAGTAAACCTAATCAAGGAAGTTAAAGACTTCTACCGTGAAAACTTTAAAACATTGAACAGAGAAAATGAAGAAGCTACTATAAGAGAGAAGGATCCCTGACCCTATAATCAGGGGTTAGAAGAATTACTAGCAGTGAAAATGGCTATAATACTCAAAACAACTGATCAATTCAATGGAATACCTATCAAAATTCCAATACCCACTCCTGACAGAAATTGGAAAAACCATATCAAATCAAACTAAGCAAAAAAAAAAAAAAAAAAAAAGTCAATGCTAGTGGAATCACCTTACCAGATTTCAATTTTTCTATAGAGCCATTGTAAGAAAAGCAACATAGTGCTAGTATAAATAGTAGGTACACAGAGCAAAGGGACAGAGTAGAGTACCCAGAAACAATCCTTAACAGCTAAAGGCACTTGGTTTTTACAAAGATGCCCAAAAATGTACAGTAGAGAAGATAGCCTTTTCAACAAATAGTCCCGCCAAAATGGGATATCTTTACATAAAAAAAGGAAATTAGATCCCTGCCTCTCTTCCTATACAAAAATCAATTACAAAAGGATCAAAGATCTTAATGTAACATCTGAAGCTCTAAAACTAATAGAGTGGCAAAGTGGGAAAAACACTTAAAGGTATTGACATAGATAAGTACTATTTGGGACTCCCACCACTCAGATTATATCGCCAAGAGCTGACAAACGAGACTTTATGAAATCAAATGACTCTTTCACTCAAGAAAAAAAAATAATAACAGCTGAGTGAAGAGACAGCCTACAGAATTGGAGAAATTATCTGCTATCTATCCCTCTGACAGAAGATGAATACCTAGAATATAAATAAAACATAAATAATAGGATATCAAACAAACAAATCAATAAATGAGTAATGGAATTGGCAGATAGTTCTCAAAAGTACAAATGGCCAGTAAACATTTTAAGATATTCAAAATCACCTTCTATAAGAGAAATTAAAATGAAAAAAATATACTATGTGGTAATCAATGTCAGTAGCAATAGCCTACAATGTCTTGGAACTATCTCGGATAGAATCCAATATAAAAAACATATCCTGGATTTAAAAACCCAAGCAAAACTCGAAAGAGGGCTTCTCACTCATACTTTGTGTTGGAGTTACACTGACTTACATGCATAACAGATTTATT
Source organism: Peromyscus californicus insignis (assembly GCF_007827085.1). Classification (NCBI taxonomy): domain Eukaryota; kingdom Metazoa; phylum Chordata; class Mammalia; order Rodentia; family Cricetidae; genus Peromyscus; species Peromyscus californicus. The sequence goes on along the minus strand of NW_026294469.1, from coordinate 68,019,334 downwards.
TTAGGCAGATATTTAATAATATGATTCCTTATGACTTTTTCAGATGTCCTTACTGTTACTTCAGCCTCTTCCTATCTTCTTGTGTATTTATTTTCCTCCATTCTCCCTAATTAGAGCCCCCATTACCCCATTATAAGCTATTGCTATTTCCCTTGGCTCTTCCCCAGGGCTAGAAGATGAGTCACCATTGCTGCAGACACCGTGTACTTCAGACACAGGGTCCACAGGACCTGAGATGGGTCTGACCTGAAAGACTCCTCCATGAAGACTAACTTTCATGGTACTAGAAGATCTCATTCAGGTTTCCAAAGAAGAGAAACAACCAATAGTCTTAGCTAACTATGATGCCTATGAACCACAAAAACAATCAGCATGATACAACAACCCTAAGGACATAAGGGTGGTATGCATACCTTGGTGGTAACCAATAGCTCCCTAATTAGACTTGAGGCATGCACATCAAGAAGGAAATCATTCCTGGTACTGAAAACCTAGCCAGCTACCTAAACCTAGTGAAATTATGGATCTTGAAGGAGAGCCGAACACACTTACTTTACTGATAGTGTAATTCCTAACTATATTCTAATTATTTATCCTTAGACCTACAGACAAGTATAGTTCTCATCCTTCATTAAGGAAACTTCTTTTGCAACAGAAGGAGACCATTACAGAAAACCATAACCAAGCAAAATGTAGAGATGTTGAGCACAGTCCTAGCTGATACATCTATAACACAATGCCTGAACCTAAGCATCAGAGATTATTGTAATAAATATTGCAAGAGGCATAGGATCAGGGGCTTTGCAGTGAGATTGTGTCTCCTAGAAATGTCTGAAGCTATACCCATAAAAATCTCACCAATGTGGCTGCCTAAACATAAAGTGAACAGGGATAACACCATTATACATGTTAACACGGAAGGTAAAACGCTCACAAGGCCTTGATCCTAGACAAAGAACAAAGAAAAACTAAAGAAAGCTGAGAGTGGGAGAAATAGTCTTCCCCAGGGCGAAGCCCACCAATTGGTTATCCAATACAAAATTATCAGCCCTCAAAACATACACAGAAGGAGCATTATACAGACTGAGCAGGTTAGGCAGGTTGTATACACACACACACACACACACACACACACACACACACACACATATATGGAAAGAGAGAGATAACACACTGTGATTCCATCTCACTCAATTAGAATGGAAGACATCAAGACAACAAATAACAGCAAACGTTAGTGAGGATGTGGAAAGAAGGTAACTTTATTAATATTCTGTTGGTGAGAATTACAGCAGCCCAGCTGCTAGAGAAATCAGGATGGAGATTCCTCCCAAGACTAAATATAGCCCTAACGTATGGCCAAGCTAAACAATTTCCTAGTACTTCCTCCAGAGATGCCAAAAGAACATATTGCACAGATAATAGTACACCAATGTTCATAGCAGGATTCTTTAACAAGGCCAAGTTATAGAAACATCCCAAATGTCCAAGAATAGAGGAAGAGACAAAGAAAGCATGATTTATATACACAGTCTCATATCTTTTAACCATAAAGAAGAATGAATTCATTGTCATGTATTCAGCTGGAGATAATCTTATTAGGCAAATTAAGTCAATCTTAGACTAATAGCACATTTTCTCTTATTTGTCATTATAGCTATATAAAATCATATGCATACCCATGACAGGAAAGTAGAAGCAAAACTAGTATACAAAGGGAGATGATGTGGTAAGGAGAAAATTTTGGTATGGAGGGAAATGCTCAGGTACATTATATACTTGCATGAAAATGGTCTTAGGTAGGCCTGTATAGTTTTTTTTTTTTTTTAAAGAAGGAATGTAATCTTAAGGTTTAGGACTTAGATGATTAGGAAAAATTTGTAAGGAAGTAGAAATCACTGTCACATAAAACATAAAGGGAGGGAAGCTTTAGTTTTCTTTCTATGTCCCAAACCTACTAAAAAGAACAAGCTACGTTACTATTTAGTATTCAATCCTTTCCTGCAAGCTAAAATCCCTGTTCAATTTTATAGGCCATTTCTGCAAAATGAGTTTCTTCAACATATTTCATATTTACATATACACATGTATGTATATATAAATCAATTTTTAAATTAAATTTAATTGAAAAAATACAAATTTTTCTTACTTTATTACAAGTATTTTTTTTTTACTGAAATAACAGAATATAATACCAACAAGTTGCAGAGATGGGCTGCTCCAGATTTAAGAACAACGTCTTATTTGAAATTAATTTTTCCTGTGTTTCAACCAGCACATAATGAAAACGGTGTCCTCTAAGCCCAGCAGGCATTGCTGTCCCATCCTGTGCCAGGTGAGCACACACTGTCAGATTAGTCCCAACAACCGTCTTTAGAGCAAGAGCCGAGGTCAGGCGCCTCAGCCCAGATCATGCCCACTTGCCATCCAGGTACTGGATTCATCAGTTTCTGTGTCAATTTAAAGGAACTACCTCCTGTTTTGAAGTCAGAAAACAAAGTTTCACTGTGCTAGATCTGGCCATAGCTTTTCCACAGGCCCCCATAACCTGAAAGGGTCATATCTTATCTGAACAACTTTTTAATATTCTGAGTGACACAAGTAAGTATTGTCTTTTCATGGTAATAGTAATTGATTCTTTGTACTATAAAATATTACAATGTTAAAAGATACCGAGCATGGGAGGCAGTATTGTTAAATAAGTCCTCACACTTCCACAGTCACATCAAAAATTAATAAACCATCCAGATGTTTTCTGATTTCTCTATATTACCTCACTTGAATGAATTTTTCTTTCTGCTAGTATTTCAATTGCAAGTGGATCCTAAATGACACACATGTGCTCACCTCAGATAGGAAATCCATGACAGACCCAAGTGTGTTTACCACTGTGATGGTTGTTCTTGGTTGTCAACTTGACTGTATCTGGAGTTAACTAAAACCCAATCAGCTGGGTTCTCCTATGAGGGATTTTTTTTTTCCTTAAAACATCTGAATTGGGAAGACCCACTTCTAATCCTGTTTTTTTGAGGTTGGAAGACACACACATTTAATCCCGATCTTTTAAGGTAGGAAATCCACTTCTAATCTGGACCACACCTGCTGGCAGCCAATACGAAAGACATGGAAGAGGAAAGCTTGCTCTCTGCCTGCTCGCTCTCACTCTCACTTAGTAAGTCCATTCCTTCACTGGCATTAAAACCAACTTCTTTGGAACTCTGGCATATACTGAAAGTCATCTGAGACATCAAGTCTTGTGGACTGAGCAACTACTGGATTCTTAGAACTTCCATTGTTAGATAGCCATTGTTGGACTAGCTGGATCATAGCCTGTAAGCCAGTCCAATAACTTCTATAAGTTCTGTTCCTCTAAAGAACCCTGACTAACACAGGCTTTGGTAACAGAAATGGTTCTAGAGCAACAGAACCATAAGTATAAGAATGAATTTTTAAGTGCATAGACTAGGATTTCCAATTTGCCAACACCTGTGTTTACCGAAGCCTCTCTAGTCACTGAAGCCCTTCCTGGAAGCTTAGAGAGTAGGAAAGCCCATGTTCTGAACTATTTTACAAACTTAAAGAGACAAATTCATTTCACTATCCAATTGTGAGAGGCAAAGGATTTGGTGACTCTGTATATAAAACTTTTGATGATTTGTGAAAAAAATAAGGAAAACGATGTGGTCAGACACTCCTAGCATCTGTAGATAAATTGGCAAAGAAAAGGAATAAGTTCTGTGATACAATTAATCAGCTTCTATCATCTCAGAATATGGTGAAGGACCACAGTGAACTCAGTGATAGAAAGGTCCGGCTATGGAAGCAGTATAAAGTTTATATAACAGTCTAAAGGTTTCTAAGTGCACCCTGGAAGAGAATCTTCTTTCCAGTAGCCACAGAACTCAAATTGCAGAAAATCGTACCAAAGCCTTTATTATAAGATTGGCTGAATGATAGAGAAAATTCCAGTCCCAGTCTCAGTGTTGAGTGTTGGTGGTTAAGGTGAGGGCACTGATTGTCAGGAATTCTGTAACTTGGGTTGAAGCTGTGTGGGAGGGCCTTACTGAAACAGAACTTTGAAACATCAGACTCAACTCGGGTATATCTCACCTGAGGAAGTAAACCCTCCTTCCTCAGCACAAGATGCTCCCACCCACACTCATTAAAGTGTTGCCTTTTTTCCTCTGACCAGTGGAGTGAGGGCTATTAGAGCTGGAAAGGATTAATAGAAGTCTTTAGAATTGCCTCTGCCAGGGAAAGCAGTGAATCCAAAAGAGTATTATATCCCTGGAGGAATTGCAGAAATTAGTGCCACCATCAAAGATTTGTAAGATGCATGGGTGGTGGTGCATATCTCCCATTTAACTCTCCTGTTTGGCCAGTGCAGAAGACAGATGAATTATGGGGAATGACAGTTAACTATCGAAAACTCAGGTAGTTACTCTGGTTATGAATTTGCCTTTCCTGCATGCAATGCTCCTGCCAAGAACGCCGTCTACAGGCTTACAGAATGCCTTATCCATAGTTATGGTATTCCACACAGTATTCCTTCTGATCAAGGAACTCACTTCATAGACAGAGAAGTGGGACAATGGGCCCATGATCATGGTGTCCACTGGCTCATGTTCCCACCATTCTGAAGAAGCTGGTCTAATAGAAAAACAAAATGGCCTTTTGAAGACACAGTTATAGTGTCATTTAGGTGGCAGCAGCCTGGAGAGCTACCACAAGGTTCTCCAGGAGGCAGAATATGCTTTGAATCAGCTTCCAATATATGGCATGGTTCCTCCAATAGCCAGGATTCACAAGTCCAGGAATCAAAGTGTGGAAAAAGATAGTTTGACTCACAATCACCCCTAGTAACCTACTAGGAAAATTCTTGCTTCTTGTTCCCATGACATTAAGTTCTGCTGGCCTAGAAGTTTTGGTTCCAGAGGAGGTAGCACCCCTGCCCAGAGACACAACCAACATTCCATTGAACTGGAAGCTCATACTTCCTCCTGGCCACTTTGGGCTTCTGATGCCCTTAAGCCAACAGGCTAGGAAAGGAATAACGGTTAGGAGGTGTGATTGAACCATATTATCAGTGGGAAACTGGGTTGTTTTTCCATAAGGGAGGTAAGAAAGATTATGTCTGGAGTGTAGGGGATCCTTTGGTGTGTCTCTTGGTTCTACCATGTCCTGTCATTAAAATAAATGGGACACTACAAAAACATAATTAAGAAATTATGACAAAAAGCACAGACTCTTCAGGAATGAAGGTATGTATCACTCTCCCAGGAAAAGAGCCAAGATCTTCTGAGGTGCTTGGTAAGGGTAGAGGGAACACAGAATGAACAGCAGAGGAAGGTAGTTATAAATACCAGGTAAGGTCATGCGACCAGTTGCAGAAATGAGCACTATAATTGACATGTATGTTCTGCCATATTTTGTTTAGAATGTGTTTATACAGATGTTTGTGTTCTTTCCTTGATTTCTTTATTTCTTTATGACATCAATTAAGAAACTGTCAGTGGTTATCATGTTTAAGTTTGTGATACTACAAGAATATCCCTCAAGGGACATTGCCACCTAGTCTAAAATTTAAAATGTGTTAGCAGTTGTACAAAGGATAGTCATATCATGTTAGGCATAATTATGATCTAGTTATTGTTTTCACTTGGAAATTAAGCATGACATAAAAAAACATGATTGGTTGAGTTGACAAGGGTGGACTTGTGATGGCTATTCTTGGTTGTCAACTTAACTACATCTGGAACTAACTAAAACTCAAGTGGCTGGAAACTCCTGTGAGGGATTTTTTTCTTAATTAAATCATTTGAAGTGATTTTCTTAATTAAATTACCGATTTTTAATCCTGATCCTTAGATGTAGGAGGGTCTTCCTTTAATCTGGGCCACACCTTCTGCTGGCAGGCAGCCTGTGTAAGAATATGGAAAAAGGAAGCTTGCTCTCTTTACCTATCTCCTCTAGCTCTCGCTGGAGCCTACCTGCTAGAGCCCGCTTCTTTGGAATTCTGGCATATACTGAAGACCACTGACACATTTAGCCTCATGGACTGAATAAATACTGGATTGTTGGACCTTCCACTCTAAGAGTGTGTGTGTTCTATAACTTTTGTTCCTCTAGAGAACCCTAACTAATACAACCACCAAAGTCCAGTTTAGTGAACCAATGAGTTTTATTGGGATTACTTACAGGAATATGGGTGAGGGGTTACTTACAAGAGCAGAACTGACTCAAAGACAGTTGCATTACCAAGGCCCACTCTAGTATAAGTGATAGCTCACAAAATGGGAAATTTGGAGCACTCTGCACAGCCTGAAACAGCTCAACATGTTAGAGTGTCCTTTCCAGGTGCCTCAATTGGCCTGAACCTCTTCCAGGTATCTCCACTGGTTTCTGCTTTTTCTAGGTAGCTGGTCTGATCTCAGGTTTTGCTTTGTAGTTGGGTTTCTCTACTCTTGCAGGGAGGGGTCTAGTGAATCTGGTCAGCTTCAGAGACTTCCTGAAAGAGTTTTGAGTTGCCACCTTTCTACTTAAGGAGCTTACCTGCAAGACAGAATGTTTCAATCTGGAAGGAAACTATTACACAACACAAGATGTTTCTATTTATTTTAATTGCATTATGATGAAGATGTATATTTGAATGGGAGGATATGTGTGCCACTGTATTCACATGGAGATTATAAGCTGGTTCTCTTCATGCAACTTTAAATGGATTCCAGAATTCAGGTGAAGCAAGAGCCTTTACTCATTGAACTGCTCAACTGTTCCTGGTAATTGAAGTGAAATGGCCTTGAAGAGAAACATATATGTATCAGCTTATCTCCCATTCAAACAAGCTTAGAAAGATGTCAATTATGATATTTAAAATTGTTGGGGATCATATTTTAAAGACGTTTTATGATAATTAGGAAGAATAGTATAGATTTGTGTTAGGATATTTTAACCTGATATTAATACATTTAGATATTTAAATTGTTCTTATTTTGTTGATTATGGTAGGATATTAAAGTTGTGGGGTTTTTCATTTTTTTTCTTTTTTTTAGTGCCTTTTGAGTTAAACATACAGGAAACTGCAGAAATGTACATGAGGGCTCACAATATTAAAACCTACCATTTATTCTTCTTTTGTCAATAATTAAAAATGATTCCAAATCATTGCAGTTATAAGTATCATAGTATGTCTATAGCAGCTGTGTTTTCTTGAATAATTCCCTTAGAATATATGCTTTGAGTCAGATGAAAAGTTATATAAAATACATTGATATTTTATTTATTAATGAGTTACTTTCCAAGTTGACTATCTTCACATAATAAATGCAGTATTATTATTTTCCCATTTCATATGAAAATTAAAAAAGTTTAAAGAAGGTGTTAGCCCTAGCATAAGGTGAAGCATTACATCATGAAGCACACAAGAATATGCACAATGAGGGGATTTTAGAGCCTGAGGAGTTTCACAATCTCGTAATGTTTGCGAATAACAGAGGAATAAATTCATTGTTCACTTCTTAAGGCCAGTTTAAAAATTTTTTATCATATGTTCTCAGACAGGCTAGGTTTGAAATAGTGGTAAAAATCTTTGATCACAGTAGTTCAGAATACTTACTAAATAAGTAGCAATGGCTGTGAATCAAGTCATTCTGCCACCCAGCCCCAGAGTAGCATCCAAGGAGAAATCCCCAAGAGACACAGATTCCTCCACAGAGACAATCTGGGGATACATAAATGTCTTCCTCAAGGAAATACAGGGAATTGTATCATATTTACAAGATGTTGGGGTCCTCTTTAAGAGAAGATCAAGGCTTCTACATGCTTAGGGATGCCTGGTTAAACTAATTTCTACAAATTGCTCAATGCATTTTGATTAATTAGATTTTTCCATTTCTACTTATATTGGTGTTGTGGCTAGTTTTATGTCAATTTGACACAGGTTAGAGTTATAAGAGAGGAGGGGGTATCAGTAGAGAAAATTCTTCCAAAGGAATGGGCTGTGGGATGTGGGGCCACCCCAGTTCTGACTACTATAAGAAAGCATGCTGAGGAAGCCATGGGGAACAAGCCAAAAAGCAGCACCCCTCCATGGCCTCTGCATCAGCTCCTGCCTCCAGGTTCCTGCCCTGTTTGAGTTCCTGTCCTAACTCCCTTCAATGAGGAACAGTGATATGAAACTGTAAGCCAAATAAACCCTTTCCTCCCCAACTTACTTTGATCATGGTGGTTCATCACAGCAATAGCAACCCCAAGACAATGGAACTTTTGGTAAAAAGGTTAAGATTGGGATTTCAGGTTTTATTGTTTTTGTTAATACACACTTGGTATTTGGTAAATGAGTTTTACTTCCTTGCCCCCCTACTTATTATTTTTTTGATTAGAGTTTTTACAAGTCCTGAGCTGTTTTAGTTTTTGACTTTGAACAGACCAGTGTCTAAGCTATTTTCTAAGTTAATTTTAATATATTTGGATTTATTTCATGCTTTAGACTGAACATATTTCATCTCTTATTTTGTTTTGTTAATTTGTTGTTTTCCTTTTCTTGGCTCCCTTTCTCTCCCTTGCTTTATTTTATATGGATTGGAGTTATTTTTATCACTTTCTCCTCTGCGGTTTTAGAACTACAGCTTGTAATCCTATTCATTTCATAATTCTTTTGTTTTGTCTATTTTTTTACCCAGAAAAATGTAAACATGCATTCATTAAAATACTTGTGTTATAAAATATACAAAATATTATTTTACTTGGGGTTATCATAACTCCAACTATTTCATTTTTATAATTTGTATGATATATCATTTCTGATTCTCAATAATTGAGTTTTCTAAATTTTTTGTTACTTATATGAGAAAGCAGTAGCTGGTGGAAAATATTTTCATCTGGTGAGTTTATCTCACCAATAATATAACACCTCATCTGTGCTTTCTATTTAAAGGCTTTAGATTTGTTCTATTTCTCTTTTGTTTCCTTTTCTGTAATTTATCATCATATTTTCAACTGATTACTTTCTTCACAGTTCTATTTTTTGGTCACTTAGTAAACACCTTTAACTAACACATGAGCCGTGCTCTGGCCCTTAGATTTGTGAAAATAAATACAAAATATTGAATCATACCAAAATCTCAATAAATATAAAAATCATGGAGATAGGGCTGGAGAGATGGCTTTGCAGTTAGGAGTACTTGTTTCTCTCACAGAGGACCAGGGTTCGAGTCCCAGTACCCACACAGTGGCTCACAGCCATTCACAACCACAGTTCCAGGTGATATAGCAGAAATGCATATGGTTGCATATACACATATACAGGCAAAACAGTCATAAACATTAGGTAAAATAAATAAATCTAAAATAACATAAAAATAAAGATATTACGGAAATATGATACTAAATGAAAGCCACACAAGGGAAATGAATCTAGGAATCTGTATTATTGAGTACTCAATAACCTAATAAATGCATGTAAATTGTAATTAGCAGACATTAGCTAGCAAAAACCATTTTTATAACCAAGAAAAAATAATTTAAAAAACACAAGAATAACACAGCTGATGGAATTGAGAAGCACAAAAGTTAACAACACTATAACAAAAATGTTTAGTGTTTATGCTGATATTTTTTTTGTACTGAAATGTGGTTTTATTTGTATGTTAATAAATAAAGTTGCCTGAGGGTCAGAGCTAATAGCAAGCCATAGCAGAAGCTGGGTAGTGGTGGTGCACGCCTTTAATCCCAGCACTTGGGAGGCAGAGCTAGGCGGATCTCTGTGTGTTCAAGGATACAGCCAGCATGGAGACACACACCTTTAATCTCAATACCAACCATAGAAGACCTGGAGGTCTGTATAGATGGGCAGTGACGAGGAGGTCATATGGTTGGGTTTACAACCAATGAGAAGGCAGAACAGAAAGTCTATAAGAAGACAAACACACAGGAAGTAGTTTTCTTGCTGAAGAAGACAACAGCAGCAGTGAAGGGTAAGGTTTTTAGCTCTTAACTCTGACCTTTTGGGCTTTCATCTCTGAATTGGCTCTGTGTTTCTTATTTAACAAGACGGTTACATCTACAAGTGTTGTCCTATTCTCTGTTTCTGATGGGGACTGGAGATTCAAGGATGGAGATGGAAAAACAGGGACGCCACTGAGTCTGGCTAGACCATGAAGCCACCTTCACACCCCACTTCTGAAATTGTGTTCTGCTCCCTTCTCAGGGTTTAGAACACCCCACCCAATTCTTCAGCAGTAATTCACTGACAGCTTATTTAACTCCCTTATTAAACAAGGGCAACCCTACACCATCTGCCTGCTTCCATCATGAACTTGGCCCTGCCCTGAGTCTTGTGTGGGACACCTGCTTCTCACAGGTGAAAAACTTTTGGTGAGTCTATATCCTCCCAGAATTACAGTATTAGCATTAATTAACATTTAGTATTTTGGGTTCATTAATGAAATAAAGAAATATGTACATTGTTTTTAGTTTTACTATTTTGGGTTTGGTTTTCTAGAAATACCTATATATTTATATTGCCTTTGTAAAATGTCTTTATGTATCTCACCTTTATATGTGAAATATGGAGAAACAGCTTTAAAATATTTCAGGAATATCATGCCTCTTTCTCTACTGCTAACTAAGCTGTTTTCTATTCAATTAAGGTATTCATTCTTTTGTCTTCCCACGTTACCGTTTTATTTTTCAAAATTTAAGCAACTGCTAGGATTTTTATCATGACAGCAGTGATCTTTCCCTAGTCTGAAATCTACTGATTCTTCATGACAATTATATATTCCTCATTAGAATTTGCAGTGCTGTGGTTTGTGTAATTCTTGTGGTACTGTTGTAAATTCTTGTGGTACAGTTTTATTACCCAGGGGGATCCATTCCAGATTGTCCTGTGGACCTAAGGAACTATGCCTGCAAATCTCAGACCATCAGATGTCTGTGGATCTCAGGAGCTATGCCTACAAATTTCAGACCATCAGATTTCTTGGAAAGTGTAGAGAGAATATTCCCTCCATCTCACATCAAGTCCAGGCTTGTGCACTATAGCCAGAAGGATCACAGACAGATATGGCAAACCTCTCTGTGAATGGACTATATTGTGAAGATAAAAATGAATGGAGTTGGTTAGACATAAATCCCAGTCATCTCACCAAAATGATTCAAAGCTCAAGAGAAGAAAAGAGAACAGTGAATAGACAGAAGGAATTTCAAGCTGGTTCTTGTCTGGCTCCTCATCTCCAGCAGAAGGAAACCTGCTGTACAAGGCACCTTCCCATTATTATACCAGAGGCCAGAAACAAACAGTGTATGAAGAAAATCACATTTTGCTTATCTGGAATCATAGTTTTAGAAGTGTCAGCTCATGATCAGTTGCTGGTAGGAGCTTATCATGGCAAGAACATACATCTGAGCACAATCATTCACTCCCTGGTTATAAAATGAAAGAGTGAGTGGAGAGAATTGGGCTTCACTACCTCCTTTAAGACAACATTCACAGTGGCGGAAAGGGCTTCCATTAGGAGTCTTGAAGGTCCCTCCACCTCCCAATACTACCTCTCTGGAAATTGCATTTTTAGCATTCATACTTTCAGAAGATATTTAAGATCCAAGCCAAAACAGGCAGCACCACAATAAAATAGAGAGACTCTAGAACAGTTGAAGAGGGTGGAGAAGTATGGGCCAGTCACAGAAAGGAAGCAAACATTTGTCTACAAGCTTCACTCACCTATACAGCACTGATGCTTCATGAGACACAGTGAGCATGACATTGGTCTGTTCCGGAAGGGTACAAGGATTCTTTGCAACAGAAATAAAAATCATCCTGGATCCAGAGCACCTGCAGCATCCACAAGAAGTCAGGAGACTCCTGGAGCTGAGACCACAGAATCCAGCAGTTCCATTTGTTAGTAGCACATACTAGCAGAGCCATGATGTGAAGGACACAAGCTACTCCTCAGCAGAGGTCAACTGTAAATCTTCAGTGGTGAATTACACACTATTATCCCAATAAATACTAAGTCAGCTACAGAATAAGAGAAGAGTTCCCAACTACTGACCGGGTCCTATATGCTAGCTACTACTGCTCTGTTCTGTTTATACATATCTGTTCATTTTATCCTCAGAGCAACCAAATTATACACATTTCTGTTTTTGACAAAACAACTGATTACTTATTCTAAGTGTGAGAGATCAAAGCAGTTTGATCAAATGGACACTCAATTCACATTCCTGATATTAAAGAGAACAGAGCCGTAGAAATGTCAAAATATGTGCTAATGGATATCAGACCTATATTCACATGTCTTCACATGTGGCACAAGTCCTCAGAAGATGTGAAAGATTAAATGTGGTGTTTACATGGAGAATTTACGATACTAAATGACACATCAGACTTACTCAAATTACTACCTGTAAACACTTTCAGATGATTTTCTGCTTGTTATTGCCCATTTATCCTAAGTCATTCATATATATATATATATATATATATATATATATATATATATATATAATGTCTATTATCCTAATACATTCTAGGTTCCACTCCCTTGCTGCACACAATTCAACTCCTTGGATTTTGAGTATCATCAAGGCCTGAACAGTCACTAATGTCCTAATGGGTACTTCCTGCCTCCATGGATGCACAGTAGTTCATGTAAACTGTCAAGGAAGAAAGTCATGATTTAGTGGAGGGATGAAAGTCTTAGGAAAGGAAAGCTAAATTGCAGTTCTGGAGAGGATTTGTTCTGCTTCAGAGGGGGAACTGGGAAGATTCGGGAATCACAAAGTCATTCTTTAGAGGACATTGGAGATTCCTGGACGCAGGAGTAGCTCCCCCACCCAGCTCTCCTCTCCTCCTCCCCGTCTTCCTCCTCCTTTTTTTCCTCTTTATATTGGTGGAAGAACAGAAACTAACTGACAGCACAGTTAGAGCTTGGATTGCTGAAATGTGTTCTATAAATGTAAACGGAAAAAATATTCAAACAAATATAATTTTTTTTATAGTGATGTCGATGGAGACATCAGGAACCAGTGCTAGAAGGAGCAAAATGTGAGGCGGCGTGGGCCCTTGGATGGACAATTCATAGCTCAGCATTAGGACCTGAGGGATTTCCTTCTTAGGTTTACTGAGGTGAGATGATCTACCCCACTCCCCAACCCCCATTAAGGTGAGCAGCATCATTTCATGGACTGAGCTGGGTTGAAATCATCTCAGTTCTGGACTGAAAAGAGAAAAACAGAGACGGGACTAAGACTTAGCATGCACACATTTATTTTCTCTATGTTCTTAACCAGATGTGACTGGTTGCCTGGAGTTCCTGCCACCTGGACATCCCTGCAGTATCAGACCATAACCTGGAACTGTGAGCCAAATAAACCTTTTCTTTCTTAATTTGCTTCTGTCATGGTATTTTATCACAGCAATGGGAAACGATGATGATTAGAAGCAGTTCACAAACATCAAGGACAACATGGAGGAAAAAGAAAGAATAGGAAGAAATGAGCCACAAAGCTGAGCAGGGTAGAAGCCACCACTCCCCAGGGCTGGCTACTGAATGGTCAATTTTCAGTCCATGTACAGCTTCTTTCTCTTCATCTTTCTCTTCCTTGTCATTTCTCCCTACATCTGCTAACACCTCCTTCTAAGGACCTGGAATCCTAGGACAGTGCTCACGATCAGAACTGAATGCAGAGTGCAAAGTATATCTAGCACTGTCCTTTGGGGGTCAAACTTGCCTCATACTCCAGAGGACACTAATCAGTCTTCTCCATGCCAAAACATTTCCTTCCTAAAGTCTTCGATCCATTTTATGCATTTTGCAATGAAAACACAGCCATCAAACTAACATAATTTGTGCATCTTTGCTGAGAAACTCTCCAAGGGGCTTGGAAGGAGTTTGAACATGTATCTAGACTCTGGGTAAAGGGCCAGCAGAGCACAGGAGGGACAGCTTTGGTGACATTGTTTTTCATTTCACTGAGGACGACTCATGTTTCTCTCCTTAAATATAGATGGCAAGCCACAGGAGATGGCAGCTGTCTAATTAAACCTGATAAAGCCTCCTTAAAAATGAGACTTGGGGAAACATATCATTTCAACTGTAGAGCTGCCCAATTTCCCCTGGAACCCAGAGGGAGCTGTGTACTGTTCAGGAGGGACAGAAGATAAGGCCTGAGGGAGAGAAGACAAAATTACTGGTACCATCAAGTAGTTGGTGTGAAATAACAGAACACACACAATCCATATTTAATGCAAAGGAGGTAACTTTATAAAACATGCAAAGCATAACCTCATCTACCATTTAAAACGCCACTGATGAGGCTTTGATAATACACCAAATCCCTTCTGAACTTATAAAGATTTAATGGGAACATTTTATTTTCTCCAGCAGTCCCTTGCTGGCGGCAAGAGAATCTGGGAAGTTGAAACCGGGATGTGATTGCTGTCTGAGACTATGGAAGAGCCAAAGGCAAACTCTCCCCTTGCTGTATCCAAATCCACAGGGAGATACTTTTCACTTTGGTTTTAGATAAAGTATTCAATAAACACATTTACATGTACAGAGTGTTCTAGATAGTAGAACTCTAAAGAGATCTTGACCTCCTTAATGCTCTCTTTGTTGTTTCTGAATTTTATCAAGCTTTTATTTTTATCATTTCTAAATCTCTCCCCCAGCTCCATGAGTGTCTTACTACAATGTGTTGTCCACTCTCTGGTGTTGTCAGAAATAGTACGTGAAGTCTCAAGAAGGTATATAGTGTTGTACTGATGTGGTGTTGTCGACCCGCTGGTGTTGCCAGAGCCAGGATGTGGAGTCTCTAGAGGGTAGTCTGCCATGGAATTCTGATGTGGTAAGGGGAGACTCTTAGTCACTGATGGGGCCTCTCCAAAGTCTAATAGAAGCAGGGCTGGAGCTCTGAGTTTCTCAGGCCTGCTGAAGGTTATTTCAGGCACATATCTCTGGAAGCACATATATTGTCTGATCTCTTCTATTTCATGCTACCTTAACTTCTGGCTAAGTAATGGCAAAACTATTTGTCACAAATATACCTAGCTGCACAGTCTTAAACTACACCACAACTAGAGTGATCATTATGCTTTAAGCCTGGAATCATTTATACATTGAATCTAGATTCACTTATTTGGTGTTCTCTTATTTGGTGTGTCAATTGCTTCTTCCAATTTCATCTCATAGATTTCAGCTGCCTATCTGATTCTTCCTAGTTCTTTGTTCTAAACTCAAATAATTGTAATATCTATATCATTGGATCTTGGTTGTAACTAACTTTTATTTTCTTACCATTGTCCACAAAACTAAAAATTTCTTTTTTTTTTTTTTTGTTTTTTTTTGTTTTTCGAGACAGGGTTTCTCTGTGTAGCTTTGCGCCTCTCCTGGAACTCACTTGGTAGCCCAGGCTGGCCTTGAACTCACAGAGATCCGCCTGGCTCTGCCTCCCGAGTGCTGGGATTAAAGGCGTGCGCCACCACCGCCCGGCTAAAAAAATTTCTTTAAAAATAAATATTATTTCTTCTATTCCTTTTTATCACTCATAAAATCTTTGAGATTGTTTTGTTGTTCTATGAAAAGGAGCTTGGGAAAGTTTTGTGGCAGCCAAAACCCAAAGTTGAATCTGGAAATCATGCCAACTCCTACACTGTTCTGCATAAAGCTCTCAGGATAGAAGTTGGTTAGAGTGAGAAGAAATATTGACCCCCAGATGTGGGTGCAGTGTCATGGTCACAAGCTCCACAAAAGAGCCCAGGCTAGTCTTTGCCAAACTGTTTCCACAGAATTCTAGGTCCATATAATTATAATTGGTAATATGCACCAAATGAATTCTGAGATCAAATTAGTTCAGAAAGAGCAAGGTTAAACAAAGTTTAATGGGCTATTTTACTACAAAACTTGGCAGAACATTTAATAGCTGAAATGCATGGTGATGTTCAAAGAGGGGAAAGCAGGCACTGTTCCCGAAAGTACCTCAACTTGGAGCACTTCCTAAGGGAGCCTCTTGTGAGGCTGGGAGCACAGTGTACAACATGCTGCTCTAGATTCAGATTTACCCACAGAAAGAAGTCTGCTGCCCAGAACTTTGTAAACTTCCAGCACATAGTCACATGAGAACATAGTAGAGCCTGCCTCTCATCCCTGTTCAATGCCTCCTCTTATCTTCTAAACATGCCACTTCTTTTGATAGTCCTAGTATAGTTTTTGCCTTTCCAAGAGACAGTGACAAACAGAATTAACACCTACCTAAAGACAGACCAACGGACTGCTGCTGTTTTACCAAGGTTCTGGAAACTTAAGAATGTGGTAAATCTTATCACACAGGAAAAGGATGTTCAGTCATGGAATTCACAAGACAATAATACAGATTAATGTATGTGTGTGTGTATCGAAAGACACATGTGTGATTATAATGCTCTACAAAAGAAATCACTACCATCTAGAGAGAAATAGAGAAGGGGAGGGGAAGGCTGCTACTTTACAGAGGAGGCTCTGTAAAGCAGATAACACATGGACTGAAATGAGTAGAAACCAGTAATAAGAATACACACACAGAACAAGAAAAGACTTCCAGATAGACTAATAATGAATGGCATTGTGATACGTCTTTCCATTATAGCAAGTTAATGCTGTTAATATTATTAGGTAATTAGCATTATTTTTCTAACACTGTCTATTCTATAAACCTGTCTCCTAAAGTATACTAGTAGGTCACAATGTTTTTGCCTATCACTTTCTCTTACTCTTTCAGAATAGAAGGCACTGGGATGAATATTTAAAGATATAAAACACACACACCACACACACAACACACATACACACACAGAGAGAGAGAGAGAGAGAGAGAGAGAGACAGAGAGAGAGAGAGACAGAGACAGAGAGACAGAGAGAGACAGAGAACTTAAAAAATCTAAAACATCATTTTTTAAAATAGAAATAACACAGAGCATAAAGACTTAAGCCACCAGTTTGAATTTGGTATGACAAAAGATGAATCTCATCAAATGATCCTGGAAACCCCATCTCTTTGGGAGCAGATCACAAACTGTGATGTTCCTTGCCCAATACAAGGTGCTGTGCACATTCTAAACAGAAGTCTCACCTCCTTGTACACTGGAAATTCTTCCTATTCTTTGACAATGAGAACCAAGCTAGACTTGTCCTGCTCTAGATGAGTAGGTACCTTAGAAGGTGATGTTCCAGACATGTGTGATTCCTAGGATCCTATGAGAGAGTTTGACCAGCAGCCCTTCTGTTAACACTTCCAGAAAAAGAAGCTGATCAATTCAGTGAGCAACCTTCCTAACTTATCTTTCTAATGTATAAAGAAGACATTATTTAGAATCTGAAAATAGCTCTAAGGAATGAAAATCTTTTGATTATCATGTAGGTAGAAATTCTTGAGAGAAGGAAATGAGTTGACTGAGAGATGGGTCAGTAATTTCATCATCCAAAGAATATTTTACCTATACTACAAATAAAATTACATAAGGATCAGTAAGCATTTAAACTTTTTTTTTTAGCTCATTTGGTAATCTTAAGTGGCATTTAATACCGTGAACTTAAAAAGTTAATTATATCCTAATGGCTTGTATGAACAATAAAACTGTAGATCAAACACAATCTATTGAGCACTGCTGGATGCAATAAATTTATTTTATATGATGGGCTTCAGTTTCATTATCCAAAGTTTAAAAACCTAGGTTAGTATATAAAGAGGGAGTCAATGATGTATAGAAAAGAATTAGTGAGCAGTAGAGGGACATTCAGCCTGGCTATCATTCTTCCCACTGTATAGACACAGTCACCCAGGACTCGAGTTTCAGACTGACCTTCCTTCTAACAAGAACACAAGAAAGGTGCTCAAGTGTAGATGAATAAGATTAGGTATTCTGGGAAGCAGATGCTGAGACGAGGTTTCTTATAGGTACTCTTACCAGTTGGTAACACCTGTGGAAGTGAATGTGAAGAAATGGGTTTGTATAAAAGGAAAAATAAATCTGTGCAGTAATACTTCTGGCAGTCTCGACAAAACCCTTGAGAAGTTGCAAAGCTTTAATGATACATCAGAGTTGTTTCTTGTTTGGCTGAAGTTGCAAAGCCTTTTTCATTCCCTAGTTCTGACCAGTCTTGGACAAGGTAGCTGTCTACAGCCAAGTCAGTAGCTAAATTATCTAAAACTTGATGGGAATTCCAGGGCAAACATGTTTTTGATAATCTGAGACTACAACAAGAAACCAAATAATTGTGAGCCCATTGGACATCACTGAGCTGTTGATAGGAGCCGTATAACTAGACAAAAAAGAGAATAGATCCTCTGCATTCACTTTTAGAGAAAGGGAAACTGGTACAGGCTAGAAGACATGGTGGGAAACACAGGTATTGAAGTATTCACACTCTTATTTGTCTGTTATAATATTCCTTTGACATAGGGTTATAGTTTATCTTGCTACTAATCCCATGTAGTAAACAAAGAAGGCATTACATCATGTCTGATTTACAAATGAGAAAACCGGGGGCCAGAAGACATAAGTGATTTTTTTCTGTGGTCACTTAGTGTTTCAGAGCTGGAACAAAAGCCAAGTCTTCCTGACGTACATGCCTCATTGTCTGAGAAGTCTTCACTCCCTTCTTGGTTTTAATTGAATGGAATGCTTTGCTCAGAAAGCACTAGGCCTCAGCCAGTTTAGATGGAGACAGGCTCAATTCATTTTTAAAATTTTTAACCATTATTTTTATTTTATTTGAATGAGTGTTCTGTCTACATGTGTGTCTATATACCATGTTGTCTATATACCATGTGTGTGTTGGATGTCCTAGGACTGGAGTTATAAACATTTGTGCACCATCATCTGGGGCTTGGGAATAGAACCCAGGTCCTCTGAAAGAGCAACCAGTGCTCTTATCTCCTAACCCATCTCTCCAGTCCCCCATCACAGGATCAGTTCTTGATGGAAGTAGGATTTCTATTGCTTGGGATTCCTGCTGCTGCTCACATAGCACATACATTCAAAATGTTTTACCTCCATTTAGATTGTGATGATCTTTTCCAGCCCTCATCCAAAGAATTCTTAGGAGACTACTTAGTTGTTAGCTTCACTATAACACTAGAGATTGAGATGTTGGACTCTGTCATGTAACTTTGGGTAAAACATCTACAATGGGCTCAGTTTCTTATCTCTAAATAATCTATTTATGCTAGATGAACCCCATTGTTTCTTATGAGTTTGAAACGTATGCATGAATAGAAAAGCTGCCTCCTAATGGATTCCAAACTTCTAAGGCCACTGAGTGATGCATTTCAGGCATCATCAATAACAATTTGCATTGCTTTTCTATTTTATCCTGGGAAAAGCCATATGGTGCCATTGAAATCAGAACACTGCTTCCATTAACTCCACCAGCTAGAAACAGATATGAAGATTATAACTTTTCTTTTGTTGGTGGCTTTACTCATTCAATTTTTTTTTTTAAAAGTATATCAAAGGGAGTTTCCTGAGAACTTATAACCTCCCACTATATACATATTAATCTTGATTTTATTTTAAGGTTTCTGAAGCCAAGAGCAATCAGACTAGGGGACCCATCTACTTCCTGTATAAATTATTGGTATTGCAACAGAGATAAATAGAATGACCATGTAGTCAACATCCTACTTTGTACAAAGATGTATCTAAGATCCAAATACAGGAGAAATAAGCTATTTGTAAGTCTTAATCAAATGAAAAATAGTGGAAGAGCAACTTTAAAAGTATGCCCCAGAACTATATTTCATTTTTAATTATCATCTAGGAAATAACTGTGGGAGAGAAGAAAACATATTATAAGGACTCTACTGTCCTGTTGAGAATCTGTGTGGCCTGTAATACATAGTTAAGATATTAACTGCCCACAATGTCTGGGCAGGACAGGAACCAGGTACCAGAACCACTAAATCTTTCAAGCCATGAGGACTGCACTTTCCTTCTCAAGGTCTAGGAACAAAGAAGACCTCTACTATCATAGGAATTGAGTCAGTGGACTCTTCCATTGAATTGTCTCCAAGTGCATTCTAAATGAAATCCACTATTCTCTTCTCAACACATCTCTGACTACAATCTTACCACACTCCTGGAAGTTCTGGTCCTTTCAGTAACACCAGTAGGACTGTTCAAGCCAGATTTACTTTCACCTTGACGCTTATATTGAAACACAAACTAGGGTTCCACAGAGGCTTCCTTCTTCCTCCAAGTTGTGATTCACTCTCCATACAAGTTCTGAGAAGCTAATTTTTACTAAATAATAATGAATCTCAAAATCTCCATGCTTTACTTCTGTCCTGGGCTTTGGTCCATAGCAGTAATGGACTCAGGAGTGTGGGCTAGGTCTTTAAATGAAAGGCTTTGGTCTCTGAAGCATGACTGTGATGCTGTGACCCAGTAGGGAGGACTCTGTACTGGAAGCTGCTTCCTTGTAATTTTGCTAATATCCCTTCTGAGGTGTAAGTACAGTGGTGCCACCTGAATATAAGGTTGTGCCTTGTGGTGAGGTTTTCAAAGATGCCAACATGTTTTTCCAATTTGAGCTTTTGTGTCTTGAAGGTACAGCATTCCTTTAGTCAACATTGATATTAATCTATTTTAAAGTGGTATAATTCAGCAATTATCTGCAACCTGGACAGGCTTTTTACTGTGAGATAATGTGTCTCTGCTTTGAACCACACAGCTCACTATTTTTCTTTTCACTTCCAGTTTCCCTGAGGATATTTATATTCGAACAAACAAAACATTACCAAAAATATACTTGGGTTCTTATTTGTACAAAATACCCACAAAATTGGGGAGAAACCCAACACTAAACATTCTAAGCCTCCCCTGTCTAACTGTCCATCAAGTCACAAAACTAGAGCTGAGAATGGAATCTTACATTTATATCTCCACCAGCATTTTAGGGATATTGAAGACTGGAAACTACACATACAAGTAGAAGCAGTGATTATAGACAATTGAGACTGGGAAAACAACATTATTAAAGAGAAACTTGCATTTCCTTCAGCCCGCAGGTAAAGACTGCACAACAAATCTAAGAGTAGTAGGAACCATCACGATTGTAATCCCAGGCTTCTTTCGACAGAAATAAAAAAGTGTTCCCTTAAATACATGAATTATATTAGAAGCATCTGAAACACAGATTTTTTAAATGTAATTTTAACCTTATCCCAGGTGCTTTTTACTGAGAGGCAGGGGGCAGACCATGGGAAGTACAAGTTTTGGAAAGGGTGAGAACTCAACTCTGTCAACCAATTAGACAATCATGGAAACGTATTTAATTTCTTTGGCCTTCAGAATCCATTCCTACGAGCTGAAGCTCCTTGAGTCGTGGCAAAGCAATGCTGTAAAACTTAAATAAAACGGACGACACAGCACCTGACAAAGATATGCACTTTAAAAATCCTTGCTAGTACTTGGCAATTGTTTTGGCGTTTGAACTCAATAATTGTCTTCCTATCCACAATATGTTTATTGTTGAATTAGTAAGGAATGCCCTTGGGAAATGGAGAGCACCGGAAATTGAGACGAAGCTGAAGAGGCTTGAGAAAGGTATAAGTCAGGCTTGGATATGAACTGATTTAAGTTCTCTGCTACCCATAGCACAGGCACAATAAGCCAATGAGAACAAAGGTGAAAGAGTGTGGCAAGCAAGCGTGTCCCAGAATACCAACAACCCTCAACGAGAGAGTTCTCGGGATAGAGAGAGGTCTTAGGTTGCTAGCACACAGGCAGTCATGCAGCCTTGGGAGCTGCTTTGCTAAAAGTTTAGACTAAACCACTGAAAATGACTTTGTGGACTCAGAAGGAACTATCAGTAGTGCAGATCTAATGGAGGAAAAGGTATAAATAAGATAACACTGTTGCCATGAAAAAAACCAAATAGACACTGTCCAAGAAAATATATAAGAGAAACAAAATCCAAATTCATTGCAATGTGGAAGATAACCACTATATAGGGAAGAGAAGGTACTGAAAGACATGAAGAAACTACTCTTAGAAGGGGTGATGTCATTTAGATAGGGGCAGCATCTTGATGGTGGTGGTGATGGTGATGATGATGATCGTGCTGATGAGAATGACAGTGATGATGCTATAACTGAGAAGTGCATCACATCTCTGCCTACTGTTTTTGCATCAACAAGTCTGTTATCTCATATTATTGCACCTGATTCTAGATTAGCAAAAGCTGACACATAGCCAGATAAAGCAACTTCTTGCCATATGAAACTGTGAAGACAGAGAATTACATGGGCAAAACCAAAGAAGACTTGGGCCATTCACTCAACAATGTTAGAGTGGCCTGGCCTGATTGGCACTTCCAATAAATGGAGGGCAGTAGTGGGTGATGAATTTGAGCAGAGAGGTTATAGAGAGCCTTAAACTCCAAATTTAATATGATGAGCAGTAGAGAATCATTGAAGAAATCGCCAAACTAAAGTGATAAAAAAAAAGCTTCACTTTAAGACGTTTGATATGACAGAAGATATAGAATGCATTAGGGTTTAAGAAGAGAGCTATAAAGGGCTTAAAGGTTATTGAAAATGTGTCAAAGTAACAGCAATATTTCCTTGTTACCCTTGGAACCTTTCAAAGCAGAAAACTGACCTCAAAATTATTTTATAGGCAGGGCTCCTGCAAGTGCAGAAACTGTGTATTTCTCCATTTTCAGGTACACTATAGAGGTGTCACAATGGAAGGAGACTCAGAGTTGGAAGCATGAGGTCAAGTTTTAACTTTTTGTCTGAAACACCAAAACCATCTAATTAGTGTCAAGAGCAAGGAGGGAAAATATCAGTAGAACTCAGATTTACGTAGCCGAGTAAAGCAGAATTCTGAACACCAAAAGACCATGGGAAGAGTGCTATCTGAAGGCATGAATCAAAAAATGGAGGTGCAGCTGTTCAAAATAACTCTAAATTCAATGTTACTGAGATCAAGCTCTACTCATAGAGTGGCCCATGTCTTACAAATTGTTAGATGGAAGCATAATTAATAAATTCATATAAGTATACACCTGCCTGACACTGAAATTTGATGGAATGTTCAATAATAACCAAGGATCAATAAGTCTAGATGTCATGTCAGAAACACATAGTGCCACTTAGCCATGTGGCAAAACAGACACCTCAGATTCCATCTCAGTCCAAATCTTTTTTTCATTGGTCCAACTATCTTAAAGGGTAATATGGAAAGTAACAAATCTAAACTATATGTTGTTAAGGAATTTCCTGAATTTACAACCTGTGCCTTTCCATAATATCTGCCTTTCCCTATTCTTCTTCCATTTTCTAACTAAATTTTATACATATGCATAAATGTTAAATGGGCCCTTTTAACCTATTGGGCTCATAAGTGATAGTTTGGAAGAAAAAAGAATGAAAGGATATTGATTATGTTGGACATTGTTGTGTAAAGATAACTAATACTGGAGAAAGGGAGATGTGAGACAATAATAATATGAGATTATACCCCAAAGTAGCACATATAAATGTATGACATTTAATCAGTCTGACCTCGGTTTCCTTTTCTATATCACAAGAAATTTTAAAAAAGTAACTAGTGAGTTGTTTTAAGATGGAAAATTTCATGAGCTAAACCTTCTTCAAGTGAATAAATGGAGACTGTAAGGTAGATGTCCCAGCTGGCAATGTCCAACAAGTGGCAAACCCTTGGCTGCCCAATTACACCTTTCACACAAAAATAGAAAATACTCAACTGTTTCCAATTATAATATGCACAGTTCTTGGGGAAAACAAAGTAAATTGTGTTAAAGGCTTCATGAGGTGTGTGGGAGCAGCCTCCCTCTGCAGATTGAAGCTTGCAGTGTGAGCTCTTGCTGTCTGGTAAGCAGCCATGAAAGGAGAGACAAGGCAAAACTGTAGCTATTTTTTTATCCAAAGAGACTTCACAAAAGAAACCTATGCAAGTGTGCTGATTTTAGTTTAGCCACAAACTTGATGGTGGATTCTTAAGTATTGTTTTGTCTTCAGTATCAATATCCTACAAGAAAAGTGTCAAACATATTGGAAATGGACTCGGATCCATTCTGAAAAGGAGGGGTTAGTACTTTAATCAAGCTCCAATGATGTGGAACAATCCTCTTCTACCCTCTGAGTATGTATTACTTTCATTGGTTAATAAAAATCTGACAGGCCAGTAGCTGGGCAGTAAGTTAGGAAGGAAAGCCAAACTGAGAATGATGGTAAGGAGAAGGGCAGAGTCAGGAGAGACACCAGCCATCCATCCAGGAAGCAAGACATGCTAGAAGACAAGCCATGTGGCAAAACATAAATAGAAATATGGGTTAATTTAAGTGTAAGATTTAGCTAGTAACAAGTCTGAGCTATCGGCAGAGCGTTTATAATTCATATTCAGCCTCTGAGTTGATTATTTGGGACTAGGCAGTTGGGACAGGAAACATCTGCTTACATATGGCATTCCAACATGTGGCCAAAATTTCCACATAAAACCTGATGAAGTTTAAAAAGGATTCTAGACATACAAGAGTGTAGTCAAGCACAACCTCTTGGGTAGCTGCCTTTTCTCCAGTGGGCTCTGTTTGCTGGCAGTGAGTAGAGGCATGGCTCCTTCATGTGACAGCTTTCTGACTCAATGCTAGTGGCAGAAAATGGTGGACTCTTTTGAGAGACCCTGCTACCAAACACTCGAGCAGCAGGCATCATTCTACTCAGTGGCAGCACAGACCTAGAAACTTCCCAGAATTGGGGTGGTAAACATCACTTTCAGAACTGCTGGTAATGCGCCTCTGCAATGAAACTAGACTCTCAGGAAACTGAGGGGGAAGTGATTTAAAACACTGGAAATCACCTAGTATTCCCTTTAAGAAGAGATGTCTGCTAGGGAAGTTCTACCTCAACACCACCATTCATGTAGCCAAAATCATCTAATTTTGAAGGTTTTCTTATTTGTAAAAGTATGCAAATAAATTCCTGATTATACAGTACAATAAGATTATCAGAATCAATTGTAAGGAAAAGGGATATATTGAATATTCCATCTATGGAATTCCATCTATTCATCTTCCATCTATGGCTGCCATGTCATTATTCTAAAATACATTTCCAGAATAGTCATAAAATTCTAAGATTATGGGAATCTTTGGCTAGAAGCAATATGAAGAAATCTGTAGCTGTCCCAGATCAATAGTTACAGTATGTTTTCTTGACATTTTGCTCTCCAGGTAGAGCTGCATAATTTTTCTTAGAAGCTTGAGTCTTTGTTTTGTATTTCTCCTTTTTTCTTTTACTTATTTTTTCCAGGGTTCGAGGAGGCAGTCCTGGGACTCCAAACTAGAGCCTTTTGCATGCTAGGTAAGGGCTCTACATGAGCGGCATCTATATTTACCTTCACAGTAACTGAGCTCACTCTTGTGCAGCCCTTGCCCTATTCCCTCCTACGTGACCTCATCCCTTTCATTGAGTGGCTGAATAATTCTATTCTAGATATAAATTGACTGTTTATTTTCATTGCTGAAGTTTTAAGATATATTTAAAGATGTCTTGGAATGAGTTCCTATTGGGCATTATAATTACCAATCTGTATGTTTATATTTGCAAGTCAAACACATCCTCTAATGACAGCTAGTGTGTTGACCACATAGTTCAAGCAGTAATCAAGAGAGTTTATTCTCCTCTTCAATTATACTTCAATAAACCCTTATTAAAATACCTAAATATTCAGGTCATGATTTTTTTGTACAAGGAAATGCATAGTTTCAGATGTAAAGATACAACTAATGAAATTGAAGTCTTTTTAAATTTAAATTTGATGCATTTATATTCATTATTTAATATAGTTTTGGGTTTTGTTCCCAAAGTCTAAATAGTCTACTAAGTTTTCATAGGAACACTAATGGTTTATATTCATCAAACTAACTTTAACATACACACATTTTATTACATGCCATTGACACATTTTCTTGTTATTTGTGCCTGGGAAGTTTTAAATAAAATATTGTCATTGTTACAAGAGGTAAATACAATAGAATTTCAAGTTACTCAACATCCCCACAATCCTAAGGGGACAATATGAAATCATGACTTCAAAATATATCACTCTCTGCCATTAGTTTATGGAACATCATTTAAAATATTTTTTATTTAATATTTATACATGCATGTAATGTGTTTGGATCAAATCTATCTACTTCTAAAAAAAATCTACTTCTAATTCCTCACCCATAAATTCCTCCCATCTCTCCTGCCACTTTCATCTCTCAACTTCATTTGATCTCTCTCTGTCTCTCTCTGTCTCTCTCTCTGTCTCTCTCTGTCTCTCTGTTTCTCTCTCTCTCTCTCAAGTCTACTTGCTGCTGCCTACAGCATGTCTTGTGCATAGAGTCCCCACTGTATTGAGTATAACCATTATACTCTGCAAACACTGAAGACATCTATTCCCTCTGGCTTTATACTATTTCCACACCCTCTTTTCTGTGATACCTGAGCTCTAGGGGAAGAGGGTAAATGCAGATGTCCCATTTAAAATTGAGCACTCGACAGCCTGCCTCTTATTGCCTGCATATTGACTATTAATCATCACCAATTATAAAAAGGCAGATTCTCTGATGATAATTGTGAACTGTACCAAAGAATGGTATACAGACAAGAACTAAGGTGACAATTTATTACTATATCCATTTAGCAGAATAACAGTCCCAGGTTTTCCCACTGGGCCTCTGACCTAGCCAGTCACATGTTTGTGGCCTAGTTGACAGTATCAGGCATGGGTTCCACCTTGTAAACATGGCTTGAAATCCAAGCAGAAAGCAGTTGGTTACTTTCATAACATTTCGGTCACTATTGCACCAGTGAGCATATCATGCCAGGCCAATCACCATTGTACCTCGCAGAGTTCACAGCTGGATAAGACTATACGACCTCCCATATGGTGTTATGCATAGAACCTTCTGACACCATCACCACCGGAAGAGATGAAGCTTCTAGGTTAATAACAGCTTAATTTCTCAATGCCCTTTAACTTGAGCATGGGGTTTCTTCAACAATAGGGCATTAACATCAAGTTCTGCAGGGTAACTCTGAACAATAGCAAAAGCCTATCATTTGAGGAGGTGTTTATGACTCCACTGACCAGCACCTCAAAAAACTTATACCTGACTTTGGCCTTTTTTTTGATAGCCTATAATGTCTAGGAAAGGCATTATGTCCTCTCCCCAAGGCAAGGTAACACCTTTAAAAATGATTATATGTATGTATGTATGTATATATATATATATATATATATATATGTATGTGTGTGTGTGTGTGTGTGTGTGTGTGTGTGTGTGTATTTCTTTATAATAGATGCTTTTTTATGGCATTCCAAAAAGTCTTTATTATTAGTTATCCTTCCCCACATTCCCTTCTCTATCCTTCTCCCCCATCTTCCACCCCATTTGCTCCTTCTTGTTCCATTATTCACCCTGTTACTTCCACACTCCCTGTGGTGTTCTATTACCTTTTCCTTTAACACCCCCCATGGAAGCTTCCTGGTTTCCTGGCATCTACAGATAATCCAATTTAAATACACATACTAAAAATTCAAATATGGCATCCACATATGAAATAGAACATGTGGCATTTTTCTTCCTGGGAATGAATGAACTCACTGAGAATGATTTCTGGCTCTATCCATTTACTAGTAAATTTCATGATTTAATTTTTCTTTGCAGCTGAATAATATTCCATTGTGTATATGAACCACATTTTCATTGTCCATTCATACATTGGTAGACTTCTTTGTTGAATCATTTCCTGGCTATTGTGAGTAGAACAACAATGAACATGGGTAAGCAGGTATCTCTGGGGAGAAGGGTATAGTCCTCTGGGAATATGCCCAGGAGGTGTATAGCTGGATCTTATGGTAAATTTACTTATAACTTATTGAGGAAACTCCACACTAATTTTTATAGTGCCTACATGAATTTGAATTCTTTTTTTTAATTTTTATATGCATTGATGTTTGACCTGCATGTCTTTGTGAAGGAGTTGGATCCACTGGAACTTGAGTTACAGACAGTCGTCAGCCACCATGTGGGAGCTGGAAATTGAACCTGGGTCCTCTGGAAGAGCAGCCAGTGCTCTTAACCTCTAAGCCACCTCTCCAGCCCCACAAGTTTGTATTCTTAACACTAATAATTAAGTGCTTCCCTCTGCCCATGTCTTAGCCACTGTTCTATTGCTGAGGAGACACCATGACCAAGGCAGCTCTTATAAAAGAAAGCATTTAATTGGGTTCTGGCTTGCAATTTCAGAGCTTTAGTCCATTATCATCATGGTGGGAAGCAGGCAAACATGGCTCAGTAGCTTTACATCCTGATTCACAGGCAGAGAGAGTAATACTGGGCCTGGTGTGGACTTTTGAAACCTCAAAGCCCATTCCCAGTGACACACCTCTTCCAACAAGGCCATGTCTCCTAATCCTTCTCAAACATTTTTTCCAAGCATTGAGATATATGAGTCTCTGGGGCCATTTTCATACAAACCACCACAGTGCCTATCCAGACTAGAATGTCTTCTTTTTTAACTCTCAGTCATTCTCACTGCAGTAAGATGAAATCTAAAAGGACTTTCAATTTGTATTATATTTCCCTGATGCCTAAAGATTTTGGACATTGGAAAACATATTTCTTGGCCATTCTATTTCTTCCCTTGAGAACTCTGTTTAGTTCCATGCACAAAATTTTAATTGGGTTATTTTCTTGGAACTAATTTTGAGGGTTTTTTTTTTTTGTATATTCTAGACACCAACGCTTTGCCAGATGTATACTGGGTAAAGCTATTTTCCCATGTTGTAGGCTTTCTTACTCAAATGATGTTCTTTGCTGCCCAGAAGCTTTCTCTTTTAAATAAATCTCATTTGTTAATTGTTGGTTTTAATAGTCCTGTGCTACAAGACTGTTGAGAAAGGCCTTTCTCTGCCAATAAGTTGAAGTATATTCCCTGGTTTCTTCTATAACAGATTCAGAGCACTGGGTCTTATGTTGAAGGACTTGATCCATTTGGGGTTGAGTTTTGTGCTGGGTGAGAGACAAGAATCTTTCATTTTTCTACATTTAGTTATGCAGATTGTTTGCATGTACCATTTGTTAATGATGCTGTCTTTTCTTCTCCAATGTGCAATTCTTGCCTCTTTGTAAAAAAAAAATAAGGTGGTTATAGTTGCATGGACTTATATGTGGGTCCTCAGTTCATTCCATTTGTCAATTTTTCTCTTTTTATGATAGTACTATACTGTTTATACTGCTCTGTTTTTAGAATAACTTGAAATCAGGGATGTTAGTACCCCTAGAAATTATTTTATTGTTCAGGATTGTTTTGGCTGTCCTTGGTCTTCCATGTTCCCCTATAAATTTTAAGATTATTTTTTACAATTTCTGTGAGGAATTCAATTGGGATGAGCATTGTACTGAGTCTGTAGATTGCTTTTGGTAGGACAGTCATTTCCACAATATTAGTTCTGTCAGTCCATAAGCATGGGAGGCTTTTCTGTCTTTTAGTATTTTCTTCAGTTTCTTTCTTCAGTGTTTTTAAAGTTTCATTGTACAAGTCTTTTTTTAATTTCCTTGGATTTTTTTTTTTAGGTTATTGTGAATGGAACTGTTTCCATGATCTTGGTTTTGGTAAGTTTGTTATTGTTATGTAGGAAGGCTACTGAATGTGTGTGTTAAATTTGTATTTTGGATTTTAAATGAACGTGTTTGTCAGTTTTATGAGATTTCTTATGGAGACTTAAGGGTCTTTTTACATGTAATAATAAGGATACTTTGACTTCTTCCTTTCTTATTTGTAACCCCTTTATCTTCCCATTTTGTCTTCAGCATGATGAACAGGAGTGGATAGAATGGACATCCTTGTCTTGTTCCTGATTTTTGTGACAATGCTTCCAGTTTTTTTTCTACTTAGCATGATTCTGCCCGTGGACTTATTATTTCTTGTCTTTATTAAGTTGAAATATGTCCCATGTGTTCCTATATTCTCCAGAACTCTTGTCATGAAGGGATGCTGAATTTTGTCAAAGGCTTTTTTTTTTTGCATCTCATGAGATAATCATGTGGTTTCTGTCCTTAAGTCCATTTATGTGATAGATTACATTTATTGATTTACATATATTAAACCTCCTCTGTGTGTCTGTAATGAAGATTATTTGATCATGGTGGATAATCTGATATGTTCTTGTATTCAGCTTGCAAGTATTTTATTGAGAAAAATATGAACTAAATATAATATCTCTTAAATGTCTGTCTTCAGCTTGTCCTCTGGATTCCAGAATCAGATATCCACTGCCTCCCCATTCTCTGTGTTTGGGTGTTGTGGGCGATTTTGACACAGCAGTATCTTGACATCACCACCACGACTGTCCCTGCCACAGTTACTGCTGCAGCTGCTGCCTTACTAATGGAATACGATGGCACCACCATAATTGTCACTGCCTCATTTAATGTTGCAGTTCTTATCTTCCCAGTGGAGTGTGATGTGACTCAGTTGTAAACCACAGATCAGGCTATGAGACTGTGTGGTGAGCAAAAAAAATAACCAATTTGATGGTAGTTTAAGGAAACTGAGGAAAGTGTATTCTTTTTCTAGATGACAAATATGTTGTATCGACTGATAAAAATGATTAATTCAATGAAAAATGAAAGATATAAAACAGAATGAAAATCATGTGTAGCTGGAGAACTTCTCTCCAGGTCCCACCAAGCCCCTGCAGTCCCATAACCTACATATAAAATAATCACTCAGATGCTTATATTACTTATGAACTGTATGGCCATGGCAGGCTTCTTTTTATCTACTTCTTTTATCTTAAATTAATCCATTTTTATTAATCTATAAGTTGTCACATGGCTCATGGTTTACCGGTACCTTACATCTCATTTGTCATAGTGGTGGCTGGCAGATCTCACTTTATAAATAATACAGCTGTCTGTGTGTTTATTTTATAAATGGGCTGTTGGACTGCCAGGGCTTGGCAGGACCCAGAGAGGAACCTCCAGCTACAATCATGGTAACATAAGTATCTCTCAAAGAATTCAATGGATATTTCACAAATAATTCTGTTAAAATTACATCAATAGCTACTTAATGTCTCTATAGGTGGTCCTAAGAGAATATAGAAGATGAAGCTATTCATATTCAC
Organism: Peromyscus californicus insignis; assembly: GCF_007827085.1. Classification (NCBI taxonomy): domain Eukaryota; kingdom Metazoa; phylum Chordata; class Mammalia; order Rodentia; family Cricetidae; genus Peromyscus; species Peromyscus californicus. Next base: position 67,988,142 of record NW_026294469.1, on the reverse strand, counting down.
ACTATTCATTGACATCCACTGGAGACCAGTTAGAAACTGTGTGTCTATGGCATCGGAACTACAACCCCTCTGTCTTCCACCTTAGCTCAGTGAAGTGGAATGTCATTACAGAGAAACACAGTAAGCAACACAGGGCACCTACTCCTTGGCAGCTTCTGACTTGGAGGCTACCTTCCAGGGAAAAGCAGAATCTCAGCATTGCTTACCCTGCCTTCACCCACCCATTGAGGAACACAATCCTAAGAGAGACCAAGGTCAGGTTCACTCATGTGTAGGGAAGAAAATATGGGAGCTCTGATTGCTTCTCCCTGTTGCTTCCACCCAGGACAGTTAACCAAGAGGAGATAGGGACTCTGCTTTCCTTTCATACAGCATTTGTCTCTAAATGTAGGGTTATCACTTAGAAATAAATGTGGCATTTTCCACACCGATAACTCCAGATTTGAGACTTAATAACAGCGCTTAGGGGACAAGCAGGATATCACTAAGAGAGCTACTGAACTCTCTCCCTAAAGGAACTGAAGGAAACAGGATAAAGAAGTTCATGGTTAAGGGAACCATTGAGAACAGTGGTGGCAGTGGTAAGCAGCAACTTATCTGCAAGGTTGCTAGTTCATTGGAGAGAAATGAGGAAAGAACCCTGCTATGATCAGAAAAACATCGAATGTTGACACTAGAAGCTTTTTTTCTCTCAAAAGATCCAGAATAGATTGAAGAATTTAATGCATCAATTGATGACTTGGACGAGTATTGGAAATAACACGTAACTGGCAAACAATTAATGGAGCTGAACAGGTCAATAAATCATGAAGTGCCAGAACAAGAAGATGGTGGAAAATGCTGTCATCCCAGAGCAGCTGTGGACACGGCCTGACTGTTAGCCCAGGAACCACTAGGAAAGCCCTCATTATTGGATGAACCTGGCTTCATTGAAATTATCCAGTCAATTACTAAACAAATAAACAAGCAAACAATAAAAGCAAGCTCCAGAAGAGGAGTATAGTAACTACAGATGATACACATTTTATTTGAAATGTCCAAAACTCAACAGAATTTACAAAACATGCAAAGAAACATAATGTATGTCTTGGATGGGTGGAAGGAAGGCAGCACCCATTCCTGTGAAAGTGGTCAATGCAGAATAGACATTCCAACACATACAGAGATGTGAAGAAACTTGGCCACAGAAGTAAAAGGAAATATAATGACCATGTGGCATAAAATACAGTAATATCAGCAAGGAGATAGATATCATGGGAAAATCAATGGAAATGCTAGAGCTGAAACATGCAGAAACTGAAATAGGAACTCAGTAAAGTGATATGAATTGACATAAGAAATAATTATAGACATGAGAATGGCATGATAAACTACCCACCTTAACGAACACAGATGAAGGGAAAACAAAGAAACACAACAAAAACAAAAACAATAACAACAACAAAAGCATGAGCTCTGTCTCTCTAAAGTGAGCAGCAATGAGTGCATACGGGCATTTCTCAGAGAAGGTGGGCAGTAGTAAGCACGTGTGGGCATGCAGAGAAGTCAGGAGACAGGGAGCATGTGTACACTAGGTACCAAGAAGAGAGGAGAGGTGTAAAGGAGAAAAGGAAATGTATACTCTTTTCAATAATGTTCAGAAACCAAACACTTTAATAAAAATAATTCAATTGGGAAGCATAATAATTGAAGAATTATGAGCAAAAGTGCCCCATGAGCCTATGCAGGATTGTTTGGCTCGGCCTGGGAGGAGGGGACTAGACCTACCTGGACTGAGTCTACCAGGTTGACCTCAGTCTGTGGGGAAGGCTTTGCCCTGGAGGAGATGGGAATGGGGGGGGGGTTGGGGGGAAGGTGAGGGGGATGGGAGGGGGGAGAACAAGGGAATCCGTGACTGATATGTAGAACTGAATTGTATTGCAAAATAAATTAATAAAAAAAAAAAAAGTGCCCCATGAACACAACGCCATGCTGAAAGCTGAGGAGAGAAAGGGAACTGAGCACTTACGAGGGTGTCTCAACACAATCAGTAGTGACATTAAAAACAATGAAGATGAAATGCTCACAGGAAAAGATTATCAAAGTGCAAAAAAAAAAAAAAGTTATCCAACTTCAAGTCCAAAAGTTCCCTATATAGTAAAACTACCTTTCAAGTATGAAAGTTGGATTGCCTTATAGTAATACTAAAAGAAATTGCCCAGGCTAAAAGCAAATGACTCCAAGCAGTAATTCAAAGAACAGAAAGTGTATTTCTAAAAGGAACTAATTAATTATGAAATATTTATTACCTTTCCTCTCTTAAGTAATTGAAAAAGCAACTGTAAAAATATATACAATCATGTACAGTCTATCATACACAAAATTGCAAAATGTGTCAATATCAGAAAAAAATGGTGACTGGAAGCAAACCTTTTTTATGGCACAGAAATAAATCTAGTTTTTATCCATGAGCACAGAGAAAAAGAAAAAGGATTGAAAGGAAAGCTCATATAAAAAAAAGCACTAAAGCAAATATGCTTTCTTCTCATTTCCTTAACTATCAAAAATTGTATACGGCAATATTTTAACAATATACTTCTGAACATAATATTTATGGAAAGGATAGATGCTTATCTATATAAAATACTATGGAAATGGAGAAAAAGACTAGTGTTACCAAAGAATGATGTTTCTATGACCCAGTAAAATTAAGTTAGTTCCAAGTCCAAAGCTGCTTCTTGTAAGTTAGGGTATGTATGGTGAGGCCTGAGCAACCACTGATGTAAACCTGAGAAGTAACTACAAAGGGGACTAAAAGGCAACATTAGAAAATGTTTGCTAATCAAAAAAGAAAGTAGTGGGAAGTGATGAGGGAACAAAGGAACAAAAACAGATATGAGACATGAAAACAAACATACGACACAAGCTCAGCTACTATAAGAATAGTATTAGACGTAAATAGGGTTTTAAACCCAACTAAAGGGCAGGAAATTGACAGATTGGCTAAAAAAAAAAAAATCAGAATTGGACTTGACTTGAGTACATATTGTTTATAAAAGACATTTAGACCCAAGAGAAATGTAGATGGATAGTGAAGAAGAGTCACAAATTACAGATAGAGTAGCTACAAGAGAAGCTGAGCAGTCTCACGAACAATGAATACACTTGGAAAAAAAAACGACTCAAGATAAAAGATATTTTACAGTGGAACAATGTGTATCTATTGGCTATTGGAGTTATAGAACTTAAATTCATATACGCACTTAATAACATAGAGCAATGGTATTTATATCCTTAGTGACGGTATAGAAATACATAAAGCAAAAATTTATATACATGTAGGTGAATGTTCTGAATAAGGGGAGATGGTAATACCTCACTTTCAATGTTGTCAATATAAACCAGCAAATAAGACTCTACACTAGGACACAGTGGACAAGAGCTGGAACAGGCTTTGTTAGAGCGGTTTCTTCACAGCACAGCTGCACACACCCTTCCATGCCTGCCAGACAATCGCCCACCCAGGACGTCTGCTGGGTCAGGGACCAATCCACAGCACATTCATACTGAAACTGAAGCTGAATGAAATTAGAAGCACCTATCATAGGAAATTAACACATTCCTAAATTGTCAGGAAGGAGGCAATTCAGAGACGAAATCAGGAGGAAATTCTGAAATATTTCAAATGCATTAAAATGAAAGCGCAATACATCAGACCCTACAACAAGCAACAAAAGGAGCATATAGAACAGTAGTTCTCAAACTGTGGGTCACAGCCCCTTGGCGGTCGAACAATCCTACCACAGGGGTTGCATTTCAGATATCCTGCATATTAGATATTTATATTACGATTCATAACAGTAGCAAAATTACAGTTATAAAGTAGCAATAAAACAATTTTATGGTTGGGGGTCAGCACAACATGAGGAACTGTAATAAAGGGCAGGAGCAACATTAGGAAGGTTGAGAACCAACTACCATAGAAGAAAGTCCCAGCTATGAGTTCATGCATTTATTAAAGAGGACCGGAAGCTAATGACATCACTATCCATTATGAGATGATGAAGAAAGAAAAGCAAGGTAAATTTAATATGAGTAGAAGGGAACAAAAATATCAGGGTGTACTTTAGTCATACAGAATATAAGGTATTAAAGGTGCATATGAACAAAACTGAACGATAGTACTTTAAAATGTCAGCCTCTCCTCTCATCCTCTGTTGAAACAGATGAAAAACAAAACTTACTGGTCTTGATCCTTTTTACATTTACTTATTTATCATGTGTCTGTGTGAGTGTGGGTATGCATGTGTGTGTGTGTGTGTGTGTGTGTGTGTGTATGTACCAAAACATGCATGTAGAGGTCACAGGACAACTTTTAGGAGTCAGTTCTATCCCCCAACCTGTGAGTTTGGGAGATCAAACTGAAGTCATGAGGCTTGGTGGCAAGGATATTTACCTGTGGAGACATCTTGCCAGCTCCAAAATGAAAATTATTATACAGGTATTTTAATAGCTTTCTCTGAATATTAAGTTAAATAATACGTATATTCACACACAAAAAAAAATTAAAAAGCCGGGCAGTGGTGGCACACACCTTTAATCCCAGTACTCAGGAGGCAGAACCAGGAGGATCTCTGTGAGTTTGAGGCCAGCCTGGTCTACAAAGCAAGATCCAGGACAGGCACTAAAACTACACAGAGAAACACTCTTGAAAAACCAAAAAATAAAAATAATAATAATTATAATTATTATATTCATAATATTGCATGGACCATTGAAACTACCCAGGAAAAATTTAAGCACCTACCAGGTAGCTTAGTCATCCATGACTCTCATTCTAGGTCATCTGATCCCCTCTTCTGACCTCTGATGGCACCAGGCACATACATAGTACACACACATATGTGTAGACAAAATGCTTGTGCAGATAAAATATAATGAATACATCTATAAAAAAGAATCTTAAAGTACTTATATGTTGACCTAATCACAATCTCACAGCCCAGGGTTTGGTTCTGAATGATTCAATGATATTTAAATTATTATGCAAAGCACAAAAATACCCATGGATTATATTTCCAGAAGTTACATGACAGCATGTACTTAATGTGAGCTATATGATCAGATATATTCTCTTTGCAACCGACTGGATGATATGAAAGAAGTTTAAGTTTCAGAGGATGCAATGATGACATTTTTAAACTATGGTCACTGACTGAAATTGGACAGCAAATCTGTAGACAGGTGCATGGGTATGAACTCTCTCTCTATTGATTAAAGACTGTGAACTTGACCAATTTGACTGTTTCTTCAAGTGTGTAGTAGCTGTAACAGGAAAACTGAATCACCTCCCTCAGTTTTTGATAGTTGCGTACCCCGATGTTGCTCCCCTCTTCTGCGAAGGCAAGAATAGCAGGAGTGGTAGCTGTACTAGACTGATGTATTTTAGGGACATGTTACAGAAACTCAGCTGAAATAGCTAAAATACATGAGTTGGCTGCATGTTCATTGTGCTGAAGAAAGGTTCTAGGAGTGGTCCTGCATCTCAATTACGTTATAAAAGACATAGGCTTCTTCTATGCTCCCTTTTGTCCGCCCAGCATTGGTGGTGTAGTGGCCAGCATAGCTACCTTCCATCTGCCAACCCAGCGTAAGTTTTTCATTCTCTAAACCAGAACACACATGCTGCTTCTCTTTTCATTCTATTTTCTAGACTAGAAGAAGAGGTGGGGCCAAGAGAGGAGCATGCAAATCAAGCCCATTCATAGAGCTTGCACAAGAGGTACCCCCCCCCCCCCCCCACACACACACACAATGCACTGAGCAATCGGTCCGCCCACCCTGCTGCCAGGCCGGGTCTCAGTGTTAGGTTGTGCTAAGCATTTTGTGCCTCACAATGACCACTTTCTACACACGAAGGAAGAAGCACAGGTAACTTGTGAAGGAAAATCGTCAGTACTTACAGTGCTTTTGTGTAAATTTGAAGAGTGCTGGCCTTCTCCTTTGCTGAGTCAGTTTAACATCCAAGGTGATCAGAATTGAGGGTGTCCTTATGCATTCTCAGGAATCCTTGGCTGGAGCCACTGGGCAGAATACGACCTAGGCAACCATTCCTGAGAAACTGAGTCACACAGGCAGTAGCCAGTGAAGCAAAGCAATGCATCAAGTGCTTGACACCAGAATCACCCTCTTAGCCAAGAAACGTCAGCAGTCATTCTAAAGTAAGATATACTTCCTGACAATATTATTTGGCCAGAAAAAAAAAAAAAAGCAAAAAGAAATTAAAACTGGCCAACTATACTTAAGAGTGGTTTCAAAAGTGTTTTCTATTTCCAATTTAATTTGTTTTATAAAAGTTAGAGTGTGAATACATGGCCCATCCAGGCTAGGTAAATGCTCATTACCTCTAAGTCACAGCCCAGTTCTCTGGCTGTAATTTTTAATGCTGTTCACATGCAACAAATTCTGGAAATCAGCACTCATATTGTGAAGGGGCCCCAAAATAGCTTGACCACACAGCAGCCATGACAGGCTTAGGGGCCTAGACACAGCTTCTGTGACAGGCTTACTGGCAGGCAACACCCAGATCCAGGAAAAGCCTTAAGCTGACACCACCCAGGGATCCACCCAGGAATGAGGAAGGACCTGACATCCCAAACATTCCAACCATTAGATAAGGTGGCAGATGTCCTTGAGTCTAGCACACACCTATTTTTTGTTTTACAGATACTCCTAGACAATTCTCAGCCAATCAGGGTCCTGGACCCTGGAAATCCTCTCATCCCAACCTCTGCTATGATAAAAACTCTGCCCCACCTGAGTTCAGGGCTCTCTGCTATCACCGCTGCATCGGACAGACAGAGGGACCGAGCCCCAGAGCTTGAATAAAGGCTCTTTGCTTTTACATATGGGATTTGGTCTCCGTGGTGGTCTTTTGGGGGTCCCCACGATCTAGGCATAACAATATATATGTTGGAAATTAGCCCTCTCTAGTAGTGTGATGTAGCAACAGTGTCTTTGACAGCTGGATGTGCTGCAGTCAGGGCTGCCTTCTTTTGTATCATGGGAATCACTCCTCTGTCCTCAGGATTAGCATAACTAGGTTTTGAAACTAGGAGTCTTCCCAGGGAATGGGGATCAATCTGCAAAGGTCGGGCATGAACTGCAGCATAAACACACTCCAGAGCTGTGTTCAAAGGCCATCTTTTCCTATCTGGGAGGCAGTCACAGAGACAGCTCTGACTTTGTATCTAAGCCAGTGGCAAACCAGGTGGGGAAGGTGTGACAAGAGAAACAGAAGTAAGGGGCAGAGTGACCTCTCTGCAGAGCCAGTATCTGGAGTCCCAGATGAGAGGGCCAGAAGCTCCACGGGCACTCCACAAATATCGAGGAAAGCACTGAATCTCATGAGGGTCTTTTAAATCGGTCACTTTATAACAGTATACAAATGCATTTTCAAGGAAATATGACCAAATGACACCTAGTGACATAGACAAAACATGATTCTATCTACAATATCCTTAGCAAGCAAGATAGTGGGAGTTAGAATTTCGTGATCGGTAAATTTTTATGTGTGTTAATTATTTTGCTGCTTTCATTGTTATCTTTATTGCCATTCATCTGAAAGCACTTTGTCCAGAGTCTTGTATATTTTTGTGTGTTCTATGCAAGTATAGGCCTCCTTCCTGAGTTATCAAAGAAGAAAAACTGACACAGCCAGTCCCTTCGTCCCACTCCCCAACCTCAGATCCTGAAAGAGAAACAAAACTTGACAGAGTCTGCAATTCTCAGGAGATAAAATTCGCAGAAGAACAGTCACTAGCAACACAAAAGGAAGCCTGCCCCGCTGAGCTGCTCAACAGGGCTCACTTGGTCTATTTCTGAGAAGAGTGCATTCATCCTGATTGTAATAAGTGAGCTTGGAGGGTTAGACAGGCTCTTTAATCTCAGAAATGATGCTGTGAACTCCAGTTCACCTGCTCGATTTATTTACATTGCTTCTGCCCACTAACAAATCCAACTCTCCATCAGATTAATCAACATTTATCAAGCAGCGGCGGGAGCATCATTTTGTAATTTAAGTAAAATAGAGAGGGAGTGAAATGGAACAGAGAGTGTAAAACTCCCATCATTCTGTGGCTATTTTATCTCTCAGTATTTTATTCCCGTAATAAATGATGTACTTCTGACTTGAACAATATAGCAACCCTGTGCTCTGTTTGTTTAATGTTTCCACACCAGGGACTATCTAACTCAGTATAATATGCACACAAGGATGAAGGAGAAAATGGTCAAATTCAGATCTAGAAGGCTTAAGATCATTCAAGCAAAGCAAACTTAGATTATTCACAATGTTGCCTAGTGTTTGGTGGTGTTAATTCGAGTAGGTTATCAACAAGTAACAAAATAATTTTTTTAAATGTGGCATGTTATTGACCAACAAGATAAACATTTATTCATTCATATTTTAGCAATTATTGAACAGCAAGTATGTATCAGACATTATTCTGAGGGATGAAGCAATTGCCAAGAATAGAAGAACCCCCCCCCATCAAAAAAAGATGGATTATAGAACACAGAATAAAAATTCATGAGAAAATGGCGTGTAGTTATGTTATGATGAAAATCATAGTGGACTAAGAAGACCAAAGAAGAGTGCTCCTTTATATACAGCAACCAATGCTACTGTTCTTTAACGATATTGGAGCAGAAATCTGAATGAATGGTAGGAGCCAGACATCCAGATTTCTGAATGAACTGCATTCTGGGCAGAAGGACTAGAACAACAAAGAACGCAGCTGGGAGGCCAGTGCTGCTGGAAAGAAGTGAATGGGGAAGAGAGGTGGGAAAGGTTACCTGCAATGCAGTGCTGTATGTAACAGTTGGAATTTGAAGATGATAAGAATTGAGTAGAAAGTGGTTAAATCAAGTTATGATTTAACCCCCAGGTGTAGTATTCAAGGAGAAAACATTTGCAATTACTTATTTTCCAAATGAAACATCGCCACCCCCCATTAACCATTTTAGTGATGCTGACAGCCATGGCAGAAGGACAGGCAGTCGGCCATTCACTACTTGGTCAAACTTTTTAAAAACGGACTTTTTATTTAACATTTTCAGTTGAAGTATAACATACAAAGGAAGACAGCTACAATTCCTGTATAAATGCTCAGTGAACTAACACAAGGCAAAATTAACAAAGAGATTTAAAAAATTGAGCAGTTGAACAATGTACAGAGTTCACTCTTTGATGCTCCATTCGCAGCTTTTCCTTACTCGGTGTATTTCAACTCTTCCTTAATTTGAAAGAGCAGACATCTGCTTTTCCTAGTTTTTAATGGATAAGATATTAATTTTTGCATGTACCAATATTTTTTCATTTATAATTCTGTTCAAGGATATAAGTTAGACCAGCTTTATGTTCTCCCTTGCAGTCCTGATAAACATAGGAAATACCTTCGGTCTGATAATGTAAGCACTGTGCATCTGTGGATCATCTTATGTTTCTGTATGGCTACAGACCCGGTGTACACTGTCATGTTGTCTGTGTGTCTAAGTGTATGTCCACATAAAAGTTGTTGGGATTTAAAAGAAGCTATATGTTAAAATTTAGAAGAATATATCATTTTTTTCAAAGTGCATGTAGTAATGTGCAAATAAGCTTGATTTTAATTTGCATTATTCTGCTGACCAATGAATTATGACATTTATTTGCCCCTTACTCTCTTTGGCATACTACCTTTCTTGTGCATTTATTTTCTGGGTTGTCCATCTTATTTTATAGACAAGAACAGTTTACATATGGTGTGAAATAATGATCTGCTCTTGGGAAATGTACAGTCTTTTAAAGTTGTCTCTCAATGATGAAGAACTCTGTTTTGGGTTTGTTGGTTTTTTGTTTGCTTGCCCACAGCTATAATCTTTCCTTCAACTTCTTTGTCTGGCTGTTCTTCCAGGTCATTCTCATTGGGGCTCATTACTCAGAGGTTTGTTCAGAGGGACATGTTGTCTTGATGTTCCTTATTAATTTTGTTTCTGTTCCTGGGCGTCTGTATCTGAAGTAGTTTGTTATTTGAGTCTTGATGTTCAAGACATCTTTCTTCTTTCACTCTTGGCATGAACAGTGTTCAGGAGAGAATAAAATTTTAAGAAAGCTCAGATGTCATTTTTTTCCCCCTGTGGGCTGGAAGTTCTAGCTTTCTTTGAGAGTCTGCTATCTAACAGAGAGGATCTACGTTGAGCATGCCCCATGCTGATCCTCTCTGCTGTCCCTGCTGTGGCTTTCCAAGCCTAGCTGCCCTACCTTGAGTAAGCTCTGACCACTGGTGGGTTGGAGCAGGCGGTCTTGGAAACTGGGTGCCAAGATCTAGGCAGTCAGGATGGGTTTTACCTGGGAGCTCTGGGAAGCAAGATTCTGGAGGAGCTGGCTGCTTATAGGATAGGAAGAAGCGGGCCTGGTCTGACACTCAGGCATGGTTGATCCCAGAAAATCGGGGCAGCTTGACAGTACTGAGAGGTGAAATCCTGGAGGAATCAGGAGGCTTATGGAATGAAGCAGAATATTGCTCTCTCAGCACCTCAGGAAAAACAGATGACAGGGATGCACTCCCTAAGGGATGAGAAGGAACAGTGCCTACCTGAAAGGTAAGCAAGGGTGGTTCACAAAGAGGGAGGGAGTCTGTTGGGTAGGAAAGAGTAGGGCCCACCTGATGGGTAAGGGAGGGGGATTTCAGAGGAGCCAGACCTATGAAATGGGGAGGAGCAAATCCTACCTGGCCCAGGAAAGGCAAGACCCAGAGGACTCAGCCTTTGAGTTAGGACAGAGCAGACCTAGCTGTCGGGTGAGACATTGCCTTTCAAAGAATTTACCCACTTCATCCAGTCCACCAGTTATATATTATTTACGGTTATTATATATAGTTATTATAGTACAGTTAAATGTATTTATACATTGCTTTTAATTATTTGCCTTTTACGCTAACTCTCCTTTTGCATTTAAAAATTCATTTCAAATTTTGTCATGTATATATACTAGATATTTGAAATGTAGAATCTTTCACATTTGAACATAATGTGTATACCTTATAATTTCTGTGTGGTTTTTTTTTTATTTGTTTCATTTTGTTGGTGCTAAAGATTGAACCTGAAACCTAAGAATATGCTCTATCTCCTTCCTCTGTGTACATAGGTGCATGCATGTGTGAGTGTGTGTGTGTGTGTGTGCGTGTGCATGTGTGTGTATGCTTTCTTTTAAAAAAATCTTCTAAGTCTAGGGCGTCTAGTACAATATGATAAGAGTGCCGAGTTTTATCATGTATGAGTATTACAATTTTTCTTCAACAATTCATATAATTATGTGAGTTATCATCTTAGTTTATTGGGCTAATGAATTACATATTATTTTTTAAATGTTGTGTCAATATTGAATTGTGAAATTAATCCTGATGAGTTAGAGTACATAAATCATATTATACAATTCTGAATTTGAATTGATATTATTTGAAGATTTCTGCAGTTGGGTTCATGAGAGGTATTGGTATTTTATTTTCTGTTTTTTGTGACATAGTTCTCTACTAGTAATATTAGGGTACTATTCCTCTGTAGATTAAGAAAAATTCTGCTTGTTTCTACTTTCTAGAAAAGATTCTAATGAATGGCTGCATATTTATCCTGAAATGTTTGATAGAATTTAACAGTGGACCCATCTGGGCCCAATTACTTCTGTTTTAGAAGATAATTAATTATTCATTTGAATTATTTAATAGATATTAACCTACTTAAATTCTGTTTCTTCCTTTCTGAGAATTGACATTGCCTTTCAAAGAATTTACCCACTTCATCCAGTCTACCAGTTACATAGATAGTCATAATATTTATATATTGTGTTTTAAATGTCCATGGAATCTATATTAATGTCTACTCTTTTGTTTCTGGAATGAATTACTGACCTGTTCACCATTTTCTTCTTCTTTTTCCTAGCTTTACTGATTCAAAAAACCTAATTTTATTTTGATGATTTTTTTCCCTGATAATATTTTATCTTCATTTTCATTTATTTCTGCCATGGTTTCATTAGATTTTTATTCATCTAACTTTATAATTAATACACTTTTCCTCATTTCCTTCAATCTTATATTTTATATTTTCTGTAAGGTGTACATTCATTGGTATAAATTTTCTTCTAAGTACTGATTTTACTGTCTATAAGAAATCTTGATAAGTTTTTGTTTATTTTCACTTTTTATTTTTCTGAATATTTTTTTGACTTGTATGTTACTTAGAATTGTGTTGCTTACTTGGCAAAAATTCTGAGATTTTTTTCCTGTCTGTTTTTTATTTGATATTAATGTCATTGTTTTCTAAAATCAAACGTTGTATGGATTATGTTCTTTTCAACCTATTATTCTGTTTTATGGTCCCAGTTGTTATCTACGGCGCACCTTCTGTGTGAACTTGAGATTATGTTATTATAGCATATCATTGTTTACCCAATAATCTTGCACATATGCATATAGCTTTTTGCTAAAACTAGACAACTTAATGATAGCATATATTTAGAATTACTTACCATATTTATTCTGAAAACCTTTGTCTTTTACCTGAAAATCTATGACATTAGCATTTAAGGCAATTATTGGTATAGTTGAATAACTACCAACTTTATTATAATTTTCTATTTGTTGCTCTTTATTTTATGTCTGTTGTTTTTTTCTTCCAATCTTCTTCTTTCATTTGTGGAATTAATTGAACATTTAATATAGTTGTATCTCCTTTTCTTTTAGCATATCAGTTATGTGTTTTCTTCTCCAAAATTTATACCTGGTTATTATTAACAGTATACATTCATAGCCAATCCAACTCCACTGTCAAACCACACTGAAACACTTCACACCTATATGTACATCTGATAACACCAAAATAGTTCTAGGTTTTCTCCCATCAATTGTATCATTGCTGTTATTCATTTTACTTTTACCTTCACAATACATATTTAAAGATATTGCCACTAATATTATTTTGAATAAAATCACCTATTAGAGAAACCAAGAATATTAAAAGTTCTGGTATTGCTCTCACTTACATTTTCTCTGCGAATCTGAGCTTTGACCTGTATAATGCTCCTTCTCACTCATGTCTTTCTCTTAACATTTCTTGCAAATCAGATCAATTAGTACACAATTCCTTCCATTTTTGCCTGAGGAAGTTTTCATTCATACTTCATATTTAAAGAGTAATTCCTATAGGACAGACTTTTAAGTCTTTATTTTTAGCAGTCAACATTTTAAGTACCTTATTCCACTCTTTTTTCCTTGAATTGTTTCCTAGGAGATGTTTGATGCACTTTTCATCTTTGTTTCTCAATGAGTAACCTGACCTCTCTCTGCTTGACTTTTTCAAGGCTTGTTTTTGATGCTTAATGCTTGAGTATGATACACATAAGTGTAAGGGGTAATTTTTGCATTATCCCTTTTGATAGCCTGAAAGGTCTTTGCAACTGTTTTGGTGGCTGTTAGTCAGTTTAGGCTGTCACAACAGTGTATCATATCCTGGATATCTAAAAGTATAGAGCATATGAGTTCCATAGGCTCAAATTATCACTTTGACCTTAGGACATTCAGACGGTGGAGTTGTTAGAGAGGTCCTTTTAATGACTGCTACTTTTTCCTGGTATCCTCACATGGAGGAAAGCAGAGGGAAGTGGCAAGCTCTCTTGTGTCTCTTCTTAGAAGGCCATAATCTAATTAATTTGAGCTTCACCTTCATAAATATGGTTGGGTAAGGTTTCAGTATATGAATGGAGGCCCGAACATTCAGCATGCAGTCATTGTCCTTTCAAATACATATTCTGCACTTTCCTTTGTGATTCTCATCTGTGCACTTAGTTTTATTTTTTGATAGTCATCCCCCTTAATTACATATTATCTTTTCTTCAGTGTTCTTTTTACTTTGTTTTTCTGTTTTGGAATTTTCTACTGAGACATCCTCAAACTACAGATTCTCTTTTCAGCCATGCCCATCCTATTAATAAGTCCACCAGCAATATTATTCCTGTTACACTGTTCCTCTTCCTTAGCAAATCTTTCCAATTCTTAGAATTTCCTTGCGTAGACATTACCCGTTTGCTCTCTCATGTTGTTTGTTTTACCCAATAGAATCCTTAATATCTTACTCACAGGATGCTAAACTCTAGGTATTATAATCGCTACATCCATATCTTTTTAAAAAATATTTTTATTTTACAATTAACTTAATTTCACATATCAGCCACGGATTCCTCTGTCCTCCCTCCTCCCACCTCCCAGGCCTCCCTCCCAATCCATCCCCCATTCCCACCTCCTCCAAGGCAAGGTCTCCCCTGGGGAGTCAGTCCAGCCTGGTAGACTCAGTCAGGCAGGTCCAGTCCCCTCCTCCCTACACCAAGGCTGAACAAAGTGTCCCAGCATAGGCCCCAGGCTCCAAAAAGTCAGCCCATGCACCAAGGACAGGTCCCGGTTCCACTGTCTGGGGGCCTCCCAAACAGTTCAAGCTAATCAACTGTCTCACTTATCCAGAGGGCCTGGTCCAGTTCCATGGGGGCTCCTCAGCCATTGGTTCACAGTTCATGCATTTCCACTAGTTTGGCTATTTGTCACTGTGCTTTTTTCAATCATGATCTCAATATCTCTCGCTCATACAATTCCTCCTCTCTCTCACTGATTGGACTCCCGAAGCTCCACCTGGGGCTTGGCCATGGGTCTCTTCATCTGCTTCCATCAGACACTGGATGAGAGTTCTTTCATGACAGCCAGGGTGTTCGGCCATCTGATCACCAGAGCAGATCAGCTTAGGCACTCTCTCAATCATTGCCAGTAGTCTACAGTGGAGGTATCTTTGTGGATTTCTGGGGACCTCTCTAGCACTCTGCTTCTTCCTATTCCTCTGGGGTCTTCATTTATCATAGTATCTCCCTCTCTGTTCTCCCACTTTGCTCCTGATCCAGCTGGGACCTTCTGCTCCCCTAAGCTCTCTTTCCCCCGACCCTTGCCCTCCATTAACCCCATCCCCACCCCCAGTTTGCTCATGTAGATCTCATCCATTTCTCTGTCATTGGGCAATCCCTGTGTCTTTCTTAGGGTCCTCTTTACTAGGTAGCCTCCCTGGAGTTGTGAGTTGCAGTCTGGTTATCTTTTGCTTTGCATCTAGTATCCACTTATGAGTGAGTACATACCATGTTTGTCTTTCTGAGTCTGGGTTACCTCACTCAGGATGATTTTTTCTAGTGCCATCCATTTGCCTGCAAACCTCATGATGTCATTGTTTTTCTCTGCTGAGTAGTAGTCCATTGTGTATATATACCACATTTTATTTATCCATTCTTCAGTTGAAGGGCATCTAGGCTGTTTCTAGGTTCTGGCTATTACAAATAATGCTGCTATGAACATAGTTGAGCATGTGTCCTTGTGGTATAATTGAGCATTCCTTGGATTTATGCCCGAGAGTAGTATAGCTGGGCCTTGAGGGAGGTTGATTCCCACTTTTCTAAGAAAGCACCATATTGATTTCCAAAGTAGCTGTACAAGTTTGCATTCCCACCAACAGTGTAGGAGTGTTCCCCTTGCTCCACATCCTCTCCAACATAAGCTGTCTTCAGTGTTTTTGATCTTAGCCATTCTGATGGGTGTAAGATGGTATCTCAGAGTTGTTTTGATTTGCATTTCCCTGATGACTAAGGATGTTGAGCATTTCCTTAAATGTCTTTCAGCCATTTGAGTTTCTTCTGTTGAGAATTCTCTGTTTAGCCCTATAACCCATTTTTTAATTGAACTGTTGGGTATTTTGACATGGTCAACAAGACAAAACAACAGCCTACAGAATGGGAAAAGATCTTCACCAACCCCACATCTGACAGAGGGCTGATATCCAGAACATATAAAGAACTCAAGAAATTAGACATCAAAATACATCCATATCTTATCTGATTGTTGTCCCTATGATTTATCTGAGAAACTTTATTATTTGGTTTTGTTTAAGGCCTTTTACTATAACTTGAAATTTGTTTGTGACAATTGATAGACACACTGTATAAACAATGATGTTGAAACAAGCTATTGGTGGAGAGGGTATGTTCTATAGTCCTATGATTAAATTTCAAATTTCTAGTGAGACTGTTATAAGACTCTCAGCTTCACTGTGTTTCTTGAGTATCTCTCCCTTTCTTTAGGTGAAACTGCATAGACTCAGCATTTTCATATTTTTAAGTTGATTGGATTCAGAGACAAAACACTACCTTGTAGCACGAATTATTAGAATGTCTTATTAATAAAAACAAACCCAGAGCCAGGTATTGGGGTGAACGCTGAAAGATCAGAGAAATAGAACCAGCCACAGCTAACCTCACCTCACCAATTCCTCAGCTGAACTCCTTTCCTCAAACTGGAAGTCTCTGTGTCCTCATCCAAATGGATCTCAGCTGAACTACTGCTCAAAAGCCTAAAAGCTTAACAGTGCTCTAGTTCCTGACCCTCATGCCTTATATACCTTTCTGCTTCCTGCAATCACTTCCTGCAATTAAAGGCGTGTGTCACCATGCCTGGCTGTTTCCAGTGTGGCTTTGAACTCACAGAGATCCGGATGGATCTCTGCCTCCAGAATGCTAGGATTAAAGATGTGTGTGCCACCATTTTCTGGCCTCTATGTTTATCTAGTGGCTGTTCTGTTCTCTGACCCCAGATAAGTTTATTAAAGTGCACACAATAAAAAATTGTGAGGAACATAATATCACCATACTACCTTTACTCTGGAAACGTAGTTCCTGTTGAGGAAGTTGTTTTTTGTTTTTTGTTTGTTTGTTTGTTTTTTAAATAACAAGATGCTCTAGTGTTTTTAAAAATAAATTCTTCCACACTCCTCTTTGCAGGAACAGGAGAGAAGGTCCTTCAGAAACAAGGAGAACATAATGGAACTCCCCGAAGTTAAAAGGGACCTTTACTGGGCTGTACAGTCCTAGAGTTTTGATCCTTTTGACATGTCTATCCTAACCAGCAGTAATTCATCAGTTACTGACTTGATTCCCCTAGCCTGTCTCTGATTCCCATGGGGGTCCCCACTGGTGAGTTTCCACTTTGGTAAATTGCTACTGTCTTTATCCAGCTTGCCTGTTTTTATAAATTTTGGCAATAGCAGTTTGTCTCAGATTTTGAATATCTTTATTTCACTTAAACTGAGTTGGGCTGCTGAATAATCATGATATACACTGTTTCAAAAGTATGGTATATTTCACACTTAAAACCATTATTAACCTCAGAACATTTGGTAAGAAATATATTATTGATCTTTCCTTTTTTGCTATAATTAACATCTATGATTTGTCTTTTTCAATTGAAGTAAATTATTTTTCTGATAATTTTAATATATTTGTGTATAACTTGGGTAATAATTTATCATCTATAAAATGTGTGGAAAAATTTAATTTCCTCATGACTGTTATTAGCAAAAAGACAAATTTGTGAGTTTAATTATATGCCCTCTAAAATAGTTTCACATATCCTACTGCAATGTAAAATTTAGAAATTAATTTATGCCATTTCATCATTCAGTTTTGCTTCTAGAATAAAATCTTTGCCTCCTGGACAAGAATGACCTTCCTTAATTATATTCTTGTGAATTGGCCTCAGAAAACCATCAGTTGCTTACTTAAAAGAGGTTTTTACTATTAATCAGGGAAGCATCACTTCTTAGAAACATCAAACTAAAGCCTAAATAAAGTGAGACAGAGATGTGATTGTTTCCACATGCTCAGCTAGTGAGCCACTGAGCAGAAAAAAAACACGTAAGCCTGAACCTCATGTCAGACCAATGGATGAAGGCAAGCCAGCGGCCATTAGCAATGACAGCTCCCACAAGCACATCCATGTGTTTACTCAAGATAAAAATAAATGCATATAAAGTTCTAAACAATTAAATAGAATAACCTTATTGATGGTGCTCTTAAGAAATGAATTACTGGATGTCATATCACTATTAGGAAATAGCAAAATTAGACATAGTTGTTGATTATGCCTCTGCTATAATATCCAATAAGTGTATTGAGACCAAGCTTATAGCTAAAGGATAATCCTAAAAAGAGGAAAATAGTAAAGACTAATATATTATGCACAATCGTGACCTCACCAAAGGCCTGTCATACTTTACAGTATTAAACATCCCTGTACTTTTCTTTTA
Organism: Peromyscus californicus insignis; assembly: GCF_007827085.1. Classification (NCBI taxonomy): domain Eukaryota; kingdom Metazoa; phylum Chordata; class Mammalia; order Rodentia; family Cricetidae; genus Peromyscus; species Peromyscus californicus. The sequence goes on along the minus strand of NW_026294469.1, from coordinate 67,969,962 downwards.
TAGTGGTTGCTATCCATATAATAGGTAGTGGAAGAAATTACACATTACATTTAATTGTCATATTGAGAAGCACCAGAAAGCAGCCTTCCCTGGAATTTTAACAATGATCTGGTTGGCTTGCCAACTAATATCATATCAGTCTTCTAACTACTTTCTTTATGACTGTAATGATGACCTCAACTGATAGACTCTTACAACCTTTCTCAATTTAATCCAATTTTCTAGACATTTTAAATTGAATCTTTTTACACAAATTAATCTTAAATGAGTGATTTCCCACACCAGCAACTCCTTCCTCTTTCCCCCAGGAAAGATTATGATTGATGAATTGAATTATAGCTAGCTAAAATTGCGTAGAATGTTCAAAGCCTACAATTAGCATGCAGTTTTGTACTGTAATTTATTTTTTAAATTTGTTGGTCTGGATTCAAAAAATTAAAACAAATGTTGAGGTTATGTTTCTGATTGATGAAAGACAACTCTTGTTAATCACATGGCCTTTTAGGCCAGAATCACAGGTTTCATCTTGTTTTGATTATCACAAACTGTTCAAAGTAGACAAGTTGTCCAACCCTGGTGAATGTAGCTTCCTTCCTGTGAAAAAGGAAGTTTTACTGTCTATTTGATATAATTTATGTGATGACTAAATGAGAATATGTACATAGAGCATGTAAGAGTAAGATGAGTTGTTCTAAATAATACACACTTGATAACTACCTACAATTTCTGCTTTCCAATCTGTTTTGCTCTATCCCAAGATTCTTCACTTTAGTGAAATGCTCTTCCTAATGCTGAGACCCTTTAATATAGTTCTTCATGTTATGGTGACTCTCAACCATAAAATTATTTTCATTGCTACTTCATAACTGTAATTTTGCCACTACTATGAATCATAATGTAAATATCTGATATGCAGGATATTTGACATATCACCCTTGTGAAAACGCTATTTGACTCACAAAGGGGTCACAACCCACAAGTTGAGAACCACTATCCTTAAGGTAATATTGGTTTAATTAGTCACCTTAGAAAACATTCCTGCTAAAACAGAGATTTTATAGGGTCTGGACTTGCGGAAGTGAGAATTAGGGTGGTTTTTGTCTCTTACTCTAGGCAATGTGTACACCTGGATGTATCATCAAGGAAATGCTGCACAGTCCTGGGGCTTCCAGATGTTTCTTTCTACAAAATAAAATAGAGGGAACAGATCTCTGGTTAATGCCAGTTACCATGGTGACAATAATGTAATATAAACACTTTAGGGATGTCTCACTATTGTCCTGCACCTGGAGATCATAGTTAGGCTTACCCAATTCCAGACTTGGGACAATTGAAATTTTACAAGACTATGTGGTACAGCTCAGCAGACTGCCATCTGCCCCATGACAGGTTGCAGGAAGTGGATATCTCTCTACGGCTAATGAAAAACGATTAGTACAGTCACCATACTTGGACACAGCCTCTTCTTCCTAAACTAATTGCCTCAAGCTGGTCAGAATTGTTTCCTATAAAATATATGGCTTTAAGAATTCCAAAACAGATCATTACTCACAATCATAAAAATAAAGCCTAGGAGGAAAAGTATGAATGCAAAAAGGAGCATTAAACCAACCAATATTTACTCTCTATAATCACTTGTTTTTCTGTAACCATGAGACAGATGGGGAAATGGGTCAGAGGTGAGCTACTACACCCCATCATCACCATTGTTATGAACTCAATGGCCATCACTTTTCCATTGAGCCCAATACCCTCACAATACAAAGTACACACTTTGCCCTCTTTTAGACTCTCACTCTTCATTTACACACTCCTCTTTACTCTATTCACTCCGCACAGCGAATCCATCCAACATGCAGCAAGACTATGCTATTAGTGCCTCTCACTTTTCTCTACTAAAAATAGCAGACACATAAACTCCCTAATTCCCCCATCTGAAACTAATGGAATTCCAGCTTCAAAGACTGTAACTTTATCTATTCTGCAACCCAGGTTAGTAAAATGACCCTTCCTCTGCCAACCTGGAGTGTCATTATTTGGGAAATATTACTTCTCAACATTCTCTCTCTTTGTTTGCCTTTTCCATTATTTGCAGTTCAGTGGCTATTAAGACCTGGTGCTGGAGAAAACAACAATAACAACAAAAGAGCCATTTAATAACTAAACTTAAAAACCAAAGCAGTCAGCACATAACAATGCCTTGTCAACATTTCTAAATGAAGCAGAAAGAAGGCGAGCCAAAAGGACAAAGAAAGGGCAAACAAGAGAGACAGGATGCCTTATGATGGATGAGTCCGCATAAGTGGTTTGGATAATGGCTAAGAGGTACAGTCTGCAGCACATTAGGGGAGGAGGAAAGGGGGTACAAGGAGCAGGAGGAGGAGCAGGAGGAGGAGGGCTTTCCAAGAAGCTCCCAGGTCAGTGATATATAACCAGGTCTTGGAGAAATGCCACAGTGGATATTTCTCTGAGATGTTCCCTACAATTGCCCAGAGTTTTGAGACTCTTTGCTTTCCTTCACATTAGCACCACCATCTCCCTCCTCCATACTGTTCCACATGGTCATACCCTCAGCTAGAAGAAATCAATCCCCAGCTGATGAAAATTTAAGATGGCTGGAATCCTGAAAGCTTTCATACCATAAAGGAAAACACAGTAGAGAAGAAAAGAAAATACTTTGGCATGAAGTGTGTCTTAGGGTTTCTATTACTGTGACAAAACACTATGACCCAAAAGCAAGCTGGGGAGGAAAGGGTTTATTTGGCTTACACTTGCTGCTGTTCATCACTGAAGGAAGTCAGGACAGGAACTCAAGTCTGGTAGGATTCTGGAGGCAGGAGCTGATGCAGAGGCTATGGCGCAGCAGGGTGGGGCGGGGGATACTGTTTACTGGCTTGCTTCTCCTGGTTTGCCCAGCCTGCTTTCTAATAGAATCCCAGACCACCTGCCCAGGGATGGCACCACCCACCATGGGCTGGAAGCTCCCCCACTGATCACTGATTGAGAAAATGCCTGCAGCTGTATCTCAAGGAGGCGTTTCCTCAACTGAGGCTCCTTCCTCTGATGACTCTAGCTTGCATCAAGTTGACATTCCAAACCAGCCCATACAAAGTGTTTTCTAGACCCCATAGATGTCTCTGAGTTAGAGAATGTATTCTTAGATAAGCTTTCCATGCAGTTTTAGATATTTGTTAAAAAGAGTTGTGACCCTGCCACCTCAGTTGTTTTAGCTCCAGAATTAGGATCCACACTCCAATGTCCACTGGAAAGAAGAAAACCGAAAGAAAATTTTCTTCTGGCTCATTTCAGGAGTTTCTGTCAGACTGATCCTAGCAGGCAGGCAGACAGAGCATCCACAAGCCACAATAAACAACTGTATCTTCCTCTGAGTCTGTTATCCATGGTTGCACCCAGGGCAAGTTATTAAAAGGTGCAATTTCTGTCCCATCTCAAAGTGCTGCCACACTTTATCCCCCACCCGGCTTTGGTTCACCACCACTAATCTGAAATCAAGTCAATACTGAAACAGAAAGTGGGGGAATAATTACACCACACAGTCTTTGTTAACCTGCTGACATTGTATGCCAGACTTGAGTCAGTCTCTCTGGCTTCTTTATAGATCTGTGGCTGAAAGTCTTGTCCAGTTGTTTTGCTCCACTTGAAGCTGATTCCTGCAAAGTAAGAGCTATTCTCAAAATTTTCCAAAGACTGTTCTAATTCAAAAGCACTACCCAGGAGTACCAGGCTCAGAACTTAGCTTCAGCAGGTCTCTTTGTCTACATCTTACTCATGTCTTATCTTCCACTGGCCTCTGCAGTCCCCTTGCAAGGTGCCTTCAGTTAATGCTGCCTTTGTGGCATCTCCATATTTAACAGATGCTGAACTTATTTCAATAGTCTACTCAGCCTTCCTAAGTAAGATCCTACTCATGTAAAATCTTTAACCATGTAAAAGGAATATAGAATGGGGAACAAATCCAGAGTGGCTGTTCCCCAAGTAGGTAGAGATAGAGTGGAAAGAGATACAAGGAAATGCTCTAAAGCCAAAGTCATGTGCATTGATTGTTTCATAAGATTTTGGGTCCTCAGATGTTTGCAATTGTCAAAACTTAGTGAATGTTCACTTAAGGCTTGTTAATTTTATTATATTAAAAATAAAAAACAAAGAAAAACTTCAACCAACTCATTTCTATCTTTCCAAACTTGCTTTTCCATGAGCAATTTTTATTTCATGCATTTCTACTCATGGCTAAAATACTGTGGTCATCTTTGACTTTACCCTTCAAAACAATCCATCAATTAATCCTGCTGTCCCCAACTCCAAACTATAATTGAATATAACATGCATTATTAATATTCTAAGCTACTCCATCATGTACTATTGCCTGCATCATTGAAAATTCTTATTAATGGTGTCTTTGCTTACATCCTGTCACTGATGCATTTCTTTACCCATTCCAGATTCTGAAGTATGCCATAAGTACTGAGAACCATGTGAAGCACAAATCAACCATCTCCTTTTTTTTTTTTTTGATGCTAATCTCAATTAAATAAAGTAAAAATGAGAAGCTATTTCATCATCTACTTAACTGGATTGAGATTTGTCTAGCAACTAATAAAAGATATCTGTAGGTATGTCTATGAAGTCACTAGCAGAGACAATTTGATTGTGACATATATTAATCAAGGTTTTCTAGAATAAAAGAACAGATAAAATGAATATATATATGTATATTTGTATAAATATATGTGTCTCAGTTAGAGTTTTATTGCTGTGAAGAGGCACCATGACCGTGATAACTCTTAAAAAGGAAGGAAAACATTTAATTGGGGCTGGTTTGCAGTTTCAGAGGTTTAGTCCATTATTGTCATGGAGGGAAGCATGACAGTGCACAGGCAGACATGGTGCTGGAGAAGGAACTAAGAGTTCTACATCATGATCTGCAGGCAGCAGAAGGAGACTGTGTGCCACACTGGGCATAGCTGAAGCATATAAGACTTCTAAGCCTGTCCCAACAGTGACACATTTCTTCCAATAAGGCCATACCTCCTAATAGCACCACTCCCTATGGGCCAAATATTAAAACAAATGAGTTTATGGGGGCCATTCCTATTCAAACCACCACCATATATGATGAATGAATATATGAATATATGTATGATTTAATAGACTGGCTTACAAGCTGTGGTCCAGCTAATCCAACAACGGCTGTCTCCCAATGGAAAGTCCAAAATTTTAAGTTGTTCACTCTGCAAAGATGAATGTGTTAGCTGATCTTCATTGTATATCAGAATCCCAAAGAAGTAGCCTATAATACCAGTAAAGAAATGAAATTGTTAGTGAGAGGAAGGGCAAGCATGTAAAAGACAAAAACTCTCTTCTAGCTGCAACCAGAAAGTGTGACCCAGATTTAGAGAGGGTCTCCACACCTCAAACCATCGAATCAAGAACAATTCTTCACAGGTATATCCAACTACTTGGGTTTTAGTAGTCAAGTTAACAACCAAGAAAAGTCACCACATGACTTAATGAGTGGACTAACCTCCTGATGTGTTCATGGGTACTTTGCTACTCATCAAAAATAGTTTCTTTTAGATGATATATCCTAGGCATTTCATAAGCTTTGAGAGTGCTACTACTTATGCTTGCAGTTTGATGTAATGGTAATAAAAATGTTACAGGAGTGACCAATCCATTGATTTTTTTTTTGCATGGATTTAAGATCCACTCCATGAGATGGAACCCATACCTGACACTCCTAAAGTGTCCAAAACCTTGAAACTAGATAGGTGTGGTGGTTTGAATGAGAATGACACCCCCCACCCCATAGAATCATGGATTTGAATGCTTGGTGACCAGAGAGTGGCAATATTTGAAAGGATTGGGAGGCTTGGTCTCATTGGAGGAGGTGTGTCATTGGGGTGGGCATTGTGGTATGTCATTTAAGGTTTCAGAAGCCCATGCCAAGCCCAGAGTCTCTCTCTTCCTGCTGCCTATGGATCCAGAGGTAGAGCTCTCATCCTCTTCTCCAGCATCATGTCTGCCTGAGTGCTGTCAAGCTCACCACCATGATGACAATGGACTAAATCTCTGAAACCATAGGCAACATCTAATTAAATGCTTTGTTTTATAAGAGCTGTTGTAGTCATGGTGTCTCTTCACAGCAATAGAAACCCTAACTAAGACAACCACACTCCAGTGCAGGTCTCAAACCCAGAATTAGTTGGCCAACACAAAATTGACCCCATGGTTTTGATATTATTGTTTTGTTTTTGTGCCTTTATTTCTTTATTTTGGTTTGATTTTTTTTGTTTTGTTTTGTTTTGTATTTTTTTTAACTTTGGTCTTATTAGGTTGTTGTTGTTACTTATCTGTTTGTTTGATTTGATTTTGGTGTTTTGATTTTTGTTTTTTATTTTATTTTTTGTTTTGAGAGAAAGAAAGAACATGAAATTAGGTGGTTGTGGAGGTGGGGGATTTAAGAGAATTGGGGGAGAGGAAAGAATATGATCAAAATAAGCTATATGAAAAAATTAATACAACATCAGATACTTAGTGTTGGCAAATATGAATTCTGAGCATTGAGTATGGGAAACAGATGTAGTTTTTGATTGAGAGCATTTATAGGCAAGGTTTCAGGATAATGGTTTAGTCATCCAGAACATATCTTAATGTATCATGTAAAATTTGGGGTACTTGGTTTGACTCTATGAATTCTTGGTTTTGTCAAAGCCTATGTTGAGCACTACATAAGCCTAGCTTATCTCCACACTTCCTCAACCTTCACATTTGTTCTTTCTGGTTTACCTGAAACACAGGTGTCTATGGATAAGGAGAATAAAAACTTTCTAGTGATATCTTTCTACCATGGTTACTGTAAGGGTCACACAGAAATTCAAATTCTGTTGATTTCATACTTGTAAAAATTGTCTGAGGTCGTGTGAGTTTTCATTTCAAGAACAAATGGATGATTATTATCATGTGTTATTTCTGGCCTAGTACTGAATCTTGGATATCTTCCCATTTTTAACACATAACATTAACTCACTTTGAGGGAGGTATATTTTTTTCGAGGGACAATGTCAGCTTTGTGATATTAATTTTCCAGTGGCTTTGAGGAGCCAATGGTTGCCAGTAGGCATCTGTTCCTCTACAGAAATAGCCAAAGGGCCATGAAAGATGTTGGACTTCCTTCTGGCCATGGAAGAAGTGTGTTCCAATATCAACTCAAAACTTGGAAATCTAGGGAGAAGCCGTTCCACATTACTTCCAAAGAATTCAAGCCCAAAGCCCATGTGATGAGCTAATCATTGTAATAGCATGAAAATACAATACCAGACAAAATAAGATAAGCAAATACAAGCTTAAAATAACAGGAAAAAAACTGAGATAAAGAGAATAATGAAAAAGGCAAGAAGAAAATAACAAAATAAAAATGGGAAAATATTGAGCAGTAGAAAAGAAAAAAATGTTCATGTTCTCTAAAAATCTTATTTTGAATCATTTAAAGTAAGAAAAAATAAAAAGAAAACAGATTAGAGAAAATGTGACAAACAATAAACAAAAAACTGAGATTAAATGAAGTAATTCTAGTTAAGGTTATAAGTCATATGAATCCAGTTTTTAGAGATAGAAGGATGAAAGATTTATTCCCAAAGACCTATGTAAGTAGTAGGGATTCCAAAACAGTGACTCCTGTGAAGTCAGAGCAAGAAGTAGGCCTGTCTTGTCTGTAACTGGCTTGCTTTAGTTAGCCAATGCTCTGTTTAAAATAGAAAAAAAAAAAGGTGTATTCCAAAAGTCTTGGCTTAATTAGATTGTTATGATTGATATTTATACTAGAAATGAAAACATATGGAATGCTTTTAAAAATATGATTAACACTGGAAATGCAAAATATTTAACCAGATGAAAATAAAATAAGAAAATAAAACTTAGAAAATGAAAAAAGCTGGGTGGTGGTGGCGCATGCCTTTAATCCCAGCACTTGGGAGGCAGAGGCAGGCGGATCTTTGTGAGTTCAAGGCCAGCCTGGGCTACAGAGTGAGAGCCAGGAAAGGCGTAAATCTACACAGAGAAACCCTGTATCAAAAAACAAAAAACAAAAAAAAAAAAGAAAGAAAATGAAAAAAAAAAGCAGGCAGTAATGGTGTACAACTTTAATCCCAGCACTTGAGAGGCAGAGGCAGGTGGATCTCAGTGAGTTTGAGGCCAGCCTGGTCTATAAATCGAGTTCCAGGACAGCTAGAACTGTTACACAGAGAAACCCTGTCTTGAAAAACAAACAAAGAAAATGAAAAAAAATGATAGTTTGTGACTCTGGGGAAACATAACCCTAAATGATATAACTTCATATACATCAAACATAAAATAATAAAAACCCCAGTGCCCGGCAACCTGCTTTAAAGTTGCCGGTCAAGGGAGTCGAAGAGACTATCAGAATAATATAGGATATTATGTTGCCCTTGTTGCTTCTCTGTACTGCAGCAAGTAAAAGAGACATAAGACTAGGAAGTTGTGTCTAGCTCTGTTTCTGTCCATTTAGATCCTTTATTAAAAAAAAAAAAGCTTTTGCAGGCTTTATGTAGATGTACATGGCCCTGGATATTGCACACAATTTGTAGGTGGAGTTTTCCTGTCCCAACCACCTGTTCCCAAATAACCAGCAGCCACTTCCCAAATAACTGACTTGGAGACTTAATATAAATTATAAATGCTCAGCCAATAGCTCAGGCTTATTACTAACTAGATCTTACATTTTAAGTTAACTCATATTTCTCATTTATGCTCTGATACAAGGCAATAAATTTATTAGCATGACATGTTCACCTTCTGTTCCCCCTGTGTCTGGTTGGCAACTTCTGACAGCCCTTCTCCTTCCCAAAATTCTCAATTTGGCGTTCTTGCCTAACTTTTTCTTGTTCAGCTATTGGCCAGTCAGCTTCTTTATTGAACTAATTACAGGGACAAATCTTCACAGTGTACAAAAAGATTATTCCACAGCAATACCCCATATTTAAACCAGGTTATTTGTTTTATTGAAATCCAGGGTTTTTTTTAGTTATTTATACATTTTAGATTTTTATCTATCAGATGTGTAGTTAGCAAATTTCATTTCTCATTCTGTAGACTGTTGCTTTTTCCAAATGATGGTTTCCTTTGCTGAACAGGAGCCTTTCAGTTTCTTGAGATCCCATTTAATAATTGTTGATCTTAGTTTCTGTGCTAAAGGTGTTCAGTTCAAGAAGTCTTCTTCCATGTCAATGAATTCAAGGCTATTCCCACTTCCTCTTCTCTCAGGTTCATTGTATCTGGTTTTGTGTTGAAGTCTTTTCTTTGATACATTTGGAGTTCAGATTTGTGCAGGGTGTTAAGTATGGATCTATTTGCATTCTTCTACATGCAGATAACTAGCATTGTTTGATGAAAATGCTATCTTTTTTCCAGTATATATTTCAGGCTTCTTTATCAAAAGTCAGGTATCCATTGGTATATGAATTTATGCCTGGGTCCTCAACTCAATTTCATTGATTGATACAGTGTGTATATCTTTGTTCCAATACCATGCTGTTTTTTATTACTATATCTCTGTAGTACAGTTTGAGGTTGGGAATGTGATCTTTCCAGCAGATCCTTGATTATTCAGGATTATTTCATCTATTCTGGGTTATTTTTGTTTCCATATGAAATTGAAAATATTCCTCTCAAGGTATGTGAAGAATATGTGTTGGAATTCTGTTGGGAACTGGGTTGACCTTATAAATGGCTTTTGATAGAATGGCCATTTTTACTATGTTAATCCTACCTACCCAATCCATGAACATGGGAGATCTTTCCATCTTCTGGTATCTTCTTCAATTTCTTTCTTCAAAGACTTGAAATTTTATCATTCAAGTCTTTTACTTACTTGGTTAGAGTTACCCCAAGATAGTTTATATTACTTGAGACTATTGTGAAATGTGTTTCCCTGATTTCTTTCTCATTCATTTTTTTCATTTGTATATATGTGGGCTACTGATTTTTGTGAGTTAATTTTGAATCCAGCTATTTTGCTGAATGTGTTTTTCAGTTGTAGAAGTTCCTTGGTGGAATTTTTTTGGTCACTATGTATACTATTATGTAATCTGAAAATAAAGATACTTTGAGTTCTTTCCTTTTAATTTGTATCCCCTTGATCTCCTTCAGTTGTCTTATTGCTTTAGCTAAGACTTCAAGTACTATGTTAAATAGATGTGGAGAGAGTGGACAATCTTGTCTTGTTCCTGATTTTAGTGGAATTGTTTTAAGTTTCTCTCCATTTAAGTTGATGTTGGCAATGGGCTTGCTGTAAAACTGCCTTTATTACATTGAGATGTGTATCTTGTATCCCTAATCTCTCCAGTATTTTTTCTATTTATTTATTTGTTTTTAATTTAAAAATTTTTTATTCATTTTACATACCCAAGATATTTGGTTTAATATTTGTTTAATATTACCCATACAGCAGTAGTCCCCTCTCTTTCTGTGTGTGCTTATGTGTGTCCATGTTTGTATGTGTATGTGTAAACCAGACTATAACCTCAGGTTTTATCCTCCCTCTTCCCTCCTCCTGCCCCTCCAGCCTCACCCTCCCAACCTACCCCCCATTCCCTCCTACAATAAGGTAAGGCCTCCCATGGGGAGGTACATTTAGTAGAAGAGTAGGATCAGAATCCATCCTTGGTGCATGAACAGGCCTTTTAGAGCCCACTTCTATGATGGGATATCTCTCCAGTACTTTTATCATGTGAGGGCGTTGGATTTTGTCAAAGGTCTTTCCTGATCCAGTGAAATGATCATGTCATTTTATTGAGTGTGTGTGAATGTGTTTATGTATGTATATTGGATTATATTTTAAAAATCTCTGAGAAGTGTTTTGAAAGAATTGAGCCTCACAACAAATGTTGAAGAATGACTAAAATATATGTTGGCCAACTAAGTACAGAGAGTTTACAAATGATCTATGTTTGGACTCAAACTCCCAAGTTCGTAACTGTTACTTAGGGAAGGCAGTTTGACTTTTTGTGTCTCAGTTTACTGTCACTATGAACAAGAAAGTGGTGAGGGACCACAAACATTGTTATTGAGATTACATGTAAGTGCTTGAAAAGGTTTTGTTTAATGTGTATAGCAGCAGTCCCCTCTCTTTCTGTGTGTGCTTATGTGTGTCCGTGTGTATGTGTATGTGTATGTGCAAACCAGACTATAACCTCGGGTTTCATCCCCCAGTCATTGCCCCCTCTTTCTGTGTGAGCCATAGTCTCTCATTGACCTGGAGCTCACCAGTTAGGCTAGGCTGAGTGACCAGTGAGCCCAGGTCTCTACCTGCCACCACCTCCTCAGCTCTGAATGATGCAATGCTCGCTATTCTTAAAGTCATTTTCTATTTTTGAAATCATAGTACAATTATCCCATTTCTGCCCTTCCTTTTCTTCCTTCCAACACCTCCCATGAACACCCCTCTTTGCTCTCTTAAATGATAGTCTCTTTTACTTTCATTGTTAATATATACATATATATATATACATATATATATATTATGATATGTGTGTGTGTGTGTGTGTGTGTGTGTGTGTGTGTGTGTGTGTGTGTGTATCTCTAAACACATAAATACAGCCTGCTCGGTTCATGTAATGTTACCTGTATGTGTATGATTTCAAGGACGACTCTTTTTTATTGGATAACTAATTGGGGGACTCTTCTACGGGAAAACCATTTCTCTAGTTCTCAGCATTCCCCAGTTGCTCATTCCTTTTTCCATCTTAGCTTGACATTGGTGTCCAGCCTTTCTGCCCAGCCATTGCACATCCTTCACCAGGGAGTCTATCTGAGTAAATGGACAGAACTAGAAAATATCATATTAACTAAGGTAACTCATACCCAGAACACCCTATTTTTATGCATATTCTTGGGATCAAATGTATGTTCTTATGCTTGCAACGCAAACACTTTGCTGACTGAGCCATCATCCCAGGGTCTGAATCGCCCTCTTTTATCTGTAATTTTATTTTCTGCACTCAAGTCACTTCCAATAAACTGTACTCTAAAGTTACTTAATGCAAAGCTCTAGAAATAAGCAATTAATATTTTAAATAACTTTAACTATAACATATTTGCTGTAGTTTACTTTCCTCTGATTTTATTATTGTTAACCTCTTAATGTGTATTGGTTATACATTAATCTTTATCATAGGCATATACATAAAGAAAAAATACATAAAGAATACAATGATACCAAAGGTTTGGGACAATTACTTGCACACTAAGAAAGGTATATCCTGGGGAGAGATAACTAGTCAGGAAAGTAAAAGATATACCTTGGAGCTGGAGAAATAATTCTGTAAATTATTTGCTTTATAAGCAAGAGGACTTGAGTTTAATGCTCCAAACCCAAGTTTTAAAAGCCAAGCTCACTGGTCCAATAGTGGCATGGCAGTTCTGAGGGTAACCACCTCCTGACTGAATCAGAGGTCCACTCCATGAAATGTAATATATGCCTGGTACTGTAAACCTGGCCAAAAGCCAATGGCTAAGGGGGTCATGAGCAATACATTGCTAAATAGACACACAGTTAAAGTGCCTTCTAAATATTTATGTTCAAACTGACAGTCTGTTGCTGTTCTCAGCCTTAGTCAGAGAAGCCTTTTTGAGCATTGGCCAATGTTCAATTCAATGTTTTCTTCATGCTGGGGGGTGCTGTGCAGGCTGCTAGGGGAGAAAAGTTAGCAATAGCCTTATCCTGGCTCCAGCAATCTCTTCGCTTTCAGTGTCTCCAAAGTCCAATCATATCTCTTTAGTCATATCTGTCCAGGTCACTGTTGTCATGAAACCTTTTTCCAGGAGAGGACAGCACCTTCCTGGCAGCTACAGTTGACTCAGGCCTTTGAAAACAAGCACAGTAGAACTGGAAGTCAATTGGTGTCCACCCTAGGCTGCTTCTTTGCAGAGAAAATTCCCTCATAAGCTTGTATCTTATCTCTTTAGCTCTTTCCCTTGTAGTAATAACATCTATTGTTTTCCTCCGTGATTCTTATCTTTCATTGCATTGCATGGATGTGGCTTGTCATCCATCATCTTACCCAGAAGTTAACAAAACATTCACTCAGGTGTATTTTTAAAGGCTTTATTATTCTTTCTTACTAGGACTTCTTAAAGTTACAAATTTATATATCATAGTGTCTAGCTTATGTCTCAGAGGTGTGTGTGTATATATATATGTGTATATGTGTGTGTGTGTGTGTGTGTGTGTGTGTGTGTGTGTGTGTGTGTGTGATATAGAAATGAAGTTTTAATGTTGTAAGGGAGGGCTAAGGAGATGGCTTGGTGGTGGGGGGGGTAAGTCATGTAAAAGCACAAAGACTGGAGTTCATGTTCACAGCAACCTCATGAAAATCTAGAAGTGGCTATATGAGCCTGGAACGCCAGTGCTGTGGTAGAGAAGAGGCAGTAGGCTTACTGGGGTTTATTGCCAGCTAGTTTAGCTCCAGGTTCCGTGAGAAATCTTGTGTAAATGGAACACTGGACAGTGATAGAGAACAGGACACCTCATGCCTTCCTTCAGCTCCCCCATGTCATGAACATACACCTGTATAGACACATGCACATATACCACCTCCTCTTCTTGATAGATGCCTGAGCCTTGAGGGGTGTGGCTTGATGAAGACATCCCATTTAGGCCTGAATGTTCCAAAGGTCTCTGACTTTCTATACAATGTCCAGTTGTAAGTTTCTGTGTTAATTCTCTTCTACTGTAAGAAGAAGCTTCTCGATAAGGGTTGAGCAATGCACTAATATGTGGGTATAACATTTTCATCACTAGGAGACATTTTATTACTATGTAAATGAACTAAACCTTAAGGGAGGTCACATCCACAGTTATGATGTGGCCTTTCATCATAACTACCATCATGTGTAGCAGTATGCTGCTGTGTTCTTCAAGTTCCACTGGAAGCTGAAACTCTGTTTCTTGCTTTCCCTTTTCTTTTGTCTCTTCAGTCCCCTATTTCCTCCTCTCATGTCCTTACTCTACAAAAAGTTCTATGTGTTGGCTTTTGTGTCCTGAATATCAAGGGAAAATAAGGAAATGCTAGATGTCCACACAAATGCCTACCTATTTCATAGGGGATAGGAACCAGATAGACAATTTTAGGAAAGCAAGCCACCCAACATTTTGGAATTGTTTCTTTTTTAAAATAAGATATTCAACATTTTATTATAAAATAGACTCTGTGTCTATTGATCTTATAGGCTAGTATAAGTACCTTGGCTAGGATAATCTGGAATTTGGGGCAAGTTAGGTATATTAAAAGCATGTTTGATTTATGATATAATTGCCTTATGAGTCTATCAAGATGTGATCACTTGCATGTATATGTTTATGTTTGTGTTCATATGTATGTGTGTACATATGCACATCATGTGCATTTGTGATGTAAGTGTGAAGGTCAAAGGATAACCTGAGATCTCAGTCTTCAGGTGCAGGAGTTTAATCATATGAGCTTGGCTAGGTAGCCCTTGAATTTTGAGGGACCCACTTTCCTCTACTTCCCATCTGTCCATCACTACAATTACATGTTTGAACTGTGAGATACAGCTTTTAATGTGGGTTCTAAGAATCAAGCACATTACTAATTGACTATTTTCTTAGTTCATGACCCATTATAAGTCAAGGGACATCTTTATATGTGAAATATTTATGATATATATGTGCTTGTCTACTACTAAATCTGACATCCTTTGAGAAAGCCATTATTACTGAGCCAAGTGTATACCAAGGAACCACAGCATAATGTAATCTAAAATGAAAGGAGAAATTTGCACCTAATTTCTAATCTGGGTGTTTTCATCTCACTGGCAGACAAAGGTGTATGAATTGTCTCCACACAAAACCATCAGCTACTGTCCCAAGAGGCAGCTGAATCTGACTTCTGATCTGTGATGTTGGAACAGGTGACTTGGAGAAAATGAGCTGTTGGTTTTCTTACCTGTAATGTGAGAGAGTTGGAGTTAATCATCACTTAAGTTTCCTTGAGGCTCTAAAACTAGCTTGCTGTTTGGGACTTTCCAAACCTTCCAATCATGCAGAAAGGGACTAAGTCTTACAATTCTCTTTTCATTTCACATTTCTGTTTTCCTCCTGGGTGGTTTAAGTCCTGGTTTGTGGAGCAGAGAAGAGCTGAAATCACAGTAATGTACTGAGGATAAAGAAAAAAACAAGGGGCAACCTGGTCCACTCCTACCTCTGACTGATAACACTGAGGTTTCCAAACTGTTTGACTTGTTTAAGTTCCCTTTGAACTTAAGTGAACATGTGCAAAAAGAAGCTTCTTGGATGAGGATTGAGAAATGCCCTTTTTTTTTAGTATAAAGGTAAATACTTAGGGGTTAGTTTTAATATTATGTCAGTGTCACAGGAAAACAGCAGTAGGTTTTCATCTAGGGTATATGACTTACCAAGCTACAGGTTCTTGGGTTAGTTTATATTACCAGGCTGAATTTTCCCCTATTAAGTGGCTTTTAAATCCAATCAGAAAGTGAATTTGCAAGGTTTTTTTTATAATAAAGGTTTTTTTAAATAATAAAAAGAAAAACAGAAGTGCTTGGCTACTCTCATAACATCATACTGCTTTTGTACCTGTTGCCATGGATTCAAAGTCAGCAGCTACATATGTGGGAGAAACTGTGGTATTTTCTGGGACTGGGTTACCTCACTTAGAATGATTACTCCCAGCTCCACTCATTTATTTGTAAATTTTCATTTTTTTTACAACTGAATTGTAGCATGAATCTCAAAGGGTCATATCATTAAAAACAAACCTGGAGCCAGGTATTAGAGTGAACGCTGGAAGATCAGAGAAGCAGAACAGGCCACAGCCACCTCACCTTGTCAATTCCTCAGCTGATCCTGTTTCCTCAGACTGGATGCCTCTCAGTTGAACTGTGCTGCTCAAAAACCTAAAAGCTTAACTGTAGCTGGAGAGTTTTCTCTTCGGGTCCCGCCAAACCCCGGCAGTCTGACAGCCCACTTATAAAATAAACACACAGATGCTTATATTATTTAAACTGTTTGGCCTAATGGCTCAGGCTTCTAGCCATCTAGTTCTTATATCTTAAATTAATCCATTTCTATGAATCTATACCTTGCCACGTGACTCTTGGCTTACTGGCATCTTCACATACTGCTTGTCATGGCGGCAGCTGGCAGGGTCTCCCTCTGCCTTTCTGTTCTCTCAATTCTTCTTTCTGCTAGTCCCGCCTACACTTCCTGCCTGGCTACTGGCCACTCAGTGTTTTATTTATTGACCAATCAGAGCAACACATTTGACATACAGACCATCCCACAGCACTTAACCAGGCCAAAAGCTTCTAATTCTTGGTCTTCATGCCTTATATACCTTTCTGCTATCTGCCGTCACTCCTTGGGATTAAAGGCTCACTTCTTGGGATTAAAGACGTGTGTCACCATGCCTGGCTGTTTCCAATGTGGCCTTGAACTCACAGAGATCCAGAGGGATTTCTGCCTCTGGAATGCTAGGATTAAAGGTGTGTGCTACCACTGCCTATCCTCTATGTTTAATATTGTGACTGTTCTCTTCTCTGGCCTTAGATAAGTTTATTAGCGTGCACAATATTTTGGGGAACACAATACCACCATATTTCCCCCTTTTTTGTCTAAAATTAAAAAAAACTTATAACTAATACAAGAAAAACTATCCAATAAGTATATACTATATATACAGTCAAGAATTACATTAATGATGTCGAGTCCATTAACGTTTGACAGATTCAGATAAAAAACTCCATTATACATAAACAATGTCTAGTCCAGTAACATTTGATAAACTCAGACAAAAAATTTTCATTACTTTTCCTACTTAAAACAAGTAGATTCCTTTTAAAAGTAGATTCCATAATCTCCCTTTTTATCTTATCATATCCATATTCTCTCTTTTTTCTTTTCATAATAGATTCAATAATCTACCTTTGGTCATTTATATCTTTCCCATTTTTCTTTTTAGAGTAGATTCGATAATCTACCCATTTATCCTATTGTTTATCTTTTTTCTCAGAATAGACTCAATGATCTACCTCATATCTATATTCTCTTTTTTCTTTTTCTTTTTTTTTAAACAAAAACTCTGAATCTAATCTCCTTGTTCAGCTTTTTTCCTGACCATTAACAATTAACAATTTGTCACCAACCATCATAAACAATGACAATATCCATAACTCATTAAATGACCAAAAACCTCCCATCCTACCTCTTGGGAATGTGGGTGTCATTTTCTTAAAATTACTTCCTGCTTTCTGGGGGAGAAGGCATCTTTAGGGGATTCTGAAAAGAAAATTTTTAGTTAATTGTTGAGTCCTGTATCATTTGTCCAGTCGCTGCATAATGAGAAAGTGCAGGGCTTATTTCAAGTCTTTGTTCAAGTAGTCCATCAGGCTGGATCATCTCAGCTAGCCATCTCGAAATTGTTCTGAGCAGTTTGTAGTCCAAAGTCAATCTTTCCGTGGTGTTAATCAACTTGATGGTTTTACAATAGTCCTTGTGGAATCATCATTGTGGGATCCCATCATCCTTTTGAAGATTTCAAAGTTGCTGTTAGGTGTGATCATGGTTCCCTGAAGTTTTTTTTTTTTTTTTCTTTTTCTTTTTTTTTTTTTTTTTTGCCTCCTCTGTGGTTTGGAGCAATCACAGTCTGATAAATGTCTGTCTCTTGGAACCATGAATGTTCTTCTCTAGAAGAGAAAATCTTGACAGCAATTTTTCCCCACCATTTGTCTTGCCAAACTTTTCCAAACTGACCTTTGCCGATGCTTTCTTGTAACACGATGGTCCTGCCAATTCTTCTCTGAAAAAGCAGCAGTAAGCCCTTTGTCCCAGGTAGCGTATCAACACAGTCACCAACACAATGAGAAGGAGCCAGCAACTCAGAGCAGCAGTCACTGCCTCCATGGTCCCACTGCCACTGCTTGTAGCTAGTCCCCAGATGGCCATAGCTTCTCCTTAGCAAGCCTCCTAGGCCAGCCTCAAACTCGGATCCTCCTGCCTCTGCCTCCTTCAGCAAATCCTACTGGCATGTGCCACCACAACCAGCTGAGGGTAGCTCGGGCCTGAGATGGGGCCCACAAGGCCACAAGCAAGCAGCTTTTTCATGAATTTGTACCACAAACATTGGGCGCCAGATGTAGCAGGAATCTTAAAAGTTCTTATCAATAAAATCAAACCTGAGGCCAGTTATTGGGGTGAATGCTGGAAGATCAGAGAAGCAGAAGCCACAGCTACCTCACCTTGCCAGTTCCTCAGCTGATCCTGTTTCCTCAGACTGGAAGCTTCTGTGTTCTCATCCCAATAGCTCTCAACTGAACTGTGCTGCTCCAAAGCCTGAAAGCTTAACCAGCCAAAAGCTTCTAGTTCCTGGTCCTCACGCTTTATATACCTTTCTGCTTCCTACCACCACTCCCTGGGATTAAAGGCATGTGTCACCATGCCTGGCTGTTTCCAATGTGGCCTTGAACTCACAGAGATCCGAGGGATTTCTGCCTCTGGAATGCTAGGATTAAAGGCGTGTGCTACCACTGCCTATCCTCTATGTTTAATATTGTGGCTGTTCTCTTCTACGACCTTAGATAAGTTTATTAGCATGCACAATATTTTGGGGAACATAATACCACCACACTGAATAATAACTATTTAATTGTATAAATGAAACATGTTTTTATTATCCATTAATCAGTGGATGGACATCTAAGCTGTTTCCATTTCTTGAGAATTTTGAATAGAGCTGCAATGAACATAGATGAACAAGTATCTCTATAGCAGCATATAGAGTCCTTTGGGTGTATGTCTAGGAGTGGTATAGCAAGATCGTATGATAGATCTATTTCTGCCTTTTTTAGGAACTCCCACTAATTTCCCTAGTGAACAGTATCAGTTTGCAGTCCCAATAACAGTAAATAAGTGCTCCTCTCTCCCTATATCCACACCAGAATGTGCTGTCTTTGATTGTTATTAACCATTCTGACAGTATATAATCTTAGATGAACTTGTAAAATACTTTTAATTTTCATTTCTTTTGTGGGTAAAGTTGTTGAACATTAAAAAAAATATTTCTTAGTCATTTATATTGGTTCTTTGTGGAACTTTCTGGTTTGTTCCATACCCCCATTTTGTGTATATTCTAAACATACATCTTCTGTCAGATGCATGACTGGTAAAAATATTTGCCATTCTGTGGGCGACTTCTTCACTTGATTTATGGTATGCTTTGACTTACAGAAGCTTTGTGGTTTCCTGAGATACCATTTGTCAATAGTTGGTTTTAATGCATACACTATTCCAAAATCGTTATCTGTGGCTGTAAGTAGAAGAATATTCCCCACCTTCTTTTCTAACAGATTCAGGATAGATCTATTTGTAGTTGAGTTCTGAATGGGATGTGGGATATGGATCTAATTTAATTCTTCTACGTCTAGTCCGGCTACTGCTTGTCCAATACCAGTCGTTGAAGAGGCTGTCTTTTCTTCAGTACTTTTGGCCACATTGTCAAACGTAGGTTTCTTTATTATAACTGGGTTCTCAATTCTATTCCATTGATCAATGCTTTTTTTTTTTAATGGCAGTACTATGATGTTTATTACTATAGCACTGTAGTATACCTTGAAATCTGTGATGGTGGAATCTCCAGCAATATTTTTTTCCCAGGTTTGTCCTATCTATCCTGGGTCATTTGTTTTTCATATAAATTTTAAGAGTTTTTTTTTTCAATTTTTGTGAAGAATTACATTGAGATTTTTAGGGGCAATTACATTTAATATGTACTTTGCTTTTGGGAGGATTCTATTTCAGCCATATTAATCCCACAATCCATGAGCCTGGGAGGTATTTCAATCATCTGGTGTCTTCTTCGATTTCTTTCTTCAGGGTTTTAAAGTTTTCATTATACAGCTCTTTCACTTCACTTGTTTAGGTTTATTTCTAGATATCTTTTTGGTTATTGAGAATGAGATTATCTCCTTGAGTTAATTTTCAGTTGGCTTGTCATTTGTATATAAGAAGGCTTTTGGGTTATTTTGTGTCTTGCCCATTTGCTGATGTGTTTAACTACTGAGGAGTTTTTTTATGGAATCTGCAAGATCTTTTATATATATATATATATATATATATATATATATATATATATATTATGTAAACATAACTACTTTGACTTCTTTCTTTTATCTCTATCCCCATTATCTCCTTCTCTGAACTTACTGCTCTAGTTAATACTATATTGAATAGGAATGGAGAGAGTAAAATTCATGTCTTGTTCCTGATTTTTGTGGAAATACTTAGAAAATACTTTTCTCCTTTTTGATTTATGTTGTGTGTGGGCTTGGTGTACATTGTCCTTAATATGTTGAGACATACCTTTTGTATCCCTAGACTCTCTGGGACTTTTGTTGTGAAGCATGGTAGATATTTTTCAAGGGCCTTTTCTGAATCTAATGAGATGACGATGTAGTTTTTATCCTTGAATCTATATATGTGGGAACTACACTTATTGATTTGCACAAAGCTGACTTGTTTGTAGTAGACAATTTGTGGTATGTTCTTGGATTAAATTTTTAAGTATTTTATTGAGTTTTTTTTTCATCTATGATCACCAAGTAGCTTGATTTATAATTTCCTTTTTTTCTTTTGTGTCTTTGTCTAGTCTAGATATCAGTGCAATTCTGGTTTTTAAAAAGAATGTTGAAGCATTCTTTCTTGTTCTACTTTGTAAAATGGTTTGAGAAGACTGCAAAACTCTGCAATAAATCCACTTGTGCCTGGAACTTTGTTTGTTTGCTTGTTGGTTGATTGGAAAGCTTTTTTGTCTTTTTATCTTTCTTCCCTTTTTAAATTTTTTATAGGTGTCAACTTTCTATTTCACTCACCCCAGAGTACTGAGACCTCCTCAAAACACTCCACTTGCAAAGACTGTTGATATTATCAAAGGTATAAAAACAACATACTTGGGAACCAAAAGAGAATAGTAACGTGGGTGAGAAATGCTGACACGAGAGGTTTGTGACAGGTATTATGCAAAAGGATAAAGGTTAAAGGTTCAAAAATAGCCCCAATTATTTCAACCTAACTTAGTCCTTGTGCACAGACATCTTTTTTTTTGTGTGGGGGGGTGTTATACTCGTAGCTGATCCTCTGCCACTTGTGTTTCTTACTTTGGAGGAGCTGGATTTCAGAGGTGACCCTTCTGCAGCCTCCAAGTGACATGGGGCATTCACTTTTTGAGAGGATCATCTTTGCAGTTATTTCAAGTGTGTAAGATCTGGTAGTTTTGCTCTTATGTATTTATTAAAGACATTACTAAAACCATAAATTACCCAGTTGTGTTAAACTGCAAAGCTTGGGTGTTTAATAGGAAGTTGGTTGGTTAATTTATAATACATCTAAAGGGGGGAAATGTTATATTGCTTCGAGCCGGGGTCTCCTGTAACTTAAGTTGGCTCTGAACTTGTGATCTTCCTGACTATTTTCCAAGTGCTAAGATCATAGGCATACATCACTATACCTTCTTTAGGAGAAATTATTAAACCATTGCAATTTTTTAAAGAACATATAGGAAATAAAATAGACATCATGCTTATCTTAATATGTAATTTTGTATCACTGTGGCTAAGACATCTTGTTCAGCAGGCAAAAGGACCTGCTTTATGTATGTACACTCAGTGCAATAAAAAAAATACTGTAAGAGTT
This sequence comes from Peromyscus californicus insignis, assembly GCF_007827085.1. Classification (NCBI taxonomy): domain Eukaryota; kingdom Metazoa; phylum Chordata; class Mammalia; order Rodentia; family Cricetidae; genus Peromyscus; species Peromyscus californicus. Next base: position 67,948,202 of record NW_026294469.1, on the reverse strand, counting down.
CATGATATTGCATTGTGAATAGGTGCCGAATGTCCTGTCCATTTTTTTCCTGTATGGCAAAAGAAAATTATTTTGAAAATCACAGAAGCTTGGATAAAAATGACCATTTTGTACCCAGATAATTCTGTACTATTACAGATTCAGTTACAGGGAGATTTCTTCAACATTTCAAAGATGATATTCTAGCTTTCATGAGAATGTTGGTGTCAATTGCAGTACGGAAGGGAAGAAACAGTTTCTTCACAGAAGAGTTACCCCAGATGCCCACTACCATTGGCTCACTGTGTTCGCATCCACATGTACACATTGACCCAATTCTGAATCAGCTTGAACTTTGACTAATGATTCCTAAAGGTCAAAATCAGAGCTCTTCCCCAGGATCTTGGCAATAATGAACAAGGTGCCTGAGAATGCCTGGTCTCCAAGATGTGCCCTTCCTGGGAGGCTTTCTGTACTGTGTCAATCTCATTGTTTGTGATGGATTTTTAACCAGTTAAGTTAAATTTAAACCTCTTTGAATTTTTCTCTCTTCTTGGCTTAATTTCAGTATGTTGTGTGCTTTAAGGAATCCATCCATCCCATTTAGCTTTTCCAATTTGTTGGAATCATGTTTGAAGTGTATCCTTGCCCTCCTGGATTTCATTGATGCCTTCGTCCGAGCTCCTTTTCATCTGTAATTTTATTAACACAGGCCTTTCCTGAACTTCCTTTCATTAATGTGGCTGAAAGTTTGTCAAAATTATTAAACTGCTCAAAGAACTAACTCTTTATTTCATTATTTCTTTTTATTGTTTTTTTCATTTCTATTTTATGAATTTCTGCTCTGATTTTGATTATTTAGCCAAGTCTGCTGTCTTTGGTTGTTTTTTGTTCTTGCTCTTCCAAGGCCTTAAGTTTCATGATTAAATTGTTTATTTGGACTCTCTTTGATTTTTTTTTAATGTAGGCACTTAACCTTGTAAATGTTCCCCAAAAGATTGCTTTCATTGTATCCCATAGATTTTGGTAGCTTGTGTTTTCATTTTAGTTCAATTGTAGGAGATTTTTAATTTCCTCTTCCTATTTCTACCATGATGGATTCATTATTCAGTACTGTGCTATTTAATATTCATGACTGTGTATTTTTCATGACTTTTATTGCTAGTGGTATTTGCCTTAGTTCACTGTGGTCAGCTAGGATACAAGAAGTTACTTCAGTTTTTCTGTATTTGCTGAGACTTGCTTTGTTTTCTACTAAGTCAGCTATTTCAGTGATTCTGAACTGAAGGAGTACAGTTTACCATTTTCATTAAAACAAGCTTAGAGGATGCTATGTAAATATCATCTGATTTCTAGAGCTCAGATGGTAGCATTTAAATGGAACTAACTGGACCAAGCAATCAGAGAGTATTTTGAGTGCATTTTCCAGGTTAATGTTGTAACATAACTCACAACTCAAATTAAATAGCATTCATTCTGGAGAAGTAGCTTATGAATCATGAAAGGCTGTCTGTAAATATATAGTTACACTTGTTTCCTAGTATTTGTCAAGAGAATGCAGGATTGTCCTTTTCTTTTTCATTTCTTTTTTAGTGGTGCCAGGAAGCCAGGCCCTTGCACATACTAGGCAATAAACTTTAGCTTACTCATATTTGGTTTCCAGAGACAGTATTACCAACTAGTTCAGGATAGTCTTGATCTCACAGAGATAAGTTGTCTCTGTCTTCAGAGTGCTGAGACTAAAGGCATGAGCCACCACACCTGGAGCATCCCTAGTCTTTAAAGGTGGGTTTCTTACCAACAGTTTTTAATCTTTCTGAGTAATTGCATGCAAGTATGTACATAATACACCTACCAAGCTGAAATCAGACACTCAAATGAAGTTTGCCCGAAGTATCTGTGGCTGATAATCCAAAACAGCTGTTTACCTCTAAATACACTAAGAGTGGTTAAATGAAGTAAATATTCTTGCAGCTGTAAATGTTGGGGGCATAGTAAGCAATGGAGTATGATAGAGTTCAAGAGCTTTGAAACAATGCTGCTTGAAGACTTTGTGTTAGATACAGCAGTGCAGAAATTAAGATAGAGCTGAGGACTCAGAAGACAAGAATTTGATCCAGATATTCTTGAGCAATGTATTGTGGCTTGAGTCATGATTTGAAGGGATTGAAGGCTCACAAATGAAAGCTGGCACCTTGATTCCTGATGCCCATTTCCACATGTGTGCACCCCTGAGAACCCAGAGGCCCATCTAGGTGCTCAGCACAGAGGTGAATTACCAGGGATTATTCCTTGGCCCCGGGAGTGAGCTTCATTGGCCTTCATTGATAAGGCTTGTTTTTTGTCTTTGTATTCCACGCAGATGGTAAAGGTTTAAGTTGTAAAGAACTTCTATGAAACGCACGAGGATTATGAGGGAAATGCTTTCTCTTTGGCTGTCTTAATTATGTGACATTTAAAAAAATTAATAAACTTTTTAATGGTTTTTAACTTTTAAACTTTTTTGTCACTCTAGAGCTCTTGAAGACTAAACTGCAGTATATTACAGGGATAGGTTTTTGTCTCTTATAAACTTAAGTTTAACCAAAAAAAAAATCAGAACTTGTAATCTACTTTGTCCAAACTTCTATGTCAGAATGTAATTAATAGATGCTAACCATGTGGTGGTAGTTTGAAAAAGCAAACCTGGCTGAAGAACTCTCTGGAAAGCTTTAAAGTGGCCTTTCTGTTCCATGTGTGGTACAAGTGGCTCATGAGCACATGGATGTCCTAACACTTGTGTCCTATGCTTCATATCTGCCGCCCACAGAAACTTGTCATGACTTTTGTGCTTAACACATGTCAGTGATAGGAACCTTTCGGACTGCACCAGAGTCAACACAACCTTGGTATGGTGACAGCTTGGTCCTTTATTTCATTTGTGGCTGAAGACAAAGGTCTGTGTGCCTATCAATATCCACATTAACTTGTGGTTGATCATACAATCACTTGCTATATATTGTGACTCTGTACAGTAAAACAGAACTAAACATTAAAAAAAAAACCAAAGAGAAGGATGGGTCCTCCTTAGCATTTGGATGTAATGTGGATCAGTTAGATCTATTTGATCTATGGCATTATTTAGTGCTATAGTTTCTCTGTTCATTTATGTCTAGACAGAGTCCATTGGTGAAATTGGAATGCTGAAGTCACCTAGTAATAATTAATATGCTGGGGTAAGTCTGTTACTTTATATTTAGTAGCATTGCTTTATGAAGATTAGATTTTGGTACAAGCATATTTAGGACTGTAATATCTGCTGATGGAGTGTTCTCTTGATCAGTATGAAGGGACTTCTTTGTCTCTTCTGAATAATTCTGGCTTGTAGTTTATCTACAGTCTGTCAGAGGCCCTTGATATTCAAAATTATTACTGAAATATGTGAATTAATCCTGCCATTGTGTTGATTTTATGGTGGTTTTTGTTTGTTTGTTGTTTTGTTTGATTGTTGTTTGTTTTTGTCTTGCTTTGTTTAGTCATTGACCCAACATTGTTATGTTGTCACATTCTTGGATATTCTTGTCCTTTTCTTCAATCCTAAGTATTCCTCTCAGTATTCACTCTAGGGCCGGCTTGGTGGTAATAAATTCCTTTAACTCACTTTAATCATGGGAAGTTTTTTTTTTTTCCCCTGATAGATAACTTTACTGAATATATTAGTCTAGGCTGGCATCTATGGTTTCCCAGAAATTTTACTACACTGACCAAGCCTGTCCAGTTTATAAAGTCTCAGTTGGAAAACAAGCTGTTGTTCTAGTATAGCTGCCTTTGTGTATAACTTGCTCATCCTTACATCTTCTAATATTGTTTCTTTAATCTGTATGTTCACTGATTTGATCATCTTATGACATGGGGAATTTATTTTCTGGTCTTGTCCACTTGGTTCTCTGTGTCCCTCTTGTACCTCTTTAGGTATCGCTTCTCTTAGATTTGGAATTTTTTCTGCTATGATTTTGTTGAAAACATTTTTGTGCCTTTGACCTGGGTTTCCTCTCCTTTTTTCTGTATCCATTGCTTGTAGGTTTAGTCTTTCTCTAGTCATACCTTTTCTGCATGTTCTGTTTATGGCTTTTGTAGATTTATCATTTTTAAATGAGCCATCCAATTCCTCTAGCTTATCCTCAAGCCTCCATATTCTGTCTTCCACCCAGTCCATTCTATTGTTAAGGCTTTCCATTGAGTTTTTTATTTAACGTTAAATTTCTCTTTTGAATTTTTCTTTTGGTTTTTGTCTTCTTTATAACTTCTCTATTAAACTCTATTTTCATATATTGAATTGTTTTCTTTATTTCATTCAACTATTTGTGCTTTCTTGGACATATTTGTAGTTGCTATTCTGAAATCATTGTTCTCTGTGTCATCTAAGCTGCATTCCTCAAGGACTGTTATTATGGAGTACTGATTTGTGGTCATGCTGCATTGTCTTCATTTTTGTACTATTTGTGTCTTTTGATGGGACGTGGGCATCTGGGGTCATTGGCATTGTCTTTTGATGTGTATATCTCTCCCACATTTTTTTGACTGGGCATTTGTATCTCTGTGTGCCATTACTCCAAGTTGTCAGACTTTAAAATCAACTAAGTAGTGTTTGAGGCTCAGTTTGTGGACCATTCAGTGTTGATGTTTGACGTGTGTGCTGGAGTATCAGAAGTTTTCCTAGCTCATTTAGTGCTAGAGAAATATCCTTCTGTACACTGTGAATACATATTACTCTCATTGGTTAATAAAAAGCTGACAGGCCAGTAGCTGGGCAGGAAGTATAGGTGGGACAGCCAGAAACAGAGGACTCTGGGAAAAAGAAGGAAGAATCAGAGGAGATGCCAGATAGCTGTTGAGCAAGCAAGACATGTAGAAAATGAGGCAACAAGCCATGAGCCATGTGACAAAGCATAAATAGAAATATGGATTAATTTAAATGTAAGAGTTAGCTAGTAACAAGCCTGAGCTATTGGCTGAGCATTTATAAATAATACTAAGTCTCTGTGTGGTAATTTGGAAGCAGCTGCCAGGGTGGGGAGTGGGCAGTCAGGACAGGAAAATTTCTGATTACAATCTAGGGCAAGGTAAAACTTCTGACCACACAAAAGAATAATATAGCTGTCAGGTTCTGTAGAAGATATATGAGGCTCTTCACATGGTCCACAGGTGGTGGAGGCTCAGATTGTGATAGCATTGGGTAGTGCTACATGTGGGAGGCACTCTTGGCTCTCTACAGTTCTCAGGTGGCAGGAGCTAAATCCCAAAGATTTAGATGGTGTTACCTGTGAGAAGCACACAATTCTTCATGATACTCAGGTGGTGTGGGTGTGGGTGGAGCTCAGGTTTGATATTAGAGTTACTTGTGAAAGGCACAAAGCTCTAAGCACTGTCCTTAATTGTCAGGAAATGGGGTCACAGACCAAGTGGGAAACACTAACTGTGGGTGGTTCATAGTTCTGTGTGTGGTTCTCAGGTGTCTGAGCAGGGACTGAGGTAGGGGTTTGGTGGTCTGGAATCTTTTCTTACACAATGGTGCATGTAAATCCATCAAAATTATCACACCCACACACATGAACACAGGAACTCTCCCCTAGTTCCCCAATAAAACACACACACACACACACACACACACACACACACACACACACACACACAGACACACACACTGACTACTACCAACTAAATACCACATCTTCTTACCTTTCTGGTGAGAACCCATTGGAAAAACTCTTTTTGAGCACCGAAAAGGTGAGCCAGGGGGCAAGCCATCAGGAGGTTATTTTGTGGGTTGGTTTAATTTATGGGGTTTATTTGTATCCTCTACAGTTCAGCGGGAAACTTTGTAAATGATGTTCACAGGCACTAAGCTGTGATAACTGAACTGATGAGTTAAAGACTTGACTGAACATTTAATGTTGCTTATTAAATAATTATGATGAGGTTTGATGAATAGCTCTGATTCCCTGAACTTCCAACTGAGATTTTCAGCATGAGTTTCATTAAACAGAGGCGGATGGAGCCTGCTGCAACCCAGCTGCAAATGAGCTTGTGAGACATTTGAACTGGAAGCATTCAAATGTGGGGAATTCAGCTATCTTGGTCTATTTTTCCTGGTCTCAAAACTAGTATTTCATTTTCATTTGATGATGAAGTGGAGGCAAATCATCCCATGTCTACGGGGCTTTCTAAAATATCATTGCAAGCTATCTCCATATGTAATTTATGAAAAATTAATCTATATTCTTTGTGAAATGAAGAAACCTATTCAACTTAAAAAAATAAAAGTCTCATCCTGCTATGTCAATCACCTTATAAGAGTATATTAGATAACATGTGCCCAAAGCAGAAGAGCTGAGAAATACAGCAACTTATTAATACTGCTGCCTCAAAGTCGTGTGTTCCTTGCACAGCATCTGTCTCCTGCCTTAGAAATGACCCCATATACTGTGACAAGGACTTATTAGATCATCCAACAACATGATTTCAAATAAGAACACCTTAGCAATGCATGCCTTCCATACTATATTTTAAACATTTTAAGCAGCTGTAGTGTTACATTGTGGCAAATATAATTTATGTATCTACTTACAATTCATATTTAAGTTTTTGTTGCTGAAAGTTTTTATACATATCATGCTAAATTTCTCCATTGGAGAAAAAAAGTACCCTGCCACAGGGGGAGAGGTCACTGGGCTCTGTGAAAGGTGAGCTACCTTCAGAGAGGCAGTGGAAGGTGGTGGTTAAGAGTGTGGGTTCTAGAACCTCACTAATTTAGTCTCTATTCCCAAATATCAGTCCAAATGCCACACAAAGGAGCTTATGTCCAGCATTGGTGATTCAAAATTCTGGGACTGAGTCTTAAACAGCTAAAACTATACCTTAGAAAATTCCTGAATGCAGAACACTTCTTTTAGTTTACTGAATTCCTAGTGACATAGAAACATTGATCTGACTTATTCTGATTTCCTGACTAATAAATAAAAATTCAGCAGAGCTCAATTTAAATTTAATTTACTTTTATGTTAATCTAAAAATAGTTAAGAGGATTTTAAAAATTTTCAGGATATCACTAAGTTTCCCAAGCTGCTCCTGAATTTGCAACTCTCCTGCCTCAGCTCCCAAGTAGCTGCCATTATAGCATGTACCACCATGTTTCACCTTTTTTTTTCATTTTACAATTCTCAATAATAGTTGCATTCTTTAACTATGTAAATAGTACATAGTAGCCTTGATTTTAGCTTTTGACCTACGAAAACAATGACAAAAATGTTTTGGTTGTTTTTTTTTTTTTCATCAGAGCCATTTTATATGCCTGGGTATTATTTCCCAGAGTTTATTTTCTATTTTGTGTATTATTCATCTTTCATAATAACACAGATGAGAAGTTGCTGCTATTTTCTGTATAGCTCTTACAGAAGATAGGAACTTACCCATTCTACTTGACTGAACATTTGTTTGTTCACATTTTAGAGGAAAATACTGGTAGAAACATCACAGGTAAGCACAGTAATGTCTGCACATACTGGTTAGTTTCGAAGGTTATAAAATGTAATCATATAAATATCATAATAGGCTATTTTTAAATCCATGATAGTTTAAATGTAGCATCTTGTCCTACCCTCACTCCTAACTTTCTAACAAACAAAACTAAATTAAAAAGCAGGTACATTTTGTAGAAAGTATAGAGTATTATTGCCTGCTCCAAACGCTGACTTTGCTTATATTCCTTAGCTAAGATCAAACCAAAGATAATGGAAAGCAAAAACATGCAACATATGGCAACAATGCATCATAAAGGAAATCGTGGAGCAAGCTTAAGTTACATGAACACCAAAAATAACAAAATTCTTGCCCAAAGTTATTTTATGAGTGACACCTGCTGTGACGTAACAGCAAAAAGATCAAGAAATAAATGAAGTAAGTCATGATGTCAGTGAAATGTCTTGAAGTTTCCAGGCCCACTTTCAACAGCCTTCCTGGAAAGTTGGCCCACTTTGCCTTTGAAGAAAGCCATCAATCTTGCAAAATATCAACACAGTGATTAGTGAAAGCATGCCAAACGTTATCATTTTCTTCCACATTCCACCTACCAAATAAACCATATCATCTAAGAAAAAAGAACCCATAAACTAAAACCACCCTGCAATGTGCTTTTCTGAAAGATAAGAGACATTGGCAGAAGCAGTGGGATATAAACTGAGAAGTAAAAATCACCATAGAAGAAAGAAACCAAATGATTCCAAAACATATTGTCCCCCAAATTATGAGATACCAGTCGCTAAAATAATTATGACACCTTATAGATAACAATAAAAAATTCCAAATTTTATTCCTATCTAAGAGTTGTGGACAAGCATTTCAGTCTTTTGGTAGCATTCAAATCATGTTTCTGCATTCTCTCTTTTTAAAACAAGGCAGCCAGACTAAAGCAATAGTTGCTTTAGTTTCTCGGGGTTCTCATATACGTGATAGTCTGGTGTATACTGTTTCTATAGTTTGGGGAAGGTGGGAAAGGGGGTAGAACATCTCTTCTTCTAAACTAAAATAGCCCATTTAAAATCATAGGGAAGAAAGTCTATAGGCAGATAATCACCTCATGCTTCATGTCAGCAAGGTGAATGAAGGGCAGCACACGTGTCTTGACTACCATCAAGGAATAGTAGCTCTAGAACAGGCTTAATGCTTCACCCCAGTGAATGTTCTCATAGTTAATTGTTAGGGTGGGCAGCATGAAACTTTCAGTCATAGTTAAATTTTGGTGGCAGTGATTTATCAATACTTCGGCTTGGGATGTTCTTAGATTTAAGCACTTACTTTGTTGACTGTATTCTGTGTAGACTAGGAAGAGTTGAAGAGCCTGGGAATGAAGAGCCTGGTAGAGATTGAGAAAACACATTTGTGACGTCTAACTCAGAAGCAGAGCTTTTGTATCCACTCTAGTCTGTATCTTCCACATGGACTAATCTAGCTTCCAGAGACCCTAGGAACTGTTTAGACTGCAAACTCCTTCACTTGCTGTAGGGGAGTAGCCATGGCTGAGTATTGAGGCTAGTTTGAGCCAAGAATTAAGGTTCTTGGGTTTTATCTTTGAAATCAACTTAATGATAAAAAACATTCCCAATTGTAGTAGTCTGTCCAAAAACAACATCACTTTTCCCCTTAAAATTGTCTGAACATTTTTGTCTATACACAGACACACACACACAGAGACACACACACACACACACACACACAGACACACACACACACACACACACACACACACACACACACAGACTCACACACATGCATGCACATACATGCATTCACAAGACTGTAGTCTGATATAAAAATTGTATAACTATAATTGTATTCATATGCTATATATATATATATATATGTGAGTAGGCCATATTATACATTCCCTTTAGAATAATACAATATATCCACTTAATTCAATTTTAAAATAAGGTGTATACCCATAATCAGACATTTTCTTATATTATGATACTATTTAATCTATTTAGTAGTGATATAATGCCAATTTCCATTTATTAAAATCATTTAAACCTCTAGAAGATAATCATACTTTTGTAGTATATTGATGGAAAACAACCTAAATATTTTTTAAATGATGAAAACAATAATATATGATAATATGAATAAAGATAATAGAGTAATGGAAAGTAGAAATGGGTGATATAAACACCCCATAGGTCTTTGAGACAGGTGAGGGAAGGGAAATCAGGAACTAGGGGAGAAGTAACTATTTCCTTTTCTGCCAGCCCTCCCACAGCCACATGGGGCAGGTGACTCCTGATCTTTCTTAGCATAACATTATCAAAATGCCCTGCACCTTCCCAGTCAGGTAAGGAAGTATAGGAAAGATACTCTGTCCACGGAAATGAAGGGGTTAAGTGGGCTTTGAATTGAATTTAAACCATGAAACAGAATTGATGTGTCTCCTTTATTGTTCAGAAGCCAATAGAAGCTCGTGATCCAATCCACTCCATTTATTTCTGTCATGCTGAGCTAAAGGCTAGAGCGCTTTCTTACTCTAATAAGTGAGTAGCCCTGCCTCCCTCATTGCGGCTGAGTCTTTGCTGACCTATATTTCTCTCATATGGATGGATCACCGCTAGTGAGTTCGACAGACGCTATAATATCATTATGCAAATGCCGGCTCAGTGCCACTTAGGAATCTCATGGACTGATCACTTCATTATCTGCCTTATCAGAAAATACAAGAGAATTGTGTTCCATACTCGATGAGATGAGAACACAATTTAAATGAAGTAGTTTCCTGTCTGACTACTCTGCGGCTACCGTGGCAGAGGAGGAGGGCTGGTCATAAAAGCCTGATGGCAATAGACACCGCAGGGCCGGGGGACTGCTGAGCCGGCTTCCTGTGCTCTGCCCTCTTCTTTTTTTTTTTCCAAATAAGAGCGGACGATAAGACACCAGGCAGCATTTACTTTGCTCACCTGCTGTCATATGCCCTTGAAAAACGTCTGTCTTAGAATAGAAGCAGTTTAGCCCTATGCCTGGAGAGGCAGGTTGTTTAGAAAAATCTCTCAAACCTTAGGATCAGAAGACCTGGATTCTCCAGACAGGGATCCTGGTGAGACATTGAGTATTTTACATTATTCCTTTTTTAAAAATCACTTGACCTATTTAGAGTCCATAACTATAAAATCAGGGACTTAATGAAGTCTACATTTAAAGACCCTTTTAGCAATAGCATTCTTTTCTTACCTGGAATATTAATATGATATGCTTTTGTTAAGCTTTATTGTATAAATACAAAGTATGGCCATTGGTAAAATATGCCTATATTAAATCACACAATGGCAGCTATCATGAGTTCCTATTAGAATGGTATATATGAAAGTATAAATTTCATGCTGTAGATTATATATATAAAATTACCAATAAAACTAATGGACCAAGCACCTGAATTCAGCTCATGACACTGACCATCACATGCTGGCGTTCTGGCCTAACTACTCAGCTCCTAGGTTTACATCTAGCCCTAAATACACTCACGTCTTCTTCATGGAAAATTCCTACTGGCATGAGGCAACCACCCAGTTGTCACCTTATCTGTCTAATTATATTGTGACATAAATAACGTTGTGCTTAGACTTGGTGACTTGACCTCTCCTATTGGAATCTAGCTGCTTTTTTGCAATTGTCTTTAGTTGTTGGCTTCTGTGTGTTTACACCTACCATAGTCACTAAGGCAAAAATGTGCCTGGAATACAGCAAGGCTCTGTAAATGTTCAGTCAACATAGGTCAAAACTGACCAGATGACAGAATGCTCTGGAAAGGCCGTGTGATGGAGATTTCCCCATACATGAGGGCTGTGAGAAGTGGGTAATGTTCCCTATGACCCCAAAAGAGAAGTCTCCATAGAGAGAGCTCCAAGAGAGGCTCAGTGCCTGATGGAAAAGATATTGATCTGTTCTCCTTAGGCCAACTTTAAGTATGTTTTTGATTCATTCAAAAACCCTCCTTTTTTCCTTTTTTTTTTTAAATTTTTTTATTTTATAATTAATTTAATTTTACATATCAGCCACAGATTCCCCTGTCCTCCCTCCTCCTGCCCCCTCCCTCCCCCCAATCCACCCCCCATTCCAAAAACTTTCTTTTTTTTTCTTGAAGGAAAGAAGTTTTGATATTCAAATCTTACAAAAAGAAATACTGACTCTTGATTATATAGCTCAGGCTGACCAGAATCTCACATCCCCTTAACTCAACATTTCAGTGCTGGAATTCCAGGCATTCACTGCCTGTTCATTCTTTTTTTTTTCTTTCTTTCTTTTTCTATATCTAATTTTTTTTTTCATTTTACATACCAACCACAGTTCCCCATCTCTCCCCTTCTCCCACTCCCCACCCCCATCCACTCCTCTGAGAGGGTAAGGCCTCCCTTGGGAAGTCAACAAGGTCTGACATACCAAGTTTAGGCAGGGCCAAGCCCCACCCCCTGCATCAAGGCTGAGCAAGGTATCCCTCCATAGGGAATGGGCTCCAGCAAAAGCCATTTCCTGCCAGGGATAAATCCTGGCCCCACTGCCAATGGCCCCACAAACACATCAAGCCACACAACTGTCACCCACATTCAGAGGGCCTAATTCTGTCCCATGCAGGTTCCCCAGCTGTTAGTCCAGAGTCCCTGATCTCCCACTAGCTCAGGTCAGCACTCTCTATGGTTTTCCCACCAAGATCTTGTTCCCCCCTCCCTTACTCATATAATCTCTCCTCCCTCTCTTCAACTAGACTCCAGGAGCTTGGCCTAGTGCTTAGCTGTGGATCTTTACATCTGCTTCCATCAGTTACGGGACGAAGGTTCTGTGATGACAATTAGGATCTCCCTACCCCATAATGGCTCCCTCTATCAAGAAAAAAACTTTTCATACAGTTTATTTTCATCGTGTTTTCCCCTCCCCAACTCCTCTCAGTTCCTCATCCCCTATGCCCTCTCTCTCTCTTTCTCTCTCTCTCACATCCCTCAATACCTCTCTGCAGAAAGCTCTCTTTAGTTCACAGCTATATTAAAATGACTCCAGTCCCAGGGGTCTGCCTGTAGACTAGAACAACTTTGATTGAACAATGACATACAATGGAAGGCTTACATTAGTCTTTTATATGAAAATGCTCTGCCTGTGAAACAATTCCACTGAAATTGGAAGTCCCTGGGGCAGGTTAGGATTTGCACATATTGGCTTCAAGTCAGGGAGACACCAGAAAGTGCCATAGAAACACTGCAAGAAAGGTTTCACCCACTTTAGTAGATGTTTTTCAAATTTTCAATTGTAGTACTTAGAATACACCAGTGTTCTCAACTTTTTTCCAGAATTCTAAAGCAGAACACTCTGTAGACACACAAAATACCTTTGTTAAATAAATGAATGAAAGAGAAAACAGAAGTAACATAAAGTTTAGTTCCTTTCATTTTCAGTTGAGTAGGTCATAAAATTGAAGGTAGGTAAGGTGACATTCATCTCTAATCCTAGAATTTGTAATGCCAAGTCATGATGATCCTGTGTTTGAGGCTACCCGTGGATACAAGGCAAGATCCTGTCTAAAAACAGTGATATAAAATTAAAGACAGGGTGTTTGACACTGAAGAACTGGTAATTGTCATACTCCATCCATTGACAAAGAAAAATGAAAGTGAAAAATGCTAGGAAATCTCTTCCTAGATTCTCAAGTTAATCAGTAGCCACATTCTCCCTGTCTTAGTCTATTATTGTTATTCCACACAACCAACTGGGGGGTATCAAAGTTCCTGCAACTGGGAAGAATCACCTTGATTGGCCATTTTTATTCCTTAGGAAATCCCGTACCAGGACTCATGTCATCCGATCGCTCTCCAAACAGTTATTACATTACAAATACATGCCAACATTTCTGCTTCAACCTAGTGGCATCAGAAAATGAACAGGCTGTGCTTCATGTCTAGTGGATTCCTAAAATTTCATATGACAATAAAAATTAGTGGATCCATCTCTGTCTCTGTCTGACTGTCTGTCTGTCTGTCTCTCTCCCTCCCTCCCATCTCTCTCTTCATAACTCAGCTCAGCCAAAAAATCCATGTTTGGTACTAGAAACCAAACCAACCACCTGGAGCTACTGAGGTCAGTAGCTTAGAGGAAAACCCGCAACTGCCACTTTACCAAACCAGCATCAATTCCTAACTACAGTTTTAATATTTATTCTTATAACTGTAGATAAGTGTACCTCTTAACTTTCATCAAAGCAACTTCTCTTGGCGACAGATGGGAACCATTACAGAAAAATAAATCAATCAAAATGCAGAAAAAAAAAAAGTGATTGTGTGCTATACAGCTCCCAGAGATCCATCTACAATACTACTCCAGTACCTAAGGCTTAGGGAAACTTAGGGAACATCTTGGAAAGGAAATTGGAAACACTTTAAGAGTCTGGGGACCAGGGCTCTAATGTGAGATTTTGTGGTGATATTGTGTTCCCCAAAATATTGTGCACCCTAATAAACTTATCTGGGGTCAGAGAACAGAACAGCCACTAGATATAGAGGCCATAAAATGGTGGCACACACACCTTTAATCCTAGCATTCCAGAGGCAGAGATCTGCCTGGATCTCTGTGAGTTCAAGGCCACACTGGAAACAGCCAGGCATGGTAACAAGAGCCTTTAATCCCAGGAAGTGATGGCAGAAAGCAGAAAGGTATATAAGGCGTGAGGACCAAGAACTAGAGCTGGTTAAGCTTTTAAACTTTTGAGCAGCAGTTCAGCTGAGATCTATTTGGATGAGGACTCAGAGGCTTCCAGTTTGAGGAAACAGGATCAGCTGAGGAATTGGCAAGGTGAGGTGGCTGTGGCTTGTTCTGCTTCTCCGATCTTCTAGCATTTACCCCAATACCTGGCTCCAGGTTTGATTTTATTAATACAACCTGTTAGGATTCATGCTACAAGATTTTGTCTCCTAGAAATATCAGGGAAGCTACACCTATGATATCTCAGTAACATGTCTGCATAATGAAGACCTGAAAAGGAGAACTCCAAGAGACAAGCTAACATGAAGGGAGGGATTTCATGGAGCCATGACCTGAGACAAAGAAGTGCAAGCAACAAAGAAATGTTGAGAGTGGGGAAATAGTCATCCTGAAGAAAGAGAACACCACTTGGTTTTCCAATACTAACTGCTCAGCCTGAGATAGTATACATACAGAATATTATGTGGACTGAGCAGACTGTTTTTATATATTTAATAATAAATATATATGTAACAACAATTAGAGAATAAGAGGCCATGAATTTGAGACAGAGAAAGAAGCTACATGGGAGAAAGGAAATGATGTATGGGAGGAAAGAAGGGGAAAATGATGTAATTATATTTTAATTTCAAAAATATTTTTAACACTCAGTGAGTGTAACCAAAAAAAAAAAGAACCAGCAAAAGCATCACCAATGGGAAAGCCTCAACCCATAAGAAGGAATTATCTCAAGTTTGTAAGGCAGGGTCAAGGAAATACTGTACTAATACTTCAATAAAGAAAAAATAAACTAGCATGCCCACAACTTCCAAGAACTGTGGGATACAATCAAGAGAGCAAACCTAAGAATCCACAGAATAAAGGAAGCAGCTTAAAGACATGCTGAAGGCATATCTACACAACAAATTACAGCAGGAAAATTCCCACATGTAGAGAACAAAATGAACATTCAAATGTAAGGAACATTTAGAACCTAAAATAGACCTAACCAGAGAAGCATCGCTCCACAACATAGTATTGATGTGAATCAAATGAGTGACAACAAAAGCTGTGAGTGAAAAATGCCAGTCAGCTGCAAAAGGAAGCTCCAGAATAATGTCAGATCTCTCATCAGCAAGCCCAAAGCCCAGAAAGTATGGAATGATGTGATCAAGCCCTAAAGGTAAATAACCATAAACCAGTGATTCTCCATACAACAAAACTGTCCTTCAAGATGGACGGTCTAGTGACAAATGTTCAGATCTGAAAACATAGATACAGGCAACATTATATACATTTAATTTAACAGGTTATATTTGTAATATGTGTGTGTGTGTGTATGTGTGTGTGTGTGAAAATACATATATTCATGAAACAACAATTAGTGAAGAAAAAGACCATCAATTTGAAGGAGAATGGGAAGAAGCTTAGAGGAAGGTTTGGAGGAAGAAAATAGAAAGGAAAAACACTGTAATTAAATTATAATCTCAGAAATTAAGAATCAAGAAACATCTCAGGGCAAACACAAACTTCAGCCATTGGTGATCACCAGACTAGCAAGTCAGGAGATAATTCTGGACAACTGTACATGGAGAAGAAAGAAAAGCAACCTCAGAAACAGCACAGGAAAGAAAGAAATTTCACGAGTGTAGCAGACGATCAAAGGAAAGCATGATAGAAGTCCATCCCGTCCCCTACAGGAAGCTATCAAGTCTCTAATACAAATAAAGGAAAAGAAAAAAAAAAAAACAGAAATGATCCAACCAGCAACCACAGAAAACAATAAAATAGTAGCAATTAGTAAATACCTCTCAATGATATACTGAGATGTAAGTGACCTAAAGTCCCTAACAAAGACTTGTTGATTGGATTAAATATATTTATTTGACTTTTTGTTTCAAGAAACACATACCTCACTGACTGGAAAACAAAACAAAACAAAACAACAAAGACCAAAAGTCAACTGGAAAGCCATCTGGCAAAACTATTCTGACATTTGAAAGGTGAACTTCAAACCAAAATTATGCAAACAAACTAAAGAAGTCCACTATATACCGTTAAAAGAACATCCATGGGGACTACATAAAAACTATAAATATACATGTGCTCAATGTTGAGGCTTCCAGTTTTACACACACAAATACAAACTACATTATTAGACATTAAAGGTCTGATAGGACCTGGAGCAACAGTGGGTAGTTTCAATACTCCACTTCAATTTTAAGTACAACATCCAAACTAAGAACCAACAGTGATATCTCAGACTTAAACCACAGATCAAGTGAACCCAACAGCTGTCTGCAGACGACACCATTTTCAGTGGTTAAATTTCATTGTCAGTGTAACTGAGTTGGAATCATATGGAGGACACAGCTCTGGGCATATCTTTCAGTGTTTCCAGAGAGGATTACTGAGGTGGCAGACTCCAGGTAAATATGAGTAGGAACTCTCTTATTGGCTGGGGTTCTTGGTTAGATAAAACTAGAAGAAAGAAGAAAGCAACATGAGAATCAGCCGCTGTATCTCTCTCTGATTGCTGACTCTAGGTTCAATTAAGCCGCCACCTCAAATTCCTTCTGCCATGCATTCCCCACTGTGATGGGCTGATGCGTTCCTCATTATAATGGGCTGTGCCCTCAAACTACAATAAACTTTTTACTCCCTTTTTTATTCTTTAAAAATTCCATAGATCTTTACAATGCATCTTAATCCTACCTGTCCCCCATAATCCCCCTCCACATTGCCTAGCCCCCTTCCCCAAGATATCTCCTTTTTCCCATCAAGTCCAATTAGTAATTCTCATATACCATGTCTGGGGGGTTATCCACTTGGTCATGAGTACCCTGTCAGTGGTTACCCTTAAGAGAACTATTAGCAGAAACTAATATAAGAAACTATTCATTGTCAATAACTACTCAGCCGGGATGGGGCCTTGGGTATTTCTCTCACTCTGTGCTGGAAGTTTTAACTGGCTTAATCTTGTGAGGTCTTCTGCCACTAACCATAGTTGCTGTGAGTTCATGTGTGCAAACAGCTGTGTCATGTCCAGAGGCTAACATTTCATAGCATGCCTCACCACCCTCAGACTCCTACAGTCTTCCTGCTCCCTCTTCCACGGTGTTCCCTGAGTCTTAAGAGGTGGTCAATACGTCCCATCTATGACTGAGCACTTTCATCATTCTCAGCACTTTGAACAGTAATATGTCTCTCCACCAACCTATTTTCCACAATAGGAAGATTCTCTGATCAAGGCTGAGAGCAACACAGATCTATGGGTAAAAAAAATATAAATATTTAGAAATCAATTTGAAAACACGACTACTTAGCAAAACAAATTCAAAAGATGCCCCCTGCACCCTTGGGTCTATGATTTCCCTAGCCATTGGTTTTGATTATGTTTGTGGTACCAAACATGAATTCCCTCCTATGGAGCAAGCCTGATTACCAGTCAAGGGAGCAGCTGTTTATCACCATAAACATTATAGCCACTATTGTGCTAGTGGTTACACCGTGCCTGGTAGGTCAGATTTACAGCAGTCAGGTCTAGAACTGAGTAAGACCTCTGATGGCTTTTTTCTCCCAAGCAGCCTGCACAGCATCTTTCAGCACTATGGACAAACCAGCGGTGGTGGTGGTGGTGGTGGTGGTGGTGGTGGTGGTGGTGGTGGTGGTGGTGGTGGTGGTGTTCTGCTTAGTTAATAGTTGATCTCTCTGTGTCCTGTATCCAAAGTGAGTGTTGTCTTCAGCATTTAGGTTTCACCACCTACTTATGGTGGGTAACCAAAAGTGACAGTAGTCCATGCTGATTATTTGAAAGCCTCTGTGGCCTCCAGACTAATAACTGGTGAGGAGGAATCTCATGACTGGCACTGAGAGATTTATGTGTAATTAGCTCATGTCCTCTGGGAACAGCGTTGTTCAAACATGTGGGGTATCAGTTCAAACTCCATTGCTGTTGTTCCAATTTTAATGAGCTTATAAATTAGTGGGGTTTCATAATGCTTCTTTAGACGTCCTTAGCTTCGGTTCACCCATACCTTATCCCTCTTTTCCTTTAGCTCCCTGCCCCTCTGTGCTTGAGTATTCAGATTCAAGTATTCTTCTCTCTCCATACCCCACTCTGTTCTTCCATATCACATGTTTCAAGCTATCCCACTGACAGAGTTAGTGTGAGCTGTTGATTTAACATAGGCTGGAGTTACCTGAGGAAGTCTCAAATTGAGGGAGAGGGTTGCCACAACCAAACTGGCCTGTGGGCATGTCTGTGCAGCTTGTTTTGATTGCTAATTGGTGTAGGAAGGTCCGGCCCACCATGGGCAATACCACCCCTGGCAGAAGGTCCTGGGTTGTATAAAAAACTGGTTGAGCATGAACCAGAGACCAAGCCAGTAAGCAGTGTTCCTCCAAGGCTGCTGCTTCAGTTCTTGCTTCTAGATTCAAATGGAAGATTGAAAAGCCCCTAGCTAAACCCACGGATGGAAAGAGGTCCCAAATTAATAAAATTAGATATGAAAATGGGAAAGTTAAAACAAATCCTAATGAAATCCAGAGGATCGTTAAAGAATAGCTCAAAAAACTTAAAAAAAAAAAAAACCTAGAAGAAATAAACTCTTGGACACATGTGGTCTACCCAAACTAAATCAAGATAGTATAGGAAATTTGGGCTGAGAATGTAGGTCAGGGGTGTTTGCTTGGCATGTGTAAGGCTCTGTTTTGGATCCTGTTAAGTTCCCATAGAACCACCAGTTCCCAGATCTTCTACAAAGCTGCTTAACTGCTTAGAATCTGAATGGCTTTAGAGAGGTTGGAATGTTGCAGGTCTAGAGCCTGATTAGAATTTATCTTGGCCTAGCCTTAACCCTTTAGAGAACCATTCCCTGCCTACTTCTTTATCTGACCTAATACCCATGACTAACAGGTATAAACTGTTGGAATGTATTCATTTAATTATTATTAGCATTAATTATATATTTATATTACATAATTATATATAGTAAATATATAATATAATTATATATTAGTTAATATAATATTAATTGTTCATTTAAGCTAGACCACTAGCTTCCTAGAGCCAAGAGGCTAATAGTGTCCTCAAATGACACCTGAGGCTTAGAGCAGAAATTTCTATGATTTGCTTTAAATCTCTTATCTATTTTTTCCACTAATGTATCTTTTTTTGTTTTGTGTTTGAGACAGGCTTTCTCTCTGTAACATCCCTGGCTGTCTTGGAATTCCATTTGTAGACCAAGTTGGCTTCGAACTCACAGAGATCTGCCTGCCTCTGCCTCCCAAGTGCTAGTATTAAAGGCGTACACTATCACTGCCATCACTGCCTGGCTCCACTAATATATCTTAAAAGCACCTTACCTTAACTTATGACTCTTTTCTGTTCCATTGCTAAAAAAAAAAAAAGCTTACCAAACTATTACCACACCAGAACACAGAATTGGAATTAACCTAAATCTATTTTCCCAGGCCATGATCACTCCTATTTGCTCTAGAATAAATTATCTCTTATCCAACTCTAAGATGAGAGTTATTTTTGTCATATCAAGTAAGTAGTAAGGTGTGTTACTTTTGTTCATGTTGTATTTGTTTAACTCTGTGAAGCTGTGTTACCATGCCTGTCTAAAACACCTGATGGTCTAATACAGAGCTCAAGGGACAATAGCAAGACAGGAGAGAGAAGTAGGCAGGGCTGGTAAGCAGAGAGAATAAATAGAAGGAGAAATCTGAAAAGAGAAGAGAGTGAGGAGCCAGAGAAGGAGGAGGACTCCAGGGGCCAGCCACTCAGCTACACAGCAAGTCATAAAGTAAGAGTAAGATTTACAGAAGTAAGAGAATGGGAAAAGCCCAGAGGTAAAAGATAGATGGGATAATTTAAGTTAAGAAAAGCTGGCTAGAAACTTAGCCAAGCTAAGGCCGGACATTCATAATTAAGAATAAGCCTCCCTGAATGATTTATTTGGGAGCAAATTTATTTTGGCAGGGCCCCCCAAAAAGAGCCAAAAAACAACCAATAACGGTCAAGAATACCAACATTGCAAACATCAAACAAACAAAAAAGATATAAACAATGCAAGCAATAAAATTGAAGGAGCAATAATAATAGTAAAAGCCATACACACATGGACCAGAGAGATTCACTTCAAATTCTAACAAAAACATTGAGGAAGAGTTAGCCCACACAACTCAAGCCTTTCCACAGAGTAAACAGGATCGTGACATGACTAACCTATTCTCTGAAGTCACTATTTCCTGAAAGGACACAACAGTAAAAGAAAATTAAAGACCGACATAAGCAAGTCTTAATAAAGTTCTTACAAATATATTTAACAACACATTAAGAAGGCAACTAATTTAGTTTCACCCCAAGGTGACCAACAATGCAATACAGAAAACAAATACACGTATAAACAGAAAACCCATGTTCATCTCTATGAAAGCCAAAAAAAGGGGAAAAAAAAAACTTTGAAAAAGTTCCTGAAGCTGAGGAAACTGGGAATAGACCAGCCATATCACAATATAGTGCAGTCTATATATATAGCAATCAATAGCCAATATAATGTTAAGTGGTAAAAAACACAAAACAAACATAAATCCTGAATTTCCAGAATAACAAAAGGGTTTTCACTCTCACTATGCCATTTAATAGAGTGCTTGACATCTCAGCTAACATAATAAGACAAGAGAAAAAGAAGTAAAGGATACAAATCAGAGAAGTCCAGGAATCCTTATTTACAGATAACAAA
The DNA here is from genome assembly GCF_007827085.1 of Peromyscus californicus insignis. NCBI lineage: Eukaryota > Metazoa > Chordata > Mammalia > Rodentia > Cricetidae > Peromyscus > Peromyscus californicus. Next base: position 67,927,230 of record NW_026294469.1, on the reverse strand, counting down.
AACCTATACTTTAAATATCTTAATGACTCTGCTAGAAAACTATCAAATCTGGGAAATTCCTTCAGCAAAGTAGCTGGATGCAAAAATCAGCACAGAAATTAATAACCTCTTTATATTCCAATGACAAACTTCCTGAGAAAAAAAAAATCAAGGGAGGGGGGATCTCCTTCACAAAACTTCAGGAAACACACACACACACACCCCAAACAAACAAACAAATGAAAAAAATAGACCAATCAAGGACCTTTACAGGAAGAAATTTAGAAAGAAATTGAAGAAAGCCTCAGATGGAAAGACTCCCCATAGTCATGAATCAGCAAAGTCAATAGTTACCAAAAGCCTTTTAAAGTTCCAATACAATTGCCAACAAAATTCTAAAGAAACTTTTCGCAGAACTGGGGGAGGGAATCCTGCAATTCACAAAGAAGTACTAACAATTCTCAATAGTAAATAATCGTAAGCAGAAAAACACTGAGGCAGGGATCACAGTGCCTGAGATCAAACTACACTACAGACTCTTAACAACAAAAACAGTGTGACCCTGACAAAAAGACAGTCATCGTCCAGTGGAAATAAAAGAGGACTCAGAAAGGAACCCACACAGCCACAGTCATCTAATTTTCAACAAATGTGTTCAAGGCATACATTGAGAAAAAAAAAAAAAAAAAAAAAAACTAGCATTTTCAGGTTTTGGTGATGAGAAAACTGCTGAATGACAATGTCGAACAATGAAATTAGATAAATACCTACCTTTCAGCCTGAAGAAAATCAGTTCAAAGTACGTTGAAGACCCGAATGAAGTACCTGGAACTATCCAAATGCTGGGAGAAAACACAGCTGAAACACCTCAAGATAAAGGCATAAGCAAGAACTTCCTGACAAGGAGGATAATAACATGGAAATAACTACAGAAATCGACGAGAAACCCCTTCTCTACAGTGAAGAAAACAGCATAATGAAGGCATGGCTTACAAAGGGCTTACAGCAGATGAGATTAACATCTACAGTATATGATGCAAACAAACTATGAGTGCAAACAGACCTCAAAACACCAAAAAAATGTCCAGTGAGTAAACGTCTAAAGAAATGAACATGGTGTCCTCAAAAATGACTTTTTGCAAGTATTTTTTAAAATAGGAAAGTTTATAAGTATAAACAAAATAAAAAGAAATACGAATGGTGTACTTATTTGGAAATGGTTTACTTATTTACTCAGCATCTTCAGTTATCAGGAAAATGCAACTTGAAGCTGCTTTGACTACTTCACTCCAGTCAGAATGGCTAGCATCAAAACAATGACAAAACATAACAGGACAACAAAGGCCAGCCAGGGTGGGAGGGCAGAGGAAACTCTCATACACAGCTGGTGAGAATGTAAACTTGTGAATCCACTGTGGTCGTCTGTGTGGAGGTTCCTCAAAAGGTTGAAAATAGAGCCACCACATAACCCCAGTTATACCACACTTGGGTGTGTGCGCAGGTGATCATGAGATGAGGAAGAGGAAGAGGCCTCAAGGAAGCAAGGAGTGGGGGAGAGAAGAAAAGTCAAGTGTTGGAGACCACATGGAATGAAAAGCAGAAGAAAGAGCATCATCTCCTGGGAGGGCGGAGGGAACCTGCAGCGGGAGGCAGGAAGAACAAGGGAAGTGCTGTGGAGGGGGATGAACAGGACTCGGGTATAAGGGCATGCCATCATGAAGACGCCACAATGAAACCCATCACTTTGCACACTAACCTTCAATCAATAACTCAGTGACTGGATAAACAAATAAAGTGGACACAAGGATGGCTGGCAGAAGGTTAGAGTCTCTCTTCCTGCTACTATCCTTTCCCTTTCTGGGGCGTCTCACTGTTTGCTTTTTCTCCTGCTCACCTTCCAGAAGGCGTCGGCTTTTTCTATGTGTCTCTCTGGGTACAGTCCTGCTAGTGATGGACTCTTCTGCCTCTTGGCACTCCCTTAATTTTGCCCTAAGTGGGAAAGGCATTGCTGGATGCTTTTGTTTTCCAGGATTAATCAGGTATCACCTAGCTCTCTTGGAAATGATCTAACAATATAACCCATGGGAAGATGTGAATGACAATGGCTTACTAAACCTCCACAGGCAGTGGCTTTCTCCTAAGAAACCTCTTATTTGGGGAGATGACAGACAGACTGGTCCCTTAATGACAGAATGTGAAGGAAGAGCAAAACAGGGAAGGAACATTAAAGAAAAAGAGAAGCAGAAGGATGACCCAGGGCTCCTCTCAACCATCTAGCCTGGGCCCAGACCCGTGCTCCATGTTTTTGTGTTTTCTTATATTACTGAGCCAGCCTTATGAGGGTCAGCTCAGAAGGAGAGATGACAAACAGCTGTCCTGTTCTGATTTTGTTTGTTGTCAAGAGCGCTTTGATCCATGACTGCTTAGCAGAGACTGCATTGCATCTAACACAATTAGAGGTGGCCAGCCCTGCAAGCATCAGAGCTGCTGGAGTACTGGCGACAGCCTCCATCCCCTCAAATATCTCCATCTGCCAGAGGCAGCAATATATCTCCTGGTCTCAGGCAGTCTCCATAGGGGTTGTTTCTGATAAGCCTAAGGGGATATAGGGGATCCCAAGACAGACACTGGGGTCAGGTTTTGTGACTTCATCATTTGATCCATTTCAAATATTTATTGGTCACTTGCTGAGTTGATGGCAACAGATGGAAGAGAAAAGAGACAAAATATTGGGTGATAAAATATGTAGGAACTACAGTCCTAGAATATAAAGGGAGAAATGAAACACATTTGTGTGGACCACCCCTGTAGCCCCACAAGAAGATAACTTATTGCACATGTGATTTTTGCCAGTTTTACTGCAAACATCTCCCCTTATGTGTATATTCTTGAAATACAAAGAAAACACTCCAAAAATAATAAATCACTTTAATCCACATTTTTAGTATAGCTTGTCTTCTTTCCAAAGAGCCGATAAATTATCTGTGGTCCAGAGCCCAAGATTTGAGATCACTCACTGGCCTGCATGAGCAATTCTGAATTTTTTTCCACCAATGTAATGAAAATCTCTGATGCAGCTCCTCTCCAGGATGATTTCAGCAACTTGCTTCCCTAAAGACCCAGCTAGAGTCATCCTGACAGACACAGTTGTATTCTGGTCAAAACTCAGAAGAAGGAAGAACTAAGGGCATATAAAGAAACAGGCAGAGACTAGAGCAATACAAACAAGGTCCTAGAGCAACAGAGGCTAGAAGATTCAGTGACGGAATCCACTTTATCCTTTGGAAGAAAAATCATTCTTGTACCATTGTGACTTTGGACTTCAGACAAATGGAGATATGCTTACATAGTTACATATGCTTACAGACATATGTGATAGAATCATCTGGAACATGCCTTATCTTCTGGACCAGGCTGTCCTCTAACTCAAAGCTAGCCATCTATCTCAAGCTCCTATTTGCTGTGATGACACATGAGGTTATTTATCATACCTGACTCTAGACATTTTAATCCCAGACTTGTGTCACCATGGTATGTCTAATAAAGACAGAAACAATCAACCAAAAACTATCAAGTTTTCTCCTAAAAAAGCAGGACATTCTTTTAAGGACCAAATCAGTCATAGGAACTAAATCTTTCTCCTTTCTGTAACATGAAACAATTGTAAAGCACGAAACCCCAACTCTAAATGCTCTATAGACAAATGATACCACTGACTTAATTGAGCGGAGAACACACAGCTTGGATTCAGAAACCAGGGCAGGAATAGCGGCGGCTGCATGGCCCAACATCCTTGACACCCATTGGTGAACCTTGACAAAGACACTGGCTTCCTAGAGATGGGAATGTCTCAGAGAGTTAGGCGATTATCTGATCTGGATTATTCCAGGGGGATTTATTGACTATTCCATCAGAAAAATCTGATGAGGCTGTTGACTCATCTGTTGCTTTTTCTGTCCCTTTTAGGGAGGAAAACCCCATCAACACTGTCTCCCTTAATTCTTCATCTCAGAAAGAGTGGCCCACTTCTTTCTGGTGAGGAAGTTCCCTGGCCTGTCTTCTTTTCTAACCTACAGTCTCCAGCTAGAGGTATTTTCGGGACCTTCTCTTTCTAAATGTGGTTTATGTTGGTATATTGATCTCGCTGTGGGGCCTGGTCCCAATGATTCCTGTGGTTCTGCTGCATAAGTTGTGACTTCCATATGCTAGACAGGTAGAGTGCCTGTGGAAAGTGACCATATCACTTCACACCATGGAGTCCTGGGCTGAGTCCTCAGCAGACAAACGATCTGATTCTGGAGTTCTTCATTACTGCAGCACCCTCCACCAACCTCCAGGTTTTGACTCTCCTTTCAACTGTGGTGTCAACTCTTTTCTGAGTTGGCCTTTTAGATGGTTCCCTCAGGGCATTCTCCTGTACTACTCCCTTTTCCAGCTTTGTTTCAGAGGTTCCCACCCACTGGCTCACAGTGTTTCTCCTGATTTTTATTCATAAATGGTGGGCTTTCCCCTTGATAATTTCCTTGTACATCAGCTATGGTTTCCCTGCATTGCTCTTGAAGGCATAAGTGACTGGGATGCCCTACTCACCAGAAAGTAATTATAGCGTTTCTCCAGAATCTGGTTTAGTTTTCCTTTTTTTCTCCACACTCATCTGTATTCCCGTTCTCTTTGTACTCATAAATTGGACCATAAAAAAACAATCTATTGGCTTCTACAAGCTTGGTGGCAAGATAGCTTCAGGATAAAGAAAAAAGGGTCTATAGACAATATGCACAACACTCATGTCTTGAGAATCACTTCCATTAGAAGAGTGAAATGGAATGTAGGAAATTCTTAGGCATTTGAATCCTGGAAAAGAAAATGGCAGCTCATGGGCCCACTCTGCAGCTAATCTCTCACAGACAGCATTTACTGGGAAAGGAATCAACTCTAACTGAGCCAGCATGCAGGTGTTTGTCATAGTGATATGGATGGACAGATAAGGGAAGGTAGAAATGGTTCAGAAGTATCTACAGATGGCCTCAGCTGGTAAGGGGCGGGGGATTTCCTGAGAGGCTGTGGGCTCAAGGGAGGACATTCTACCTCAGCCCCTTCCTTGTGACTAAAAGGAAGAATGGTGTGAAACCCATGTTTCACTTCCTCTATGTAGCCAAGCCAAAGATCATCATTATTCATGAATAATCTGAGTTTCTATCTTTCTTTCAGAGAACAATGTTTTTCTTTTCTGCTGTTTCTTTAAAGATGCTCAGACATTTTCCACTTAAAAATAAATAAATAAAAATAAAGTCATTCTGTTTATGGTCACCCAAGGTTTTTCAGTCAGTAATCATCATCTGAGAAGAAGTCTGATTTTAACTGGTGGTGGAGTCCATCATAGAAGCTTCTTTCTCTCCACTAAGGCCACAACTCACTTTCTAGGGGCTTTCAGAATCTTGGGTTGAACTGAAAAGTCACTCCCTGATTAGAAGCAATCCAAAAAGACTGGACAAGTAAAAGATCAGTGTTTGAAATTTACAGACCTCAGTGCACCTCAGGCAGGTTTATATGTGGGTTTTGAAAGATGCTCTATGTTCTGTTCAGTATAATCCCTAGAAGGAAAATGATGTTTTCCCCATCAGGTTCTACTTCAGATTCCACTTGTACAAACACATGAACTTAGAACATGGGAAGAATGATAGGGAAACTATGAATCCACCTATATTGGAGGTTGGGCCTAGAGTTTTCTCACCCCATTTCTGTCTCTTTCTTTTAACCAGTGACTCAACGTGAAAAGAGTACAGTAAAGGGAGAAACGACTCCATGGCACACAAGAGTGGAATAGATTAAATAGCCCAGGACATGAAGTTAAGCTTAGCTGAGGGCCTAGTAGCTACAGGGGAGATAGAGCTCTGTTTTCCACAGTGCACTACCACTGAGACTGCACTGAGCCTGTGTGCGTTCACTTTGCGATCCAAGTTTGCTTCAAGGAGCCATGCGAGAGCCACCAATGGCTCTCGGGGTTGGAGGAAGAGACACAAAGTATGCAGGGAACCCCTATTCCTGGACTGCAAGATCTACCTACTCTTTTCTAGACCTTTCCATCTTCCATCTCCAATTTACAGAATTTCCTATGTGCAGTTTACCTCGATATTCTGTATTCTAGATGGTAATGGGCTCCAGCTTTACCCCTTAGCTTTCTTTTTTTTCTACCAGTTCTAAAACTCAGAAACTTCATAGCTGTGTTGTTGTTTTGTTTTTCTGGGCTTTTGCTAATTCTCAGGGATTTCTCCTTTCAATGTATTTCTGTCCTCAGAGTCAGCTTCCCCACATCTTCTGGCCTCATGCTGGACCAAATGATAGAATCCAATATCCCACTTTAAGTATACCTAAACTAATGCACTTTCACAAGAAACAAAAGTGAGTAATGCTTCCCCAACAAAGCTACTGGAGCTAGGGACAAAGTGAGAAAGAGATACTAGAATAGCCTGAGGTGAAAAACATAATAATTTAATGTCAATAGTTTAATTATTTAAATTTAGCAATTTTTGTCAACCATAGTCTCTTGAGGGCCACTCTGTAGGAAAATTCATAGGGAATTAACAGAACTCTAACTCTGGAAAGGAGGGAATAAAAATTATAGATTATCTTTTTATATTTTTATCCTCTTAGACCATGCTAGCTATATCAGTGTGTATTCGTTTTAACTTTTATTGAAAACATGATGTTAAGAGCGGATTACTGAGTAAGGAGATTATGTAACTGCTGCTCCTATTTCCTAATCTTTTGGTATATTTTCAAAAACCAAATATTTGAATTCCAGGATTTTATGTGATCAGTTAGACTCCGAGGAGACAGGGGTCAAGGGCAAGTGGTTTAGCTCAGGGAAGCCAAACAGAGAAGGAGAAGTTGTCTGTAAAGTCCATATTACCATATTAGTTCGCTGGATCCTGTCACTATTGCAGTAAAGTTAGGAGTTAGTGAGAGGCACTCATCTGAGAGTCATCTCCCTGGAGCCTCTGCTGGTCCAGGATGGTTGACAGGAAGCATTAACAGCATTAATTCTCTGGCTCTTGGCCCTCTGACGGAGCTTGGGAGCTATGATGCTTGATAGGACAGAGGAAGGCAGTTCCCCCATGTACTGCAGTATCTTGACATTCACATAGAATAGGACGGGTTCAAGGGACTCTTACTTATCTAGTTCTCTTCTGAAGCCACTTCTCAGTTTTGGAGAACTGTCCTATAATGGGTCTGGGTTTCCGGATATGGCTTTGTTGAAAGGATAATAACTACTCTGAGAAGTGTTGGAAATCGGATGACTTTCAGATACAATGGGCGCCATCGATTCCAGTTTGTCCACACAGATGTTAGGCTTCTTAAACCACCTTCAATTTGTATTTAGAAAGACCCCCTAAAATACACTTCAATGCACATGAATCAAGATGGCCATGTATACAGCAAATCACTTGAGCAAAGATGAGAAAAATTCTCTGAAAAAGGCAGGATAAGTATTTTGTTTTGTGGGTTAAGAGGGGGGAAAGCAAGAATATTATGTGGGCAGCCTATAAGAAGAAAGGAAACAAATTTCTACAATGTAGTCAAAATATGCAAGATAATAAAATTCAAAATTCAGTAAAAATTAAGTCTATCTTTTATATTAAAAGTTTACTGATGAGAATAGAATTTGGGGGAGATGACATTGCACTTAAGGTAATGCTCCCTATAATCAAAATCAGTTAATAATGTTCATATTAATATGATCTATAATGAAGATTTTCAGATTTTGACTTTGAAATTTTTTTACAGAAATAGGTACTGCTAAATACATTTACTAATCCATGATCCCATTACATTAATTAAGAATAATTGTCATTTATCAGAAAGTTATAAAATTAGATTCTTTTCTTGATATTTTGGCATTTAGTGTGTTATTACATGGCAAATTGCTAATTACTTCCAGTTGAAGTATATTTAGAAGCTTTTCAATTGTACATTAAATTAATTTTGGAATGTGGAAATTTTATTTGTGTCTGCACTAAGGTATGAAAGATAATATGATACTACAATTTGAATTTGAAAAATGTATCTTTTAAAAATTAAAGTAGAGTTGCTATTTTAATTTTAATAATACAGAAAGTATTTAAATCATGTTGGAGTCAATGTGAATCAAAATTTAAATATATATTCTTATCCATATCTATATATTATATACATATATTCTTATCTATATAGAAAAAACATATAAATACTTTTTGTCCTGTAATGTTACTCTACTTTTTTAATTATAAAATCTTCAGCTAACCTAATCTTTAAGCCAGACAACATTTGATAATAATAGCTGAAGAAAGAGATGGCTATTATTTTAAAATTTTTGAATCTTGCCCTGAGCTCAAGCAATTGTAACAAAATATTTCCATATATGCTATGTTGGAGAACTTTGTGTGATAAGAAACAGCAGCAAACTTACTTTCTATTGGTAGTGAAAAATATGAAAGTTAATGATGAGCAAGCCATACAAAGTCAATGAAATTTGCCATTAAGACTATTGGCCATGAATTTAAGAGCACACACTATATTTAAATATTTCCTAAATGTGCCTTCCAATGAATAATGCATTGAACACTATTCAACATATTATATTTCACATGCTCTGGCAAACATTCCAATATGTTCCTACTTTACATATTTTTTTTTGCTACTACCCATTACATTTTAACCAATTCTACCTCAGATTTTATTGTCTACATTTTTTTGTTTTTGCTTTTTGAGACAGGGTTTCTCTGTGTAGCCCTGGCTGTCCTGGAACTAGCTCTGTAGACCAGGCTGTCCTTGAACTCAGAGATCCGCCCATATCTGTCTCCTTAGTTCTAGGATTAAAGGCATGCACCACCACTGCTGGGGTCCCACTTCAGGTTTTAATGAATCACTGTTTTCTCAAATTCTTTAGAAATCATGAATATAGAAATAAATGACCTACCCAACAGTCACTTTAAACTTTTCAAGAACCAACAAAACTATTCTTCTCAGGACTGTAAACAAGCTGTCTTTCTCTAAATACAGATATTTGGCTGTTGTGATCAAACATGAATGATGACTCAACATCAGTAAATGTTTATCTTTTCTAGAGAACTAATGGATAAGCGACTTTAAATTATGACCTTTATTCATAACCCGTTGTTTTAAGTAAATTTCAGTGATGAGGTATTTGTTTTAAAAAGTTTCACTTTTTCTAGTTTTTATTTTCTGTAAGTGGGAGATAAGTACTTAGCCTTATAATATCAATGTAAATTGCTTTCTTTGAGCCTTGCTTAGTGTCAATGCCTAGTGGTACTATATTTAGGCATCTAATTTTCTTTAAAAGCTAGGTCAGGTAGATTATAACACATCTACCTGTACATTTACAGGACCTCATATTTCTAAGGATATTTTATCATATATAAAATAGCAAGGCCCAAATATAGATGTATCCATCCCCTGTAGATACTGTTGACAATTCATGTATTCCTAAGTTTTACATATTCATATTTGGTTGCTCTTCTGTATCAGATGGTCATCAACAGTAGCCCATTAACTGACTTCAGCATAAAGAAGTTGCAGGCAGTCTACTAGGTGGTGTTGCAGAACTGTGAGGCTGTTGAATGACATAGACAACTGGCTGGGCATCCTGCAAATGTACAGCCTCACTGAAGTATGAGGCCCATGTTTGTCTCTACCTCTGTTCTGATCAAAAGACTGGTGGATGGGGAAGTTGAGATGACAGCTAACAAATTACCAGAAAACTGCCAAATGGGAAAGTTGCTTACCAAATCATGCAGCCGTCACTCTACCCCATCTGCTTGCTCTGGGCAACAAGCCAGGCCAATAAAGTCGTGCTTCGTATACCGAGTCCTTTTCCAAGTGGCTTGGTTCCAAAGCAGTCTCAATTGAATGCCTCAGATTGACAGAAACCAAATAGCATGTAGAATTCTGACAGTCGGAGTTATCCCAGGGAACATGGCAAATGCCATGCTTTATCTTTCCCTTTCTGGCATCTTAGTACAGAATCTGAATGCATACTGAAAGCCATCCCATAATGGCCATCCACCTTAATCTATTATTCACAATCTATTTGTCTATTTTCTTAACCAGCATAGTGAATGAAACCACACTAAACTGTACATGAATGGGAGGCAAATCTCACTAACCTTTTTCCCCTTGTAAAGTGACCTATAAGAATATACTTGCCTATTGAAATTATTCTCTTAACACAGGGACAAATAGCCAAACGAATGGAAACACATGAACTATGAACCAATGGCTGAGGGGCCCCCAACTGGATCAGGCCCTCTGAATAGGTGAGACAGTTGATTGGCCTGATCTGTTTGGGAGGCATCCAGGCAGTGGGACGGGGTCCTGTGCTCATTGCATGAGTTGGCTGTTTGAAACCTGGGGCTTATGCAGGGTCGCTTGGCTCGGCCTGGGAGGAGGGGACTGGACCTGCCTGGACTGAGTCTACCAGGTTGATCTCAATCCTCGGGGGAGGCTTTGCCCTGGAGGAAGTGGAAATGGGGGGTGGACTGGGGGGAAGGGGAGGGGGGCGGGAGGGGGGAGAACAAGGGAATCCGTGGCTGATATGTAGAACTAAATTATATTGTAAAATAAAATAAAATAAAATAAAAAACCTGGACTTGCAAGATGGCTCGGAAGACAAAAGTGTTTGCCACGTACACAGGATTAATTTAGTTTGGTTTCTGCGACCCAAATAATAAAAAAAAAGAAAAAGAAAGAAATTATTCTCTTAAAACCCCAAACACAAAAATCCAAGTTCTTAGTTACCTGGACTGGCCTTGAAGCCTGATTGCCTCCAAGAACCTATGGCTATAAATCTGGGCCACTTGGTCTGGCTTGTTCACTTTAATTTAACAGTATCTTCAATAAATGCTACTTAGGAAACTGGACATGAACCTGGAGGAAAATGAATCTGGATCTTTATCTCTTATCTTGAACAAATTCAAATCCAAAGGGTTCAAGAATGTCTAACTAAGACCTGATCATTTGAAAGTACATGAGGAAAAAGCAGGCAAAGACTTTCTGAGTAAGACTAGTAACAGAAAGTAAGTGACAGACAAATGGAATCTGAGGAAACTAAAAAAATTTTGTAAACCACAGAAAATGGTAAATTGAGTAAAGAGTCAGTCTACAGAATAGGATAAACACTTTTACAGCTATACCTCCAACTAAGGATCAACATGCAAAATTGACAAAAAAAATCTTAAAGTAAAAAACAAACAAACAAAACAAAAACAAATAAAACCCCTGAAACAACCCATTTTTTTAAAAAAAATCAGTATTCTTAACAGAGAATTTTCAAAAGAAGAAATACAAAATGACTAATAAACATGTTTAAAATGTTGAACACTATTAGCCATTATAGCCATTCAAATTAAAGCTACTATTAGATTCCATTTCATCTCAATCAAAATATAATCAAGAAAACAATCAAGATATAATCAAGAAATCAAAATCACTATAAATGCATGGGAGCTTGTGGAGAAAATGAAACTGTTAATAGTATTTACTGTTGTTAATAGTATACACTAATACTGATACTATAGAAATCAATGTGGGGGTTCCTCAAAAAGTTCAAAGTATAACTATATGACCCAGCTACACCACTCCTGGGCATATACCCAGGTATTCTCTATCTGATTTCAGAGACACTTAATCAACCATATTTGTTACTGTTCTAGTCATGATAGTTAGAAATTGGAATCAGCCTAGATGTGCAATCAACTGACTAATGAATAATGAAAATGTGGTCCATATACACAATAGAATTTAACTTTAAAGACAATGAAAAATTGTGAAATTTGATGGTAAATGGATGACACTGGAAAAAATGTAATGAAAAGGTAACTCATTCTAAGAAAGATAAATGCTGCATGCCATCCTTCATACATGGATCCTAGCCTCAACATTTAGATTTGTATTTATAATGTGGAGTGTATGCAGAAGTAAGGGAGTAGAACAGTGCCAATGGAGTTTAGGATGCCTAAGGAGGGAGAGGACAGAAGAACATATGTGATAGATAAACAGAGATGAGCTATGGAAAGTTTAATCTGGGATGAGGACGGGGGTACAGGAGAGATGAACAGGGAAGGAAGAAGGGCCAATTAAAACAGTGTACAGACAAGCTATATGAAACATTACTTATTTTAAAGCCTATATTCATATGTACACACACACACACATCTATCTATCTATCTATCTATCTATCTATCTATCTATCTATCTATCTATCTATCTATATCTTTATCTATATCTTTATCTATATCTATATCTATATCTATATCTATATCTATATCTATATATCGGCGGTGGTTTGAAAGAAAAAGGTCCCCAAAGGGAGTGGCACTATTAGAAGGTATGGCTTTGTTGGAATGGATGTGACCTTGTTGGAGAAAGTGTGTCACTGTGGAGGCAGACTTTGAGGTCTCATTTATGCTCAATTCACACCCAGTGTCTCAGCTCATGTCCTATTGTCTTTGGATCTAGATGTAAGGACTCTCAGCTCCAGCACCATGTCTGCTAGGATGCTGCCTTGCTTCCTGCTGTGATGAGGATGGACTAAACCTTTGAACTATAAGTGAGCCACCCAAATTAAATGTTTTCCTTTATAAAAATTTCCATGATCATGCTGTGTCTTCACAGTGATAAAAACCCGAAGACAATATATCTATATCCTCTATATCAATATTTTTGTATCTATATCTATATACGTAGTTTAAATAAAAAATTCCAGCTGGGCTGACAATGCCCCCTCCAAGTATCATAGACCAAAACAAGATATCCAATACTGGGCATGAGAAGGCCACTTAGGAGTTGTTGGTCAGGGGAGTTTGAGAGATGTCCAAAACATTATAGGGTGTTGCTGTTGCTCTTGGTTGCCTCCTAGAGGTAGAAGGTAAATTATGTTGAAGACACCATGCAGATCAGACACAGGGCTAGAAGATCAGAGCAGAATCTAATTTGAAAGCCTCCTCCCTGAAGACAAGGCATCCATGATAACAGAAAGTGCTATGCAAACTTCCAAAGGAAGGAAGCAACCAATAGTTCTACTCATCTATGATGCCTAAAACCTACAACAGCAACCAGCATGGCACTTAACCCTAAGGGTCCAGTAGGGGCACTCACCTTGGCAGTGGCTTTCTAATTAGGCTTAAGGCCTGCTCAACAGGAGGGAAATCATGCCTGGTCCTGGAAACCAAACCAATCATGCTAGGCTACTATGGTCATGAATCTTAGAGAAGAACACACAACTGTCAGTTTACTAAATAAACATAGTACCCAACTGCATTCTAGGTATCCTTATACCCACAGATATGTGTAGGTGGCTCTTACCCACAAACAAAAATTTCTCTTTGCAGCAGAAGGAGAACATTACCAAAAAACACACTAATCAAAATGCAGAAGACAAGTGATTGTACGGTATCCAGGACTAATGGATCCATTTACAACGCAACACCTGTACCTAACATCAGGAATCATCTTGAAATATGTGTGTGTGTGTGTGTGTGTGTGTGTGTGTGTGTGTGTGTGTGTGTGTGTGTGTGTGTGTGTGTGTAAAATGACTATAAGAACTGAAGGACCAGGAAGTCTGCCGTGAGGTTGCTTCTCCTAGAAATGATAAGGAAGCTTCACTCATGAAGTCTCAACAACCTTGCTGCCTAAGATAACACACATGTTAACATGGATGGGGAAACACCATGGGGTGCCAAATTGAGACAAAGAACTACAGGAAACTAAGGAGTGTAGAAAGTGGAAGAATGTAGTCTTCCCAAGGGAAGTGTCCCCAAACTGACTATCCCATACCAAATGACCAGCTCTGAAATCACACGTTTAGAAGTAACATTATACAGATTGAGCAGATTGTAGTTATATACTTAGGAATATATCACAATTACAGAAAAAGAGGCAAAAGCCCATGGATTTGAGAGAGATCCAGGAAATTACATGAGAAGGGGTCGTAAAAAGTAAAAGGAAAGAAGAAAATGAAGTAATTATATTTTACTTCCAAAAGAAATATAAAAATTAAAAAAGATATATTAGCAAATGGAATTTGAATAGATTTGAATAGAAATACCTTGCATGAGTAGACCATGCTGTTCAGAGAAGACATGAGTTATTAAATAAAAATTGTACTCCTAGACATTGAATACTTCTGTACGAATTGTTGCTCAGGGAAGCCTTGAAGGCACCCATACCAACTTAGTCTATTTCCATGGCTCTTGGTTGCTCACCATGAGTAAACGATAAGACTCTATTTTAGAAGACATACTCATTTTGGATGCAGGACATGAAGAGATAAGCCTCAACTAACGAGAAAACTTTTTCCATGCTGTTTGGCTCTCTTAGTGCTGGAAGATGCTATGAAGGCTTCTGAGGTAGAAGAGATATCAAGGACTCAGGGATTATCAATGAAGCAGGGTGGAAAGAATGTAAGAGTTGGCAGATGAAGAAAAGAGGTGTGAAATGGTGAGTTCTGAATATGACACCTCATAGCCACTGTAGTTGCCTACATAAGGCCTAAACAAGATTAAGCAAGTAAAAAGTTCAGCATGAATGGGGGAGGAGACCTTGAAGTCTCAACTTTGGCAAAGGAGCTGTTGGTAGTTGGTTGTAGAGGAAGAGAAAGACACTCTCTTCTGACAGTCTGGCCACTGGTAGATTGCCCATACTCCAGTGAATGACCCATACACATGAGCATATTGGCATCACTAATCGGTCTTGATCTTATTAATAACAATTACAACGAAAAAGAACATGAAGTTGTGAAAGAGTTAGGGTAGGACAATTGGAGGGAGGCAGTAATGGATAGTAATAAACAAAATATATTATATAAAATACATGACATGTCAAAAGATAAACAAAAATTAATAATAAAAGTATGTGTCAAGTAGGTTATATTAGAAATATATACATATACATTTACATGTATGCATGTGATAACAATTAATGAACAAAGAGAACATTAATCTGAAATAGAGCAAGGGAGGTATATATATGGGAGGTTTTTTGAGGGAAGAAAGGGAAGGGAGAAATGATGTAATTATATTGTAATCTCCAATAAAATTAAAAATATATGTGTCATGTGTTTTAAAGTTATATCTATCTTGCCTTATTAAAGTTCAGTGGTAAGTTACACTGTAAGTTTGAGAATTAAAAAGGAAATGATACAACAATTAAGTACAAGTCTCAAAGACAAATTAATCAATCATTTTCCCCTTAAAGGTCTCTGTCAGCTGCAACATAGACATTCTGTTTAGACTGTTACTTCATGAAAATGCTATCTTCTTAAAATTCTCTATTCCTGTGTGCTGTGTGATAATGCTCTTGTACACTGTAAAGATTTGTCACTTGAATTGATTTAATCAAATGCTGATAGGCCAACAGCCAGGCAGGAAGAAGTATAGGTGGGCCAACCACACTAGAAGAATTCTGGTAAGAGGAAGAGCAGAGTCAGAAGACACCAGCCAGATGCTAAGCAAGCAAGATGTGTAAAAATGAGGTAACAAGCCATGAGTCACGTGGCAAAGCATAAATAGAATTATGGGTTAATTTAAGTGTAAGAGTTAGTTAGTGATAAGCCCAAGCCACCGACTGAGGCATTTATAAGTAATATTTAGCCTCTGAGTCAATTATTCAGCTGGTGGGTATTTGAGAGTTGCTGGCAGGACAGAAACTTCTGCCTACACCTGTATATTGAATTCCTAAGTTAGTGGATTTAATATCCTTACCACTTGGTTTACTACTTCATTTTGCTGAAACTCAATCTCTAATGACTTACTAAGTAAAGGAGGAATAAAAATTAAATGAAAAATATATTCTGAGTATATTTCAGAAAATAGAAAACAAGATGAAGAAGTTTAGGAAATCAATGAAACTTTATTAAAATTACATTCTAGAATTAAGAACTCAATAACTGAAATTACCTGATAATTTTGTAAAACCCACAGCCCAAGCTCACAAAATAAGCGGCAGCTTGGAAAGCAAGTCAAAAGAATACATAAATGATTAATTGTAAGGATTGAAAAATGAATAATGGAGATTTAGAGGCTTCAATATCAACTTAGTTGGATTGATAAATGCCTAGGAAATTAGGAAAGTACAACTCTGGGTGCACCTGAGCATGTTTCCAAAGATGATAAGATCCTACATGTCCTGACAATAATATGCTGACATTTGTATAAGATAAAAGGTAAGAGGGAGGCCTTAACTGGTCGAAGTAGATCATTGGGCATGTGAACTTGACAAATGCCAACTTTCCCTGACCCCTACCTGTATGCCCCTACTTCTCTGCCTCCTGGATATCATGGCGGGAACTATTCTAGTATACCATGTCCTACTTGTTGTGATGGATGACTTATGAAAGAATAAGCTAAAAGTTAATAATTTCTTCATTTAAATTATTTCTGTCATGTTCTGGTTACATTGACAGAAAGTAATTGATGCAGAGACAAAAGTGATGGATGAAAACATTCAATAAGTGTGTGGTTCAAGTATCCAATGGAAAAAAAGAAGGCATGGGATACGATGGCCAGTATGTGAAAAACTGCTGGTTAAGAATTCTCTCAAAATCATATGAAGATTCCATGCTATGAATTCAAGAGACACATCACATTCAAAGGAAAACAAGAATTAAAGACTTCACATTTAACTCATGAAACCTGAAGGCCAAAAGTCAATTTTGGAAGTAGCCATGGTACCTTGAAAGGAGAAATAATGAAATTTACAACTCACTTCAAACCAGAGACAATGGAAGCATGGTGACACTTGAGTTGCATTCTTAAAGCACAGGAAGAAAATGACGGCCAAGCTGTAAGTCTGTTCAATGACAACATTCTTAACATGGAGAGAAGATATTTTCACACAAAAAAACACGTGTTAGACCTCATCACCAGCAGTAATACACTGTAGAGAATATGAACAAGTGGCCTTCCAGATAGAAAAACAATAATCTCAGATGTAAACTGAAATTTCTGCTGATCTAAAGAAACTTTTCACTGATGTGTTACTTTACAATGACTTATTGATATTTAGCTATGCCATGTATTCCCTCTCTATATATCATACATCTTGCAAGTGTAATAAATGAGATTTCTGTATATGCCAGAAATTGAGTTTTTTTTTCATGTCATATTTGAACACTCACATGTTATATCATCATCGATGCTTTCAGTGTCATAACTTTGCAATATATCTTAGAACCCAAGGGAACATGTAACCACATATTTATAATTTTTGATTCTTCCCAAATATTTGCTTATCTCTTTCAGAATTTTAGCTATATCATACAAAATCTAAAATAATGGGTATGAAATTCTTTTTGATAACAAGCATAAATTCAAATTAATATTGAATTGAATTTATGGAATAATTACAGGAAATATTTGTAACTTCTGATAACATGTTGAGAATATGGATTTTTTTTTCATTTTCCAGTACAGTTTAAAATTTTTTTTCTACTGAAGTTCCAGAATGCAAAAAATACATGAGTGTTAATATCATTTTGGCACATAATAGCCAAGTGGTCTCATAGACTCAGAAAATACCTTTAATAAAAAAATAATAATATTCATGTTTGCCAAAGATAAGATTATGGTGCTCCTTTTTGTTAAATATTTGTATATTTACTCGCACTCAGCTGTCATCTATTAATTTTTCCTCTGTCGCTGTTGCACATCTGCCTCTTCTCTCTTTCCTTTTTCTCTGTGTTGTGAGAAGCATATTAGAACACACCATTCGATCTCCTTGCCTGCCTCTTATAATTTTTAACAACCTTCAGTCAGTTCTGATTGATTCACCGACACTCCTTCCATCTGTGCCACTCCATTAGTTACTTCTACTGAATTTTATTCCAAGTATAATATTAATTTCTAGTGGTTCCAATAATTTCATTTACATAGTGGCTGTTTCCTTAGTAAATTATCCCCTTGTTTACAAAGCTAATTACATCCCTTTCTGGATTATATCACTCTTAATATCGCCTCCAAGATGAGCTCTGTATGTTCAACCTCACAACTGGACAGTGAGCGTTCAGCTCCCACTACCTTAGTCTCCTGGATTGTCACATTCCAGAGCAGGCTTAACACTTGCCCTTTGCACATTTCTCCTTCACAGGTACTGTTTGCCCCCTGCTTTTTGTTATTCTTGTGTTGATGTTCTGTCTGGTTACCTTGTTATTCATTCTTGCTGTTCCCTTTGTGTTCCCCCATGCCTTTGGTACATCCCTATCTCCATAGGCCATAGGAAAAGGGTTCTTGGTCGGATGTTGTTCCTTAAGGAAACTATTTCAGTCGGAATTCTAGCACTGAACATAGCCCTTAACTCTGGCAAGCAGCTAATCCTCACCACTATGACCTACAAGTGGCCTTGGGAGCCCTGTGCCATATACTGCCCACACTTGCTGCTTCTTGACACCAGATCCTGCTCCTCCTCACCATGTAATGTTTTCTTCCTTGTGCAGGGAATTTTGCACATCTCGTACACAGACAGAATTGATACATATTTGACATCATGGTCGGGAAACTACACTTGTGTAGAATTCCCTGTCTTGACCAAAATTCCTTTCACTGTTTTATTATCTTTCGGATGTGCATTCCATTTTTATTGCAAAATTTTCAAACTTACAGAAAATTTAAAGTACTATGATCAACTTAGAATTTAGATAAAATGGTCATTTTAACTTTTTTGCCCTATCAATGCATGTAACTTAAACCATTTCAAAGACAATTCAGACATTACGATACATCATCCTGCTAAATAGCTCAGTGTAAATTTTACACAATTAAGAACATCCAGGCCATGTCTTAGTTAGGGTTGCTATTGCTGTGAATAGACATCATGACCACAGTAACTTTTATAAAGGAAAGCATTTAACAGAGTCAGACTTAAAGTTCAGAGTTTTGGTCCATTATCGTCATGGCACAAAACATGGAGGCACACAGGCAGACATGGTGCTGGAGAGGTAGCTGAGAGTTCTACATCTGCATCAATAGGCAACAGGAAGAAAGAGTGACACTGGGCTTGGCTTGAGCATTTAAAACCTCCAAGCCTACCCCCAGTGACACACTTCCTCCAACAAGACCACATCTCCTATGGTGCCACTTCCTATGAGCCTATGGGGGCCATTTCCTTTCTTTTATTAATTTTAATTTTTTTTCTTTCCTTTTACATACCAACCCATTAACCCTGCCCTCTTCTTCTGCTCCCCCCACCTACTCCCATCTTACTCCCATCCCCTCCTCATAGAAGGTAAAGCCTCTATAATAAAAAGTAAGACTGGTATGCCAGTCAACATAGGCTGGCATACCAAGTTAGGGCTGGACCTAGCCCACCACCCTCCCCCACCCCTGCATCAGGGCTGAGTATCGCACCATAGGGAATGGGCTCTAAAAAGGCAGCTTGTGTACCCTGGATAAGTCCTGGTCCCATTGCCAGGGGACCCAAAAACACATCAAGCCATTTTTATTCAAATCACCACAGGCAGCAACTTTAGCTCAGTAGGAAACTGCTTACCTAGTATATATGGAGTCTTGTGTTTGATTCCCAGCACAGAAAAGAAAGGGGCAGGGTATGTTAATCCAGTCCTTGAATAAATCAATTATTCCAATGACCTAATATTTTGTTCATATTCAAATTTCCTCAATTATCTCCCACATGTAACTATAAAATTATTTTTTTGTTTTAAGGTCCATTATTGATCTTTTCCTCACCATAGGAATTGGTCAATTATCTTATAAATAATTACATATTATAGAGTAATCTAATTGCTGCTTCATTGTGTTATTTAACATTTATGTTTCTTTACATGGAGTTTAATTCTGAAAGCTAAGTTAAATATTTTGACAAAAATACTTTAGAAATGCTGCTATAAAATATGTATTACCTTATGTCAAATTACAAAGATCAATTATTATTACCATTACCTGTGATGATCGCATAGTTATGAGGAAAACATCAGATCTCTCTATCCTAAAAATATGGTTTCCTTTTATAATAATTTGTGGAAAGATAAGTCAATACTCTCCCAAGTTCCTATCTTTGGCAAATTAATGCTAGCAATGTTAGCAAACATTGGTGATTTTTATAAACCAAATATTTGTAATTTACTAAAACAGACTTTCTAATTGGTGTGCTTGGCAATGAACATCATCTCCTAACAAATACTATGGGTGGTGTGGTGATTTGAAATAAAATGGCCTCCAAAGGGAATGGCACTATTAGGAGGTGTGGCCTTGTTTTAGGAAGTGTGTCATTGTAGGGGAGGGCTTTGAAGTCTCGTTTGCTAAAGCTTTACTCAGTGTGACAGTCTACTTCCTGTTGCCTGCATATCAACAGGTAGCAGTTCCTTC
This sequence comes from Peromyscus californicus insignis, assembly GCF_007827085.1. NCBI lineage: Eukaryota > Metazoa > Chordata > Mammalia > Rodentia > Cricetidae > Peromyscus > Peromyscus californicus. Next base: position 67,906,879 of record NW_026294469.1, on the reverse strand, counting down.
TCCTGCACCATGTCTGCCTGCACACTGCCATGCTCTCCGCCATGATGGTAATGTACTGAACCTCTGAACTGTAAGCTAGCTACCCACCTCAATGAAATATTTTCATTTATAAGAGTTACTGTGGTGTCTCCTCACAGCAATAGAAACCCTAACCAAGACAGACAGAATGTTTGTGTTTACCAAAGTCTATAGATTGAAGCTCTAACCTTGAATGTGAAGGTAATTAGAATCTGAGCCATTGGAAATGGAACAGTTTCTCTTTCTTTTTTTTTTTTTTTTTGTAAAGATGTGTGCTGTTATTTTTAATTATGTGTATAGGTGTGTGTCTATGTGTGGATATAAGTTTGGCAGTACAGGTGTCACAGAAGCCAGATGTGTGAGGGGCCTAGATTCAGAAACTCCTAGGAGGCAATCCTCTGTTTGTGTCTTTCAGAGTGTTTTCTGAGAGGTCCCACTGTAGGGAGAAGAGTCTCTGAATGTGGGCAGCAGTGTTCCACAGGCTAGACTTCAGCCTTGGACTGACGGACAATGTGTGTGAAGCAGCAGTATTCATGTCTCTCTCTTCCTGACTGTGGATGCAATGTGACCACCTTCCCCACCTCTACTCCCATGGTTCCCTGCCATAACACACTGCAGTCTTGCTTGCTTATCGTGATGTGGCTATACCCTCAAACCATGAGCCAAATGAACTTTCTCACCCCAAAATTACTTTTTTTCTCTTTTTTCCTTTGGTTTGTTTGTTTGTTTGTTGGGTTGGTTGGTTGGTTGGTTGGTTAGTTTTTCAAGACAGGGTTTCTATGTGTAGCCTTGGCTGTTCTGGAACTTGCTCTAAAGACCAGGTTAGCCTTGAACTCAGAGATCTGACTGCCTTGGCCTCCTGAGTGCTGGGATTAAAGAAGGTGTGTCCCACCGGCACCCAACAAAATTCTAAGAATCTAACATTTCCTTCTGTCTGGTATTTCGTCATGGTAACAAGCCAGTAAGTAACATGGGGAGTGGATAAAGTAAAGCACAGGTCTCACGAAGTAACTGGTGTCCCTGTAAGAACAACCAACAGATCTCCTCCCCGCTGCCGTCCTTACACAAAGAGAAGTTTTGCATGCACAGAGCCAGAGGTGACACAATTCAGGGGAAAGAAGCCATGACAAAAGTCAGCCATGCTGGCATCCTGATCTCTAACTTCCAGACTTCAGACTGAGGAAATAAATGCCTCTGGTTTAATGCTGTGGATATTGCTCTGTATAAATAAAATGCTGATTGGCCAGTAGCCAGGTAGGAAGTACAGGCGGGACAAGCAGAAAAGAGAATTCTGGGAACAGGAAGGCTGAGTCAAGAGACGCTTCCAGCTGCCGCCATGAGAAGATGTTAGGATACCGGTAAGCCACGAGCCACGTGGCAACTTATAGATTAATAGAAATGGGTTAATTTAAGATATAAGAACAGCTGGCTAGAAGTCTGAGCCATTAGGCCAAACAGTTTAAATAATATAAACATCTGTGTGTTTATTTTATAAGTGGGACTGCAGGGGCTTGGCGGGACCTGGAGAGAAGCTCTCCAACTACAGTTTAAGGCAAAGATTTAGTTGTTTTGTTATGGCCGCCAGCCCATGAGATGATCCACTAAAGATGAGTCACTCCTTCACTGAAGTAGCAGAGATAAATGCCAAAGTCTTGTCTTTTCATTGCTTGCTAACCCTTTTTCTCCCCATTTCTTCTTCAAAAAGTACCTATAACAATTTCCACCACATAAAATTGGGCTTTATCATTGCTGATCACTCTTCCCAATGACTTGTCACTAAGTAAAGGAAAGATACATTCAGCACTATCCAGTGAACTATAAACATCATTTGCAAGCAACTCCTTTTTAGACACATACTTTATTCTGATTTTACATATAAGGTGTTTTGCCTGTATATATGTCTATGCACTGTGCGTGTATAGTGTCTGCAAGGGCCCGAAGAGAGTATTGGATCTTCTGAAACTGTAGTTAAAGACTGTTGTTAGCTGTCATTGGGTGGTAGGAATTGAACCTGGGTTCTCTTTCTCTGGAAGAGCAACCAGTGTCCATAAGCATTGAACCACCTTTCCATTGCTTTGCATACAACTCTTTTTTTTTTTTTTTTTTTTTGGTTTTTCGAGACAGGGTTTCTCTGTGTAGCTTTGCGCCTTTCCTGGAACTCGCTTTGGAGACCAGGCTGGCCTCGAACTCACAGAGATCCGCCTGGCTCTGCCTCCCGAGTGCTGGGATTAAAGGCGTGCGCCACCACCGCCCGGCGCATACAACTCTTAATGTTCGAATTTGTCAATGATAAACAAGAAAAGTCCCTGCAAGCTGATTTCTCATTTCTCTTGCCATGCCCATTCTAGACTCTTGGTGTGTCTTTGCATCCTGGTACAAGAAGAGTCTAGACTCAATTTATCCCAGATCTAGGATTAGTCATTTTTACAAGGACTCATGATTCCTTATAGTAAGGAATCCATGATCTGATTGTTAAATGTTTTAATTGCTAATTCTCTGTTAGAGGTGTCATCCAAGCAGTCCTATATTTTACCCAATGGATACAGAAGTACATTTACCAGTGACAATAAAAGCGTCTCCGTCTCTAGGTGTTGTTAAATATCCCTAGAGGACAAAGCCACCCCTGGTGGAGATCCAGGAGTTTGTAAGAGCAAAAGCATTGTGTAAGTACTCTACAAAGCCTTGATTTGCTCCCTTGACAATACATACCAAAGACTCCAAGCAGCCCACAGGGATTTTCCTCAGCATGCACTAAGATCATCTGGCCCCCTAGAGTGCAGCGGAACACAAAGCCCATTTGACACTGCCTCTTGCTGGACAGGGAACACATTTGTGCTTATGTTTGTTCTGATACCTGGATTTGTATCTGCAAGATAATTCCTCAAAATGAAGCTTCTAAAATTAAAAGGAAAAGTGCCATGTAATTTTGTTTTATGTTGTGAAATTCTTCTCCACAATGTTTATATCACTTTTCATTGCCTCCTGCATGTGTGAGAAGGCTGTTTCCTAACAGTGTTTCCAATATAATTTATTTCATTGTAGGACGGGAGGTTGGGAAGAGAGTAGATGGCACCGGTTTCACTAACAGGATAGTAGAGGCGTGGTATTTCCCAACAGTTCTTTGCATTTCTCTTATTTGACTGAAATAAAAAAGATACATTTTTTTAATATATATTGGGGACCAGTGTTATATATTCTTTCCTGTGACCTCCAAATTTAAGTCTTTTGCCTCTTTGGCTTTTTTTGTTGGTCTTGTTTTATTTTTGTGTTGCACGAATCCTAAATGGTCTTAGAATTAAAAACCCAGAGGCAGATACTGGGGTAAATGCTGAAAGATTAGAGGAAACAAGCCACAACCACTTCTCACCTTGTCAACTCCTGAGCAGATTCTGTCTTCATGAATCCTCAGACTGAAATTTTCCCGGGGACTCCGCCAAAAAGGTCTCCTCACGCCTTATACGCCTTTCTCCGCCCAGCCATTTCACTTCCTATCACAACCTTCCTAGTGCTGGGATTAATGGTGTGTTTCCCAAATACTGGTAGCAAAGTCAATTTCAAGAGCTGGGATTAAAGGCATGTGACTCCCAAGTACTGGGATTAAAGGTATATGCCACCACTGCCTGACTCTGTTTCTCTCCTAGACTGAACCAATCTCATGTAGCCCAGTGTGGCCTTGAACTCACAGAAATCCAGAATGATCTCTGCCTCTGCCTCCCCAGTGCTAGGATTAAAGGTGTGTACCACCACTGCCTGGCCTCTATGTTTAATCTAGTAGCTGGCTCTGTCCTCTGATCTTCAGGAAAATTTTATTTGTTAACAAGTAAAACAAAATATCACCACATTTTTATACCAAAGTTTTGGGTTTTATTATCTCTACTGTATAGACATATTTTGCATTTGAGATTTTCCCAAGTATTGCTTGAAATTATACTGTGAGTTGTTATTTGCTTTGATTTTGTTCATGATGGTATTTTCCATATACTTCCTTTTCTGTGTGTTAAAACTCTTTTTTAATTTCTTCTGATTTTAGTTGGGAAAAGAAAAGGCTTTTCATTCCCACAGATTATAAAACAATCCATTATTTTTGTTGTACTTGTATCACTTAATTTTTATATATTGAATACGAAACCCATTTGTGATCTATTTGGGTATAGGAGGACTGAATTTTTTTTAAAAGCTACCCTTTATTTTTTATTTATTTAGAAGTCTAGTTTCTCCCTGAGGATTTGAAATATCATCCTCAACACAAACTAAATCTGCAAATGAGGTCTGAGTTCTTACTCAAGTCGCCTTTTGTGAATTTTGTAATGATCTCAATCTGCCTTGCCTTGGTGTTCATTTCTTAAGTGGAGATTACTATTTATACTGTATTTCACTGCATAACAAAATTTAACCTCACTATTGTTTCAAAATATTCCTAGCTGGTAGTTTTACATTTTCAACCCCCTTTCACCTTTTCAAAATATGTAATAAATATGTCCTCATGAAGATAGTATACATGCTTATTAAGAAAATATTTGTATGATTTATATTTTCAGCTCTGCTAAATGTAGGATGTTATATAATTGAAATAAATAACCTTGATAAATGCATTTTAGATCATTTTGAGACGACTAAATCTGAGATTTAGAAAGAAAACCCATGGCTTTATGCTATGTAAAGATCCAATCAAATTAAAAACATAATCCAGGTATGAAATCACAAGCTGGTAATCATAGCACTTAGGAAGCAGAGCCCAGGAAGTTTGCCACTAGTTCAAGGCCAGTCTGGGCTACTATGTAAGAATGTTTCAAAATAAAAGCATGATAAATCATGACTAACTTCTAGGTATAAGTTGAGTGAAGAGAATCAGCATGTGATTAAACTAATAAAAACATTGCTTTGCATTTTGATGATGTCCATTATTATGATAACAGATTAATGTGATTATTGATAAACTTACAAATGCAGAAAATGATAATATAGGATAATGCTAGATTTACATAATAGTTGGGAATTATATATTTCACAAATAATCACCTTCTATTCTTTCAAGTGAATAAAGATATTAAAAAATTTGATTTAAATGAAGTGATAGTAAAAAGAAGCTAATAACATTTATTTAGAAAATGAAATGGCATGCTACAGAATAAAAGAAAATATTCATTAAACACATATTTTCTTTGTCCTCTGATAATGGATTATTTTCCAAAATATATGAGAAATTTCCAAAATTCAATAGTAAGCCAAGTAAATTTAAAACAAATCAAAGATCAGAGCAACATATTTGAGTACACGTTTTACTGAAGAAGACACGAGATGGCTAGAAAACAAAATCATGGCAAATCCTGGATATCCTCCTTCACTAGGGAAAACCAATTAAAGCCCCAGTCTCATACACAGCTCGCTCGTCAACAAATGCCTAAAATAAAAGAAAGCAGAAGCTTGCCGTTCTTGCAAAGGGGCAGAGGAGCATCACCTTATCATGTGCCAGTGGACTGCTGGAAATGTGAGTGCCAGTGGCTATCCACTGCTGCCATGAGGATCTGTGGCCACCCCTGTAATGAGCACTCCTAAAACTCTTCCAGCCTTAGCCCAGGCTCAGTCTCCTTGACTTTTTTTTTCTTCTGTTCTTCATACTTACCATCATATCCCACCACTAAGCTTTTATACAAATCCTTCCTTTGTCTTGAACATTCTTGTCTCTCTTTGCCCAGTCCAGCTCTGTCCATCTAAAGAGCTCCTAGACCTTCACTTGACATCTCTTCCTTTAGGAAGGCTTATCACAAGTAAAGCAGATGATTGGTTCTGGATTTGAGTAATTAAATCCCGCTATTCATCAGCCCAAGCAGCTCTGAGGAAGTGGAGACACTTGACTTGCTCCTCCTTAGTGTTCTTAGTACCTATCATAGTTCTGGTACATTCTAAACACTTCACGTTGTCAAATGAGTGCATGAGGCTTAGACTAATGAATGTATAAGTTTGAAACGTACAGAAGTCACTAATACAGGATTGAATAAAGGATGGGAGAAGGCATGATAAGCCAGAAAGTTGAAGTCAGAATCTTTAAGTACTTTTAATTGGAAAACATAGCAGCTTCCCTGGGAGGGCTTTTATTTTAAAGACTGGACTTAATTCAAAGAAATGGAACCTTTGCCACTGAAGCCAAGTGATAACACTTATGGATAAAATACAAAGCTTAAAGATATTTGAAGTACACTGATATATTGGCCACACCTGTCTGACCATATGACCTACCTTACTTACCTCTGGGCATACAATGCAAAGTGTTTCTTTTCATGGTTACTTTAAAAAAATTTAAAAACAAAAGGGAATTTATTAGTTATTATTAGTTACTTTTCTCATTGCTATGACAAAATATATAGTAAAAGCAACTTAAAGGATAAGGTGTTTATTTAGGCTTCCAGTTTGAGGATATAATTAATAATGATGGGGAAGACATGGTCCCCAAGGCATGAGGAAGCTGCTCACATTGTATCGACTCAGGAAGCTGAATGCTGACGCTTGGTTTATTTCCTCCTCCTTATTTAGTCAAAGATCTCATCCCATGGAATATTGCTGCTTGCACTCAGGGTGGGTCTCTCTGCCTCATTGAACATCATCTAGAAACTGCCTCACAGACATGCCTAGAAGTTTGCTCCTAGGTGGTTTTAGATTCTGTCAAGTAGACAATCCTTATTGACCATCTTAGGTGATAGTTTATTATAGCGCTTGTCATTTTAGAGTTTTGGCTAACAGGGAAAGCCGCTGCCAGATCTCAACAGCAGCCTAGAAAGAGGTGAGAGTGGTGGGGGCTTGGGGAATGTCATCATAGAACAACAAAGTGGCAGAGATTAAAAATGAAGAGGACATTGTGGAAGAGACTACAAAGTGAATTTGCTGGCCAAGGAACTAGAGGACTTTGGGATAAAGAAAGCTGTGGTTCAAGCTGCCACTGGAGTCCTAGCTTCTCACTACAACAATGCTTATCTTAACAGCATCAACTGCTCACTCACCTTTCATGGTCAAGAGCTGCCTGGTGACCCACACTGAAATTAAACTCAGGCCATCATTATGACCAGGGTGGTTTAAATGGTGGAAAGTCTATTCTGTTCCTTGTTACACAGAAACATAAAGTGCTCATCTTTGAGCACAATGAAATCTGCCATCTGACTTGGAAGAAACCCCCTAATGAGAAAGCATCTCTTCAGTATATGATGGAAGTGGACACAGAACAAACCATGCTGGGGAGGAAGGCTGAATGGTTCCCTCCTGAGTATACAGAGTGTGAAAGTCTCATGGAACTCTGTAAGTATCTGAAGAAGCTGGAAGCTGATAAAGTCAACAACAACAAGACAAGGATCTCACAGATCTTACACTGATTGTGTTGCACACCTGCCACAAACAGGAAGCTGAATGATTTGGTAGGTGCTGGAGGATGAGGCTCACCCTTGTCAGACCGTTCTTTTTTCACCCCTTCATACTGCTCCTGGACAAATCTACCAACCTCCTGGACCTGGATGTTTATATGTGTGGCTGAAAAGGAGCTAACGCTTTAAAGTACATACTGGTCCTTGTGTTCCATTCTCAAGATTTTCTGAATGGGATTTCACCAAATTATCCATATGTACAACAAGAACTGAAATCATGAGTGTGTATGTAAAGTTTATAAAGACACAAATGGAACCAGGGAAGAACCAAATCAAGAGGTTTCACTGGGAGCAAGATCAGGTAGCACACTTGAAGAATTGCATTGCCAAGTTGGAACAGAAGGCTCAGAGCAAGAAAAATACACCACAGAATGAAGGTATCAGGACTAACAGAAAGGACTTGTCAGCAGCAAGACATTGTTATTTTATCCCACCACCCATCATTATGGTACAAAGCATGATCTTCAAGTTTGCAAAAGATAGACCTTTTATCTGCCATGATCTAGAATTTGTTCTTGGCCTTGACATAAGAGAGTCTTTTCTCAAGAGGTGAACTCTTTCACAGCTGCTAACTGGAGAGCTGCTACCCACAAATGTCAAGATAAGGTATCACCATCAGCGCTCACAGGAGAAACTGGACTTGGACTTGTCATTTTTAGAGTAGATGATGAAGTGCTACCCTTGATCATTGATCAAGAAGTAGATAATGAAGGTCTCTGGATAGTGCAACCTACTAAGAGACAGTAGCTGAGCCCATTCTAGAACCTGTTGGAGGGGCAGAAGTACTGAGTGTGCCTGCCCTGTCTGACTGGGCTGAAACCCTACATGCTCTTCCAGATAAGTCTTCCAATCACCTGGATATCAAGATGACTAATGCACTGGCAGATGCTATTCATGAGTTGACAATGGTATGATAGCAGTCAACACAATGTCAGACTCATCCAGCAGATTGCACAGGAAGTCTGTCTGGGAGAATCAGACAATTGGAGACATCCTGGCCAAAAAGGAGTACCTCAAGTCCAAGACAATAAATATAGAGCCCAGATCACCAAAATGATCTACAACATGTGTGCTTTTAGCCAGGTTGGGGTCAGGACTGCCTCCTGGAGACTGCTAGTTTCCACCTGCCCAGGACATCCCCTGGGCTTGGGTCCTGAACTACATAAAAAGGAGGAATCAGCTGATCATGAACAACATGATCAAGCTCCTGATGCTTTGCCATCACAGCCATAATCTACCGCACCCTTGAACTGTGAGCCAACCAGACCTTTCCTTCCTTGAATTGTTTTGGTCAGGGCATTTTATCACAGCAGCAGGAAAAGTAATTAAGATACTTAGTCATTAGGAACAATGTAAATTAAAACTACTTTCAGATTCTATCTCTCCCCACTCAGAATGACTATTATTGAGGAAACAAAAAAATGACTGGTGTCAGCAAGGATGCAGTATAAGAAGGGCCCTGACTCAATGCTGGTGAGAGTGTAGACCAGTGCTGTAGCTTTGAGAGTCAGTATGGAGGTTTCCTGAACAATTAAAAATAGAACTACTATATGACCTAGCTACACTGTTCTCGGGCATATTTCCAAAGGATTCTATATTTTTCCATAGGGATACTTGCATGTCCATGTTCACTGCTTCTATTTACAATAACAAGGAGATAGAATCAGTGTAAATGTGCACCAACAGATAAATGGCTAATAAAAATGTGGTGCGTGTCGTATAATGGAATTTTGCTCACTATAAGGGACATTAAATTGTAATATTTTCAGGAAAATGGATAGATCTGGAAAGCATTATAGTTGGTGAGCTATCCCTGACTCAGAAAGACAAATGCTGCATGTTCTTTTTCACATGTAGTCCTAGCTTCTAAATTTAATGTATGTATATTTGTGGGAAACAAACTGTAAAGAGTCCCATGAGAAGGGAAAGGGGGTTATAAGGAAGAGGATGGGAAGATAATAGAACACATGAGAGAGTACTGGGGATGAAGGGGTACAGGTGAATAGAGGGAAGAAGAGAGTGGGAAAAAAGATCTCAGGAGAAGTTCAACAAAAACCAAGTAGGTATGAAATTGCCTTCATGAAACTTGTTACTTTGTATACTAGTTAAACAATAAATAAAATTAGTACAGGCTAGACTGATGTAGACTACAGAACATCTGACTTCTATGTTGTTCAGATTCAGGGGACCCCTTCCTGACATGTCTTTCCTCTACTCCACAAATGCCATCTTCTTTATGACTTTAGCCTTTTTACTTTTCCTTATTGTTATTGCCTTCCCACAGACTTTGAAGCAGCTTTGAGGGCATGCGTCTTGATTCATCTAATCCTCCTCCTTTTTTCCTCTCCCCCCTCCTATCTATTTTTAAGTTACAGGAAAGACAAGAAAATCACAGCCTAGAGGCTTCAAGATTTAACATTTTCACTCTATGGAATGTGTGAATCATCTACTTGGACATTCAGAGGCATAATTATTTGTTTCTTTTTCCAAAGAAGTTGTCTTGACAGATTAAAAAAATATAGATGTTTGATATGGGCTCCTTTTAGATATTCTCTTATCTGAAATTTTGTCTGTAATTCTGTTCATCTGCAAACATATCTACAATGTGTGCTCAACAAATTAAAATAAGACATGACTAGTAAGGTAAAATCATCAGAATAGAGCATCTCCAGCTCCCGTCCTTTGAATTTGGTCTTAGTTAATAGATCAGTTCAATCTGTTTGCTAGCAGGAGGTCTAGATCTCATTTAAAGCTCAGTCCTAGGAGAGTATATTGACAGTAAAACATTTCCATGTAGGTATTGACAAGATCCCAAAGCTTATGACACCATGAAGGCAAAACTCTCTATCATTATTAGGTGCTACATCCTCTATGCAACATGTCTTTTGTCATTTTTGGTAAATTTGCTTTCCAAAAACATAATGAAGGCTGTCAAGAAACTTGCCTAGGAGACCTACCCACAATGAGGGGTCCTAACATTTTCAGTTTCTAAACAGATCAAGAAGTAGACTGAGGAAGAAAGCATGGATGATACATATCTAATCCAGCTGTTGCTATTCTGAGATGAAGCTCTTCATGGCTTGTGAACTTTCCTCTGCACTGTGTCTGCTGTTCCTGTGTTACAACATCAGATCCTCAAGGTTGAGAGGAAGGGGCAGGGTGGCTGTTTTCCATCCTTACTACTGATTGCACAGAAACAGACCATTGTAGTTTATCAGGGCTGGGACCAAAGCTGCATATTTATAAACCATGAGCCCATTCCCTGTTTTGTTCAACATTCTTTCTCTTAAACTTGACTACCATCATGTTTAGACAAGGTTAAATGTTAGGAACTTGGGTTTCTTATTCTTGTCATGGTCTTCTCACAGTCTTTCTTGCAAATGCAGTGAAAAAAATGATCTGCAGCAGAGAGAAAATAGTGAATGCCAATGGCCAGTTGCCACTCTACAGCATGAATAAAAGAAACAGCAAGAGGCAGAGTTGAAGATCACATAGCCAACACTTAAAGAAGGTTAGGGTATGAAGGGAGGGATATGGGAAAGATAGAGGTTGAAAGAGAGAGGGGAAAAACAGTGAGTATAGTTTTGAGATATCAGGAGAACCAGATACACATATTGAGAACATCATATAGAAATCCAGGAATTAGCATGGTAAACACACACACACACACACACACACACACACACACACACACACACACACACACGCACATACACACACACTCACACACTCCAGGTCCTAGGGAAACTTTTGAAATATTTTCTTGGCTGAAGATATATTTTGGGATTCTTAGACATTTAGAACTTCACAACTGATGCTAAATTCCAGATCAAAACAATCTAAACTTAGAGAAACTTTGATCTATTTCAATTTGGCTATGTTCTCCATAAACACAGCAACACTTAGATGGTCAGTCCATTGACAAAGGAAGGGATCACCCTATATCCATGTGTTTAGGTAGGTTCACATATCTAAGTGAAATCTGAAATGCGAAAGAGCCTGAATCTCTAGAGAGTTAAGCTAGACGGGGAGCAGAAGAGGAGACAAGAGTGAGAGCAGGCTGTAAACAGGGGTCTTAAGCTTCTTTTTGCTGCTGTTCTCTTTCCAGCTACTTATAGTGGTTTCACCACTACTATCGCTTTGAATTTTATAATAAAACTGCAATGCTGCCAGCAGAAACCACCTTCCTCACAGGCACACTGCTCCCTCAACTGAAGATTGCGTGGACCCAATCCCTCCCTTTCATTGTTTGTTAACATAATATATCTTGGTGTGTTATTTTTTTTCACTTCAACTATAAAATGATCTTCTCAAAGACCAGAATTCTGCTTGATCACGAATTTAAATCAATTTAACTTCTCAATTAAAGTCCTCTGTACCGACATCTAGCTGCAAAGCAAGAGACGAAATACAAAAATGGCAAACATCCTCATCAAAGAGCCCAGAGATACTTCATCCAGAAACTGATGGGAACAGATGCAGAGTCCCACAACCAAACCTTAGGCAGATCTTGGGGAGTCCTGGAGAGGAGGGGAGGAAGGATCAGAGGAATCAGAGAGGACAGGGACACCAGGAGAACAAGGTCCACAGAATCAATTGACCAGGACTCATTGGGAGAGATATCAGGAAGCCTGTGGGAGTCTGACGCAGGTCCTCTGCATATATGTTGTAGTTGAGTAGTTTGGTGTTCATGCGGGACTCCTAACAGTGTGTATGTGTGTGTGGGGGGGGGTGGGGGTGGCAAGAGTGTCACTGATTCTTTTGTCTACTTGTGGGACCATTTTCTCACTACTGGGTACTCTTGTCCAGTCTTGATGTGATGCTGTGTACCTGGTCTTAGTAAAGCATATTATGTGGTATTTGGTTGATATCCCTGGGAAGCCTGTTCTTTTCTGAGGGGAGATGGAAAAGGTGTAGATCTGGGGGAGGGAAGAGGTGGAGGGGAGAAACTGGGGGGAGGTGAGGGAGGGGAAAGTGTGGTTGGGATGTAATATATGAAAGAAGTATAAAAACAAACAAACAAATAGATAAATAGAAAAAAAAATAAAATGGTTAACAGAAGGCCAGAATTGGTGGTGTAAATGCCTTTTAAAGTCCCTCAAGTTGGCTACCAGGGTACTGCTGAGCTCTTTGTTAACACTGGCTTTTCACTATAAAATGCTCTCATCATATAAATGACTAAATTACCAAAAATAGTCTTCTTATTTGGACCAGACAGTTATATTTCCCATCATTCTTTTTGCCACCGGCAGCAACACACTCTAAAATGGCATTCTAAGAAGTGGATTCAGTTCTTCTAATATGATTTTGGTTATCACCAAACTGAATGATATCATACACTTGGTTTTGATTGTAGCTGGACTAACTTCGTGATGAATTCCCCGGATGTGATGAGGGGAAAGGTGAAAATAGAGATAAAAAATGATAAAGATTATTCTGACAGTGTGAGCTCACAGTTCACAGATTCTGGGTTTTATATTCTGTATTACCTCTATATAGCAATGAGAGACATGAAAGAAGCTTATGAATACAAGCTATCAAGGAAAATAAAACAAAATGGAGGACCACAGTTGATTCTCCTATAAAACTGAACTATTGCACATGAAGTTGTTTAAAACCCATTCTAGCCTATTGGTGATACTAAGCCTTTTAGATGAGACTGTAACCACTGAAATGGATGCTTTTGCCCAAAAGAGATAATTTTGACACATCTCATTCTAAATCCAGAATTAACCACAAGCTACAGTTTGGTAACAGAACATGATGTATTTTTCATGTGAAAAATAATGTCATAATGCACTAGCGCTGTACAAATATCATCATTCTCATTTTTTTCTACCCAAGAGCATATTCTACTCACAAAGAAGGTTCTTCAGACCTTCAGCCTAGAAAGAGAATTTGGTGTTTTCTCTTCCCCTTGGGTTTTGTGCAGTTCATACATACCTGTGGCCTTACTCATGGAGGATGTGGATATATTTCCTACTTTATCTCTGAGACTCTGGCCTCACAACCAGTTTGAGTCTTGGTTTGCATTAGCAGTTATATCTACAGGACATGAAGACATCATGACTTAATTATATTCAAGCCCCAACAGATGCATTTGCAAACTAACTTATTTGTTGCTCTGGCTCCCCATATCTCCCCAGTGTGCCAGATGTTTTCTTAAATTGCTCACTTGCTCAGTAGATTTGAAATCAGTGGGGCTTGGTGGTAAAGGCAGAGGGATCTTGTTCTTAATTTTGTTTCCTTGAATCAAAGCCCCCTGCCACAGCTCTGCATTGACAGAGCTATCTTAGTCCCTCCTTCTACGACAAATATTGAATTTCAGCTTTAAGGTTTCATTAGTCCAAGTGATGTCTCCTGGAAGCTATTTCATAACCTCAGGCATAAACTAACATTCTCAAAAAAAAGGAAACAAGAATAAGACAGAGTCTCCCTGTGGTTTTAAGTCTCTTTGATGCCCCATTGCAGGTGCATATACTCAGCAGCCAAGCTTCAAGAAAACCTCCAGACTCAATTCCTGTCAGTGGTACTTGAACAACTACCCCCTCCTCTTTCTGGGAACTCAGGAACTTTAAAGGGTATTACTGAGCAGACTTAGCAGTTCACAGAAACCTTCAAAGTAAGCAAAATCCACTGGCTTTTTTCATTGAAACATTCTTTGTTTCCCAGCCCAATGGAAGAAATACATAATAGAGTGAAAATAGCATTGAAAAAATGGGTTTCATTGTGATCCCCTTGACTATTCAGGTATATGATACTAGAAAAAGTGGTTACTATTTCTGGAACCCATTTCTTCATCTTTGAGAAAAAAGAATTGATGATGATTATACCTTTTTAGAAGTCAACCATCTTGTGTTTGTCTTTTACTAATTAAATGAATATTTCTTCCTTGTTCTTTGTAATATATTTCAGGCTGGATTCAAGAGACAGAAAGATACAAAATGTACATTATTACCCATATTTGAAGTGCATAGCCTAATAAACATAAAATTCATATGGCTATTAAGCGAGTGTAATATATGATGGGGACATTAAAATCAAGATTCCTGAGAGAAGAAGAATTCCTAATTCAGATTGTGGAGAGAAAGTGGGCAGCAATCACTGGACTTCTGATTTCTCCATTTCTCAGTCATCTAATTATTTTAGCTGCTAAAACAAACCCAACCTAGAATTTAGCAGCATGGTACAATGACTTTACACCCCACAGGGTTTATGTAACTTTGTTGTAAATTCTGACAACTGGTGAATCATGATTCAGGTTCTTTAGTCTTAGAATTCTACCATCTTAAGTGTAAAGCTTCCAGGTTCCTTCTTTTACTCTTCGATTTTATGTGAATGAGTGTTCTGCATGCATGCATGTACACATACCATACGTGTGCCTGCTGTCTCATGGAGGTTAGAAGAGGGCATTAGACAGTCTGGAACTGGAGTAAATGATGCTTTTGAGCCAGGATATGAGTTCTGGAAATCAAATCTGGGTCCTTGGGAAGAGCAGAAAGTAGTCTTAACTTCTGAGCCATTATTTTAGTCCCAGCCCCCAGGATCTTGCAGGAAAGACAGGGATAATCAAATCTCATCTCACAATTCTTAACCCCAACTTTATTTTTCAAAAATATTAACTACTTATACCTATCATGTAAGCAGAGATTCCCTGTCCCAACTGCCCTGTTCCAAATAACAGACTCAGAGGCTGAATATGAATTATAAGTGCTTGGCAAGTATCTCAGACTTATTGGTAGCTAACTCTTACATTTAAGTTATTTATGCTTTGCCACATAGCTCATGGCTTGTTACCTCATTTTCTTTCTACATGTCCTGCTTGCTCCGTGGCTGGCTAGCATCTCCAGACTCCTCCCTTCTCCTTCCCAGCATTCTCAGTTTGGCTCTCCCTCCTAACCTTATTCTGTTCAACCACTGGCCAGTCAGCTTCTTTATTAAACCAATCACAGCAACAAATCTTCACAGTGTGCAAACAGATTATTCCACAGCACTACTGACTGTCCCTGCTCTTTCACTTATCCTTATCTCTAATGTTGTAACATTTGTCAGAGAATAATTTTCCCCTCTTTCCTATTAGAAAATTCCTAGTTTGCTCTTACAGAACACATATGCTTGAGCATAGAATTTTTACATATTATCTATGTTTTCCAGACTCTCTTAATATTTTTATAATTATATATAAAATATAAGTTATAAAAATATAACTGGAGTGGAAGTAGTAAATTAACTGTATGTACATTTTTAATACTTGAAGGATAAAAAAAGTATTCTACAGGCTTGACATAATAGAGTTTTAACTCTAGAAGAAATTATAAAATCTAATTCAACCTGGTGATTAGTTTAAGAATTCCCTAAACAAGTGTTCTTAATGGATAACAATCATGCTTGTCCTAAATGTTGTAATTGAAAGTATAGACACCGCATTGTGTTCTATTTTGGAATCTTTAACTTTTCTCCAATACTTTCTACCTTTGTGGCCCATTTTTTTTGTACTCTAGACAATGTTCCTTTCTTCACACTGAAGTTCATTCAATTATGAAATGATTCCTTCTTGCTCTCATTTTTACAAAGATAGCCTCCCTGCTTCATGTTCACTGCTGTGACTTTGAGATTCTCTCTTATCTTACTTAGATGCTCCAAGATCTGCTAGACTGAATCTTGCCACATAATCAGAAACTGGGAACCAAAAGAGAATAGTGCAATTAGTAAATGAGAAAGGTCTCCAAAAGGGGAATATGCCTCCATGGGCAAGAAATATAAACTTAGCCTTAAAGGAAAAGACAACAACTGGGTTGTTCACAACTAAAGAAGAGAAGGAATCAAAACCTGGATTTCATCAAGTTAGAAAAAGCTCCTTAGATGGTTAAATTGTCAATCAATGGAGCTGCACAGAAGAACTAAATTGCCATTCTTCTCATCAATTCTTATGTTATTTTCCTTCCTGAATTCTTCTATGTTTTGAAAAATGTCAAAAACAAGTTAAAGGACTGTTCTGTTGCTTTTTCAGGGTGCAATAATGCTTCCTTTCTCAAAGTTGTTTTTATCATTATTCAACAAACTACTTATTTATAGTTTTTGAGTCCTCTGGCTGGCGACCATAAGAATAAAACAGCTTGAAGTTCTCAGGATTCCCCATGCCTTTAGCCACATCATATCCTAGAATACTGTTTTGGGTTACCGTATAAGAGATGTGCTAAGTCCTTCCCCATTCCATACATGAAGATTGACATCTGGTTCTGTGATCACAGTGCAGGATGAATGAAGTCACAGGTTCTGCCTGAACTGAGACCAATGTTCTTTCCAGTCCTGAGGCAACTCTTGTACAACTTCTTCATCTACCAACTGTGGCTTC
This sequence comes from Peromyscus californicus insignis, assembly GCF_007827085.1. Taxonomy (NCBI): domain Eukaryota; kingdom Metazoa; phylum Chordata; class Mammalia; order Rodentia; family Cricetidae; genus Peromyscus; species Peromyscus californicus. The sequence goes on along the minus strand of NW_026294469.1, from coordinate 67,890,097 downwards.
TGTGAGATGCTCATAGAGAGATGATAGTGACATTGGATAAGAACTAGGGAAATTGTGGACACCATTGAGCATCTAAGCAAACATTTCTACTAGGCTAGAACATGTTACCTCTTTTATCTCTTTTATTTATTTCCTGTAGAGGTTGCTCCCCTTTTTCATGCCACAACTTAACATGTACATGAACTTTTGGTCCTCGAAGCCTGGCATCACTCTAATCCAGACACTTAAACTTTGTTTTCTTTCTTCTTGCTTATACCTGCTGGAAAAAAAAAACCCTTCATTTATATAAAATAGATAAATCTTTTAAAACTTAGGGGAAACTTGGTCATGTCTATACCTGCTTATCAGATAGCTACTCCCCCTGAGTGCCACTGGCTGAGGTACAGGCTGACAACACTACTCTTCTCTCAATCAGTTAGGAAAGCAAGGGCCACGGGTATATATTTGCTGATAAACATTAACAATAAACAGAGGGGGGTGTTGCCTAGATCCTGAGCCTTCAGCAAAGATGAGGGTAATGATACAGCAGGATTTGGGCTATAAGAGGTGAAATTACGAATAGCAGATGATCTAGGAGTAATTGTCCAACAAAGTCTAGACTTTAAACACAAAATTAGCCCTAATATATCAGAACACAGTGCATCCGTAGATTACCATAAAAGTATAGCATGACATCTCAGGAACTGGTGATGTGGTCCTGGTTTCTATTGCTTTCCTTTTACTAATGATAGTTTCCAGTTGTACTACTTGTATATGTAGCATCTTAGTTACAGTTAATTGTCAGTAACACTTGATTCCCCAAACTAGAATATGTACTCTGTGAGAAATGTAACACACACAAATTCTTTGAAACTTCCTTCTCACACAAATGCCACATCACATCCTCCCCAGAACCAAGCCTATGACTGACTGACAAGCCCAATGGAGAAAGAGCAGAAAACAGGAAAACATGCATTATACAGAGCCCTGCATTCATCAGGCCGCCCTTCAGAAAGGGGAAATAACAAAGAGTGAATGGTGGGAAGTCATTTTATCTGCTAGAAAAATATGCCCTGTTCTCTACTCAAAAAACAAGTGGTCATGAAGCAACCACATTATTTAAAGCTACAAAGCAAACAGGAAGAGGTAAACCAAACACAGGCCCTGAGAACTTCTCGCAAAAGCTGGGCTCCATAGCAAGCAAGCACGGAGAGAGGGCATGCTGACAGGCTCCCGTGGCTGCTGCACATTTAGAACATCTTGATGAGAAAGAAAGGGAAGAGGAAAGGAAAGTACCAGTTCCCTTTTAACAATCTATTTAGGGTAGCATTTGATAATTCAAGGGAATAATAATGCCTTCTTGAACCAACCCCCATCAGTGTAAGCACTGCCATCTGGAAAAGAAGCCTAGGCTCGATGTTATAAGAAATTTCTCAAAAATATGACAGAAGAAAGCCGTCTTCAGAACTCCAGAGAATGGTGATGCTCAAAATTAATTGGCAACGCAAGTAAGTTCAATAGAACTGTCACCAGTTGTCTTGAAATTTACAGGTTGGATCAAGAGAATCCTTAGTTCTAAAGATATGATAGTTTTTAGACATTTCTCCATTTTAGCCACATTTGATGGCATGTGTAACCACACTTAAGATCACCTCTTAGCCAAATTATCCCATTGCTTTCCAGGCCATTCTCATATGTGAGTAAAGAAGAGGATGAATTTATGACGACTAAGCCATTTAGACATGTTCTTAATATCTGCAGTCGTCTAGTGAGTCACGTATCAATGTCACAATTTTACCAGTGAATATTCTAAGGTTGAAGTGACTGTCCTATCATCAGAGAGTCATTTGGGGCCAGGTCAACTCAATGGCACCCTCCCGTATGCCATGTGATAAGACATATTTAAGGGATGCTGTGGAATGCTCCATGGCAGGGTAATTTGTCATGGTTGAAAATGTGAATTTCTTTGATGCCAGAGCAGAGTTGCATTGGAAAAGTTTTCCCCTTAGATACGACAGGCAGTATGCGTTCATTGCACTCTCTCAAAATCCAGTTACCTTTCTAGGGGCAGACAGCTAAAGGCCTTCTTCTCCTAGATATGAACGACATAGAAAAATGAACAAGTCGTCTGACAGTGGTATTAATGTATGTTTTCCCATTTCTCGACTCTGACAAGATGTAGTGTCACAGAGAACCAAATTAACACACCGGGAGGTTTTGTCATTAAAGAAATACCAGTGCTCTTTGATTATTGCTGGCAAGAGGGCTGAGTGTGGGGGACAAACAGTAATCCCACTCTCAGAACTAATATTCTTGCAGACAGCACAGCTCTGTCTCAGCGTATCTTGAATTGGGAGATGGGGTGTAATTTTTCAAATCTAGAGGGACAAAAATGATTTCCGAGCTAGGTACTTAAAGGTACAGCCAGCCATAGATCGCAATGAACACAGCTGTCAATGTTGCCATAATCATAAAAAAAAAAAAATGTGAGAGAGGGAAACATGAGAGTCGGGGGAGAAAATCACAAGTGTTTCAGTGCGATTTGTATGAGCAGAATATGCCATTTGTGAGACTAAGCCAGAAAGGCACTTAAATAGCAGGGTAAAAATAAGATTTATTTATCTGAAAGAAGTTACCAAATATAATCAGGCAATTTACTGAAAGAGTTTCTGAAGTCCTCACTTTATCGCTGTAATTGTGTTGTTTGTCTTTGCATTCAAATTGGAATGCTATCATTTTAGAACTTAAAAAAAGTACTATGTGTTGTGCTGTCCTCCTCCTCCTCCTCCTCCTCCTCCTCCTCCTCCTCCTCCTCCTCCTCCTCCTCCTCTTTCTCCTCTTTCTTGATTAAAATATGTTCATTATGAACAATAGTTCCCAGACCAGGAATCAAAGATCCAGGTTCCTAATGTACATAGATCTCCCATTCATTTGATACCAGTTAGTAAACTCTTGGAGCCCCAGTTTTCTCATCCAATATTGAAAAGAACAATGCTATTTTAGCCCTACTGCCTAGGATTGTGCATATCCAGTGTCAGAGTTAATTAGGAAACACCCTGGAGAAAGCATACCTAACTCTCCAAATGGTGATAGTTTCTTAGTAAGCACAAAGATATTGGACTCCCCTGATATCTTGTACAGAAAATTATATATGGTATGTGGTGGTGGTGGGGCATACACAAAAATCAGTACGTTCTTTCAAAATGAGTTATGGGTGTACTCCCCCAACACTGAAATAGCAACCACTGGACCTATTTGAAACCTAATTTACGGTTCACATTATCAGACTAAAAGAAAGATAAGCTGAACTCATATCACATGAAACATAAAATAAAGATTTAAAAATCCACTTAATTGTCTCAATTAATTGTTTCAGACCCTAATATGACACTCAGTCCTAGGAGGATAGGTAATTACATCCATCACAAAATCATTTTGATCTGAAAGAGTTTAACCAAAAGCAAGTATTCAGAAGAAACAATGTCTTCAGAACAAAACACCTCAGGCTTTTGTGAGAAGAAAAATGGTCTTCTATACATAAATAGCCCAACAGGGGAGAATGATGAGAATGGAAGAAGTATCACGGAATTCTACAAAGAACAATTACAAGTTCTACAAGTTCACAATTATTCAGTGTCTGTCAACTTCCGGAAGGAGTTTTGTAAGTACAGAACCCAAACCCAAAGCAATCAAACCTCAGCAATGAGATCAGACAGACTGGGTGGATGTATGCTGACCACAGCCAAAAGGAAAGAAACCATTTCTGCTGTAAAATGATTCAGACTTTTAAAAATGAACTCAACAGTTGATTTTACTTTCACTGAAACCTTTAAGATATGTCAGCCCAGGAAAAATAATGCAATAAAAAAAAAGAATGTAGGTTCTGAAAGCTTAAGTAATCTTCCCATGGTTAACAGTGATGTGAAGAAAAATAAAAATTTCTTCAATATTCGTGTGACCATGGTCTTTGTGCGGTGGGCTGAAATGAAGATTATTACGTGTTACTGAAGCTCCTGTCATGAATAGAACTTGTAGAAATGATGCTACAGTAACTGGGTATTGCTGCCTTATGTATGGCAATGTCAGCCGGGGGGGTGTATTTCCGGGGTCATTTGAACATGTACCAATTACCAGGGAAATGGTAGAAACTGTGCTTATTTCATAACCATAGAGAAGAAACAAGGACTTAGGAAGCAAACCACAGATATTTCAAATACGGAGCCAGAAAATTGACACAAATATTTTTTTCCCTCCAGAAACAGAACGCATGTCCTGAGCCCCAAAGTGGTATTCCTTGAACAATTCTTCAATATATTTATTTATCAAATTCTCTTTGCTTGTATAATGGGTACAAAATCTACATAATTCAAAATCTAGTGTGTAAAAAAAACTATGGTTTTTATCAATAATTGAAATTGTCTTAAATCGCAATTCCCACTCTTATGATGACAGAAAACTAGGCATCTTGTGTCACATCGGTCTTTCAAGTTGTTTCCAGTGTCAGGAGAATCAACTGTCTGCCTTTAATTCTCTTTGAAATCAAACAAAATTTCAAGTGAGTAGAACTTTTCAGTTTCGATTTAATGCAATTTATTAGATTTTCTCTTGTGTTTACTCTTTCTGGAAGCTACAGGCTCTGTCTACTCTGAAGGTTATGAGAATAATAGCTCATGTTTTATTTCTGGTAGGATAGCTTTTATGCTTGAATCTAAGGACCATCTTGGGTTAATTGTTGTGTGTGGTGTGAGATAGGAATCAATGCTTATCTTTTCCTGAAAGGTTATCTGATTGTTCTGACACCATTTGTTACAAGGCTTTCAAAGTTCCTTACTACATTGTCTGGGCATCCTTATCAAACGTCAATTGACTACATGTGTGTGTGTCTGCATCTGGCATACTCTGTTGCCTCATCATTCTGTCTGTTTTTATGCAAAGGTGACTTGATTAATTATAGTTCTTTGTAATAAGAACTGTAATGAAGTAGTTTAATAGTCAGACTTTATTCCTCACTTCCAAGATGTAATGTGGTCTTCTACAGGCCTTTGCATTCTTGTCTTAACTGTGTAATATCAATTTCTAAATAAAATGTAAATTTAAAAATCTATTGTGTTTTGATCAACCTGCTAACTACTAGAAGTAATATATATATAGTGCTTATTCTGCAAAGTAGCAATGTGGCTTGTCTTACCATTTAGTCTTGCTGAGGCATGTTCTATAAGGTTTAATACAGATTTCTTGCCTTTCCCTTAAGTATGCAATTTCATCCTATGTGTATTTATTTATAAATATTCCGTGTGTGGATATAGATCATACAACTTTTTTCCTCAAACTTCTGAGAGTAATTTTTTGAAGTGATGTCCCTTTACTGCTAAATGTTTTATTAAGACATGGTTGCCACAAAACTATTATCAACTCATAATAGACACCATTTACTATCCAGATTTTCCCAATTGTCTCCTTTCTGGTAAAATCAAATTTTAGGTCAAGTATTATATGCCACTATCACTTCACATTAGTCTCTTGATCTAGAACAAAATTGTCCAACAGAATTGTTGTTGCTGCTGCAGCAGCGAATGTTGACTGTTTTCACTGTGCAGAGCAGCCTCACACACGGGGTCACCAAGCATTTAAATATGAAGAAGTATTATAAGCTGATTTTTATTTTATTTAATGTAAATAAACTTAATTTGAAGCATTAGAATAATCACATGTGATAGCTATTGTTTATAACTCTGAACACTTCAATAATAATTCCCAAGTCCTTTGTCCTTGACAGTTTTTATTAATATGCTTTATTATTTGATAGAAAGTGCCTCAACTTGGGTTTCCCAGGCAGTGTTTCATTATTAGATTAGATTCAGACATGATATTGTACACATCATAGTATATCATATCAGAAGGCCCCAAATACTGACTCCTCTTATTACTTATGATGTACATTTGGATTACTTAGTTAGCAAGGGTGCTGCTGAATTTTCTATCATTAAGTAAATTTCTTTTGTAAATGAAAAAGCAGCTTATGGGAGATACTTTGAAAGTATGTAAACATCATTTGATTCATATTGGGCTTATTTTAACACTTATTTATGGTTCTTATTTAATTTAAATCACCCAAGCAGGTAGCTCAATTGGCAAACCCATCTATGTAGACAGTGTGTTCAAAAATAGAAATAAGGCCTGGGAGATGATTCAGCAAGCAAATCACTTGCTGCCAAGTTGAAGACCTGAGCTTGATCCCCAGAACCTGCATGGTAGAAAAAGAGAACTTACTCCTACAAGTTGTCAAGTTGTCCTCTGGCCTCCACATGTACACTGCACACACACACACATACACACACACATACACACACACACACACACACACACACACACACACACACACACACCACAAACAAATAAATGTAAACACTTTAACAAAAAGGACTGAGTGCTATTAATATGAGTCAAAGAAGCAGATGCCACTGAGAGAGACAGCTGAAAGGAAAGGCCAGAAAATGAAAGTGTGTTGTTATCCATACAATTCAAATTTTATCAAACAGACTATGTTTTTTCCTTTCTTTTCTGTTTTTTAGTATTTATTTTCATCAGTTTCATACATGTGTGTGGTGGTATTGTGTTCCCCAAAATATTGTGTACCCTAATAAACTTATCTGGGGTCAGAGAACAGAAAAGCCACTAGATACTTAGGATAGGCAGTGGTAGCACACGCCTTTAATCCTAGCATTCCAGAGGCAGAAATCCATCTGTTCAAGGATATAGCCAACAAGCATGGTGACTCACGCCTTTAATCCCAGAAAGCAAGCCTTTAATTCCAGGGAGTGATGGCAGATAGCAGAAAGGTATATAAGGCGTGAGGACCAGGAACTAGAAGCATTTGGCTGGTTAAGCTTCAGGCTTTCGAGCAGCAGTTCAGCTGAGAGCCATTGGGATGAGGACACAGAAGCTTCCAGTCTGAGGAAACAAGACCAGCTGAGAAGTTGGTGAGGTGAGGTGGCCGTGGCTTGTTCTGTCTCTCTGATCTTCCAGCGTTCACCCCAATAACTGGCCTCAGGTTTGATTTTATTAATAAGACCATCTAAGATTCCTGCTACACATGTGTAAAATGCGTTGTGGTCATATTTATTCTTCAACTCCCCATTACCCTAAATCCTCCCATTCCTGTTGACTACTTTCTTCCTATTCCTTTCCTGCATTCATGTAATGTGTCTATGTGTCCATGTGTGCATGTGTGAATATATGCGTGTGTGTGTGTGTGTGTGTGTGTGTGTGTGTGTGTGTGTGTGTATGTGTGTGTGTGTGTGTGTACATATACCTGACATGCAGGTAGGCACAGTTGTAGTATGTCCAAGACTGTGATGACTACATCATAACCAGAAAACTGTTGAATAGCACTTGCCATTTTCTGACTTTTGCTACCTGTCTGTCCCTTCCTTATTCTATGATGTTCCCTGGTTCTTGTCACTAGGTTTTGAATGGAGTGTTATAGATGTCCTATTCAAGACCGAGGACTGAGTAGCCACCTCTTCTCATCATGGCTTAGAGCAATAGGCCTCGAGACCTCTAACCATTCCTGCATATGAAGCATTCCCTAAATCTTGACCAGAAATAAATTAGATGACTCCACCTTGGAACATTGATTGGCCTGATCTTGTGCAAGTCTTGAGCAGGTAACAACAGTGGCTGTGAGTTTCTGATTGCAGCCATTTAGTAACGTCTAGAAGACACTGTGTTAGCCTGTCCTGACCTCTGGCTCTTAGAATTTTTCCACTCCTTCTTCCTAGATGATTCTTGAGTCTTGGGATGAGAGTATGCAACCTAGATGCTCCATTTGTGGCTGAACACTTCACAGACAATCATTCTCTGAACATTGACCAATTGTGAGCTTCTGCATTACTCATCATGGCTTCCTTATTGTTTTCTGAATTATTGCTTCCTCGCTCCAACCTATAGGGAAATCTTACTTAGTATCATATGTTCCAGTTCCATATCTATTTTCCTGAAAATTTTATAATTTCATTTTTTTATGCTAAATAGAATTCTATTATGTATAGAAGCACATTTTCATTGTACATTTATCAGTTCATGGACATCTAGGATTATTCCATATCCTAACTATTGTGAACAGAGCAACAATGAATGAACCTAGAGTCCTTTAAGAATATGTCCAGGGATGGTATAGCTGAGGTTCTGCTTTTTGTTGTTGTTTGTTTGTTTGTTTATGACTTTCCTAAAATATAATAAAATCTCTGGTTTCATTGGTGGATGAGTTTATTCATGCCAAGAAATATAAATCTATTTTTACTCCCCCTTTCTCTCATGAGATGTTTGTAGGACGAATGTTTCTCCAGGTCCCACCAAGTCCCTGCAGTCCCATGGCCTGCTTATAAAATAATCACACAGAGGCTTAATATTATTTATCACTGCTCAGCCATTAGCTCAGGCTTTCTACTGACTAGCTCTTACACTTATCTCAGCCCATTTCTGTTAATCTATATGTTGCCACATATTCCATGGCTTTACCTGTGTGCCATTACATGCTGCTCCCTGGATGGCGAGCTAGCATCTCCTGACTCAGCCTTTCTCTTCCCAGAATTCTCCTTGTCTGCTTATCCCACCTATACTTCCTGCCTGGCTACTGGCCAATCAACATTTTATTAAACCAGTATACAAAAGCATTTCCCTCAGCCGATGTTTGTTCATATAACCAGTTCATCACACTGAAACTGGATTATAAATGAAATTAAATAGGGTAAAATATGTTTACCCTAGAGTTCTGAAGTAGTTAATCAACACTTAATTTTATTCAAACATAATTAAATAATTTTAAGTCTGAAAATATAACATCTTAGATCACAGACATTGTATAGAAATATGATATGCTAATAGATATTGAAGAGCCAAGGTAAATAAAATAACATCTATCCTAGAAATATACAGCAAGTTAGACGTATCACAAAAACAAAGAAAGTCAGAAATGAACAAGCATAATGTTGTGTAAGGAGAGGCTCACAACAGAAATGGTACCACTGGCTTGAAGGGTTCATCAGTATTAGCCATCGTTACACCTAAAACATGGATAAGGTACAAACTATAACTTATCAAGGTAGATTGTCATTCATTCCTTTCACTTCAAGAAATGGAAACTAAACAAATGAATTCCAAGAAATTGGGATAGTTGTTTTTATAGGTGTAACCTTTAAATATTTGTATTATATTTAAAAGAAGAATGAGCCATACACTTAAGAAGTTAACACTTTTTAGTGACAATGAAATACCATGTATTTTTTTTCTGTGTGTCTCAACATTATGGTTGAGAGCAGATGGCCTCTTGACCTCTAACAATACTTGTTTACTAACTACCACATAAATCTTGACCAGACATGAGTTAGATGATTGACTGTATGGGAGAATAATTGAAAACAACCTTATTCCTGCCTTTTGGGAATTGAACATTTGTTAGCTCATGAAGGCATTTGGAAATAGAAGCGTTTCTTCTTAAGAAAATGAAAACCAGAAGTCTGTATCAAGAGGCAAAATGAGAAACAAGACGATTATGTCAGAAACTTGGAAGTTACCCTTAATGGAAGGGACATCTTGAGCCAGAATCAACTAATTGAAATGGAAGATACTAGACTGAGTTCATTCTCTGTCTGACATGGTAATTCTCAAAACAGCAATACAATGCAGGCTTTGATAGAGGCATCCTCTGTGGTGTTACGATGAACAGAGTAATGGTGACAGGAAGAGCTACATGGGAGATATGGAAGGGAGGCAAAAGTCAATGCCCCTAAGAGGGAAGTATTTTGCCCAAATGCCATCCACAAAGTTCTGCACTGTTGTTATTGTTAGATTTTTTTTTCATGACTGCTGTAGATGTCTTTCTGTATGTTGTGAATGTGTTGCTTTGATTGGTTGATAAATAAAATGCTAATTGGCCAGTAGCCAGACAGGAAGTATAGGCGGGATAAGCAAACAAGGAGAACTGTGGGAAGGCTGGAAGGCTGAGTCAGAAGACGCCAGCCCACTGTCCATGGAGCAGCATGTAATGGCACACAGGTAAAGTCACAGAAAATGTAGAGACATATAGATTAACAGAAATGAGTTAGTTTAAACGTAAGAGCTAGTCAGTGGTAGGCCTGAGCTAATGGCCAAGCAGTTTTAATTAATATAAGTTTCTGAGAGATTATTTTATAAATGGCTGTGGGATCTGTGGGGGTGATTAGGACTGGAGAAAACTTCAGCTACACATGACAAAGGTAATTACAACATCAGAGAAAAAATATTTACAGAACATACTCAGAAATCATTTTTTATTCCCTTGCCTTTTATCACCTCACCACCTCTACCCAGTCTTTGAATATGTCTGGGGGCAGGACTTCACCAGTGATTATTATAGTATACCAGTTACTATCAGTCACTTCGAACAGCACAGAACTGTACCAGTTTGGGAACAAAAGTATAAGATCCCATAAAATTCTCCCTACCTTTAAATGAATACCCTCCAAGACATATACCTATTGTAGAGTACTGCAAACACAAAAGCTGAAGTTGGAGAAGTAGATGTGGTCAGGACTCCCTCTATTTTCCAATTACTGTCAATCAAATTCCTTCTTATGCGAGTCCACATGAGGGACAACTACACCCAATATTTGTGTCCAAAATTTCATTTTCAAATTATCATCTCTCAACGTTCTTAGAATTTTTACATGTATGAGAGAGCTAAGAAATATATATTTCATTTGTTTCGTATGGCACGTTGTTTTAAAACTCCACATCTGTCACCAAACTAATATGTATTGAACACTACTTCTGTTATTCATGCTGTACACTATTCCAGTATCTCACAGACATAATCCAGAGTTCTGTCTCCTTATAAGTGGAAGAAGAATAAGACAAAACATTTACAGGAGAAAGAGATCATTGGCAACTGAAAGTTACAGAAATTTTCCTATGGGGCATGTTGTTCTTAGTACCTTAACAGGTTTCAACAGGTAGAAATGAAGGGGTAATTGCCATAAAACTACTGAGCAGATTGTAGCTATAATCTATGGCCAAGTTTTAAGGGAACTGACTCTTTGGGGGAAGGCTTAATATGTGCTCGCCCTGTAGTATCTGGAATATATTTGATTTGTCTTATTTTACTATATGATTGTGTCATTCAAAGGACCTATCTCTTGGAAGAGAGTGTAAGGAAAATGAGGTGTGCTCTTGTGTGCTACATGGTATTGGAACTCGCTCTCTGGCCCTTCACACGAAGCTCAATTATATGTTTCCACTGGGACTTTAACTGCGATCAAACAAAGCAAAGGAAGAGGGAGCAAATTGGAACGCCTCTAAGCAGTGTTAAAGGCATGCATCCCCCCGCAACTGTGGCAGGGAGCACTAGTAACAATCACACCCAGGGTTGTGGGGTAGGTTGTCTCTGTAGCAAATTCCCGTATATGATTCAGGCATGATTCTCTTGTCCCACTTCACCTTTCTGAGACTTGTTCTTAAGCCTTTCCAGTCATCCTTGGCCTTGTCCAGTATCTTTCCAGTGAGTCCCTTTTTGGGTTTACTCCAGCTTTGTCTCTTTTTTGCGGTCAAGGACCCTGACTAATGAGTATGACTTTGCTTCTCACTCTGTCTTCACTTCTGAAACTGATTTAGATTATTGAAATAATCCACACTATTACTAAACTGAATTAAACTGAAAGGTTAATTGAAGAATTCCAAAAACCTTGAAGTTTTGTTTTGTATTTTTTCATGCAAAGGGCCATGGTAGAAAACTTGCATTGTTGACATTGTTCTCAATATTCTCTTTTCCTTTAATTCTTACCTTTTCATGGGTTTAGCAAATATCTCCAAATAATGCTTCCCTGTCTTTGTTACTGGTTCAGGTTTTACATATAGGTTCACCTTTTAAACTCCTTAATAGATATTTTCATCATGTGTACTGTCAGCACTTCAAGAATATCATATAAAAATTAAATAAATACTGGGGCTACTTGTAGGTAAGATGGCAGTCTCATATAAAAATTAAATAAATACTGGGGCTACTTCTAGGTAAGGTGGCAGTCTCATATAAAAATTAAATAAATACTGGGGCTACTTGTAGGTAAGATGGCAGACCAGAAACCATGTGGGAAAGTATGGCTGGATACAGTTAGAGATGCAAGGGGACATGGAATATTTCATCACTCCATCTGTTACGTCTTCATTCCTGGAACTAACCCGATCAGTAACACCCCCAATAAACCTTGTCTGCAATCAGAGCCACAACTTCCTCTGCCATCAGACTGAACATCCTCTTTCTTTCTCTTTTAACATACTTATTCCTCTTATCATTGCAACTCCCAAAGCCCAGGTACTAACCAGCTTTATGATATGCGGTTATTTATCTTTACCACTTTGTTTTAGTATATCAGTAACCCAAACTCCCATGTATTCATCCAACTCTATCCCTTTGCCTCAATTTCTACTCCTATGTGTGTCCCTCTCTGTTCCATCCTACCTAACGACTTTACACTTAGCACTAGGCTCACTCTGACTGCTCACCTCTTCTTTTCTTTTCCACTCACACTAGCACATTAGTATACATAGTACTGTTGGACCGTTTACCTCCTAAACTACTCTATAGTTAAAAATATCTGATTTGTAGTTTCCCGCGACTACGTTATCAGAGCGAGTTAACTACTGGAGAGTGACTGTTGTGCAGACAGAATCCAGCCTACAGGGTTAACTGGAGATAGAACCTGATAGGTGAAACAGCAGAATAACAGACAAAATCATCACCACAGTGAAATCTAGTTCCTCTGAACACTGAAAATACATCCAGAGGCAACCTGAATTAAAAGGACAAGAATGATGTTGAGTGTTAACAATAAAACCCAAGATCTGCATGTCCCAGCACTAAAACAAAAGTAACATGAAAAATCAAGACAATTTTTCTCCTCCAGAAATTGCTGACCCTATATTCTGGGCTTTGGAAACTGTAACAATAAGAGGAATAGGTGGGGAAAGAGAAAGGAAGACTTTTAAAAATGACTTAGACACCAATCCTGGTATAGAATTCAACAGAATGATTTTTACAAATGATAAGACTACTTAAAGGGGACTCCAATCTTTTCCAAGAGAACTCAAAACAACAACAGAATGAAATAATGAAGTCAATCTGTGATATGAAAATAAACTTTCGTAAAGAGGTAGAACAAACTGGATCAGGAAAGATACCTTCCTTGCCACACTACAGTTAAACACTAAATGTACAGAACAAAGAAACTCTATTGAAAGCAGCAAAAGAGAATGAACAGGTCACATACAAAGACAGGTCCGTTGGAATAGCTGCTTAGTTTTCAGTCTAAACCATACAATCAAGAAAATTTCGATTGATGTGTCTCTACATCAGAAAGATGCCAATTTCTATACCCAGCAAAGATATGGATCATGATTGACAGCAAAAGAAAAGCATCCAATGATAAAAGTAGCTTTAAAAAATTTGTGATCACCACTCCAGCCCTATAGAAGATAACAGAAGGAACATTTTTGTCTAAAGAAAACCATAAACCAACTAAAGAGAGTACAGGAAGGAAAAATAAATGATGCTATGTTATCTATTAAACAAAATAAGATTGAGAAATTACAAAACACCACAAAGTTTAAAAAGACATGGAGCAATGCACACCTTTCAGTCATACCTCTGAATAGCAATAGTCTCAGTTCCCCCATCAAAAGACACAAGTGAACAGATTGTATTAGAAAGCAAATCCTTTTCACTCCCTCTAAGGAACATATCTTACCACCTAAGATAACTATCATCTTATAGTGAAAAGGTGAAGAAAAATATTCCAAGCAAATGGAAGCAGGAAATGAACATGTGTTACTGTTGTAATATCTGAACAAAAAATTGACTTCAAAGCAATTCTTGTCTGAACAGATAAAGAGGGTTACTTCCTATTGATCAAAGTATCCATCCAACAAGAGGAAATTGTAATTCTTAATGTACACACACTAACTATAGACTCATCCTACTTTATAAAAAACAAACACTAATATATTTAAAATAGCAATTAACCAGAACATTAATACCTTAGTCTCACCATGAGACAGACTACGTTTGGAAAAAAAAAATGGATAAAGGCATATTGGAATTAACTAACATCATCAGTCAAATCAAATGAACTTAACAAAATCTACAGGACATTCAACCCAAACACCTAAAAATGCACATTCTTCTGAGCCCATCATAGAAGCTTCTCTGAAACAGAGCACATGTTAATACAAAGCAAGTCTCCACAAAACTGGAACAACACCCTTATGTTGTTTTTATGAGAAATGTCCCAAATAGGCTCATGTATTTGAAAATTTGGTCCTTGGAACCCACTTTTAATTCACCATATCTCTGCTTTGTATTTTGAAGATGTGACCTCTCAGCTTCCTGCTCTGCTAGCCTGCTTTCATGCCCCCTCCCCTGCATCATTACATATTCTGCTGGAATCAAAAGCCAAATCAACTATTTCTTCCATAAGTTGCTTCTAGTTGTGGTATTTTTATCATAGTAACAAAAAGTAACTGATATGATCCTATATTCACTCTGATCACAATGGGATAAAGCTAGAAATTAATAGCAAAAGAAACTACAGAAACTATCTAAGTTCAGTAATGTTTAAACAATACATTAGCAGGTAGTGAATACTTCCTTGAAGAAATCAAGAGGATTTTTTTAATTCCTAGAATTAAATAAAAATGAAAACAGAATATATCCAAATTTATGTTATATATTGAAGGCAGACCTAAGGATGAATTTTATATCCCTAAGTGCTTAAATAAAAAAAAATCAGAGGGATCTTAAATTTTAAAAAAAAAAAAGCTTGATGATGAACTTTGAGGAGTTGGAAAATTAGAACAAGCCAATCCCAAGTGAATGCAGAAGAAAGCAGGAGGAAACAGCACGGATAAGGGGAGAAATGAAGACAAGGGAGACGACAGGGTGACATTTCAATAGACACTGGGAAAATTCAGAGAATCATGAACATAACTTTAAAATTTTTTATTCCGATGAATTGGAAAATTTAAAAGAAATGGACAAATTTCTAGATACATGTGACCTACCAAAATTAAGCCTAGATGATTTAAGCAATTTAAATAGACAAATATAAATGTTACAGAAGCAATAATTTAAAATCTTCCAATTAAAAAATGCCCATTGTCTATTGGATTCAGCACATAATTCTCCAAGATTTTTAAAGAAAAACTAACAATAGTAACATTGCTCAAATTGTTTCACAAAATTTCAAAGGAAGGAAAGAATACTTCCAAACTATTTTTGTGAAGCCAGTATTACTCTAATACCAAAGTGGAAATAGAAACAACAGAAAAAGAGAATTATAGACCAATCTCCCAGATGAACGTAGGTGTAAAAATTCTTAGAATACTTGCAAGCCATATTCAGGAACACCCCCCAAAAAATCATTCACCACAATCAAGTTGGCTTCCTCCTGGAGATTGTTCAATGTGTATAAATCACTAATTCTAATTCACCACATAAATGAACTCAAGAACAGAAACCACATTATTCATTCAATTGATGCAGAAAAGACCTTTGACAAAATCCAGCATCCTTCATAATAAAAGTTCTGGAGAAACTAAGGATAAGGGAAGCGTGCATCAACTCAATTAAGCCTAGATAACAAGCCTATAGCCAACATCATAGTAAATGGAGAAAAACTAAAAGCATTGCTACTGAGGTTAGGAATAAGGCAATTGTGTCCAGTTTTCCAGTGCAATTCAATATAGTTATTGGAGTCTTAACTAGAGTTCAAGACAAGAGAAGGAAAAAAATGGATGAAAATAGGACGAAGCCGAAGCATTCTGGTTTGCAGATGACATTCTACACAAGACAGATTCCAAATATCCCAAGAAGAGACCCCTACAGCTGATAAACACTTCCAGCAGAGTAGCAGATTACAAAATTAATCTGTTAAAATCAGTAGCATTCCTATGTACCAAAGAGAGACAGACCCAGACTGAGACAGTAATCAGGAAAACAATCTCAGTTACAATAGAAAAACAAAACAAAGCATCTTGGAATAAACTCGAGGAAGTAATAAACCAAGGAAGTAAAATGTCTATCCAGTGAAAACTTTGAAACACCAAGGAAAGAAATAGAAGACACCAAAAGAGGGAAAGACCTCCTATACACACAGATTGGCAAGATCAATACTGAGTCAATGCTCCATTTATGGTTTCAAATTATACTATAGAACCACAGCAGTAAAACCAACATGGTACTGCCACAAAACCAGACACATTCATCAATGAAAACCTTGATCAGGACCCAAATATGAGTTCATGCACCTGTATCCATGTGATTTTTTGACAAATATTCAAAAAACAAAACATATATTAGAGGGAAGACCTCTTAAATAAACAGTGTTGGGACAATGGGTTATCTATGTGCAGAGGAATGAAGCTTGATTCTTCTCTCTCACCCTGAACAAGCAATTGCAATGGATCCTAGAACTGAATGTTACACTGGAAATGAAGAGTGTACACTTCAGGATATAGCTTAGGGTGAGGATTTTCTGAAGAAGACATTGGCTGCCAAGGAAACAGAGCAAAAAAATCAACAGGTGTGATTTCATGAAATTTAAAAGCTTCTATATCATAAACGAAACTGTTAAATAAAGAGGTAGCCTACATACTGGAAAAAAATCTTTGACAGCTATACATCTGACAGAGGATTAGTTTCTAGAACATACAAGAACTGAAAAAAAAAGCAAAACACCAATAAAACAAACAACCCAGTTAAAAGTAGGATATAGAACTGAACGTTTTCCCAAAGGAGAAATACAAATGGCTGAGAAATACTTTAAAGTGCTAACCATCCATAACCTGCAGGTAAACACAAATGAAAACTACTTTGATATTTCATTTTACCCCAGTCAGAATGGCTAAGATTAAGAAAACTAAACAATGTGCTGAGAATGAGAGACCTTGGACCACTCAGTCCTAAATTGGATGTCTTTGTCAAACCCTTCTTTTCACGGCTCAGGGACCTATGTGGAAGAGGAGGTAGAAAGACTGTAAGAGCCAGAGGAGTAGTTGCCTTTCAGACACAGCAGGACTGATGCCCATACAAGCTCACAGAGACCGTGCCAGTGTGCATGGGGCCTGCACAGATCCAAGCCAGATGGGGGCCCAGCACTGAGAGGGGAAGTACATATGAATCCCCATCCCTAACCCAAACTCACAAAGAAAAACTTAGTTATCTCTAATGCAATCTCACTTGTATACAAATCACACTTAGGAGAAGGTATCATGCACCAGGCCCAGCAACAATGGCCAACAGAAAAAGAAACCAATGATACTCTGGGAAATTGTTTTTGTCTCATAATGCTTTGGGCATTTTTTTTAAAACTGTACTGATCTTTTATTTATATATCACGGTTTCTGATCTTGTATTTTTACCGAGTGTTTATATCTGTGTGTGTGTTTCTTATGCTTTGTCTTTTCTGTTTGTTTGTCTGCTTGCTTTGTTTTATTCTGGCTTATGCTTTAAAATTACCTATTTGTTTTCTGCAGAGATACAGAAAAAAGGCAGGAAATGGATGGGTGAAGAGGTTAGGAAAATCTCGGAGGAGATGTGGGATTGAAACCATGATCATAATAAATTATGTGAAAAAAATACTTTTAGTAAAATTTTCATTTTCGTTTCCTGATTAAAATAGAGACTGAACATAAAAAAAATCTAAGGATAATAAATGCTGGAGAAGATAAGATAATGAGGAACCATCATGCATTGTCGGTGGGAGTGCAAACTGGTGCAGCAGCTATGGAAATCAGTGTGATGGTGCCTCAAAAAACTAGAAACAAAGCTGCCATATGACCCAACTATACCACTTCTGGCATATACCCAGAGGACTATATTTCCAACCCCAGAGACATATGCTCATCTATAGCTGTTCTACTCACAGTAACTAGTATATGGAAACAGCCTAGGTATCCATTGACTGAGGATGACTAATGAAATTGTGGAACCTATACACAACAGAATTTTATTCAGCTATAAGTAAAAATATTATTAAATTTATAGATAAATATATGGAGCTGGAAAACATTATACTCAGACTCAGAAAGATTAACATCACATGTTCTCTTTCATATGTGGATCATAATTTTGAATCTTTAGATTTGCATGTTTAATTTGAAGTATATGTAGTATCCAGGAAACTAGAAAGGAACTATTGGTGGGGAAGAAGTAGAAAGACCTTAAGGGTATGTTGCTAAAAAATGGGTGGTATAAAGGGAGAAGGGGAAATACTGGAGAGAAAATTGTAAGAAGGGAATGGAATGGGAGGTTAAGGCAGAGGAGGGGACATGCAAGGGGCAAGAAAACTAACATTCAGGATGTTTGGTAAAGCACTGCCTATGAATACATTAGCAACTTGATTGTTATAGAGCTAACCAACTGCTTTCTGACTGGATTTAAGGCCTATTCCACAGAAAGAAACACAAGCCTATTACTGTATATCTAGCCAAGAACCCAGGGTTGGGAGCTCATAGGCCCTAGAGGTGAATCTACTACTATTATTCTTCTAATTGGGCTTAGTATCAAACTGGCCTCTAAATTTTTATCTCTATATCCGTAGATTAATGCATCCCTCAGACCCCACCAGAAAAGATTTGCTGTACAGTAGTTGACAACAAAATTCACAAATCGTCCAAGTGCAGAGAATTACGTATCAATGGAGTGCTCAACCACAAAGGAGAGATCTGTATCAGCCCCTCCCTGAGGTCCAGAAACCATCATGGAAAAGAGAGTAGAAAGACTTTAGGAATCACAGGTAAAGGACAATGAAACCAAAACATTGTCTTCTGTACATGACAAGACCACTACACGTAAGAGCTCACAGCAGCTGGTGTTGCTTGTGCAAGAAAGACCTGCACAAAAATCAAGTGAGTCAACACTTCAGCATGGTGCAGAAAGGGCGTCACAGTCATCTACCCCTAACGGTGGACACGACAAACAGCTGATAGCCTCTACGAATGAAAGAATTGATTTTCATTAAAAGTATGGATACTGGTGGGTCATCCAGGCTGCAGAGGATGGCCCCACATCTAGGAGTATATGGACAACACAAATTATACTCAATAGGTTATTTGTGAGGGAAAAGAGAATATGAATCTAAGAAGGTAAGAGTAGTTGTGGAAGGAAATGAATATATAAATTCCCAAATAATTAATAAAAATATGGATTTCTAAAAGCCCTAAGTACAATTGAGGGCTGTCTGAATTTTCCCATCCCATCAGAGAACCATGCCAAGGATCTCTGTCAAAATAAACAGGCCATAGACTGTTTTAAAGAAAGCATTTATTTCCCCCTCCATTTCTCTTTCTTTCATGCCTATCCCACAAGTTGGACTCAATGTACCTACTAGCCCTGGAGTCAAGTCAGTTCCAAACGTCTGTGCATCATGAGACAAAAGCCATCACCCATTCCTTAGGGAGTGGCTAGTAAGATCTGAAAACAATGCCTTATGAGTTAGGAAAAAAAAAAAAACCTCTTAGGGAGCTTTGGCATCCACCTATTTCATTTCCTTTTAATAATAATCCTGCTGTTCAAGAAAGAGTTCCTAAACCCAATTTTATAAATAACAGAGTTTCAAGTCACTTAGCAAATTCTTCCCATCATTTCCATTCTGCCCTGTGACAGCCTCTGTGAATGGAGGTTCCACAGAAGAAAACAAGAGTTGTCAATGCATTGCCTACCAACATAACTAACACATACAATGCATGGCATGGGGTACTATGTGGAATATCATGTAGCTAAGTATGTTGAAAGCAAACCAATTAGTATACTTCATTATTTCCTTAAAGGTGTTTATTCTCATCTTCATTAAAATAGAATCAATCTCACCCTGTTAAGTAAATTCAAGGGCTAGCAAGAGAAATACTGACCAACAGTAATAATGGGTAACTTTCTTTTTAAAATGTATTAATTCCTTGAAGAAGAGTACAACTAATACTTCTGTGAGGGTAGGAAAAGTGTACAGAATACATTGCTTCTTACAAACTTCCCCAAGCACAGGATACGGATCTCTGTGTCTTTCTGTGTCTGGACACATTACACAATCGCTTGAAAATCTTGGGAACAAAACAAGTTCTCAGTGACTACAGCTGGAATCCTAAACACTGTCTTAATGACACAAACCTCAACAGAATCAGGAAGTCACAAATAATTTTGGGCAATGACAATGCACATGATTTTGGTACTGGAACAGCAGGCAACACAAATTTTTAGACACAACATTTTATTGCCATATGTTTATTTCTCAAGTAAACAATGCCAACACATATGAAGTTGGGATAGAGAAGTAGAGTACGACAAGGGTTATAAGAGTTCCATCAAAGAGAGGTACAGGGTACTATAGATAGGGCTTCTTTGGAGAGTGGATGTTGGTAAGAAGGATGCTGTATCAAGTTTGATGACTCATTCCTTAACAACCATCTCCATTCTGATGGTATACACCCTTGAACCAAAGTAATAAGCTTGGTCTCTCCCATTGTAGATTGGATAGTTTTGCAAAACATGGCTCCACAGATGGACTCCTTTGGTGGTATATATCTGGGGTGTAGTTTAAACTTTGATTTCATGGAAGTCCTTTGGAAACTTTACTACTTGACTTCAATCAACGAGATACGAAAGAAAAAGGTGGGGTTGGAGAGACACCTTAGCCATTAGGATTGTTTGCTGCTCTTGAGGAGAACTCAGGTTTGGTTCCCAGAACTCACATTAGGTGGCTCACGACAACCTCTAACTCACATTCCAAGGGATCCTTGTCCTCTGGCCTCCACAGGCACCTATACAGACGGCGCACATAAGCTCACATGTTCATGCATACATACATACATACATGTATGCATGCATACATATATATACATACATATGTAGCTAAAGTTTTTCTCTCCGGGTCCCGTCAAGCCCCGGCAGTGCCATAGCACACTTATAAAATAAACATACAGACGCTAATATTATTTAAACTGCTCTGCCATTAGCTCAGGCCTACCATTGTCTAGCTCCTACTCTTATACTCAGCCCATTTCTGTTAATCTATATGTTGCCACGTGTTCCGTGGCTTTACCTGCTGCCTTTACATCCTGCTCCCTGGACGGCAGGCTGGAGTTTCTCCAGCTTCCACCTCCCAGCCTCTCTTCTCTGTTTGTCCTGCCTATCCTATACTTCCTGCCTGGCTACTGGCCAATCAGTGTTATATTTATTCACAACATACAGGACATCCCACAGTGTACATACTTAAGTAAATAAATATTTTAGAGGAAAATGGGAATTCAAATTTTTGTTTTCTGATTTTTTTTTTTTTTTTTCGAGACAAGATTTCTCTGTGTAGTTTTGGTACCTGTCCTGGATCTCGCTCTGTAGACCAGGCTGGCCTCAAACTCACAGAGATCCTCCTGGCTCTGCCTCCCAAGTACTGGGATTAAAGGCGTGCGCCACCGCCGCCGCCCGGCTGAATTTTGTAATTCTTAGCAGCTCCCATGTTTGTCAAAGTAATGGCTACCAGAGACCATATAACAGCCACAGTGATACCATATCCAAACAAACCTGTCACACCACCGCCCACCACACAGTCAAAAACTCCGCTCTTAAAATACATACATATGGCAGCCACGGGGTCATTTCAAATTCTCCACTCTTACAGTAGGTGGGAAACCACACACACGACAGTGCTCATGTGCTGTACTGGGCGAGCTCTTCTCTCAGCGTCCCTCCCCCAGGTTTGCAAGGGTTCCAAACCGCCTGAGATATCAGGAGTTTGTCTGTCTGTCTGTCTGTTTGTTTTCTGTGGTCTTCCACCTTCCAGTCAGAATTCAATTAAATCTTAAGTTACAATGGAAGGTTTGGGTTTCATTTTTGATTGAAACATTTATAACAAATGCAACCGTACTATAGATACTGGCAACATCACTCACAGATATCACATTAAAATAAATATTTTTCAAATTCCACAATAACAAAAGTAGCAGTAATGGAGGTTTGACTGTACAGCATTCTAAGGTTTCTAAGGGGAACAGTCACAAATGTCTAGTGTTGATTCTCTGTGTTCTCTCATTTTTCTCCATCCTAAAATCTTTAAATGTTTTTGCTAAGTCCTCCACTTGACCCTAGAGCTGAAAAACTGAAGGAAATCCATTGCTTGGAGAATCCTTCATTCCCACCCCTCCCCAACCTGAGCTCAGTTTCCAAAAGCTAACATAAAAAGTATATTCTATGTTGTCATCTCCATGGCCTGAAGGTACCTGACTGAGCTGGGAGCCTGTCCAGTCCAGACAGAAGGAAAATATTACCCTTCCATTTAATGAAGCGGTGCTGAAGGATTAATCATTAAGTAAATAGCAACAAGCCAAGAGGTTTGTCGGAGCAACAGAGCTCCACCCCATGTTCTCAATTTTTCTGGGATTCAGGACGGAAATTATTACAGGAATAGTTTGGAAAGAGCTTTACTCACAACCATTTTCAAGGCAAGATGGAACAACGTGTGAAACCTCAACCATGGCCTGGCCAGAAGGGAAGTTCATTCTCAAAGCCCTCAGAGAACATAGGCTCCTTCTGTCTAGCAGTGCTTATCCTGCACAAGACTGGCCAAAGCTGGAGAGGACTCACATTGCCTGTTGCTGAAATCACATCCCTTGACTTTTTGGAACTTTGACTTTCTCAGTGCAAACATGATATGAATATGATCAAAGTATATTATATACATCTATGAAAATGTCCATATGAAATCATATTTTGTGTAATTAGCATAAGCTAATAAAAACCTTTGACTTTTTAAAATGGTAAAGTGGATATCACCCTTGTTGTGAGGTAGTCTGTAATTAGTCTCACATAGAAAATTTAAAATGTTGTCAGTTGAAAGTGTAAATCTATGAAGACAGACACAAATAATTCTTGCCTTCCTTATGAAAAACATCTGTAATCTGAGCCATAAGTCCTGAGGCACTGGACTAAACAAAACAGAATATATGCTTTCTCTTAAGAACTGGAAGGTATTGTCTCACGAATAACCTTACACTGGGTTTGCAATATGCATGGTCTAGTACAGGGCTTCTTAACCTTTTTTGCTTATGACCTGTTTCATCCCCTCAAATTTTATGCTGCTCGGCATATTTAGGTATATAAAATAAACACAAAAGTCAAATACTTCTGAATAATAAATCATAAAGAAGCCTATTTTAAAACAATACTTTGATAAATGCAATTTTACCATTTTTTTGAAGAACAAAGAAAAATTACAAACTCACGTGATGGCAGTGCTTATTTGTTTTTACAGAAAGACTTAAATCTGGGCTGACTATTTGTTCCTGCAGGACACAGAGAACTTTTCGAAGTTGATCAATATAGAGATTTCATAATTGTCAATGCTGAGAATTCTACTTTACATAAATACATAGTACAAAATAAAGAAGTACTTTTAGAGCCATTTCAGATGTGCTTGGACATCCTGACCTAATCCCAAGTCAAAATTCACTTATTTTTAATGAAATTCAGTAGGCAGCCCAAAGATCAATTTTTAAAGCTAAACACTGCCAAGGAATATACTAATTTGATACTTTCATTCTAAGGAATGACTGTAGGAAATACTGAAAGTCTTTGTTTTCCACAATTAAACCAAAGTTTTGAATATGCAGTTAAAAGAAATAAACACTACAATTTAGAACAGCATAGTCTGGGCTGAGGTGTTTCAGGCAGAGTTAGTTGACATTGCGTGATGCGACAATATGTGTCGTACAAATTTCATATGTGTTTTTTCAGGACAAAGGCTAAAGTGAGTTTGTGTGATACAACACAGGAATGCTCTGCCAGAAACAACTCAGATTTCATTATGTGTTTGATTTTGAATTCACTGTTTTGTTTTTGCATCTTCAGAGCACTTTCCTGTTGCCAAGATTTTTGCAACCCCCACATTCAGTTTAAGATTTTGTTGTTAGTCAACATAACTAGATGGCACAGAAAAGATATAGATGCTTTAGGGAATGCATTACTTTGGAGTAGATTCCTTACTTTAATATTGTTTTTTGAAAGATTCTTGAACAAGAATCTTTGTCCGCAATTGGATCTAATTCATCTCCTTTTTAATTTTATGTGTTCATTGGTTCTGACAAAAATAGTCACTAGAAATATAAAGTATTCTGGACTCAATGCAGAATATTCTATACAATATAACAGAACTAAAAAAGGTGTCTCTTTATTTACAGCAATTTTTCAGAGTTAAGGTTTCAGCTAATGAGAAAAGGGGCAAAAATGAAATATGTAAATTAAAATATAATATGGAATCTGGAAAGATACCTGAAAGCTACATGCCCCAGCAGTTGGGACAAGTCTGCACTGATAATTTATTTCCAACAGCCAAGGTCACATAGAGGAGGGAAAGGGTTATTGATTGCCCCTATGGTGCTGGTACCTAAAGTCAAGGTAGGGGGCAGGCTGCCAGAGCATATCACTTTGGATGTCTTCGCCGGTGGGGAATGTGTGTTTGTATATGCTTAGAACCCACTTCCTCAAGTAAGTATTAGAAGGTAGAATTAACAGATAAAATTCTGCAGAGGTAAAATGAAAACTAAAATGCAATTTTGAAAAATGGAAAAGAATGGAATAAACTAATAAACCATATGAAGCCATTTTTTTTTTTAGGAGAACACTTTTCTAACTTAAAGCTGAAGATGGAATGAATTTCGTATTATGAGAGGTCAACAGTAGCTAAAATGATTTCCATTCTCTATCCCTTGAGAGTATAGTATCCAATTTCTAGGCGATAGATAGTCTACTAATTCATCCCCCATGTCTTACTTCCTTTAATTCCCATATCCATGTCACATTGGCAAGGAAGCTTCTTCAGAACACTGGAGTCAGGATACATCTTTTATATGTCTGTTGCAATAATCATTATCCATTACACCAGCACTTGCTTAGCATATGCCTGAAATCTCCTATGTCCACAAATATATACCCTTAGTAATAGCCCAGAGGAGATTTTAAATCATTAAATAGTGACCATGCAATTTCCAGAGTCTTAAGATGGAGACTTAGCTGAAAACGATGCTAACACAACATCTTCAAATTCTCAAGAATTCAGAATTGAGAGTCATAAAAGACAAGCATAGAAAATGATAAGGCAGTGCTATAAAACGCATCACAGACACCTAATTCTATTCAGAGTGTGGATGAAGGCATCCACACTGCTGGGAGGGTCAGTGTAAGCTGCACAGAGGTGAGCTCCTCACTGATACCCAAAGGACAGGAAGAGTATTCTCTTCAACTAGAGAGAGGAAAGCAGAGGTTTTGAAATTTGAGCAATAAAGTGAGCAGTGGAACTCAGAGATGCTTTGAATTGGAGTCTTTGTTTTATCTACAGAGTCACAGCTAGAGCATATTGTCACAAATTGAAATCTAAATTGCTTTAGATCACAAGTTCCCAAAGGGTAGGAACCATGTCTTTGGTGTGCTCTCTCAGAACTTCATGCCTCCTGCACTGTGCATGTGCAATTAATATTTAATAAAAATGAGTTGGTTGAGAACATTCGTGTTCCATATGTATGGGTATAACTTACTTCACTTTAATTACTATTGCTTTAATCATTATTAAGTAGTATTTCTTATGTAGCAGTTTGGTGCCTTATTAAGTATTCTGGCTGCCTGCATTTCTAGCCCTAAAATACAGGATAATACCACAGAATAACACTTCTTATTCAGGGTGAATGATTTTGTGATACTGCCTATATATGAGACTGAAGCAGTAGAATTTTGGAAGGACCTTTGTTTAGAGAGTACACAAATGCATGCTGGGAAAGACACTTGATACTAAAAAATATAAGGAATTCCCTGGCAGAAATTGGGAGTACATTAAGCAGTGACTTAAATGAAACCAGAAGGAGCTCTTTAGACAAGTGTTGTAAGGACTGGTTGTGTTCCTGCATTGATTATAGCATGCAGGTGGAAAACAATGATGACCCATATCAACTGGTGTACGAGTTTCAGAGTAGATTAGTCCAATGCACCAAGGTAAATCAGAAAACACCTGACTATCTGATAATCTCACCCGTACATCGCTGTAGATCTGTATGTCTCAGACCATCAATGGCAAGATTGCTCCAGGTTGCAAAAATCCTATTTTATCTCACTAAGAATAAAAGACAGCTACACCATCTGGACTAGAGGAACCCAAGATGGTAGTGAACTCTAGTACAGAGGAACTATATCAACCTTGTCAAAAGCTATAGCCAGGTAATACAGCAGAACTGAAGAACTGAGAAGGGGAATAAACAGAAAAGGTGAGAGAATATACTTCTTCATAAGCACCAGTGGGAAAAGTACTGATGAAATCAAGTTGATCAATTTTCTTTCTGTGATTCTGGTCAAAGCTCACCATGAAGAGGGAAATCTCTACAGATCAAGTATGAGACTAAGACTTTCAGTCAGGCACCCTTGTGCAACTTAATTCATAAAAAGTGGCACTAAATATTGTTTTCTCTTCTTCCATCCTTAGTACATCCTTTTGTGTATGAAACATTCAGAACAGTATTTAAAATACAATTCAAATTGAGTGATTCTCCCGTGCGAGTCCCTCCAATGACTTCCCATCAGCTAGCTCTATGTTTACTGCGGTGCAAGTGTCTCAAACACAGGATCACAGGGGACCAGATCATAAGCACGAAACATATGTTCTGAGATCAGAGGGGCCTTTCAAAATTAATGTGTGACCCATTTAAAGCGTGCTTATTCTCCTCTCTTCCAGACTTATGTTGCCATGTGGAAATGTGAACCACTAGTTGACATAATTTCTCCACACAATTTGAATATGGAAGTTTTCATGCAAAACTCTAATTTTGGAATATTGAGTCATATTTATAACAATACAGTTCATATCAAACAAAATGTGTGTGTATTTGTTTTTATGATCTCTAGTTGCCATTTTGCCTCATATGGCATAGAGTTTAGACAATCATACAATTGGTATCAGCTAAAGTTTTCTCATGATTGCTAATATAGGGGTTGATTTTAGGAAATGTAATCTGTATTGTGAAAATAAAATGACCAAGTTGCTATAACCTGTGCTGATTTGGAAACTACATGACTGGAACTATGGGGAATGAAGAAATGACAGACACACGTACAGAAAAGCTGGGATTGGGTGGGCCATGCAATCTGATTGAGACACACCAGCAGCCCAGAAACACAGCTGAAGGAGGAGCTGGGCTAGCTAGTCTCTATGCAGGGCCTCTGTAGGGGAGCAGTCTCATGCTGCAGTCATCCAGGAAGAGGAAATTGCAGTGGATACTATCTACACATACTGTCAACATCTGTACATGAATCATGGAAAACATTGTCATTGCTCTGAGCCCAATCCAGACCTTGCTTGGTATTTCCATGAGTCTGAGATATTGAGGTCCTGCTCATGTCAACAGTACACATTCATTCAGGATGTCATCTACTCTCCATACCAGGTCAAAGGGAGAAGTTTTATAATGAAGAATTCTACAGGCAGCTAGGATGGAAGACAAGAGAGAGATCATTGGGATGGTCAGTATGACAAAGTAACAGATTGACTTCTATGGAAATGGAAATATGTCAATAACTTTCTGAATCAATAAACTAACCGATGATATGACTTTGCCAGGCCTTCCCTGTGGCACCTAGAATTTTTCTTTTCTCTTTAGACAGCTTCTAGAAGTAATTGAATTCAGAGGAGTAATAGAATGCTATCATTTAGTGACAGAATCTTCAGCAGGTCATGTGGGTTTATGCGCCTTAGGAAACAGGTCTTTATATGAACATGGCACAAAAGTGCACTTCCTATGATGGTCCCCAAAATCATCCTATGGAATAGGAATGGCAAGCCGTGGGACCTCATGAATTTAGATATAATACTTAAAGAGTACTTGAAGTAAATCCCAAATGAGAGGCTCACTGGCAATAGCAAGTTCAGAAGCTTAGTGAGCAGGGAGGTTTGATCATAAACACCTTTAAAGAGGATGCATCATACAAGATCAATAACATATTGATGTAGGTGCTATTGATTTATTAATTCAGCAGGTGTTTATGGAGTGATAGACATGGGTCCGGGTCCTACAGCAGTGAAAACAAGCATTGCTCCTTGTAGATTTTACATTCAGTTGTGAAAACAGTAAGTCGACAAATAAATAATTTCAGGCAATACATAAGGTATATAAACAACCTCACTGCCTTCTACCACTTCAGTATTTTTCATTAATAAGACAATGGAATATCTTAGAATAGGGCTCCTGACCTCAGGCTTAGGAGATGGAAAGAAACCCGAAAGGAAATGGTCTCAGGGAATGGCCTCTCAGGCAGAAAGGTGGTGATGAGCCTTGGGTGTTCAAGACAGGAGAAGGAAGGAGGATGGTGCTCTGAGACAGGATCACAAGGTAGCTGGGGAAGGCCCTCAAGGAGGAGGTCCAGGCAGGATAGCGTGACTTTTGTCCTGCTTTTAATAAGCAGCCATTGGAATGTTATAGTCAGGGAAGTATTATGGTATGAACAATGTCTTTACGGGAGCATAGTGAATATTATGTGGAAATTGATTTTATAGACAAATGATAAAACAGTATAGACATTCTAAAAGGCAAATTTAATAGACCAGGCAGAAGATTAAATTGCCTTCAGTTGTGTTCCACAGGAAAGTACTGAAGCAGATAAATAAGTCAGATTGAAGGTATTTGAAAGTCAAGGTCAAGCTTTGCAAATTAATCCCTTTCTTGAAGAGAGCACTGAGGATCCTACAAGATTGATTCGATAGCAGAGAAATAATTTGTTTGCTTGCTTGTTGATTATCTGTTTTCCTCCACTGACCACATACATCACAAGAAACTTCGTCTTATTTCCCAGAACCGCATTACCACCACCACCACCACCGTAAGAAGACTAAACATCCTAAAAAGCAGGTAGTGTGCTAATTGGACTTAGAGTACACACTTATTAGCACAGACTAGGCTGTCAGCAGGTGATGAATGAGCTACATGAGTAAATAGATCAAAGAGCATGCATTAGATAAAACAAACTGGGACTAATAAAAAGATAGCACAACAATAGTAGGCAACAAGCTTGTGACAATAGCATGTACTTGAGGATTAAGGAACTAACCCAGAAAGAAAGAATATCTCTATAATTTGAAAGTCATCGAGACACTGTGGCAATAATGGTGGCCCTCAAACCTTAAAAGCTACCACTGAGAAAGAAATAAAGGATGTCTGCAATAGACATGGTAGTTTTTTGGTTACTTTTCTATGCTGTGATTTTTAAAAAATTAAAATAAAAAAATAAAAACTATGGCCAAGGCAACTCACAGAAGAAAGGGTTTATGTGGATTGACAGCTGCAGAGGGTCATGGGTGGGGAGCATGGCGGCAAGGTCCAGGTGTGGCAGCAGGATCTGGAAGCTGCGCAAACTAGCATTCTCAAACCACACCCCTAGTGACATTTTTCTTCCAGAAAGACCTTACCACCTAAACATCAAACAGTGCCACCAACTTGGTACCACATATTCCAATGCCAGAGACTATAGGGTGGGGGGCATTTCTCACTCAAACCACCACATGCAGATTAGCAAGTCTTATTTATTTCACTCTCTACCACTCGTGTACCCTGTCCAGTATACTACCCTGGTATGCTGAGCAGAAAACTGAGGACCACAATTCCCAGAAGCCCTTTCATCTAAAGTTCAGTAAGAATATAGTTTTGGCCAAAGAGTTGCATATATGTGACATTTGACAGCAGAGATGAAGTGGAGGCTCCACTGCCTACCTCTGCTGCTTTGTTGGTAAGCACAGCCATAGAGATATTTGGTTTTAAAGGAAGGAATTAAACAGTGATCTTGGGCTCTAGTCAATAGCTTCATGCATGTCAAGAGTCAGGGAGGGGACTTTTCATTTTCCTGATGCAAATTATAGCGTGTTCAACAGTGGTCCTAGGCCTACAATAGTAATGACTCCCTAATAATAGCAGTTAACTGGTGGTAATGACCACTTTCGGTCATGTCACCTTAGGATTTTGCTAGTATTGGTTGTCATGAAGAATCAGCAGCTTCTTGCCGGGCATATATGGTATGGCGGCCTCAGAAGCTATTCCTGGAACCTTAATATGTATTTTGGCTTTTTTAGTTCAGTGGCTAATTTAGTATGTCATTTAACAATGCCCTTACATAAACCCCTAGTGCTTAAATTACTTACTGTGCATGCTGATTTCTATAACTGAGCTGTGAGAGATGTGCCTATCTATGGATGTGAATCTAGGAGAGTAAAGGGAACACAAACTTGGAGGATAAGAACAGAGTGGAGACTGAAGGAAAAAGAGAAGACATATTTGTCCTAGAAGTGCAGAAATAGTTTTGCAATGTAAAAATTCCAATACATACACGCATGCATGTGCACACCATACACACACACACACACACACACACACACACACACACACACACACACACACCTTTCAGTGCATCTACAATACAAAAACTATAAGTAGATCAGCAAGCTGCAATCTGGGTACAGAAACAATGCCTGCATTTGCAATGCCTGCATTTGCAATGCCTGCATTTGCAATGCCTGCATTGCAAAGGGGCTCTGAAAATGCCAATACCCTGCAAGGAGGTGAGAATTTCCAATGGGATAGAAAGATTCATTGGGAAGTATTTCCACAGCAGTTTATAGATGCTCTGGATGCTCTGTCTGTGTCACTTGAACAAGGACACTAAGAGGCCCCCCCCCCCCCAAAAAAAAGAAAAAAGACCATGGACCCATTGGATGTGGTGGTTGCCTTGCTTTTCAGCCACACCACAGAGGCCAGTACCCATGTAATGCAGCAGAAATGCACAGAGCACATAACCACCAACAAGACACAGGACATCTGAATACAGTGCCACGTGTCAGTAAGCCCAGCACTTTAGAGACTGAGGCAAGATGATTATCATGTTTTTGAGGCCAGATTTGGTTGCATAACAAATAACAATCTAGAAAAGGCTATGTCATGAGACTCTTTTAGAGGGGGTGAGGGCAGACAGAAGAAGAAAAAAGTGGGAGAAAAAGAAGAGGGGGAGGAGAGGAGGGAAGGGGGAAAGAGGAGAGAAGAGGAGAGCAGAGGAGGGGCAGGAAGGAGAGGGGTCAGAGTATACATAATTCTGAACACTAAGTTTCATGTCAATAGGACAAAAAAGTAAATAAATAATGCCTTCCCAACAAATTTGAATGGACTAGGAAACTCCCATAGAATGAACTATTAGAAATTGTTTTCAAAGGGCTTGAGAGATCACTCAGCAGTTAAAAACACTTGCTGCTCTTCCAGAGGACACAGGTTAGAGTCCTATCACCCACATGGTGGTTCACATCCATTCTTCACTTCAGTTCCAGGATATCCCATGTCCTCTTCTGACCTCCCTGGGCACCAGGTATATACATGGTACAAACATGTGTATACACATATGTAGGCAAAACACCCATGTACATAAAATAAACAAATCTGAAAAGATGTTTTAAAGAACTTGTTTTCTAAATGGAATATCAGGATAATTTTCAGATTGATGGAACTGTCTTGGGGTTAGTAATATCCTGTGTTTCCTGATGGTTTTTGCAACTTCAAGCATTACACAAGAATGTGATGGAATAGCAGGAGAAGATGAATGAACATGAATCTGTGGTTTCCAAGTGTTTTTTTATTTATTTGTTTATGCATGTTTGTTTGTTTGTTTGACTTTATTTTTCCCCTAAGCATGTTTCACAAAGCACTGGAAAAAGACTGATCCGTGATGTACTTTTTACTTATGTTTTACAGTGTGTGCTGGGAGCCGACAAGTTGTCTCAGCAAGCAAAGGAGCTTGCCACCAAGTCTGCTGCCCTGAGTTTGATCCGTGGATCCCACACGGTGAGAGGAGAGAACAATATCTTACTAATTGTCGTCTGACATCCACACATTCACTGTAGCAAGGAGCATCCATATATATAAACACAAAATAAGTAAATAAATAAATGTAAAATATGTGGCCAATTAGCATCTTCATAACATACACAGCCCCCTCTCTATCCCATCGGTGGTCGTTACTTCTCTGAATGTTGTAACAAAATATCTGACCAAAGCAATTTAATCAAGGTGTGTGTTTATTTGGGCTCAAGGTTTGAAAGGATGCAGTGCATCATGGGAGGGAAGTCACGGAAGCAGGAAAGGGGAATTAACTGGTCACGTGGAGTCTGCTGTCACGTAGAGAGCAGTGAGGGCTGGCATCGCTGGCTTCATTTTCTCTTTTTATTCAGTCTAGACCAGGGTTGGTACCAAGCGCATTCAGGGTGGGTCTTTCCTCCTCCAGGCAATTAAACCTGTCTGGAAACTCTCTCACAGATATAACTGCCTGTGCTCAATGTCTACATAATCTGTAAAGTAATGTTGATAAAAACAAACAAACAAACAAACAAAAACCCTGTTAATATACTTAACACTCACAGGCCTTATCTCATGTAGAATGTTGTATAAACCACCTATTCAAACATCCTCCTGTGGCAAATACACCACCTACACAAATGGTTTTAAAAGAGAAAACACGCGGCCCTGAGGTTGATGTTTTCACCCCCAGTGACTCAGGTAAACGCTACAGGTCTCAATTTGCTGCAGGACACTCAGGTTCGGAACTCACTGTGTGGGTTAATTTTGTCTGCCCTTTTAGCTCTCTCTGATTGCTGCCATCAGAAATAATCTTAGTTTTTGTTTTTTCAACTAGACTTCTAATTAATAGGTTTCATGATGATAAGTTTCTGCATGCTTTATTTAGGTGTTCTTCCTCCTCTGGTCTTTTGTCTTGTCTCCTTGCCTACCCCTGTAGCATGAATCTTAAAAGGTCTTACCAATAGAAAACCCAGAACCAGATATTGGGGTAAATGCTGATAGATCAGAGAAGCAGAACAAGCCAACCTCACCTCGACAACTCCTCAGCCGATCCTGTTTCTACAAATCCTCAGACTGAAAGCCTCTGAGTCCTCACCCCTGAGTGTCTCAGTTGAACTACTGCTCAAAGCCTCTAGTTCCTGGTCCTTACACCTTATATACTTTGCTGCTTCCTGCCATCACTTCCTGAGATTAAATGCATGTGTCCTTTCCAAGCAAAGACATGAGATCTCACGTGCTGGGATTATAGGTGTGTGCCACCATGCCTGACTCTGTTCCCAGTGTGGCCTTTCACTCACAGAGATCCAGACGGATCTCTGCCTCCCAAGTGATAGGATTAAAGGCATGTGTGCCACCATTTTTTGGCCTCTATGTCTAATCTAGTGGCTGTTCTGTTCTCTGACCCCCAGATAAGTTTATTAGGGTACACAATATATCAACCACATACCCCATATAGTACCTTGGGCAGACCCCTTTCCACTTTCATACTACATGCATTCTATGACCATTCCCAGCACCTTCCCTGTTTCCATTTCTAGCTTCTTGACCTATGACCAATACTGTAGATTGATTTTTCTTTGGGCCTCCTGCTCACAAAAAAAATGACACAGAGACTTACTATTGATTATGAAAGGTTGGCCAATCATGTCTAGCTATTGGACTTTCAGCTTTTTATTAAGCCAATCAGAGTGACATTTTCACAGTATATAAAAAGATTATGCCATAACACATACTTATGCATACACACACATATATGTATACATACATATATATGCTAAACAATAGGATCTCCCTATGAAAGAGAACATGTGGCTTTTGTCCTTCTGATTCTGGGTTGCTTTGCTAAATGTAATAATTTCCAGATCTATCTGTTTTCCTGAGAATGTCATAATTTCATTTTTCCTTCCAAAATTTCATAGCGTATGTTACCACCAAACGAAACTGCCAGTGAATAAATGGGCTAATGAACGAAGCAGACAGTTCTCAAAAGAAGAAACCCAAATAAACATTTTTATGTGTACAAAATTCTTAGCTAGCAGAGAAACAAAAATCCAAACCACTCTGAGATTTCCAGCAAAAGGGGCTACAGCCTCAAGAAAACAAACAGTCACAAACACTAGCAAGGATGTGGGGAAGGGGGACCTTATTCACTGCCTGAGGTGGTGTGAACTGGTGTAGCCACTATGGAAATCAGTGTGGCAGTTTCTTAACGATACTCTATAAAGTTGCAGTCCATAGCCTGATGTGGTTGCAAAGACTTCTAGATAGAAATACCTACACTCTTCTAAAAGGAGGGGGGAAAGGAAAGTGTTTGCTGCTTTTGAGGAAGACCCAAGTTCTGTTCTCAGCACCCACACTGGGCGGCTCACAGCCAGTGGATCTGATGCCTTCTTCTGGCCTCTCTGAGAGCACCTATATGCATGTGTGCATACACAAGCATGCATATAATAGAAAATAAAAATTTTTTTTAATGAGGGAGAGAGATATTGCACCTGTGAATAAAGGAGAAATTCCTAGTAAAGATAAAGGCAAAGCCACAGAATGGCAAAAATTAACCATAAGCCAGTCAAAGTGAAGGAAGAGGGGAGGAAATAACTGACTCTCACTGCCTTCAGGAGGAACTGACCCTCCTGGCAATGTGATCTCCTGGATCTAATAACTGCAAGGCAACAACAATTGTTGTACTAAAGGCATCTGGTCTCTAATACTCCATTATGACAGCCCTAAGGAATTAAAAGGGGCAAGCATACCATTGATTGCATATTGCATAAGCCTTTTAAAGTTCTTTTCTGAGGGGAAAATAAGCAAACAAGTCTGAGAAGGAAACAGGCTTTACCCCCAGCTTACATTAAAAGATAATGAGAAGTTTGACACCATGACAGTCTTGGAACTGTATTTCTGTAGACCCCATGAGCTTAGTTTCCAGGCCTGTGTTATGGAAAAGTGAGAGTGGAGAAAGAAATATTAGCTCCCATTCTCTCAGGTTGGTATTGTAAGGTCCCAGTCCATCTTCCATAAGTTGCTGAAGCAGGTGGTTCCTACTGCAAAATAATGTAAACTCAGGGAAGAATGGGTGTGTGTGGGAAGTAGCAATCATAATAACAATAACAATAGCACCTTTGCTTCCAGAAAAGTGTCCCATCCTCGGCTGTATTCGGGCATTTTCTGTCAATGTGTAAGACAGTAACAACACTTTTTAGTATCTGCTTTGGCAGGTAGAGAATTAGAGACTCCAAGGAGCCATTAGATTTCAACAAATCCCCCAGGGCTCTGAATACGTTCAGTGTAACTGATACAGAGAATGTGGCCAGGGAATAGATAGCAGTGTGAGCAACCCAAGAAGCTCCCAGGAAATCCCAACTTGCTGCAGTTTGTGACGCTCTGGAATAAGGGTTTCCCTGTGTCCTCTCTGGCTCTATCCTTACAAGAAAATCCTGCAGAGAAGATGGCATCTGGCCTACTAACATTGGTCTTCCAAGTCAGAGCTTCTGGAGTTCCTTGGCCACAGCCTGTGTACCCTGAGTGCCACATTGGCTCTTGATGACAGCAGCCTAGGGTGAAAGCTTTAGGAGAAAGTGTGTGCAATGGCAACTTTAAATAGCAGACCCTAGTCCTACTGCTCACACTTCCCTGGAAATCCAGAATTGCAGACCCAACCTTCCAAAAGAAAGTGTGTTCTTCGGTGCTTAGCCTCTCTGAGAATCGTGTGTGTCCTACTCTACAAAGGAGTGTGACAAAGGAGTGTGACAACTGTTTCTGCCCTTTTTTTTTCTTTTTTCACACTCTGTTGCAGCATCTCAAAGTCATCCCCATTCTTATTGTCGCCTTCCTCTGAGAACAAGTCCTCTTGCCTCCTCTACTGCCCATGTGGGTTTCTGTCTTACAGTTTCCTGCTCAGCTGGCCTCAGTCGGCCATTCAACCCCATAATCAGATAGGTTTCTTTCTTATGGTTTCATTAACTCACCCATCAGCTTTAATCCCTTACCTTATGTGGCTCATTGGTCAAATGCTAGAAACACTAAGGTTGGAAGAAAACGCTGAGGGTGCCCTTGAATAATTCACTCTTTAGGGACAGAATTGCAGTAAAGCAGTTCAGGGGGTCTTAGCCCATGAGAATTTGATGTGGACAGAGAAGAAGCAGATCCTGTAACCTTTGCTTCAAGCAGGCTCCTCCTGTGGACCAGAGGTTTTTCAAGCCCAGACATGCATTGTGGTTTATGTAAAAGGGATGGAATTATTTGAATGGTTTAAGAAAGCTTACAGCCCTAGAAAGGCAGGAGCAGAGCCCATTCCTGAGAATGGGGAAACAGGACCATTTATCAGGATAATCATCTCTGATCACTTGGGATTCCATTTATCAGTTCATTTCGAGACAGATTACACAGAAAGTCTGGTTGTTTACCTTCAGCCCCACACCCACTTCTTTCCCAAGGAGCTCAGCTCGCCTTCTAGATGTCTCGGTCTCTGAATTGGGGAATAGGGATTTCCTCAAAAGGAAAATCTTTTAGGTGCTGACATGTGCATAAGAAGTGATGGCCAGGTGGAGCATGCAGCAGATGTCCATGAGAGGAACTGGACTTGGCAGTGAGGGTGGAGAAGACTCCTGGGAGGAAATGAACAAGAGTGAAAGCCACTAAGTGAAAAACAGTGTTAGTGTGCTGAGTGCAAGAGACACGGGAGGGAAGGGGAATGCTGGAGACAAAGGCAGGAAGTCTTAAGGACACTAAGTAGTGATGTTTTGGAAAGTGTCAGAGAAGGAGCCAGGGCAGCCAGGTTAGATCAAGGAAGGATGCTGTAGCCATCCACAGGATGTGACACCTGTGAGAAGGAAGATAAGGAAAAGCTCAAAGCAACAGAGTGCTTCCAGGCTGCATGACGCAGTGTGGGACAGGTGCAGAGAGGTGCAGTGTTTAGCAACTATTAGCATCACAGTAACAGAAGGTGGGATCGTGCCTTCCTGGGCTTGGTTAAGAACTCAGTGGCATATGGACCTGCATGGCACATGCTAGACCTGTTTCCTGCCTTTCCTCCACTTTCCTCCCCATGCTTATAAAATGCTAGATCAAAAAGATTGTAAAGATCATGTGTCCTACAGTGTTTGCACTTGGAATAGAAAGAAGAGAATAGAGAAGAGATGCAAAGGTGGATACAGGTATGAGGAGAGGACCAAACCTGAGTCCCCACAAGTTTTCAAGTGGGAGAGTGGGGAGAGACTAGAATTGATCAGCAAGATGAGAAAAAGCCCCCACCAGGTTTGCGTGTTTTGAGAATGAATTCAGTGCTAAGTTTGGATGACAGAAGAAAGCCATGGGTAGAGGAGTTTATGACTCTGTCCTTTCTACACTTTGCACTGAGTATGTGACCTGAATGGCCAGAACCGTGGTCATTATAACTGTGGTCCTGAGCTTAAAAGGGGTTACCAGGTCCTGTGCTCTGCTGTAAAGCATGCTTTCCCTTATCTTGTGCTCTTTCCCTGTGCTAGCCTAGTACTGTCCTCTCCTCATCTAAACCTTTGTGTTCAGCTGACTTCTGAAGATGTCCCTACTGAAGTCATGCAAAAGAAAGACAAGGAAAAAGGTTAAAGAGAAAAACCTTCGGGGAGCTTTTCATGCATGAAAAGTATTTCCCTCTGAACACCTGGGCTTTCTGGGATATAAATAGTTTCCAATTCCCTTCAAACTAGTCAGTGGGGGATCTGAGCATTTCTATGGTCTACAAGGCCAAGTCCAGCCTCAGCTTTCCTTAGCACACAGTGAGGAATCACAAAGCACAAAGGAAGCGTCCAGTTACATCTGCCACTAGACCCAGAGACTATGCATGTTTGTTTTTCCTTACTTATGGGTGTTTCAGATCTCACACCATCTGGTTTATTTAAAATTTAGCTGGTGAACATTTTTCTGGTTAAATATTTCTTAATTTCTTCTACTAATATGTAGTGTTTTTTGTGCACTCTGACTTTTCATGGCTTATTTTGTCTTTTGAATTTTCTGATGACCTTACTGAATGTGTACTACCCTTTTCATGTGACACCAAGCACAAACAGGCTGGATGTCTTCCCCAGGAACACGCATAGTTGCACAGTCAGAAGGAAAAAGATTCAATGACTCTGGGCTTTGAACACTCCTCTGTGTGTATTCTTGGAATTTTCCCTGCTCTAAGAGCAGATACTTATAGGACTATATACCAGGCTAATAGGTAGTGCAATTTGTAAGGATGCTCTTAAATGCTCACTTGTGCAGGGAATACATGAGCAGCTCAGTTTAGCCAGCGCCAATTGCAAGTGTTAGTGGCCCCCATAAAGCTGAGAGCTTCACTGAGCAATAATCAGGCACAGGCTCTTTCCTTCCTCTTCAAGCTTTTCAACTTGATAGAGTAAAACATGCTCAAGTGAGTGAGCTGACCTTCTGGAGTACTACAGCTCTGTGTTCATTATACTGATATTTTAAGAGTGTCTATGACCCAGACATATATCAAATGGTGAAATTAAATAGGATTTGCTTCCTACCATGTGTGACAAGATGGGAGAAATGGGAAGACATTAAGCTCAGTGAAATCATCCCAGTCTGACCTGTGTGTGACAAAATACCTGAGAAACTGTAAAGAATGAAGACTTCCTTTTGGCCCACGGTTTCTGAGACTTCAGTCCATGGTTGGCTGGTTTCATTGTTTTGGACCTGACATGGTAAGGTAGAACATCTTTAGTGGCA
This sequence comes from Peromyscus californicus insignis, assembly GCF_007827085.1. Taxonomy (NCBI): domain Eukaryota; kingdom Metazoa; phylum Chordata; class Mammalia; order Rodentia; family Cricetidae; genus Peromyscus; species Peromyscus californicus. The sequence goes on along the minus strand of NW_026294469.1, from coordinate 67,851,475 downwards.
GGACAGGAGAGGAGAGCTGCTGACGTGGAAGTCGGGAAGCAGAAGGGAACAGAAAGGGGACAAGGACAAGATAGACCCTTTACAAACATCCTTTAGTGATCTACAGCCTGGACTATACCCAACCTCCTCACTTCCATCACTTCCTAACACAGTCATCAAAATAGGATTCTATCAATGGGTTAACCATTGTTTGGATTAGAGTCCTTGTACTCCAACCACCTCTCAATTGCGCTACTAGCAGGGGACCAGGACTTCAACAGCTGAATCATCTCAGGACTTTTCATGGTTGTGATGATGTTGTCAACCTGCCGGGATCTAGGATCACCTGAAAGACAGGCCTCCTGGTACACATATGAGAAGTTTGTTGGTGGTAGTGGTATTGGGGTTATGTGTGTGTGTGTGTGTGTGTGTGTGTGTGTGTGTGTGTGTGTTGGATTAGCATATGGACAAGCCCTGAGTGTGTGTGTGTGTGGTGTGTGTGTGTGTGTGTGTGTGTGTGTGTGTGTGTGTGTGTTCTGTTCTTGCACACACTAGGACTCTGAACTATTAAACTCTTTCTTTTTTAAGTTGCTTTGTCAGAATATTTTACACTCAGCAACAAGACAAGAACCTAAGAAAATATTCAATCCTCAGTATCACAGAAGAATGGGCAAGGCATAACAACACTTATAAATGATATCTAAAATAATCAGTTATGGAAACAAAGACTCAAATAATGGTTGCCATGGACCAAGGGTAGGAGGAAATGAGAGTTATTGTACAAAATACTTCCAGTATACTTGTATACTTCAAGTATACAAGACAAATAAGCTACTCTATACAACAGTGTGTAAACAGTTACTGTGAGGAGCAGAGGAAGAAGCCCTGGGTGAATTGTGCTATTGACATGGACACAGATATGTCAAGGACCCTAGCAGCCGACCCATGAGGAAATGGCACAGCCTTCTCCCCAGGAGTATAACTCATAAGAATGGCAAAGCCTTCCTCTGGTCCATGAGTGGATATTGACAGTGTGTGCAGAAAATGTCCACCATAACCCCCTCCATGTTTATGTCCTAAAGACTGCGCCCCAACAGGGAATGTCCTGTACAGAGATAAACTGAACACGTCTCCTTAATCTGTTGTATATAATAACCCTGCTTCCTTATTTATCTGTGTGCAATAACCCTGAGTCCTTGTTCATCCATACACAATAACCTAGCCTGTCTGTTCAATTCCATATAATAAAAATGCTGAGCTTCCAGGGTACTCCATCAGAGAGCCCAGTCTACCTACCCAATCCTAGCTTTTCTGTCCATGTATCCATACACTACACCCTTTCTTTATTCCCCTACTCCATTGGCAATGCACTTCTAATATAGAATACTAGCTCCCATAGGGTTTGTTCTCAGCACTGGGAAAAACAAAAATAGAAAAGGTGGATCTCTTGGTAAGTGTTCTTATCATAGTAAAATAAGTAAATAAGAAGTTAAGCACCATAGAATGGAAAATGTGATACCAATGACTTCAATTTGTAAACAGAGAAACTAGACGTAGAAAAGCAAGGCCACTTGTCATTCCAGCCCCAGATCTGATTGGCAACAAGCAGCCCTGGGAGTGGAATGTGAACCTCTGTGCTCCTTTCCCTGTGGTGTTTCCATACACTGTATAGTACATGGCTGCAAAGGATAAGCCATAGTCATCGTCTTCATTATTCATTAATCAAATCAAAGGAAAACCTAGGTTAAACAAATAACAAATAAAAACCAGCTCTGAAGCCACCACTCCAAAGCTGGCTTGTATCTAAGGACCCCTGAACCTAGGTTCTGAATCAGAACTGATTCAAGAACTCACATTTCAAGGCTGGTCTTTTAGAACATCTCATCATCTTTGCAAGGACATTTCCAGATAACCAGGCATACATGCTCAGTGCCAGCTAGAAGCCCAAAGCCCAGTCCTACCTGCCTGAGATGGCTCAAAGCAGCTTTTTGTCATGATTAATTAATGTACATATATACGTTACATCTCACTTGTGTCTGCTGTAGATGTTTGACTAGACAATGGCCTATCATGTAGTGACTCAGGGAGCAGCTTTTTCTAAAATGTGCCCATGCTACTGTGTCTAGAACATCATAGAGAATATATTTGTGATTTTTAAAAGCTTTTTGCAATTTTTAAGATTCACCTCGTAAAATTTAAACTTTCAGAGGAGAATGTGATCTACTTGGAAGACCAGAGGCTAAAGAGAAATGGTAGATAACAATGAAAAGGAACATATAGAAAGAGCCCAGATTAAATACACAGACTTTATTCATTATCAACATTTTTCCAGCAGTGTCAGGCATTTAATTTTTAATATTTTTATTTTTAAAATTTTTCTTTTTTAAATTTTTTAAATTTTCATTTATTCTTCTATAATACAATAAACCTCAACCACTGCTTCCCTTCCCTCTACTCTTCCCAGCTTCCCCTCTTCTTTCCCAGATCCAACCCCAACCCTTCCATGCCCCCGCCCCCAGAAAAGAGCTGGCCTCCCAGGAACATCAATCCAACATGACACAAGATACAATAAGACCAGGCACAATCCCTCACATAAAGGCTGGGTGAGGCAACCCAGGAGGGGGAAAAGGGTCCCAAGAGCAGGCAAAGGAGTCAGAAACACCCCCGACTCCCACTGTGAGGAGTCTCCCCAAAACATCAAGTTAACAGCTATAACATATATGTAGAACACTTAGCACAGACCCATGCAGGCTCTAGGATTATCACTTCAGTTTCTGTGAGTCCCCATAACTCCTGAGGTGATTCCATGAGCCATGCTCTCCTGGTGTCCTTGACCCCTCTGGCTCCCACAATTCTTCCTCCCCCTCTTCTGTTTGGTTCATTTTGATCATATTATTTTCTCTCTCCCCAATTCCTCTTATATCCCCACCCACCTACCCACAGACCCAACTTCATGTTCTTTATCTATTAAAGAGAGAGACACAGAGACAGAAGAAAGAAAGAAAGAAAGAAAGAAAGAAAGAAAGAAAGAAAGAAAGAAAGAAAGAAAGAAAGGAAGGAAGAAAGAAAGGAAGGAAGAAAGAAGGGAGGGAGGGAGGGAGGGAGGGAGGAAGGAAGGAAGGAAGGAAGGAAGGAAGGAAAAGAAAGAAAGAAAGAAAGAAAGAGAGGAAGAGAGAGAGAGAGAAAGAAAGAGAACACAAGCTGGGCGGTGGTGGTGCACGCCTTTAATCTCATCACTCAGGAGGCAGAGACAGGTGGATCTCTGTGAGTTCAAGGTCAGCCTGGTCTACAAAGCGAGTTCCAGGAAAGGCACAAAGCTACACAAAGAAACCCTGTCTTGAAAAACCAAAAAAAAAAAAAAAAAAAGAAAAGAAAGAGAACACAGAGTCCATTTCATGTTGGCTAACTCACCATTTAGGTGATCAGATGACTTAAGAGAATTCACAGAACTACTGAAATAGATCACTGTGCTGTGATTATTTGTGTGTGCTCTACACCAATGCTTACTACTGAATAAGCTCCAGACTAGCAACAGATACTCTATTCACATTAACCCCAAAATTCCAAAAGTAATTCAGATCTACACTGCACTTAAGTTATCTAAAATACACAAGAGAGAACAAGTTCAGGGAGAGGAAAAAATAACAGAGTTGGTTAGATTTTTCTAAGATGTTTCCATTCTTTGGTATATATCACATAAATGTTAATAATATGTTTATGAATGATCAAACAGATCAAACAGATTTAGTTATGGAATCAGCCTTGGTGCCTTCCCACACATGAATGGATTTTTAAAATGTGGCATATGTAAATAACAGAGTGCTATCCCACCATAAAGGTGTAAGAAGATGAATGGCATAGTGAAATAAATTAGACTTAGAACAAAAAAAAATAACATATTTTCTCTTACAGATGGAATCCAAGGGAAGACATGAAAGGATTAGGAACACTGTAAGAGAAGAGGGAGAAATCGGGGTGGGAGGAGCAAGAGTGTACAGAATGATGGGGATTACACATGATCAAAGCATGTAAAATGCATGTGAATATGTCACAACAAACATCATTATTCTCCATAACTAATATACATTAATAACAAAAGTAAGAACAATATTTGTATGGAATGAAAGAAGAGACAGGAGGGCCTCTGGGCTTAACAATTGATTCCCTGACTAAATCAGACCTTCAGGATTTGATCTAAGCAAACTTCTTCTACATAAGTATTATGGATCCAAAGCAAAATGTGAACACTGAAACAGAATTTCCCGTTTCCTAGAGTTTTAGTTTTCTCATCTATTTCCACAGTTTAGCGATCAGCCTTATAGTCCTTGAAAACGTTTTTTAGAACAGTAAGTTCCATTTCCAACCCCAGTGATTACAACTTCAAAGCCTGTAGCCTCTGCCAGGAAAAGAGGAAAGCATTCCTTCTCAAAGCACGTGCAGCAGCCTGACAATAATCCAATAGAAAACCTATTAGCTGGGTCTCTATGACACTCCTGGTATCCATGGGACCCACATTTCTTTAATGTAGATAATAAATACTGACCATTTCCTTCCTCAATTGCTTCCAATATGGTTTCACCTCTAGGACTGTTCTACTAACTTTTTGATGCTATGTTTTTTCATGAATGCTGAATCACTCCCTAGTCTTTGCCATGAAGCAAGTATGGTCCCACTCAGTGAAACAGATCAATATGCTTATGTTAGCCAGTTGCAATTATCTACTGAGCTGTCGCTGTAGATTGCAACTGCAGGCCTAAAGCTGACCAAGCAAATTTTCAGTCATGGGTCAGCTGTTAAATACTGATAGGTAGAGAGGGAACAGAAGACAAGGTTAGTGGCCTCTGGAATCTCTGTGTATATCTCTGAATAACTTTGTTTACGTTAATGTCAGACCAGGTCAGAAGGTTGAATAAAAATTCAAGTGTCCTAGCTCATCCCTCATGCTCCTCTTCCCTCAGCTCTGCTGTTACTGTCAACAACAACAATTTAGATGTGACTTTTAGTAGGTAAATCCACTAAAAGGCAAATCCACCTGAGATTAAAGATTTCGAGCAGGCATCCTATACACACATCCAAAGCCAGCTCTCAGTGTCCTTTATTAACAGTCTACTAACGAGTCAAACCATATCTCTGTTCACTGTGTGCTATCTAAACCTTTGTAGAATATAATCTACAAAAATGCATAACTCAAAGTTGACCTTAGAGTTTATCTATACATTTTATATATAATAGGTGTGTGTGTAAAATTTTTTGAAACAACAAATTTACTTGTTCCTATCCCCTTGGGTCTAAAGTTTTTCTCTACAATTCCTTTTGCTGTATTTTCACCTTCTCCAGGGCCCTTGTTATATCTTAATTCTTCTTCACAAATTTTCTTGGGCTGTACTTGACTGTGCTGACTGATGTCAAGCAGAGTCCATTGAAGCTAAAGGTCTTTAACTTTTGTCTTAGAAAATGCTAACACTTTAAGAAAATTTAAAGATAATCTAAACACTCCATTTTGTAGACAAATTCAAAACTTAAAACCAAAGAGAATATAATTGGACCTTGGTATTGGATGAGTGAGGTTAGATCCAGGACACCTCACCTAAGGATACCAAAATCCACAACGTTCAAGTCAATACAGTACCTTAGCCTTTGTATATAACCTACAGACACCCTCTGCATGCTTTTGATCATCTGGACTACTGACAATACTTAATACGATGGTTGTAAGTGCTGTGAAAATAGTTGTTACACTGAGTGTTTTAGAGAGTCATTGCTAGGGAGAAAGGTCTGCATATGCTCAGGAGTACTTTTTTCTATAAATACTTCCCATCTGTCGCTGGTTAAAACAGCAAATGTGGAACCTGCAGAAATTAAGGACCATGTATGTGCACATCACTAGTTGAAGTTTGCATTGTTCATCACACCCAGAACTAGAGCCAACCTTAGACTTTTGTGACCCATCTCTGGCATAATTTGATCTTGGCTGCACCAAAGAAACTGTCATTTCCAAAAGTTAAGTGCCAGCTGCTCCATAGATACCAGGAAGGTTCCATCCTGACAGTAAATACTGTTTGCTGACACATTTGTTCTCTGATGTAAAATTTTGAGCTCTAAGCAATAAAACTGTAAAAATCAATGCTGGGTAATTTTTAAAGTGGTTGCATCTTCTTTTTGTTTCATGTTTAATGAAAAATTAAAGTCACCTCAGATTTGTGGTGATTTGTCTTAAACTAACAAAAAAACCTGGATAGCTATTAAATATCTCACAAACTGTAAAAAACTCAACAGTCACTCACAATCAATAGCCTTCCTGGGGGATAGTTTCCATTACCGGTTCCACAAAATGTGATGAAAAATTAGAAGAACATGAGATCACAGTTGGGCATCAGGAAATTTTAAAGGGGCATTCATTTAATTATGAGAAGAAGTTCCCAAAATCTACTGATGATATCATCTAACCACTATTCTCTGAAAGAATGTGTCATAAGAGACATATACAGGATCTTGTCCTTGTCAACACATACTAACTCAGGAGGAGCACACTAAGTAACAAGACAAGATGCTGACAACTTAACATAACAAATGGTTAGGTAGGTCTTCCACTCATCTGAGCAGAAAAGACTAGCTGTGTTCTTCACCAATTCGCCATTATCTTCTCTCCATCCTGAAGATGCAGTCAAATGATGTCTTCACGTTTCCCTCGCACTGGGCCTCCACCTTTTGGCTGAGATGTAAGCCAGTAGAATTCAATCTAAATAATTTGTCCTGTCATAACTCTCACACTTGGTCACTGAAGATGCCTACATGTTTCTTTCTGTGTTTTTCCACCTTCTGCATGATGGTCCTGACAGAATAGTCTTAGCTACCACGGGTAGAGTCATCATTAACCTAAAACCCTGAATGAATGACTGTCAAAAAGTCACCCTACTGATCTTGACACCAGTCTTAGACAGTGTTTAATGTGCCCAGTCCATATTATGGAAATATGAATATAGAAAGCAGATTACTAAAGTTATGAGTAAATTAATGATCTGTTGGTGGTTTTTAAAAGACAGTAAGGACAGACTCACATATTTACATTTACATTACTGTAAAATAACTTATTACCCTTGAAATGGGAATAGACCGCTTTTTAATCTTTTTCAAAAGATTTTATTTGGTGTTCTGCCTGCATGTCTCTCTGTGTGAGGGTGCCAGATGCCCTGGAACTGGAGTTACAGACAGTTGTGAACTGCCCTGTTTGTTCTGGGAATTGAACCTGGGTCTTCTAGAAGAGCAGCCAGTGCTCTTAACCACTGAGCCATCTCTCCAGTCCAATGCTTTTAATCTCAACATTTTCAGGTAATGCATATTAAACTCCCACAGTCCTTTTATTTTGTTTTCATAGTAACTTTAGAAAAAACTCGTGTAAACACCATCTCCAGTCTTGATTGTGATTGGCTACGATTAAGCTCAACAAAAGACAGGAAGCCACGCTCAGTGACCTACTAGAATAAGACTTCAGTAGGAAGTTCTCATGAGAACTCTCTGTGGCTACCAGACTTTACCAGGGGGTTGTTCTGAGCTCCTCGGAGCAGAAGAGCACAGAAAAGTGGTCCCAACAGCATGCGATTGTAAGATGCCTTGCCTAGAATTAGATGTTTTAAGCTAACCTCAGTTCTTTTTCACTTTAGCTGCAGAGGAGCCATTGTCTATGAGGGTGATAAACAACAACTTTTGTTAATTCATAATCTAGCAAACCCTCCAATTTTCCACTTTATTTAATAACACCACCATAATGTTTTCAATTTTTAATTTGGATTTCTACTTAGAACCTATTTTTTCAGCTTTACGCTATCACTATTTCATGATTCATTTTCAGTTTTCATCATTTCAGCCACCTGATGAACTCCTCAAAGACTGGAAAATTTTCCTAATTGACTTTAGTCCAAATATTTAATTAATTAATGTAACAGAGAAGATGCCCTAATAGGCACATAATTACATTTTGCTAAATACTTATTATGTCCTGAATCCTATGCTAACTATTCTATATTTATTATTTATTCTTTAAAAGCACACATTTGTAGATTATTTTTAGTACCACACAACATATCTTCATATGTCTTAGAGAGGTTAGTAATCTGTCTTTGATTGTATTATTTGGTGGTGGGTTCAAAATCCGAAATATCTTGTCTGAATTCCAAACTTAAAATTTTGATTATTATAGTGAGTTTAGAATGATAATAAAAATTAAACATCCCTTAATCCATTTGTTGCCCTCTAGGTGGAAACATTTTTTTCTCAATTTTCCTAATTCCAAAGATCCAGGAGGGTCACCTTCTGTATGTTTAAAACATTTGCACTCTCCAGTGATAGTCAAACCTCTTTGTCATATACATCATAGATGTCTCTCATCATCTGATTAGCTGTAGGAAATAGCTACTTCAACACAACTTTTCTTTATGTGAGTCTATTAGATTTAGGGAAAATAAATAATATGTTCTATATGGAAATGTATTATACAACACATTTGGTTAGATGATGGTAGAGTGCTCAACACATATGTATATATACATATATAAGCTATCTAGGGAAGTATATGTACTATATTTAAATGTATTATACAACATATATATGTGTGTGTATATACATATATTCTCTTATTTGATCACCTTATGGTCTTCTTGTCTAATGCCTTGCCTTTATTTTCTGCCTCCGTCCTCCATAGTCTCCCCTTTCTCTCCCTCTCTCCCACCCCTTTCCCTTCTGCTAGTCCTATTTCAAATATATACCTAGCAAAGATATTTTTTACCTGTCCTGTAGATTGTCTCTCCACCCAATTATTTGTTTGCTTTGCTCTACAAAGGCTTTTTAATGGCATGCACTCCCATTTATCAATGTTTGGCATTAAGTCCTGAGTGATGGAGCTCTTTCCTGAAAATCCTTGCCTACATCTCTGTCTTTAAGTATTTTCCCAATGTTTTTCACTAACAGTTTCAGAGTTTCAGGTTTTTCACACCTTTGGAGTTGACTTTCATGTAGGGTAAGAGATAGGGATCTAGTTTCAGTGTGTATGGATTCTCCCAGTATTGTTTTTGCAATTTTTTTTTTTTTTTTGGTTTTTCGAGACAAGGTTTCTCTGTGTAGCTTTGCACCTTTCCTAGAACTCACTCTGTAGCCCAGGCTGGCCTCGAACTCATAGAGATCCGCCTGGCTCTGCCTCCTGAGTGCTGGAATTAAAGGCGTGCACCATTACCGCCCGGCTGTTTTTGCAATCTTTGCATATGATTGTTTTGGTTATTCTTTAAAAAATTATTAAGTGTGGGTTTCATTCTCCAACTTTATTTTTTTTCTCTCTGGCCCATTCTTAGCAGGGTTTGGTAGAGTGCTTGACAAATTAATTTGAATTTGTTTTGTTACAAATTAATAGTAGTGAAAATCATTCTGATACATCAAATTATCAATTCAATAAATAATCACCTATTATAGATTCTTTCTTAATAAAAGGTCAAATGTGACATATTTAATTCTTTTGTTGTTGTTGTTGTTGTTTTACATGGTGGATTGACAGTAAACTACATGAAAGTAAAGTCGGGCTTACTAAAGGTAAAGGTTTTATGAAGTTGACTGAATATGTAGAAACACAAGAAGTACTCAGAAGTGCTGGCCTTCATCCTGTAGACAACATTGAGAGCTTGTTTTGTAGAGGAAAATGCCAAGAACAAAGTACTGATGCTCTAGTTTATTTTCTGGTGCTGTAATAAAGACTGTAACCAAAAGCAACATGTCATAGTCCATTGAGAAAGAAACCAAGGCAGGAACTCAAGACAAGAACCTGGAGGCTAGAACAGAAGCAGAAGCCATGGAGAAACACTGCCTCCTGGCTTGCTCACTGTGGCTTCTTTAGACTGTTTTCTTATACAACCGATGACCATCTATAAAAATCATGGTGGCCTGAACAATTGCATGTCAATCATCAATCAATAAAATGCTCTCATAGACTTGCCTAAAGATCAATCTGATGAGGAAAACCTCAGTTGAGATTTTCTTATCCAAGATGACTCTAGTATGTGCCAATTTGACAAAAATGTAACCAGCACAACTGACTTGGCATCATTTATCTGATGGAAGGATCCAGAATGTAGTAACATTGAAAACCCTGGACAGGGTAGTGGGGACCCATTTTAATCTGCTTGTATATAAAGAAAACTAATAGGCAATTTATTATGTGCTAATGAATAATAAGTTTATTAAATTCCAAGTATGGCTTAAAAATTAATATATGTAGTCTCATGTTAATTCTTTCAAAGAAGGAAAGGCAAGCTAATCATTATCACAATGTCATTGATGGATAATTTAAATTTCAGAGAGCTCATGCAGTAGAAACATAAATGTAAGAGTTAACAATAGTAATAATTCAAAGGAATTTTGAATGCAAGATACACATGTAGAAGTTAAGTATCTTTTCAAGCTTTCTATCCTGTGATACCAGAAAATTGAGAGTTGTCACTTATTGGTGAAAGCTAGAAAGAAAAATCTGTTTTCCATTTATTTACTATACACACTAGGTTAATTTTCTGGGTAACTACTCCAATAACTATATTTCTTCTCTTCTGAACAAACTCAATTTTATCATACTCATCTGCAAATGAACTTTGTTTGTAAATATCCAATGTACCATCTAACAGCAATAATTTTCTAGCATCAAGAATAAAAGAACCATTGTATTTTCCTTTCCTAGTTGAATATTCATGGAGAGTTTGACTAACAAATGTAAGTTACAAATTTTAGTAGATATAATTTAGTATGAGGAATAAAAAGAATTAAAGACATTGTGGAGAGTTTGTAAGATTATTGTTGTTTCTATTGTTTTGTAAAATGCTATTGCAAGTTTAGAATCTAAATTGTAATTCATTATTTTCCCTTACCAAGTTTTTCTAAACTTTTTGTGTATGTTTCATTTTGCAAAACAAATCTGGGTATGTATTAAATATCATTACTGTTGCTTTTTTTTTAAAAGAATCTTTATTTTGGTTTATAAATGTAATATCCCTCTGTCTTCAACAAGAGTCATTTTTGTATTTGGAAAATGTCCAGATGTCACCATAGTACTGGAAATAGATTTTACAGTATCTCTGATATAGTACTAAAACTGAGGGGAAAAAGTAGTAATTCCAGTACTCAGAAGACTGAGGCAGGAGGATCATGAGTTTAATGCCACAATGAACTACATAAGATCCTGTATAAATAATGAGTGAAATAAAAAGTTCTTGACATTTTGATCTTATCTATCCAGCCTCAATTACCTTTCTTCCATTTGGGGACATGGAAAAAGAATAAAGTATGTATTTCCCATTGCTCCATGTTCTTTCTACTTGAAGTTAAATTTCTTTGACATGTGTTTTAGGTTGCCTGTGTTGTTGCACATATTTTCTTATCTATGACCACATTTTGCATTTGTAGTAGGCCCGATGGGTAAGCAAGCAATACGCACAGATAGGTTCCTGGTTCAAGGGTATTTCCTAAAATCATATAAAGGCACATTGGTAAATCTGGGGTCTCCTGCTCATCTTCTTTATCTTTTTCCTAAACCAGGCAGCCCCTGAGGCTGGACTAATATTTACCTCAATTAAAGACTGTGGGCAGATAACAAAGAGCCCACATAACTGGACTGATTGACTTAGTTGGTGCTAATGAGTATAGTGCTGCCTTTAAGGCCACAGGGTAGAATAGTGGGGGTAGATTTCTATTGTACACTGGAACCTGATTAAGGGTTCTTCTTTATAAGCACTACTGGGCAAAGAAATGTAGATGTTCCCTAACAGCTTTCCTTGACTGTTTAGTCGTCCAGATTCAACCTGTTATTCAATATTCAATTAGTTCCATCTTCTCCCCCAACATTTCCTTGAATGTGCCAAGAGTATTTCCTTCATTGATAGACTTCCATAAGCCATAGATGACTCCTTCATATGCCTAAGTCAGATCCCATCATTCACTGTTATGTTTTTGTATTTCCTCAATTAAAATGAAAGGCAAAGACCTATACTTTTGTTTCTTTAATATTTGTGATCTATCTACTCTCATTTTCTCCTATTCACAGAAACAAACAATATGAGGATTTTGCAATCTTAAAAAACATAATGTGCATGTTTCTCATAAATATATTTGAATTTATCCATCTAATGAAATGTTCCTTTTAAAGAAGTCTTTTTGATGACTCCACATATTGCTACTTTTAGTGAATAGTAACTCTCCCAGAGAAGGCCATCATAAATTTAGGAGGTAGGAAGCTGCTGCTCACCTGAATTAATGCTGAATGATTTTACCTCTCCTGTACTTGCTCATCATTAACAGATCTATTTCCAGAATTAAGTATAGCATTGGGGATTGTAAGGACAAGGCAAATGAACAGCTAGAATATGTACATAGCCAGACAAGGAACATTCTTTCTTTCTTCATTACTTGTGTAGAATAGACCTTTGCTCTCTAGAGCCTATATAGCCATAGGGATTGCATCAGAATGCCTCAAGTTGCCATGGCTCACTCTGGATCCCCTGGTTCCAGCTCTGGTTGAGCACTATCTGGGAATTATTTATCCTTCTTTGTCTCAAGTCCTCGCACAATGTCTTAACTAGCAAATCACATATCAGTTTCCTAACCCTCCATAGTCTTCTTTTGTATTGCTATGAGTTCAGAGAATGGACTGAGCAGAGTGTGTTTGAGAAACTAGGGAAGGTTTCAGTCACCTTCACAGGAACTTTCATAGATAAGGATACAGAAGCAGATAAAAATGATGGACTTCACAGAGCACTGTGTTCTCAAAATATTGATTCTTCATGTATCAGCCATCAACAAGGAGATTGTAATGTGTTCAGTAATTACAGCACTAAATAAATCCAGATAATTTATATGAAAATTATCTAAGCAGGAATTTGTCTCCCATTTGTACAAGTATCCCCACATAAAGACTAGCATGTATTTGAAAGAGGGCAATGTGGCATGCTGCAAAGGGCACTGAGTTATGTGGCCTTTGACATAAGGTAAACTTTCCATGCCTGATTGTTTCCTCATCTTTAGAACAAAATTAATATTTGTCGTATCTCTCTTAAAACGAAGAAGAAAATCATAAGATGAAATACATGTGATGCTTTGAAAAACACTAGAACAAATGCCATGAATTATAGTCTAATTTGGTTATTGGCATTTAAGCAAAATGAAATTACCTCAAGGTGTATGTGACACTCATGTGGGTCACTTGTCAATTGTCTTTCTCCCAAAACCAGATCTTGTGAATGAGAATGCACCTAGTAGGTGTAATAAAGTGTAACAAAAGATCGGTCTCTTTCCTTCTTTCTTTCTTTAACCTCTCAGGATTTTGTATCAAGAAACATCCAGAAAAAAAATCAACTTGAAATTAAGTACTTGGAGCAACTCTTTCTTTAATGTGATAAGAAATATATTTCAATTATAATTGTTTCTCAATGACTGATGTAGGAAGAAAAATTGATTCATAAAATGTGATAGATGAGTAAAGTTGCAAACCAACAATGTCTTGGAATTTATTCATTAATTAACTTAGTAATTTAATACCAAGATTGTATCCAGGTCATTTAGAAAATGACTCCTCTTTCTTGTGATTTAGATGCACTAGTTAATTGGTTTTTCTGCCTGGCTGATTGTCAATGGTAAAGCCTACATCACCTCTAACTAACATGTCCATAAACAGAGCAAAGTTACCAGTTTAATCAGCTTGACTTGGTGAGTAATACAGAGGAACCAACCTTGGTGCATATGCCTCCTTATGTTTGTTTATGGGCTACCATCTTGGGAAGTACCAGGCTGTGGTTATCTATACAATACTCACTCTGCTGAGTGATGTAGAATATGTGCCCACTCAATTGTTCGACTGAATTTCTAGTTGTCTAATGGAATTGAATGGTTGATGAACTTCGATTGGTAGATCCCATAATGATATGGAAACAGAGTCATTTTCTTTTCTCATAAACTTGCTTTTCTTTCCCTGAGAAGGTTAATGATTAGTTTTAATTACCCTTACACAAATAATTGACCTATGCTGGTATAAAAAGGGGCTGCTTTAGGAGCTAAGAGATCTGTACCTCTGTCTAGTATCCTTTTTCTAGCTAACTAATTACATGATAAAAGGAAATGTATTTAAACTTCACACCCTACCTTCTTTCTCCAGAGTACCTTCTATCAAACAGTAACCTTCTATCACACCTTACTTCCAGTGTCAATAATAACACTTGCAAACAGAACTTTAATCCAACAGTCTTCAAATTTGTGTGTCATAAAAACTGATGGCATATTCCTACTGATCTTGTTTGCTGTAGAATCCTTGCTTACACAGACTTCGATTGTGTAAGTTCCTGTAACTATGTGTAACTCCCATCTGAAAAGGACAAAATACATTAGCAAGGGATTCCAAGGGAATTGACACTTAAGCTTCATAGTAGACTGTGGGTATAAATTAGCCTAGTGAAAATGTGAGCTGTAGAGTGTAGATTTCCCTCTGCTCACAGTCCTTCAGAGGCAGAACCAGGAGGAAAATCATGTAGATTTGAGAAATTATAAATACTTCCTGCGAAGAGTTTCTTCATTTACCTGGGATGTAAACTAGGAGAAGAAATGTGGAAATGGATGGAGTTGGGTAATTAAGTAGTATGTAGGATGTGGTGTCTATCTCATTTATTTCTAAGGAATGTAGCAATGAGATCTAAGCCAGAAACCCAATCAAGCTTTCTACCCCTGGACTATATCTCCTGCCCCCAATATTTACTTAAAGACTGGTAAGTTCCACTATTTTCCAAGACCTAGTAAGTGATGTCACAGCAATCTCTGGGAGAAGTGCTGAGGGCCTAAATGGAAGCAGTCAGGAGGATATGGAAAACGAATTATTTTATTTGGCATGGCTCTACCTGAGAAACCAAAGACATGAGTCTCCACCTTGGTTTTCACAGGGTAGCACTGTTCTCCCTGTGCTAATTTGGGATTGTGGTAAGGTAGAGTGTATTTTATTTTATTTATTTCTTAACTAACAGTAACAAAACATGTCAGAGCTTCACACCAATTAATGAGCCCCTGCAGGCTAGGCTGGAGTTCTGTTAGGCAAACACTGCAAGAGGTGTGTTGACAAAGCAGTCAAAGGGAGACTCCAGGGCCCACAGTTCATTCCTCAGTGGCACATGTCTGCTGGTTTCCTTGCTCTGCAGCCACCCATCTCATGGATGTGTGTTCCAAGAACTTGCTTGATCCTCTGGCTTTTAGTACCACCCAAGTGTTCTCTCAACACAAAATACACAAGGCATAAAGCAAAGAGTGTATCCAGAGGGAGGCAGTTTTCTGGATCCCCAGTCTGCTCACTTAGCAGCTCAGTAGTTACGAGTGAGTCCCGTAAATATCTCGGCTTCTTCATTCACAATAAATGGGAATATTACATACATATAGTACAGATTTTAAATCAGAAGCTAGCAGCACAGCTTGGTGATACAGACTTTGTCTCCATGTATAAAGCCAGAGGCTGTATCCTCAGCACCCACACAAATTAATTAATTAAGTAAGTAAGTAATTACAGACAATCTCCACAGCTATTACAGAGAGTTGGAGGGAAAAAGATTATTGTGTGGGTCCAGGAGAAGATGGCATGGGTTTGTTTGTTGTTGTTGCTGCTGCTGTTGATTTATTGAGAACATTTTTAAAGAAGTGTATTTTTTAAAATTTGCAGGAAAATTGATGGACTCAGGATGTACAATGTTAAGTGAGGTTACACAATCTCAGAAAGAAGTAAACCACATGTTCTCTCTCATATGCAGAGTCTAGCCAATAATATATGTCAAACAAATGTGCATAGGGGTATAGTGTAACATGAAGGAAAGACTAAGAAAGGCTGAATGTAATGGAGCAAATCTGGTGGGAATTTTATCAGTTGAGGTGGCCTCTTCCAAAATGACTCTAGCTTGTATCGAGTTGACATAAAATTAGCCAGCATTGAGACTATGATTCAAATACACTCTTTTCATGTATTATCACTAATAATCTTGAAGTCCACTCAGTAAAATTCTCTCTAATTAGTGACAATGCCCATTCAACACTAAGGACACTTCCTTCCTAAACAGCTCTCATGTGATAGGAATGAATCTGGGATACTACACAAACTCAAACACTGTGCTACCTCATCAATCCGAGTTCCACTTACAGCATGAGATGAGAAGAGTTTCCCTGGCTCTGTGGAGTCCTCCTCAGCTGTCTTAGTCGGGGTTTGTATTGCTGTGAAGAGATATTGTGACCACAGCAGCTCTTATGAAGGAAAAACCTTTTACTGGGTCTGGCTTACAGTTCAGAAGTTTAGTCCATTATTATCATGGCAGACATGATGGCATGCAGGCAGACATGGTGCTGGAACAGAAACTGAGAGTCCTACATCTTCACTGGCAAGCAACAGGAAGTGAACTGAGACATTGGGCATGGCTTGAGCGTATATGAGATCTCAAAGTCCATGTCCAAAGCGACATACTTCCCCCAACAAGGTTATATGTACTCCAACAAAGCCACATCTCTAACAGAGCCACTCCTTATGAGCTTATGGAGGTCAATTACATTCAAACTACCACAACAGTGTATACCACTTAGGTATTATCACATGCACCTGGGGCCTTACTCACTTAAACCTAAAGCTACACATGGTTGAGGAACCACTTTATGGTGTACATTTCCCCCTCACTTTATATGGATTATGTCTGATTTTCAAACATATAAAATCAACTATAAATGAAATAAGAATAGAGTAGTTATCATTATCAACAGCAGATACAAGAAACAGCCAAAGGTATATTGAATTCCAAAGCCCAAGCCTGGCTTTTCACCTCATCATCTTGAATTTTGAGATTCTTGACTATGCTCCCTAATAGTTCTAAGGTTGGTATAAGGGAAAAGTAAGATTTGTCCATAACTTCAGTATCCAACACAGTGCTGGCATTAACATCAGTTGTTTAATAATTAATTGTCTAGGCCTGGTGGTAAAGGACTATAGTTTCAGCTTCTTGGGAGGCTGAGGCAAGTTCAAAGACAGCCTGGGAAACATATGAGACCCTGTCTTAAAATACAAAATAAAAGGGTAGATGTGGTTAAGTATACAGGTAAGCAGTAGAGCACTTGCCCATCATGCACAAGACCCTGTGTTCAACCCCCAGTACCAAAAAAAGATAGTTAACATTCACTGAGCTTCTGAGTGTATTTATCACTTTGCATCTCTTCAGAATCCCTGAAGGTGACATTGAATTAGTCAGATTTTTTTTGCTGTAGGGAAACTCCAGAGAGTTTAAACAACAAATATTCCCTTTGGCTCCTAGTTCCAGAGGTTCCTGGCCAGAGAAGGGGTGGTGGAGTAGAGCAGCCCCCATCATGTGGCCCAGAGAGAAAACCTCTGCTGTGTGCACATGCCATTTCACTTATACTCCATTGATAGCCTCGGCTTTCTGTTTATTTCTCCTTACCCTCTTATGCCCTGTTGAGTGACTTACAGTGACCTTAGAAGGCAAAAATCTCCAGCTTAGTGTCTGGATTGAGAAAAAAATATTTTGTCAGAGGTTAAACCTCTTATTGTTGCCTTTCCACAAATGCCTTCCTGGGAACAACTCCTTATCACAGTATTCCTGAAGAGAAAATGGATGTATCAAAGTACTGTTCTTTGCAGGAAAAGGACAGTCCCTAATACCAAGGGCTTCTTGAGTTTGTCCCAAATCATCTCCCCTCATACACACAAGAAGGCAACCTGTCCTTTTATGTTACCAGATGGAGCCAAATTCCCCACACATGCAAAAGATGAGGAGGAACTAGGGAACTTCCAGGTGCCTTTATGTTTTCTCCTGACGTATGTTGTTCCAAAATATATTTTTTTTCTAAGAATAAGACCTAGAACTTATAATCTCCTAAGGCTACCCATATTTCAATCTTATTGCAGCCTTAAACTTGAGCCTAGCTCAACTACATAAGCAATTAAACTATATTTATAAAGCTTTCTCTCCCAGCCACAAAATCACAATCTTATTAGCTGTCTGTTCATGTTGCTCATGAAAGACTTCTTGACATCTCCTCAGCTTTCTCTCACACTCATCCACCTTGTCTCTAACTTCCTGGCTCTTCACACACATCCTCTTCCTTCCTGAGGTAATTGAGAACAGGACTCTTCATGTCAACTTATTTCCTCACTTTTGCACCAAATGCACTTTATTTCACTTATTTGTTGGGCTCGTGTAGGTCCCTAGAGTTTACAGTAATCCAGAGTTGCTGAATTTCAATTTAGTATTTCCTTTACCACTAAATTCATCTCTATTATTGCTGGAGTCTTAATTGTATGCCAGAAAATAGAACATTTATCTCACAGCGCAGGTGCAAATGGGATAGTCTTCAAGTATCTTGCCTTTTACTAGGAGATAGAAAGAAAACAAAAAATAGGGCCAGTGAGACGGCTCAACTGGGAAAAGTCCCAGCCCCCAAAGCTTGAAAAACCTGAGTTCCATTCTTGGAACCCACATAAAAATGCCAGATGCAGGAGTGTGCACGTGTAAGGCAGTCTTCAATATAAACATATAAGATCAGACCAGGGATTGGCAAGGAAGCTCAGGGGCCAGCAATCCTGATGTCTACAGCATAACAGAAACAGGAGAGACTGTTTCAATGAGGTAGAAAGAGAAAACTGACTCCTGAAAGTTGTTCTTTGGCCCATATATGCCCACTGTGGTACACTTGTACATGTATACCCATACTCATACACACACACACACACACACACACACACACACACACACACACCGTAATCCATACTTCCACACACAATAATAATAATTTGCTAAAATTAAGCACATTAAAATTGAGGGATTTTTGTTTTGTTTTGTTTTGAGACAGGGTTTCTCTGTTCAGCTTTGGTGCCTGTCCTGGATCTTGCTCTGTAGACCAGGCTACCCTCAAACTCACAGAGATCTGAATGACTCTCCCTCCCAAGTACTGAGATTAAAGGTGTTCACCACTGCTGCCCGACTTAAAATTGAGTATTCTGTTAAATATATGTGTATATGACATATATGTATATATATATATATATATATATATATATATATATATATATATATACACACACATACATGTCAGCATTCTGGCTCCAGATGTACTATGTACTATCTAGAGATATGATGGTCATCATCATCCATGTAGTTTAACCTAGTCAAAAATTTACTGAAAAAGTATATCACATTTTAACAATACTGCAAACTTCTTTGTTTAAATATGCAGAAGTATCTAGGTTAAGATATACAAAAAGTAGTTTTTATATTAGTCAAATATTTTAAAACATACTTGATAAAAAAAATTCTCGAATATTCAGAAATTAAATCACAGTTTCCAGGACTACAAGTAGTTCAAAACCAAGACTGGCAGTGGTAATCAATGGATCTCTCCTGGTACCTTCTGCTCTCTGCTCTAAGGCAGGTCAGCTTGCCCTGTAGCATCCTCATCTGTTCCATACGGACAGATGCTCTTTCCAGCGTTAGTCTGTGTCCAGCAGCAGCACAAGCTGGAGAGATTTGAGGTTTGACCCAGAGGTGGACCACTGTGTCCTTAGAACACATATGTTTCTTCCCTGGGCCAACTCTTCCCAGCTGGACTTCGTATCAAACACTATACTCAGGCCATTTCAGAGTGTCTTATATTCAAAGCACGAATGCATGTTACCTATAAAACTGTGGGAATGAAGAGAAGGTTTTAAGAACATAAAAGATGTGAAGAAAATGATAAATGGGGATTGTTTTTATTTTCTTATGTTTTCTAAAGTCAAAGCAATTTGCTTAGTTTAGGATTGCACACTGAATAATCTAACATGTAAAATACTTATAAAATTCTCTAGTGTGCTGAGGGAGGGAGAGAGAGAGACAGACAGACAGACAGACAGAGACAGAGATGTAGAGAGACAGAGAGAACATGATATTGAGTGTGTGGGGAGTCAGGGGGTATCTCCCATGAGTTAAATGAGGGGAAACATGATCAAAATATATTATATAAAATATAAATAAATAAAAGCCTCCCTAGACAGGATTAGAAAAATGAAATTATTTTTAAATGATAATGAATAACATTGAGCCTTTAAAAAATGATATGCCCATACCTACAGCTGTTTATATGTACACACAATAGGTTAGATTCTGCATGAGCGAAAACATACAGTTTTTATCTTTCTGAGTCTGGATAACTTCTCAATATTATATAGTCTAAGTCCAGTTGCTTACCTGCAAATTTTATTATTTTGATCAATAATAAAATATTTTTTATATTATTATTATATATTGTAATATTTTCTTTAGAGCTGAATAATATACCATTGTATGTATGTACCAGTATCTCATTATCCATTCTGTTGATGGATATCTAAGTTGGTACCATTTTCCTGCTATAGTAAATACAGTAGTAACAAACATGGGGGTACACATATCTCAGTGATGGAACATGGAGTTCTCTGGGTATATGCCCAGGAGTGAAAAAGCTAGATGCCATATGATAGTTCTATTTTTAATTTTGAGGAACCTTCAAACTGATTGTCACAATAGCTGTATCAATTTCTACTTTCATCAGCAGTAAAAGGAATCTCTGTCCCCACAATATCCTTTGCAACATTGTAATTTTTTTTTTGGTGAGTGCCGTTCTGACTGAAGTGAATTGATATCTGAAAGTAGTTTTGTTTGCGTTTCCCTAACGACTATAAATGTTGAATACTTTTTTTAAAAAAATAGTTATTGGTCATTTGTATTTCTTCTTTTGAAAATATATCCGTTTGATATGCCATGTTTTGTTGATATCCACTGGAGACCTGCCTTTTCTTAAACAGAAATGGAGGAGAAATGGATTGGGGGTGAGAACAGAGGGTTGGTGAGAGGGACTGGGAGGAGAGGAGGGAGAGGAAACTGTGACTGGAACATAAAATAAATAAATAATAAAAATTTTAAAAAGAAAATTGATCAGTTCATTAACCCATTTACTGGTTGTCAGTTTTGTTTCTTTGATACTTAATTTCTGCAATTCTTTGTAAATTATTCATATTAGCTCCTTGTCTCAAGTGTGGCTGGTGAAGACTTTCTCCCACTCTGTGGGCTATCTTTGGGCTGTCTGTGGGCTATCATCTATGTGCTCTGCTGATATTTCCCTTTGTTGTGCAGACTTTTGATTCCATGTCGTCTCATTGGCTGATGCTTGAAGCTCATTCCTGTGCTATCAAAGTTCTGCTGTGAAAGTTCTTATCCAGCCACCTCCAATATCTTCCAGAGTATTTCCTATGTTGTTCTGTTATTTTCAACATCTTGGATTTTAAATGAAGGTCTTTGAACCATTGTAAATTAATTTTTATAAGGTGAAAGAGAATCTATTCTAATAGGTATTCTAAAAGGTAAAATACCACATTCAGTAAGGAGACCAAGAAAAGGTCACATTGGAGATAAGATTGGACACCTGAGTCGTGAAAGAAGTTGTTAAGCTAATTGCTTTCCTAGATTTAATTCTGTCATGATCTTTTTATTTGAGGGGTAAGTGTATAAAAATGTAATTGATAGTGTAAGTATAAAACCCTACATAAAGCTCCATAACTTCAAAATGGCCATTCTATTTCCCCCTCCCAGGGAGATCCATGCATCCCCCCCAGACCCTCTTCTTTGTCTATCATCTCTGGGTCTGCAGATTGTAGCTCGGTTATCATTTACTTTATGGCTAGTATCCACCTATAAGTGAGTACATAGCATATTTATATTTCTGGGTCTGTGATACTTCACTCAGGATGGTTTTTTTTTTCTAGTTCCATCTATTTGCCTGCAAATTTCATAATGTTATTTTTTAACAGCTGAGTAATACTCCATTGTGTAAACATAGCACATTTTCTTTATTCTTCTACTGACAGACATCTAGGTTGTTTCCAGTTTCTGGTTATTATGACTAAAGCTTCGGCGAACATGGTTGTGGCATGATGAAGCGTCCTTTGGGCATATGCCCAGGAATGGTATAGCTGGATCTTGAGGTAGATCGATTTCCAACTTTCTGAGGAACGTCCATATTAATTTCCATAGTGGCTAACAAGTTTGCACTCCCACCAGCAATGGAGGAATATTCCCCTTGCTCTATACCCTCACCAGCATGAGGTGTCCCTTATATTATTGATCTTAGCCATTATGACAGGTTTAAGATGGAATCTCAAAGCAGTATTGATTTGCATTTCTTTGCTGGCTAAGGATGTTGAACATTTCTTTGTTTTTTCTCAGCAATTTGAGTTTCCTCTATTGAGAATTCCTTGTTTAGGTCTGTATCCCATTTTTAATTAGATTATTAGGGTTTTATATCTAGTTTATTGGGTTCTTTATGTATTTTGGATATTAGTTCTCTAGCTGATGTGGGGTTGATTAAAAAAAAAAAACCTTTTCCCATTCTGTAGGCTGTGGTTTTGTGCTATTGATGGTATCCTTTGTCTCACAAAACTTTTCAGTTTTATGAGGTCCCATTTGTTAATTCTCAATCTGAACTCCTGCACTACTGATGCTCTGTTCAGAGGTTGTCTCCTGTGCCAATGCATTTGGGGAATCCCCTGGAGATTATAAGAGTCAGAGGGGATGGAGGAGACCAGGAGAACAAGGCCCTCTGAGCCAACTAAGCAAAGTGCATATGAGCTCACAGAGACTGAAGCTGCAAGCTTGGGGCCTCCAGCTTTTAGCTTAGTATTTTTATGGGGTTCCTGACATGAGAATGAGTGGGTCTCTGACTCTTGTGCCTGTTCTTGGGACTTGTTTCCTTCTGTTGGGTTGCCATGTACAACTTCAATATGATATTTTTTGCTTCATCTTACTATATTTTATTTTGTCATGTTTGGTTGTTATCTCTTAGATACCTGTACTTTTCCTTATGAGAGTCAGAAAAGGAATGGATACCGAGGGGAGGGGAGGACTGGGAGGGGTAGAGGGAGGGGAAACTATAATCAGGATATATTATTTGAGGAAAGAATCTATTTTCAATAAAAGGTAAAAAACTATAAAGACTATAAATGTATAATTGGGGAAATTCTTTTCCCATACTGTGGCCTGCTGCTATGTCTGAAAGATGGTGTCCTTTGATGTATAGAAGCTTTGCAGTTTCATGTGGTCCTATTTATTAATTGTTGGTCTTAGTACCTGTGCAATCAGTGTCCTGTTCAGATGGTCTTTTCTTGTGCCAGTGAGTTCAAGACTATTCCTCACCTTCTCTTTGGTCAGATTAAGGTATCAGATCTTATCTGAGGTCCTTTTGGGAATTTTGTGCAAAATGATAGATATGGATCTATTTGGATTCTTCTACATGCAACCAACAAGTTTGATCAACACCATTTGTTGATAATGTTGTCTTTTGCCAGTGGGTACTTCAGGCTTGTGTGGTGTGGTATGTGTGTATGTGTGTGTGTGTGTGTGTGTGTGTGTGTGTGTGTGTGTGTGTGTGTGTATGTGTGAAAAATCAGGTGTCTGCTAGTGTGTAGAATTATATGTGTCTTCAATTTAATTGTGTCTATTTTTATGCCACTACCATGCTGTTTTTATTACTATAGTTCTGTAATACAATTTAAAACCTGGGACAGTCATACCTCCAGCAGTTCTTTTATCATTTAAGGTAGTTTAAGCTGTCATGGGTTTCTTATGTTTTCATATGAAGTTGAAGATTGTTTTTCCAACTTCTGTGGAGAATTGTGCTTGAATTTTGATGGAAAATGTATTGAATCTACAGACTACTTTTTGTAGTATAGTCATTTTCACTCTATTAATCTTACAGATCCTGGGCATGTGACATCTTTCCATCTTCAATTTCTTTCTTCAGTGTCTTAAATTTTTTATTGTAATGTCTTTCATTTGCTTGATAGAAGTTATTCAAAGATATTTTAAGGCTATTGTGAAAGGTACTATTTCCCTGATTTCTTTCTCAGCCTATTTTTGTCATTTGTATATAGGGAGGCTATTGATTCTGTGTTCATATTGTATCCTGAAACTTCATTTAATGTGTTTATCAGCTATAGAAGTATGCTGGCTGGAACCTTCAGAGTTTTTGGAGCACTCAGTCCTAAATGGGATGTCTTCAGCAAAGCCCTCCCCTCAAAGCTCAGGGATCTATGTGGGAAAGAAGGCAGAAGGATTTTAGGGGCCAGAAGTGATGGATGACTCCAAAGAAACAGTGTCTTCTAGACACAACAGGATTGATGCATAGACGAACTCACAGAGATTAGCAACGCACACAAGATCTACACAGGTTCAAGAGAGATAGGGTACCAAAATGGAGAGGAGGAAGTAGACACGAGCTCCCACCCTTAACAGAGAAGCTATTTGCAACTGATACTTAGGGGTAAAGTAAAAATCAGTTTTCTCCAATGATGTCCCAGGTTTATCAGTCACACTGCACGACAGACCCTGTGCCCTGGAGTAACTAGCCAACCCAAAACAAACCCCATGTTTTGTTTTTGTTGTTGTTACTTTGTAGGTCTTTTGTTTAATTTTGTTTCACTTGGACTTTTTGTTATCTTATTGTGCTTTTGTTTATTAGGAGTTAGGGAATAGAAAAACTAGATAGATAGGTAGATAGATAGATAGATAGATAGATAGATAGATAGATAGTTAAATGATAGATAGTTATTGATATATTATATATCACATGAAAAAATTAAGAAAAAGTAAAGAAAATATGTAAATGAAAAAATACCATTATCTCTTGCTTGTTCATAATAATTTGAAGGTTACAGAGCAAAACATCTCTTGTTAGGTTGTATGAGTTTTCTGATAGGGGTCTATTTTTATGTAACACTACTACTGAAATATTATCACGTTCTTTTCAGTATGCTTGTTAGAGGGTACAAATTGGTATTAGTGATATCATTTCCAGTTCTCTGATAAGATTGTCTTCCAGCGTTTTCCTCTGTAAAGCTGTTATATTTCCACTTGTAACTAACATTTGAGGGATTTTGAAGTTACATAAAAATGTTAGCCCTCAAAGTTAATCCACTATTTAGATCAGTTGAGCAAACTTTCAGATATTTAACTCCAAACTCCATTTTAACATCATTCATTTATTTTTATAACAATATTTCACATATATTCCTATTTTATTCAGCTATAATTATTAACTATCATTATGAATTTTAAGCTTAAGTTTTCTCAGATTTTGCCAGTGGGAACCCTTTCAAGTTTGCTCTTCTGTCCTTGCGAGATGCCCGGGTGTATTTGGAACACTTCTTTATGAGACATTCAGCCTACCTGGTGCTTCCCTTCCCCAATCCTGGAGGCGGCCATTTGTCTCTTCTGAGAAAAAGTTTTAGATTTGTTCAAATGTTTATTCTGCTTACATTAAATATTGTGGCTAACATCTCAGTTTATTCCATGATTTTTCTTCCTTTTTCTACTGCTTTCTCGTTCTCTTTTAAATGAGTTCCATTTTTGTCACTCCATACCATTAACTCATTCTGGGTTATTCATTCTTTTATTATTATTATTATTATTATTATTATTATTATTATTATGGGAGTAATTTTCTTAAGGTTTATAACATGCATTACACCCTCATAATATAAAGAGCCTTGCAAACTTTAATATGTTCTTCTTGTTCTGTGTTACTATTACCATAAATTTCTGGAACACATAATACTAGATGTCCTTATTATTTTACACAGTACACGTTGAGTGAGAACTACTTACATACTTTATACTTCCTGGTGTACTTTCCTTTCCTTTACAAGCATTATTCTTCTGCATGAAAAACCTCCTGTAGCATTTCTTCTAGTATTTTTGTTTGCCTAAACAATCTTTCATTTCATGTTGATTTTTGAAAGGTTTTTGATGGGCAGAGAACTATAGGCTAAGAATGGTTTTCTTTCAGACATTGTGCTACTGGTTTCCTACAGCCTGTTTTGTGCCTTGGTATTAGCACTCTCAAGCTAACCTACACTGAATCGCCACCTACTCTGAGATTTTTCAGTTGTTTGCTTTTCTGCTGTTCGTTTTAATAAAGTGAGAGTAGTGACATGGACGTCATCCCTCAAGTAAGACTTATTGAAATTCTAACCCTTGCTATCTTAGAATGTGACTTCCTTTGAAATACAATTTTGATGAGGTAATCCAGATTTCTTTTTAAGAAATGATCCGTTTATTTATTATGTATAGTGTTTTGCCTGCATGTATGCCTGTGTGCCAAAAGAAGGCACCAGAGCTCAATATTGATGGTTGTGAGCCACCATGTGTTTTTTGGGAATTGAACTCAGGACCTTTAGAAGAACAGCCAGTGCTTTTAACTTCTGTGCCCATCTTTCCAGCCCCCAGTAATCAAGTTTTTAAAGAAGTTATTAGGATAGTCTCCCCATCTCTAATAAGAATCCTTATAATGAGATAGAATTTTAGAAAGAAAGACAAATATTCATGTTGCCCCTGTGCATGATACTTTATTTGTCATCGTATGAGATAAAGCAATTGTGCTTGAAACAACTGGTTTCTATACCAGTCACTCCCTTGACAGCCTGTTAAACCATGAACTATCCCGAAGACATGCCTCTAAATATCAACAGTGTGTCACTTGGATGATTCAGTTTGCAGCATATGAATTCTAAGAGTTAAGAGCTGATCTTTCAACCGATAGTAGTATGTAGCTTTCCTGTTATGTTCTTGTCTACTGCCCTAGCTGGTGTACTATTGGGAAAAGGCACTTTCTGAAATTTTTCCTCTAGTAATTTTAGATATAAAACTTTGTCCTTGGATTGCAACTGGGGCAGCAATGGGTGGGAGTGGGAGTAGGCACAGGTTGTGCCCCAGGGCCTAGGTCCTAGAGAGAGGACTCTGAGTGAAGTAACCCAGACTCAGAAAGACAAACATGGTATGTACTCACTCATAATTGGATACTAGATGTAAAGCAAAGGATAACCAGACTACAACCCACAGCTTCAGAGAAGCTAGCTAACAAAGAGGACTTTAAAAAGGACACGTGGATCCCCCTGGGAAGGGGAAATAGATGAGATCTCCATGAGTTAACTGGGGGTGGAGGTAGGGGCAATGGAGGATAGGAGATGGGGGATGAGAACATAAGGGAACAGGATGGTCAAGCTGGAACAGGAGACATCATGGTTCTTGATAGAGGGAGACATCATGGGGATAGGGAGAAACCTGGTGCTAGGGAAGTTCCCAGTAATCCACAAGGATGATCTCAGATTAGACTACTAGCAATAGTGGAGAGGGTGCCTGAGTTGGCCCACCCCGGTAATCAAATTGAACACCCTGTCATCATAGAGCCTTCATCCAGTAACTGATGGAAGCAGATGCAGAGATTCGCAGCTGGGTACCAGGCCAGGCTCCAGGAGACCAGTCAAAGAGAGGGAATAGGGATTCTATGAGCAAGGAGCATCAAAATCATGATGGGGAAATCTACAGAGATGACCGAACCAAGCTAGTGGGAACTCATGAACTTTAGACCAACAGCTGTGGAGCCTCCGTGGGATTAAACTAGGCCCTCTGCATAAGTGAGACAGTTATGTAGCTTGGTCTGTTTAATGGAGACCCTTGCAGTAAGATCAGGATCTATCCCTGGTGCATGAGCTGGCTTTTTGGAACCCATTACCTGTGATGGGACACTTTGCACAGCCTTGATGCAGGGGGAAGGGATTGGATCTGCCTCAAATGAATGTACCAGCTTTTTCTGACTCCCCATGGGAGGCCTTACCTTTTTGGAAAAGGGAATGAGGGGTGTGTTGGGG
The DNA here is from genome assembly GCF_007827085.1 of Peromyscus californicus insignis. NCBI lineage: Eukaryota > Metazoa > Chordata > Mammalia > Rodentia > Cricetidae > Peromyscus > Peromyscus californicus. The sequence goes on along the minus strand of NW_026294469.1, from coordinate 67,823,742 downwards.
GCGAAGGCTGTTGGAGGAGCAGAAGGAGGGATGAAAGGGGGATCTGTGGTTGGTATGTAAAATGAATAAAAAATTTCTTAATAAAGAAAAAAAGCAAAACAAAACTTTGTCTTTGTCAAACTCAGACATTACCAGATATTATCTCTACCTAATTTTTTCTAGTTTGATCTCTCTTGCTCCCTCTCCATCTCTCTCTTTCTCTCTGTCTTCCTCTCCCCTCCTGTATATATTTGTTGTGTTTATAATGATCTATATGTCTCTTATAATCTTTTCATATTGTCATATTTTTTAATTCTGTGAGTACTTTATTTGGGGTAGGTTCTCATATTCTATTTCTATTTTGTTATGTCTGCAATGTGTATAGTTACTGTTGAAAAACATCAATTTATCAAATTCTTCATTTTAATTCCTGTATACTTCAGTTTTGGTGTTTCATTTCATCTTTTATGGGTCACAATTGTTTGCTAATTTTATACTGAATACACTATTCCTAATAGAATCATAAAGGTTCCAACCTGTGGCATTTTTGACACATGTGGTGTCCTTTTGGCTTCTGTCTTACCTGACAACTTTCACTGATGCCAGGTATGCTTAATCAGGAATTACAGTGTGGTTATGTAATGTCTTTCTTCAGAAAGTGTAGTCGCATATCTGTGGTCCATTAGAGACGAGCCTTCATCAAGCAAGCTTTGCTTCTTGGGTGATGCCACTCCAGGTATCACATCTTAAAACTTGGGTGTTTGCTCAACAGAGCCCAGCTCCCATATGTTTCAAATTCAAACTTTGACTCTCTAGGACATGTTCACTGTCAAAGTCTACAAATTTTTGTCACTGAGCAGCAGGATTTTTGCATTATTTTTGAGAGTGTCACTTTCTGTGTGTACTGCTTTGGATTCAATAAATGTCTCTGGGGTAAACTGTACAAAAAGTGTCCAAGTCCACCTTCCTGTGCTTTCCCTGTCTGTGGGATCTATCCCCTTAAATCATGGCTGTCTTGACAGTTCTTGACTCAAACTCTTGTTTCCCCAGCTCTGTGGGCTTGCCAAGCCCTCCAGTCTGACACTTTCTGTTTAGATTTCCTGCCATAGTATGTAAATAAGTTAAGACCTCTAATGGAGAACTGCCCTGTTCAGTTCAGGGCAATTCCCACATCCTCACAGCCTGGAATCTAAATGCTCACTTGCTGGAGTTGCTTTCTTGGGCTGTAAAGGAGCCATTTCCCTCTCCCATCTCTTACCCTAACACAAAGACTATTGGTACAAGAGTTCTGATTCCAGCAACAGCATCCTGGGATTTGTTTCCACTGTTGTTGATGCTCATGACAATGAAAATGATAATTCTGAAGCTAGTTCAACCTGGAAAAATGCAAAGTATTAGCAAAGAAAAATAATGTAACAACTTGCCATATCTTCATTACCTACTTAATTTCTAACACTGATTTTTTTTCTTCAAAAGGAGGAAGAGGATAAGGCTGTTGGGGGTGGTTCAGTGCATAAACTTACTTGGCAAACATGAGATCCTTGGCAATCCTAGGCAATCCTCGGCAATCCCCAGGCACTCACATAAAAGCCAGGCACAGTGGCAAACGTCTGACACCTCAGCTCCGAGAAAGCAAATAGAAGCAGGATCCTGGGGGCTCCCAGGCCAGTCAGCTGAAATGATGAACTCACAATTCAGTGAGAGGTCCTATAAAGAGGAGAAAGATTGAAGTCATCTGATGTTGTGTTGACCCCCAGCTTCCATATGTCCAGACACAGGTGATTGTGTGCATAGACACCCATGCACACACATGTACATACATATGTATACCATGCACACGATTAAAAAAAAATCAGATGATAAAATACATTTTATAAGGGAGGGAAGAATTGATGAGCAGAATAAGAAAGAGAAGGTCAAACAGACAACCAGACTAGAAAAGAGATCCTTACTTTCCTCGAATTTTTATTCCAATAAATGTAAATGGATTCATAGGTAGATAACAAATTTTCAAGTAACTGCTATTCAGAGAATTAAAGCAAGGTGGTAATGACTGTTTTAGAGTAAGGAAGTAGGGAACAAAGGAAGTCTTTTGGAGCAGGTAGTGGAGAGCTATTAAAACTAAGATCTGTTGGCAAGAGAGTAGCATCTTCAGAGAAAGAACTTCCCAAATCAGGGAACATCTATCTCCAGACAAGCCTGTACTCAGGAAGGAGGAAATTCAAGTGTTAGTATTAGCAAGTTCTTCTCTCTCCACAAGCCCCTTCTATTGGAGAAGCTGAGAGAAAGCTGGCTATCAGGGAAGACTGGGAAATGTAGTTTGTTGTCTGAGCCCCAACAATCTGGAGCAATATATGGAGGAGTGAATGTGGACAGAGGCACAACAGTTAAAACCTAATAAAGCCCACTCTTATGGCTACGCTAACCTTTCTATGTTTAGACTTCTGAACAATGTCAATGGATTAATTAAGATACAATCATTCCATATGTGACTGCAGACACTTTGATACTTGCTCAATAGAAGGATACCATAAAATTCCAGCAGTTGTTTCTGTCTTCAGGTGACAATATTTCAACTTATAGTTAAGTCTTAGTCTCAAACTATTCTACAAAGTAGGTGCTAAACTTTCAAACTATTCATGATTGGTGCATCTTATATAAAATAGTAAGAGGAAGAGAAATATTTAATGTAGCAATAATAAAGAAATCAAGTTAACTATAACTCAACACATAGCTATGCATGATATTACATTCATCATTCAGGATGTAGTGTTATTTGTTTTTCTGTGTTCAATTATCACTACAATTGATAGGAATCCTTTATTTGAGGGATAAGCCAAGCTGTCATTCCCTAAAACTATAATACATCTTGTTTGGTTGTTGAATTTCCATTAATATTAGGGCATGAAAGCAAAGAGACATTCTCAGAAACTCCAAAGCTTCAAAAACAGCCCCCTCTGTCCTATTTTGGGAGAGCAGTTATTTTTCTCCTTGGTAGAAATTAGTCAATTTAGTCAGAAAAATAAATTTTTTACATTGTTCTGTTGCATGTCAGGTGTCAGCCTCAACTTCCACTTCAATCAGTCAGACCACTGTTTTTGTGAAGAAAGTATCTTTTCATTGAAAGACAAGACTTCTAAATGAATAAAGAAGATATAAAGGCAAGAAGAAAAAGTTTAGTATCACATGCTGTAGCTGGAGTTTTCCTGTGTCCACCCAGCTCCTGCAGCTGCTCAGACCCAAGTAAACACACAGAGACTTATATTACTTATAAACTGTATGGCCATGGCAGGCTTCTTGCTATCTAGTTCTTATATCTTAAATTAACCCATTTCTATAAATCTATACCTTGCCATGTGGCTTGTGGCTTACCAATATCTTTACATCTTACTTCTCATGGTGGCAGCGGCAGTGGCTGGCAGCGTCTCCTGACTCAGTCTTCCACTTCCCAGAATTCTCCTCTCTCCTTATCCCACCTATACTATATTTCCTGCCTGGCTACTGGCCAATCAGCATTTTATTTATCAATCAATCAGAGCAACACATTCACAGCATACAGAAAAACATCCCCAGCATTTCCCCTTTTCTTTTTTTCAAAAAGGAAGGTTTCAACTTTAACATAGCAAAATTTCATACAACAAAACAATTATCAAGCAAGAATTACAGTTATAATACCTAGTCTATTTGTATTTGGCAAAACTAAAGAGGATATGCTATCTATCCTATATTTGTGAGTCTAAGGTTTCACATCTAACTTATCTTTTATCATAACTAAGGAAATTATAACTATCTAGTCTTCAACTACATCAAAGATCTCAGAAGGATATAATATTACCTGAGAAATAGGAGAAAGATGTGCAAGCAACTTTCAGGAGTCTTGCAAGAGTAGACAGAGACAGCTGGCAGCTTGGACAGCCATCCAAAGTTCCTCTGTAAAGTTGGGGCATCTGTCTTCAGCCCATAGGCCTAGAGTCTCTCAGTCATTTCTCTCTGTGTCCTGTAGAGTGTCTGGCAGTTTCCTCTGTGAAGCAGGAACCTGAAGGACCATTTTGCCAAGCAAAGTTCAGTGGTGACCTTCCTATGGGTCCTACATGTCCAGTCGCTACATCATTTTGTCAAGCAGTCTAGGCAAGAACAGTTTCTTGCCCAAATGACTATTTTTGCCAAGAAGAAGATAAACTCCATATAGAGTGTCTTCGATGCCCATCCTCCTCTCTGAAGTAAATCGGTGCTGCCAGGAGCAGGCATGTCTAACTGTCCAGAAAGTCTAAATTTTTTAAAACATTTTAAATTTCATATTCTGTAGGTCTTTGAAGTGTTTAAAGACTACTTATCTGTCTGAAATATATCCACATATACCTAGAAAACTAAACTAACATGACTTTAAGTTTGATTATAGTAGATTAATTATTAATCTGTATTTCTTAATTATCCATTACAATCTAAATGAGTTACATAAACACAATACCTCAAATGAGAGTAGAAATATATATATATATATATATATATATCATAACAAAATTAAGTTTAAACTTGTATCAATAAGCTAAAATCCATAGCAATGTAAAACATTTCTAAACAAGTTGTTGCCCTTTAAAAGTAGGTTTATTAATCTACCTTTCATCCTATTATATTTATACTATCCCCTTTTCTTTTCTAGAAAGAGATTACATTTATAATCTACCTGTTTTAAATAAAAAATATTGGTTTTTCTCTGTCCCACACCAGAGGGCTCTTCTGATATGGGACAGAAGAATCTCTCAACCTTTTCTTTTAGCAATATGCTTGGGTTTAGAGAAGGAGTGAGCCAATTCCATCTCCAAAGCCAGCTTGGTATATTTGAGAATTTGGGTGTAGCTCCTCATACTACTTCCTGCTGGATGAGGGCACTGTGTTCTTATGGGGACATAAAGAAAATTTTAGGATTATGGAGTAGTCCATGAGGCTGTATTGTCTGAGCCAGTTGCCTTGAAACCATTCTGGATGTTGGATCTTCTGGGCCATGGTTTCATCAAAGACCTTTCAGGGAGTCTTGGCTGGTCAAACCTGATGTATCTTAATCTGGAACAAATCCATAGCCTCTCACTTTCTGTGGAAACAAAAGCAGAGCCTCCTTTCCAAAGCAACATATCCTTAGATCCAAATTTTGAAGTCAAGATGCCTTTAAAATATACATATTGGTTTAACTGAGCAGACTTTACAATCAAATGTCTTTCTGCAGTTAAAAATCCCAAAGACAACACAATCCAGATTCTCTGTGTGATATCCATCTTTACATGGCTTATTTTTATATTACTTTTACTTTCTCTTTAAAGGCTTTATTTTTTAAACTATCTACTTCTTTATATAACTGCATATATTGTTTTTTTTCTCTCTTCCAAGCCTACATACATTTTTACACACATTATAAACCGTTTAGAGGTTTATCGCATCTGAATCCGTCTTATTGTGAGACTATTGTTTTAAATTGCAGCATTTTCAGTCCACCTCAGCTTCCCAACATGGTGGTGATACATTTACCACCAGCTCTGGGTCTGAGAGCCCTGTGTACCATCAACTCTCAGAAGCAGTGTGTCTATACTTCTATCAAAGCAACGTGTAGCCCAGAAACCTCTTTTTTTTCTTTGGTTTGGTCTGTACTAGCAAAGGCTAAATCCACCACATAGTGTAATGTGCAGCTTGCAGATGCCTCATTCCTGCCATGTTGTAGGTCAAGTCCACATGCCACGAACCCTCCATAGAGTAGCTCAAACCCACGTGCTGCGGCTAACTTGAGAGAGACAACTAGGAAGCTGTTTTTAGCTCCATTTTAGAATCTTCTTTCTCAGGTTTTAGGTGGAAACTCTTGCCACTGGGAGTCATTTGTAGTTGGAGTTTTCCTGTGTCCACTTGGTTCCTGCAGCCACTCAGACCCAAGTAAACACAGAGAGACTTAAATTCCTTATAAACTCTATGGCCATGGCAGGCTTCTTACTATCTAGTTCTTATATCTTAAATTAACCCATTTCTATAAATCTCTACCTTGCCACATGATCTGTGGCTTACTGGTATCTTTACATCTTACTTTTCATGGTGGCGGTGGCAGCTGGCAGTGTCTCCTGACTCAGCCTTCCACTTCCCAGAATTCTCCTCTCTCCTTATCCTACCTATACTATACTTCCTGCCTGGCTACTGGCCAATCAAAGCAACACATTCACAGCATACAGAAAGACATCCCCAGCAATGTGCTGTCCAAAAAATCAATTCTTCATAAGATGTGTGCCATGAAAGGTCCAAAGCAGTGAAAGTTCTGAGATGTTGTTGGTCCTCTGAGGTAACATCAGGAGATATTGCAAGTGACATGGGCTCCCTAATTTCAGTTACAATACTGAAACTCCAAAGAAACACATTATCATCTGACACGGCCCAGATGATATTATGACCATGGGTAAGAGACCTGTTGGAACCTCATTTTTTTTCTGATTTTAAAAAGAAATTATCCTGATAATCAAGAGGTTGAAATAGGGGGTTTACTTTGAGCCTGTGGTTAGCCTAGACTACATAAGTAGTTCCAGGCTAGGCTGCACAACAGAGAGAAAACCTGTTTCAAAACAATAACAAAATTATTTAAAATTTTAACTGCCAGTATCTATTCAGCACCTGTATTTTTAAAAACACTTAATGTGCATTATCTAATCACACGAGATGTGTGTTTTTGCTGATGTCATCGTGTGGGTGATATAACTGAAAGGCAGGATGTTAGTAACCTCTGAAGCTTGCAATGTGGTAGTTAACAATCCCTGGCATCGATACTGAGCACTTGTTCCACTAAGTCATGAATGAAACCCCCTTACTCTTGGTTTTAATGTCTGTGACTTTCTTCTCCAAGCTGACCCTCAAGAATAACCAATCTCAGGAAACCAAATCAGCTTTCTGGAATTGGGATGACTGCAGAACTTAACTCAAGTTAACTGAATGGGGTGTAAATTCTTTTACCTGGTTTCTGTGCCCCACAGGCATCTGTGTGCTAGAACAGAAATAACCCAGTGCACATGATCATAGCTTGGACAGTGTGCCCAGACAGAGTTCTGCACCAAAGCACATGGGAGAAGAAGAAATAACTCCTATCGGCACAGTGAGTCCTTCCAGAAGACTCCTTGATAAATGTTTGCCAAAGCAGAAACAAGATGTGGTGGTGGGGAGACAGGTGATCATTGGGGGCATTTCAAAGAGTCGTACTTGTTTGAATGTGGAACATATCTTGAGTCATATCCTAAACTATTGCTCAGTATTATTGAACTTGTTAAAGTCATGCTAAAATTACTCCTGAAGGAGTCAACAAGTTTAAAACTTTTAGATGTCTAACCAAGCCAGTTCCACCATAATCAATCTTCAAACTTTACCTCTCTCTACACTGAAATCTTCTTCCAGCCAGCCCAAACCCTTCATCATCCAAGCATCAGTATGCTCCCATGCAAAAATCTATTTTATAACCAACTGGTATTCATGGTTATATAACACTAAATGAAATAATACATGAGAAAGTATTTTTAAAAGTAAAAGTCATAGAAATCCTATTTTATAAGGTTTGGGATACAACTTGTTCTTTTTCACATGGTGACCATTTCCACAGACTATAGCAAGAATACTCAATAGTGATTAGAAACAAACTTGGAACTCTAAAGGATAACTGGTACTTGAAATGGAACAAATGGACTATGGATAGACGGCTCAGTTGCTAAGAATGTTTGCTGCTCTAGCACTAACCTGAGTTTAGTTACCAGATCATAATCACTTCTAACTTCAGCTCCAGGATATCCACCATCTTCTTATGGTCCACGTGGGTACACACAAGCACACAGATACACACACACACACACACACACACACACACACACACACACACACACACCATGAAATACTAGTTAGAAGAAAAATACTCTACTGCTTGCATTATGGGAACTCACATCAACCACTCACAGCACTTGTTGTATCTTGTGGAGCATTTGCCACTATCACGGAAACAAGCAGAGGTGTTCTAAGCAGACTTCATCTGTCTTGAAGCCCACAGAGTTTCTGCTTGAGTTCCTGTCTCCTCCTCACACCAGGTGTGACTGCTCTTCCATGGCCTCATCTTCCCTGATGGTTTCAGTGAACAAGTTGTAAACATAGTGTGTTTGGAGTAAGTGCTTCTTCTGATTGTACAGCTTCTTTTCCATGAGATCTAATTCCACATTCTTACAAGATAGAAATTGTACCCATTATTTAATTATTTCATCCAGCAATTTACTGGGGCTTGAATGTGGGATGTCCACTATAAGTATTTGAAGGTTTGACACTGGTTTAGATGGTACCATCTGGGAAGGTTATGGAACTTGCAGACCTAGGTCCTAGCTGCCACATAGAACCATAAGGGCAGAGCTTATGGATCATAAGTGGCTCCACTTCCAGACTAGATTACCTCTAGTTTCTGATCTTCTGAGATGAAGCAAGCCATGTTCGGAACCCCTACCATCACAGACAGAGCCTCAGCTGTCATGCTTTCCTGTTAAAGGAAGTCAAAAGAAACCTTTTCTTCCTCTTGTAATTTTTTTCAGTTATTCTATCATACTGTTAAAAAAAAAAACCTAGTGTATCCTCCTCCATCAAGGAACAGCGTGAATTAAGTTATGATATGCTATTAAGGTATTCTTCCTCTCTAATCTCAGTACTTGGGAGGCTGATAGAAGAACACCATGAGTTTGAGGCTAGCCTTAGCTAAATAGCTATTTCAAGGACAACCTAAGCAACAGAGAGAGACATTGTCTCAAAACATTAATGGCTAAGGGTGCAGCTCAGAAAGTAAAGCAACTACCCAGCATAAACAAAGGCCCAAGTTTGAACCTCAGTAACACTGTAAGGGAAGAGAGGGAGAGGGGGAGAGGGAGACACACACACACACACACACACACACACACACACACACACAGAGAGAGAGAGAGAGAGAGAGAGAGAGAGAGAGAGAGAGAGAGAGAGAGAGAAAGACAGAGAGACAGAGAGAATCCTCATTTACCTACTGAAAATACAAGATCCAGGAAGGAGCCAAGACTAAAACCAAGACAGGCAGAACCTTGGTTCTATACTCAGTACTCTCCCTTTTTCCTTCCCTGTTCTACTTGTTTTTCCCATTGTCTTAAGCTACAATTTCAACATACACTAACAAGACATGAATTTCTCAAAATACTTTTCAATATTTAATACTATGTTTACATATAGATAAAAATCTATCAAACTGATAAGAAATTAAGCACATTTTATTCTCCTTGACGAAGATAAACAATAATTAGTGGGTAAGAAAACATATGCATCTAGATTCCAGCTCACTGGAGAACAGTACTGTGCTCGTTGGCGAAGGGCAGCAAAGAGAAACAGGTACTCATCAAGTATGGCCAAAGAAGCTATTGCTCAACCCAAGCTATCAGGATCATCTGTTGTCACTGATGCCCAAGCAGGAAGATTTCTGTTCTGAAGCTCCAAAGATGTGGCTACAATATAATTTTGAAGTTTTATCATCACTAGACCTCAATAAGGGCTAGACAAGAATGCCTTTGTCAAGGATGGCTTTTCATGGCAGGTCTACACTAAGGGACCTCACCTACCTCCTAAAACAATAGGTGGTGGACAAATGACCATTTATGAATTATAAAAGTAACTACCTCTCTTGGGATTATTCTATTTATCTGTCATCTACTTATCTATCTATCTATCTATCTATCTATCTATCTATCTATCTATCTATCAAATCAAGATCTCATCTGGTTGTTTTATTCATTTGTTGAAACAGAATCAACTATGATGAATTGATGAATTTTGGTTCATCTCATAAACTTTCAAACAGAAATCTGACAAAAACCAGTCATTCTCAGGAGTGTCTATATAAGTATATGTGGTGAGTAAAACATTCAGTTAAAGAAATCTATTTTTCTTTCTGTGAGATGGGAAGAGATCAACCTGCAATGTGTTGTTTAAATGCCTGTTGCTTGCCCTACTTTACTGTTCTTAGTCTGTATTTCTGGAAAGTGTTAACCAAACTGAAAATCTGTAAACTGAGTTGTAATTTAGATTCATGAATGTAATGTACTTTTTCTCATTTTTTTATTAGGGGAGAATTTTGAACAAAGTATTTTGATCATATTTACCCCCTCCCCACAATCCTCCCAGATCCATCCTTTTTTTTTTTTTTTTAAAGTAATCATCCTGTGTAGCTAGAGTTTTCCTGCCTGGCCCACAGTCAGGACAAATCTCTCTCACCTGCCAGTCCCACAGTCTCTCAGACCCAACCAAGTAAACACAGAGACTTATATTGGTTTCAAACTGTATGGCCGTGGCAGGCTTCTTGCTAACTGTTCTTACAGCTTAAATTAATCCATTTCTATAAGTCTGTACCTTGCCACATGGCTCGTGGCTTACCGGCATCTTCACATGCTGTTTGTCATCGTGGCGGCTGGCAGTGTCTCTCTGACTCAGCCTTCCACTTCCCAGCTTTATTCTCCTCCTTGTCCCGCCTACACTTCCTGCCTAGCCAATGGCCAATCAGTGTTTTAATTATTGACTAATCAGCAACACATTTGACATACAGAACATCCCACAGCACTTCCCCCTTTTTTTTTTCAAAAAGGAAGGTTTTAACCTTAACAAATTAAAATTACATATAATTTGAGAATTTGGGCGTAGCTTCTCTTACTACTTCCTGCTGGAGGGGGGCGCTGCAGCTTATGGGGATACAAAGAAAATTTTTGGATTATGGAATAGTCCATGAGGGTGTATCATCTGAGCCAGTTGCCTTCAAACCATTCTGGAGGTTGGATCATCTGGGCCATGGTGTCATCGGAGACCTTTCAGGGGGTCTTGGCTGGTCAAACCTGATGTATCTTAATCTGGAACAAAGCCTCTGGCTTTCTGTGGGAACAAAAGCAGAGTCTCCTTTCCAAAGTAACATATCCTTATATCCAAATTTTGAAGTCAAGGTACCTTTAAAATATACATATTGGCATAACTCAATAGCTTTTACAATCAAATGTTTTTCTGCAGTCAAAAGTCCCAAAGACAACACAATGCAGATTCTCTGTGTAATATCCAATTTACATGGCTTATTTTTTATACTACCTTTACTGTCTTTTTAAAGACTTTATTTTTTAAAACTATGTTTCTATAACTCTGTATATCATCTTTTTTGTCTCTTTCAAGCCTATGTATCTTTTACACACATTGTAAACTATTACATCTGAATCTGTCTTATTGTGAATCTATTGCCTTAAACTGCAGCAGCTGTGGCTGCTGGATCCACCCACCTCAGCTTCCCAACATGGCCATGGTTTACCACCAGCTCTGGGAGCTATCGGGGGTCTATGCTTTTAGCCAAGCAGCGTGTAGCCCAGAAACCTCCCCTTTTGCTCTGCACCAGCAAAGGCTAAATCCACCATGCAGCTCAAACTGCCACTTGCAAAGGCCTCATTCCCGCCATAGGCAGGTCGAGCACGCACGCTAGGAACCTGCCAGTAGCTCAAACCAGCAGCTGCCGCTCATTTGAGAGAGACAATTAGGAACTGTTTTTAGCTCCGTTTTAGAATCTTTTCTCAGGTTTTAGGTGGAAACTCTTGCCACCACGTTGGGCGCCATTTGTAGCTAGAGTTTTCCTGCCTGGCCCACAGTCAGGACAAATCTCTCTCACCTGCCAGTCCCACAGTCTCTCAGACCCAACCAAGTAAACACAGAGACTTATATTGGTTTCAAACTGTATGGCCATGGCAGGCTTCTTGCTAACTGTTCTTACAGCTTAAATTAATCCATTTCTATAAGTCTGTACCTTGCCACATGGCTCGTGGCTTACCGGCATCTTCACATGCTGTTTGTCATCGTGGCGGCTGGCAGTGTCTCTCTGACTCAGCCTTCCACTTCCCAGCTTTATTCTCCTCCTTGTCCCGCCTACACTTCCTGCCTAGCCAATGGCCAATCAGTGTTTTAATTATTGACTAATCAGCAACACATTTGACATACAGAACATCCCACAGCAATCCTGTCTCTTGATCGACAAAGAGTTTGCCTGGACTGGGCAGAGCATTGAAAAGAAATGACATTAGGCTCTGACAACACTTCCCATTCTTTGTGAATCAATATGTTCCTTGTTGTTAGGAGCCTACTGTAGGAGCCATCAGAATGAAAAGGGAGATGGCCATTCACATTGAGTACTCAAGAAAACACCCCAGAAAGAGAAAAAATGTTGCCTGTTGCTAAATCCTACACATTGACTCTCAGTTCAAGAGTGAAATACATGACACCTCATCTTCAGGTGGAAACTGAGAAGTTAGTACAGTGGCTCATGTAGTGTAGAAGCTCAAAAATGTGTCAAAAGAAGGAAGGGAGCACACCAGGCACAGGTGTGTAATAGTGAAGATGGCAGATTGTGTGAGCAGTGCATCATTGTGAAAAATGAGCACTGTTGACTTAGGTCATGTAGAAAAAGCCTAGATGACGCCTTGAAGTTGGCTGGAGAGGAATTTGTAGCATCCCAGGCAATGTCAATGGTGTGTGTGTGTGTGTGTGTGTGTGTGTGTGTGTGTGTGTGTGTGTATCTTTTTCTTCAGACTGCAAGTCATGTGAAGTAGGGATCTCTCAGCTATTCTTCACATATCCATAATAATTGCTTGAAGAGTAAATAAGCAAATTAATAAACTAATTCCAACTTTAGTAATTCTAAAATCTATTTTATTTTCACTGTGCCAATATTGTGGTTCTCAACAAAATGTAGGTATCTACCTCACATGGAAGATGCAAGATAATGTGACCATTTCTCCAATTTGAACATCAAAAATTAAATTTAATGAACTTTCCCCTCCAGAAGATATTCATGGTGAAATCAATCTCACCTTCCAGTATGGTTCCAAGCCTGCATCCCCAGGCTATCCTGGTAGCCAGTTTCCAAGGCTGAGTCATTGTTTTGGAAGAGAACTGAATGGAAAGGTTAGTACGCAGAGGACTTGAAAATGTACCCAACCCCTGACAAACCATTCTGTGAACAGTGCTTCTGTTGTCTTTTTCTAACTAGAGTATCCTTACAACTGTAACATGTCTCTCAGAAGACATGAGTATCAAACTAGACATTGGTAGCAGAGCAGAGGGAGGACTTGATCAGTCAGCTCTGACTTCAGACAATAACCTTGCATTTCTGGGTCATTTGCTTTCTGTAGGTCCTGCTGTATTCATTTGTAAAACCACAGTGTGTTAGTTACTTTTATCATTGCTATGGGAAAAAAGACATATGACAAAGCCTAATAGAAGAAGGTTTTGTTTGGGCTTCCAATCCCAGAGGCTTCAGTCAGCCTTGGCTCAGCATTCTTAGGCCTAGAGAGAGACAATTCTTCATATCCATGAGAATACACAGTAGGGGAGGGAAGTCCTCTCACAGGAGATATGGAGTAGAATCAGGGACATGGGAAGGGACCACAACAAGATATAGATAGCTCTAAGGACACAACTCCAGTGACCTAGTTGTTCCACTAAGCCTTGCCTCCTACTCCGTACCACCTCCCAATAAAGCCAGGAGTGAATCCACCAGAAGCAAGCATGATGATGCAATAATCTCTGAGGAAACCATCACAGACACCCCCCAAGGCAACTTTATTAAACCCCCAAGTCCCTCAATCTAATCAAGTTGTAAGTCAATCTATGATTATCTAACATAACAATGCATTTTCAAACATTGTAGTACATGTACACACAACAGTTTGGGCTAGACATTTATTACTAATGTAAGTATTTATTAGAAATAACATGAATTATTTACCCAGTAAAAATAGATATTCCTCTTATCACAAAGCCTTTTGTGTATTAATTTCTTAAATTTGTCTGAAGGTAGCTTTAATTCTTCAAAATTTCCTCTACCATTAACATATAATTTTCTTCTCTAATTTTTTCTTAAGTTCCAGCATTTGATCAATGTGATACTTTTTCAGATAAATATATTGATAGAACACTGTTTTATAATAGAATATTTCCATTTTTAACCAGAAACGTCTAAATATCTTATCCTCTGTAGTAAAATTTTATCTTGATATTAGTAGACATTATTAAGTTGGTAAATCTAGGCTGGTATGTGGAGAGTAGAAAAGAAAATTTTGGTTTAAAATTGTTTGGAGTTAACTGTAATCCCTCAAAGTTACCTCTGCATAGATGACTATGTTGAGTTAATTAGGACCTGACCACTTGGCTGTGGTGATATTGTGTTCCCCAATATATTGCACCCTAATAAACTTATCTGGGGTCAGAAAACAGAACAGTCACTAGATATAGAGGCCAGAAAATGGTGGCACACACACCTTTAATCCTAGCATTCCAAAGTCAGAGATCCATCTGGATCTCTGTGAGTTCAAAGACACACTGGAAACAGCCAGGCATGGTGACATATGCCTTTAACCCTAGGAGGTGATGGCAGAAAGCAGAAAGGTATATAATGTATAAGAAGCAGGAACTAGAGCCTGGTTAAACTTTTAGGCTTTTGAGCAGCAGTTCAGCTCAGATCCATTTGGATGAGGACTCAGAGGTTTCCAGTCTGAGGAAACAGGATCAGCTAAGAAATTGGTGAGGTGAGGTGGCTGTGGCTTGTTCTGCTTCTCTGATCTTCCAGCGTTCACCCCAATAACTGGCACCGGGTTTGTTTTTATTAAGAAGACCTTTTAAGATTCCTGTTACACTTGGCCAAAGCCAACAAGATGACTTTCAATAGAATAAATATAAAGACTTACGTTTAGATTAATAGCAACAATTTTACAAATAGAGGATGGTGCTTATTTTGGTAACATTCACATGCAAAAAAAAAAAAAATGATAGTGCCCTTTGCTGGTAAGTCAGAGTATGTCAAACACTCACACAAAATTGGATGAGATATACTCATAAATCTCTGAAGTTGATGGCATTTGATGATCTGGGCTGACTCTTCCAGGAAGAATGGGCCTATCGGGGATAAGGGTAGGATTCACGATTGTCTTGGAAAAACAAGGCAATAACATATAAATGTCATTTCAGTTAAACACCACCTGATGCAAGCAGTTCTTACTAGCCTGGAAACTAGGAAATTAAATAAGATGCAGATTATCAAAGACCTCTTGCAAAGATGAGAACAAAGAAATCCTATGAGGCCAAGGGACAGAATAGGTTTGCTTACAAGGCAGTGGAGGCACACCAATTTTTCTGCACATAAAAAAGAACTTTCAAGCAAATGGAAATATATGAAAGTGAAAGACTTTCAAAAAATGTTTACTTATTTCTAAATTTTTAATACCTAGTATAGTACTTGGCACAGAGTAAAGAAAAGGAAAAGGAAAGAAGAGAGGGAGGAAGAGGAGGGAATGAGAGGAGGGAGGAAGAGGAGAAAGGGATGAGGGGGAGGAAAGAAGAAGAGGATGAAGAAGAGAGGGAGGGAGGGGGAAAAGAAGAGGAGGAGGAGCTGCTCTTTCAGCTGTCAGTAGGAGCCAGACCTTCCTGGCACAGGATTTCCTGTCAAAACCATAGCACAGTCCCCTCCAGGAAAGGCTCCTCAGTTGCCACCTGGGCCATGCCTGTTTGAAGCACATTCCCTCACAAGGAAACCCTACCTGGAATGGAGCCTATCTCTGAAAGAGATGCCATGACCAACACATTCATTTTCCTAACTGGAAAAAAAAAACAAGAAGAAGCTCTGTCTCTAATATATATATATATATTATTTTCTATTCCATTCTAGTAGAGATGATAGATGCAGTATCGCCTCAGACTGTTCTAGCAAGAACAAACAAGAAAGGCACTAGCCATTATTCTGTAAAATGGGATCAATATAAAAGATGTTGGTGTGAAATACGATTTCAATAGAACTGAATTTTCTTAAACTTTAAATTCCATTTACCTTCCAATGTTCAGAATATGTTTAATGTACTAAATGTGTTTGTGCTTTAGGCTTAATATCACATAGATTTGAATCTAAACAGAAGTTCTTGGTTGTTTTTTTAATGTAATCAAATTAATCCATTTTCTAGATTTTAATGGACTTGAAATATAAAATGGGCACTCTTTACCTGTCTCTAATTTATCTTTGAAATAAACCATACCTGTCTTCCATCTCTTTTCATGGACCCAACTGGTTGGTAGGTTGTCTTCCTCAGTTCTGTTTGATTCCCACAACTTTTAGGATAATCTGAAGAAGTACCAGAACGTTGGGAGTCATGTAACCTGGGTTTGGGTCCCAGACCTACTAACTGTCAAAGTATGTCTTGAGCAACTCATGCAGCTCCTCTGCTCCAAGTTTCTTCAGACATGACTTCCTATAAATTGTTATCCCATGTTACCCCGTCTTTTATTGCAAAACCACCTGTGTTTGCCTATATGGATGTGCCTATGGACATGGACCGAGTTGTAAATACACGTAAGCAGCACTGTCCCTGCACAAGCTTAGGAGCAAACAAAACTATTCTCAGTTCATTTTCAAGAAAGAACCCAAGATTGGCTTTCCTGCCAAATCCACATGGACTCTATGATGGCCACACAACTGTGGTTTGACCCACGGGGGCATCGCACAAATTGCAGTAGGAAAGGAATTAAGTTCTAAGGATGGGGGCTTTATTTAACCCCATCACTAAAACAGTAGCAATACTCAGATTATAGCAATGTATTCATAAGTAGCTTCTGGTCCTTTCTGCTAATCATTCTGCATACTCCGTGGCTTAATTGGAGCCTATGTTGGCTTTATGCACCCTGGGAATCAGGGAAAGACCCCGACTTTAAGGCCACTTGTATGACACATTCATTGTAGCTATGAATGTAACAATGCACTGAGGTCCTTGCACTCTCAATTCTAACTACAGACCCAACACTAGTGGTAATAATGATTACCCTAAAAGATAATCACATCTGAGGAGGTGAATTCAAAAGATGCCTCAGCAGATTAAGAGCGCTTGCTATTCTTGCAGAGGACCAGGATTTGGATCCCAAGTACGCAAGCTATGCAGCTCAAACTCCTCTTAACTCCAGTTCCAGGGAATCTGATGCCCTCCTCTGGCCCCCATGGATATCTGCATGCACATGGCACACACACACACACACACACACACACACACACACACACACACACACACTTAAATAAACAACAATAAATCTATCTTTTAAAATACATTCATATTCAACTCTATGACCCATGAATATGTAACATTTACGGAAAATAGACTTGTTCAGCTAGGGCTAGGATTATGTTAAGGATTTTGAGACAGGAGGATTTTCTTGGACCATGTAAGTGAACCCGGTGTAATTGGCAGAGTTCCTGTAAGAGACGGACAGGAAATGGAAAGGTGTAAAGAAACGCTGATGACAGAGCTGTGGGGCACACTGATGCAGGGCCATGAGCCAAGGAACGCAGTAGGCCTCTAGAAGATCCCCCTTGAGTTCCAGAAAAAACAAACTCAGTTCTGCTGACAACCTTGATTTTTAACCCATCAGGCATGGTGTTGAGGTTCTGGCCTCCAGTATTATAAGAGAATAAGGTCGTGTCATTTTAAACCTCCAGTTTGGGGAAGTTTATTGCTATAGCACTAAGAAATTAATCTGCTGGCTTTATAAAAAGTGTTCTTATCTCTAAATAAGATAACCGTAAGAACCAGTTCAGACATTCAATGGACAGATGGTGTCTTAGGCAAACCACCCACCGCACTTCTGTAAGAAGCCTAAGACACCATCTGGTTTGCTTGGGTGACCATTTTTCTACCACTTCTTGAGATGAATTTATTTGCTTTAACTTGTCTGAGTTTTGCCCTTAGTTTTCCTTGTGTTTGTCT
This sequence comes from Peromyscus californicus insignis, assembly GCF_007827085.1. Taxonomy (NCBI): domain Eukaryota; kingdom Metazoa; phylum Chordata; class Mammalia; order Rodentia; family Cricetidae; genus Peromyscus; species Peromyscus californicus. Next base: position 67,805,950 of record NW_026294469.1, on the reverse strand, counting down.
GAAGAAAAACAAATTATATGCTTTTGCTTTTTCATTTTCACGCCTTTCCTGAAACAAAATAGCACCAAAAATATATAAATAAAGGCAATGAAGAGTATTGCTTTCAAAATCAGAGACCTTCTCTCCAGCTCTACCTTCTAAATAAGTAGGCCCTTTACCCTCATGTTTTTATGTATCAGTTACCTCTAAAGCAGCCATGATAAATTTTGACAATCTCAGTGACCTCAAACAACCCATATGGTGAACCTTCATGGCTTCAAACAACCCATATGTGTGCCCTCAGAATTCAGGAAGCCAGAAGTCCAGAATAAAGGTGTTGGCAGTACTAGTTCATTTTGATATTTTAGGGAGAATCTGTCCCATGCCATTGTTACCTTCTGGTGGTTGTCATGAATCCTTGGCTTGTAAGTATCATTCTAATCCCTGGCTCTGCCATCAAGTGAATTTCCTCAAGAATTATCTCCTCATACTGACACTGTGCATTAAATCTTGGGATGACCATTATCCAGTGAAACTTTTGGATTAGTATTTCCCCAGAGAAATAAAACTAATGGACTATATATGTTTATATAGAGGAAGAGTCAAGAAATCAGCTCATACAATTATGGAGTAAGCTGACAGGTCCTGGGATATGCAGGTGCAGGCTGGAGACAATGGAAAGTCAATGATATAGATCCAATTCCAAGGCAAATAGGCTCCAGACCCAGCAAAAACCAATATTTCAATTGAAGTCTGAAAGAGGAGGGAATCCCAGTAGAAAGTAATCAGAAATGAATCTTTACTTTGGGGAGATTGTACAATGTTTATTCCATCTAGGCCTTCAGATGATCAGATGAGACTCCCCTACATTGCAAATGGCAATCTACTTCACTCCATCTATCCACCTGAATGTTAAACACATCAAAAAACACTTCCAGAGAATAATAACTGGTCAAATATCTTGACACCCTTTGGCCGAGTCATTGATAAATAATTTTTCACAGCTTCATCTGCACCAATTATGTATGCAATGACCCAAATTCCAAATTATGTCATGTGTGGGCTTCCAGGTACACATGACTTTGAATGATACACTACTCAGCCCTCTTTATCTTCTCCATTTCCCAATATGGGTATCTGAACGCTGGCCTAGGCCTTCCCAACCAATGCTAACTGGGGAAGTCTATACAGAATCCATGCAGGCTCTCTTTGGCCAGAGGTCCCAGTGGTTGCCATGGCTGAAAAAGATTGCTGTGACCAAACTAGACAAGCTTCTTTGTTTCTGGCCCACATGGAAGATTTATTCTGTAGATAAGCCCTACAAGTTTTCGAGGAAGGACCCACTCTTCTTCTCTGGGGTTTTGTGCAGAAACACCCCCACCATACCCCTGTTTTCCCAGCTTAACTCTGAACAGCTCCCAACACAGTGTTCCCCAGAAACCAGTTCTGGAAATGCAAGACGAGTGCAGTCACCTCCAGGGAGGCCTCAATTTCCAATACTCTGTCGGTCAACTCTCACTTAGAGAATAAAGCATTCTTGGACTCCCAGCACTGTCTTAGATATATTTATCATAATCTTACCTTAGGTATGAATAAACATGAAGCTACTTGTAAATCTCTTATGCTTCTGACTCTTAAGCCATAAAACCCAAACCAATGTGCGCACTCATTTCAAAGGCATCAGTGAAATGACGTCGGGGACAGTGACCTTACACGATGTTTTTTAGCAGGAATGAGATCACTGCTCACTGTGCACATGTTCCAGTGCGGGAGAGTAAGTCACAGAGGGCCACGGATGACGGAATCCTTCCACTCCAGTTCGTCTGCTCCCCAGATTCCAGGAAGACACTGTCTGCACAGCTACCTGGGAGGCCATTGTGTGAGCACACACTGCTTATGCATTCCTTGTTCCTCTTCTGATCTGTTCCTGTTACTAGTGAGCGCTGGCTAACTCTCATTTGTGTCCACGCGATAATAAACAAAATAACAAACAAAGCCGTGACAATTGCCGCAGTCGAGGGTTAGACAGTCATCGTCCAAAAGAACAGAGTGGCCTTGTTAGAGAAAGCAGTTCAGTTAAAATTGAAATTTTAAGTAAACAGAAAAGTGAGAGGTTATTTGTAAATTGTTTTCTCTTTAATTCTTTGGAACTAATTTTTTTTTAATATTTTTATTACATTTATGTACTGTGTTGGGTACATGGACAGTTGTGTGACACAGTGAAGGTGTGGAGTTCAGAGGACCATTTTCAAGAATCTTTCTCGTCTTCTATCTTCTATTAAGCCAGTCCCAGGGATCCAGGTCAGGTCCCAAAGCTTGACAGCAAGCGTCTTTACAATGGAACTGTCTTGCCAGCCCTGGAGCATACTTGAACAGTGTTTATTAGTCCTTGCACGTGAGCCCAACACATCCTCAGCAGATTAGCCTGGCCCTGTTCCCTTGCCTGGAACCAAGGAGTCAGTAATATGTATGAAGATGGTCCTTGATCACAAATCTCAACTCATTTTGCCTCTGTTTAGGTGATCATGGCCACGGACTTTCTTTCCTCTGAATGTACCAGACAGTACTGTATGACTTCTGATGACTCCTAGTTGAAACTTCAGGACAAAGGGACTGCCATGGAAGGATCTTTTTAAGTGTCCCTCTGAGGATGCCCACAGACAGATGTGATCATTCCACACTCAGCTGGCCTAGGAAGAAGCCCCTGGGAGTTCCAGAAGCCCAATTCTTTTCTTCTCTTCACTAGTAAACATAATGACTCAGACTAACAGACGGAAATGTTGAGAGGCAGGGTCCTTAATGGGCTGTTTTAATGAACAGGTAAGAACAGCTTAAAATTAGCACAATGATTGTTTTCTTGCAAATTGATTTTCTACTATTCTATTAAACACTTTAATTCTCTGCAATCTTGTTTACCCCAGTAATTTGCTAAGAAAACCCTTTCTTTCAAAGGTAGAATAGCAGTAGCATTTAGCGAGGTCCAGTCCAAATAAACAGGAGTTTCAAATTAGTAGCATCTGATTTAATTAGGATTTATTAAACAGCAGTCAGGAAAGTGCATTAACTTTCCTCGCCCACTAGGAGTTCCCTTTGTGTTCTGAAGTTAATCGCTGCCATTTACTTCACTGCCTGTTGCTTCCCTCTTGACTGCCTTCTCATTTACAGTAATGTGGGGACGTCTGACAAGCCTCACTCAGTCTCTCACCAGTGTCTCCAGCTCAGCAGATGGTGGAGAAAAAGGGATTTCACTGTAATTCCGCATGATGAGATTAATGGGTCATGAGAAGGCCACCCCGCCAAAATCATCAACACCTTCTTGTTCCTGCATTGGGTCCTGAAGAGAATCGCCAAAGCGGCAAACTCAACATGAGCCCTTCTTCCTGAGGAATCCTACAAGTTTAGCTTACTTCTGTTGTATTGCATATGCCTTTTCCTCTGCCTTTCTGTAGATCCCACATTTCGATGTAGCACGCGTTTCTCTCACATTCATAAATTCCTGCTGTGTTGTAAAAAGAGGTAGGTCACTTGGAAAGACTGATAGGCAGCGGGTTTGACCATTAGTTTTGCGCATTAATTTAACCCTTACCTTCATTCCAACCCACTGTCATAATTCTCTGAACCCAGGATCATAACAGCTACTATCATAATAAAGTAACTGACACAGTTCCAGACTGAGGGTTTAGTGATCAAAGGATGATCCGATGAAGAAGAAAAATGTCCCTATTCTTCAACAGCTTTCAGTTGACAAAGAGGATCATAATGTTCCCTGCTCCTAATCTCTAAGAAATATTTATTTTAATGAGATGGAGCATATAAAAACAATATGCAATATTATCTTGGAAGAGATGAACACTTTGGGGAAAATTTATATCCAGGAGAGCTAATTTCAACCAGTCGCCAAGATGGAATTTTTCTCCCGAGCATAGTATTAATAATCTTTACTAGACCTAAAATAATATTTACTTTATTCTCCACTGGTTCAAAAATTATACAGTGACTTGAAAGCCAAAATGTAATTTTCATAGCTGAGTCACATCTATTTCCTTCACAATTAGATACTCCTGGGCACTGCCAGCAGTGCCCAACTACAGTTCAACCAAGCATCCTTGAGGAGGTGTGGGAGCAGGTCAAGGTCCATGAAGAGTAAGACTGAAAAGAGCTTCTCAGAAGTGGAAGACAGCCAATCAATAGACAGAAAGTTGGGCTGGAAGACCTTTAAAACTCAGTCTCATCCCAGTGTCTACCATGTTGGGAATCTTTAGAGTCTGGGTATGTGAAGGCTGGCCTAGGTGTGCTAGGAATGGGCATCAGGTATTCTACTGCTCAGTTTTGTGAGGCATGCTATGGTTGGTATGCTGTCCAGCTCAAAGAAGCACATAGTGTTGCCTTTCATTGAGCCACATGACTTATAGTACAAACAAATTACAGATTAGCCAACTGTTTGTTAGATCCAAAAGCCTCCTCAAGGCCCAGCTGTAGGAAACAGATGGGTGCATGCAAAGCTTGCAAAGGCAATCAGCTTGTCAGTTACTAACAGACCCTGAAGAGGAGACTTGGCCCTTAAATGACATCTCTCCCTCTTTGGATTAGGGAATCACCTGTAAGGAGAAGCAACCCTATCCTCCTGTGAGCTTCCCTGTGAGTTCTGGGCAGAAACGAAATCAAGACTTGGGGCTTTAGAGTTAAAGAGATGTTGGTTTTTTGTTGCCAGAATACTCACACAAGGAATGTCTTAAGACTTAATAACATGGTAATTTAAGAGCATTATTTGTCAATAGCAATTCTGCATTTTGATGATTCAAAGAATAAGCATAGGTTCAAAGTGCATACTTGCCACTATTAAGAACATTATTCTTAAAAAGAATAAAAGCTCTCTAGCTAGTCTGTGACTGGGACAAGAGCCAAGGATTCTGCTGAATAGAGTAGTAGTTTTAGAGGAATCTACATTAGAGGATAAACGTATGAGGCTTGAAGCCCAAACTGAGTTGAAATCCCAGCTTTACCCTATGTTTGCTACACAGCTAATCACTTAATCTCTCTGATACCTGGTTGTCCCATTTTTATGAGATATCAATACTCTTCCTAATGCCACTTGAGGATTAAATGAGATAATATATGCAGAGTTCTTAGTAGAGATTTAGATGCTTAGTTTAAACCTTTTGAGGGTTCATATTACATTAAATAATCCAAAAATTACATTAATTTGAAATGATAATATGAAAAATAATCAATTACCTTGAATTCAAACATTTAATTTTACATCAACAAGGCATGATGTGAAGAGACCGTGATGGCCCAGCTGGGTTAATCTCAGAGGCAGGATTGTGAGCTTTTTTAATTCAGGCCACTGTGCTCTCTTCGGTACCATGTTCACATACTTTGGGGGTACATAAAAAGATCCTCTGCTCCCCAAATGTCCCTGTAGGTCTAATCTCATAGCTTGATGCCCAGCAAAGGAACAAGTTCCAATATTTCACAAGCTACTCTATAAACTAAGACTCCATGAAGATTAAATTTTCATTGGCTGTCCCAGGCTCTGTGCCTTTATGTAAATCACCTTTACCTGCTAAGTCAATTCACTGGTCCTATTTACTTTTGTTTTTGAAGCAGAATCACCAATCAGAGTAGTCTCTAACTGGTGACCCACCCACCTCTCTGTCTTTAATGCTGGGGTTACAACCGTATGCCATCACACCCAGGTACTCTTTGCTGTATGATTGAGCCCTCGGCTTCTAGTTTCTACCCAGCCTAAACTTACATTTTTAATTAGACGATCACGTCATCTATGACTTCTTATAGACTCCATATTAAAATGAACTAGACAGGGCTTTAAGATACTAGAACTGTGATTTGAAACTATATTACAAAGGATGAGAATGCCATAACGCCTCAGAGGGAAGGAGTGGGAGGCGGTGCAGCTTTCACGGTTTTGTTATTCTCTTCCTACCACCTTTAGCTCACAACCAACTGTACATTGCTGTGGGATGGTCTGTATGTCAAATGTGTTGCTGATTAGTCAATAAATAAAACACTGATTGGCCATTGGCTAGGCAGGAAGTGTAGGCGGGACAAGGAGGAGAATAAAGCTGGGAAGTGGAAGGCTGAGTCAGAGAGACACTGCCAGCCACCACAATGAGAAACAGCATGTGAAGATGCCGGTAAGCCACAAGCCATGTGGCAAGGTATAGATTAATGGAAATGGATTAATTTAAGCTGCAAGAACAGTTAGCAAGAAGCCTGCCACGGCCATACAATTTGTAACCAATATAAGTCTCTGTGTTTACTTGGTCAGATCTGAGCGGCTGTGGGCCAGGCAGGAAAACTCTAGCTACAGTACATATTAGAAATTCATAAGAATTTGCTTTAAAATTATCTTCATTGAAACACACCACACCACACATACACACAAACAGAGAGAGAGAGAGAGAGAGAGAGAGAGAGAGAGAGAGAGAGAGAGAAAGAGAGAGAGAGAGTAAACTGGAAATCAATACCTTATATTTTTAAAAAGCCAAAATTCTTATTTTTAAGACTCTTCCAATGCATGACTTTGTAATTCCAAATTACCTCATTTCTCTTAGAGATGAGTGGGGTTCTTCACTCATTTCTTCATTTTCTTTTTTGAGACAATTCTCACACTGCATCCAGGCTGTGCTGGACTGTACCATGAAGTTCAGGTTAGCCTTGAACTCATACCAATCCTCCTTCTTCAGAAGGATTAGGATTATCTCATGACCCATCACACCTTGCTAAGTTTTCTCATTAACCCTTCACGTAGTTCTTCGGTGTTCAGTCTTCTCCTTTATCATCTTTGACTGAAATACATCAGTCAAATATCAGTATATCTGATATCATCAATAGTTCTGTGATTCTCTATCTCTACCTGCCCTGCTCTACAATTTACAAGAAATAATGGCATTCATGGGTTATGTCTACAGTTCAGGCCAATAAGTTTTGAGCATAAGTGATTTGTGTCAGTCACAGAGCATTGATTGCTAGCTTAAGGTCCTCTGAGGCTTGATCTCTCTTGCATTGTGACTGGAACCCAGAGAGTGCTTTCACCATCGGCCTTGGCCCCAGTGTAAATGTGAAATTGAGGACAACCACCTGCTACAGGGGAGAACCAAACATCTGCTACAAGTACGGAGGATGTCAAATTTCATTGTGCTGCTGTGAAATTTCCAAAGTAATAGTAGACTAAAAATCTTTTTCAAAGTGATTTTCTTAAAATCAAAGCCATTTCATTATGTACTCCCATTCAATACTCCTGCTTCCCTATACATTGATATCTGTGACACTAAATAAACATTCCATAGAACTCCCCAAAGCCCTTGTGACTGCTCATTCGTATAGCAAAGAAGTCAATAAGCCACCCAGTAGTGCTTCACTGTGCTCCATATAAAGCCCGAATCCATCACCGTGAACCCTCTTAAACGTGCACTGAACTCACTATCTGCTCCTCTTCTAGTCCTTTCATGGGCTCAAAGTACTTACTCCAGTGGGAATTTGGCTAAATTAAGGTAAACGAAGTTACTGAAGGAAAGATAATCTCATAAAATATAGGTACGAAATATAGTGCAGAAATTATGTGTGGGTATCATGAAAAGACTCAGTACCTCAAAGGCTGTAGGAGATATTTTTCATTCACCACTGCCCCTTTCTATCTCCCCTGTTTATGACCTGCTTTACACAAGAAACAAGGAACTATTAATGGGCTACTGTAATGTGGAGTTGAGGATGGTGGCCTCATCTTGACATGTCCCATCATCCTGATACATTCCTATCTTGGTGAAGTCCAGGACTAGGTCATCTTCAGTTTCCTTGTTTCACAGACCTTCCATGTCTCATCCAAAGATGTGTAACAATCGCTCATTTATGGACGATAGATTTCTTTTTTTTATTCCCCTGAATAAATGAGTTGAGCATAAAACCGGAGACTGACAAAAATGGCTAAAGGGAGCTTACAGTAGCTAATATTTATTCTATATTAATAACACAGGAGCTACTCTGCTAAGCATTTTTTATGTGTTAATCTGTTGAAACACGGTAGTTGGGGTAAGAGCCAGGGCCAAATTGCCAGACATCTTTGCCCTTCAATTATCACCTGTGCGGCCTTGGGCAATGGCTCACTTTATGTCTCAGGACTTTCATTTGTAAACTGAAGTGATAACCTGCGACAGGATCCACCTCACTGGATTATTGTGAGACTTCAAGGAAGCAGTCGATGTCTCTGACTTAAAACTCAACCAGCACCAAGTATGACTTGCGTGTGTTCTTCCGGAGTCATCACAGAACACCCAGCAGAGCCGACACTCAGGAGCTGAGGAGTGTTGCAAATAAGCAACACAAAAGCAAATCTGCCAGCTCTTAATATCACATCTCAAAAGGCCAATGGAGAGTTGGTCCTTGTCTTTCACTGAGATGCAGAAATTGCTGCCTAGCAGAGGTTCCTGTGTCTGGCTGTTGCTGCTGCTGCTACTGCTGTTTCACATTAGACATTTTTTTCCTCACTGAAGGCATAATCATGATATACTCTGCACGTCAGGGTCTTTCCTCACAGACATTTATGAGATGTGATAACAGTTCTCAAAGCATTTAATTCCCACCAACATAGGCCAGGCCATCCCTGGCTAACACTTTATGGGAATGCCCCAATGCAGTTAAACAGGACAGGAACCAGGGCTAACACAATTCTCCAGGGAGGAGACGAAGCTGCTCAGCTGACCTGCAGTAATTGCTTTTAAAGCACAAGCGATTGCTGGAAGGGAAGGGATAGATGGCCTGGCAGGTCTGAGATCTGGAATCCTGTGTCATTCTAAGCCATAGCCACATCCTGCCAGTGTTTCTGTTCTCTGAACATCCACAGAAAGTAAATCAGAAGTGAGTAGCCCAGTGCTTGGACAGGTGGCTCGCAGACTTGGCTCATTCCAAAGTGAGGGTGGCACCCTTCCAAAGGTTGGCCTCAAGACCAGGAGAGGAAAAGAAAGCCATCTCACTGCCTTCCAACTTGGAAGCTTTCTTCTCCTTTTGCATAAGTTGCCAAGAAGGTGTGTGGAGCAGTCTCTGAATGGAATGCTAGTCCTACTTGCCAACTTGGGCAGTTTGCAGTAGGAAAATATAGAAAATAATTGTGCTTTGACATAATATTTCTACTGGTGGCTTAACTATATTATCAGGGTGAAAAAAATTATAGAGAAAATTTGTATGACTACATTATAGTTTTAGCTTTTCAATTGCCACTCCTTGTTACTTTTCACCAAAATTGTATTTCTGAATAATATTTTACATGCGAATGTAGCATGATGTCTTTAACATTCATCCCCTTGTTTGACTAAGATGGCCTCTGATTTCTTAGAACTCTAAAAAGCAAGGATGAACATATCTTACCACTCATTTTATTGTTGTTTCTGACAGTTGCCTTAGCAGAGAATTTATTTCCTATTTTTTATTGAAAAAAATATTTTATACAATATATTTTGATTACCATTTCCTCTATCCCAATTTCTCCCAGATCTATTCCTACCCAAAACTTTTGTTTTTTTGTCTCTCTCTTTCAAAAGCAAAGAAACAAACACTAACAAAAAAAACCCTGCAAAAACACAAATAAAAATCAAAACAGGCAAAAGACCAATAAGACAAAAAAAATTCCCCCCAAAAGCAAAATGAAACAAAAAGTCTACAAAAACAAAACAAAACAAAAAACCATGAACTTAATTTTGTGTTGACCAACTACTCATGGGCATGGCGGTCTGCCTTGAAGTGTGGTTAATATACTCATATACTGAGTGAGACTGCATTGGAGAAAACTGATTTTCCCTTTGCCACTATATGTCACTTCTAAAGTGCTTCTTTGTTAGGGGTGGGATCCGTGTCAATGTCTCCCTCTCTGCTTAGCAGAGACTCTTAAAAAAAAAATTCTTGGCATATATTCAACAACACTTAAAGGGAAGATGCCATGAATTTGAGAGACAGCAAGGGAGGGAGTTTCATGGTACAGGTTGGAAGGAGGAAAGGTAAGGGGGGAATGATACAATTATGTGTTATTCAAAAATAAAAAAAATTAATTAAAAATATTTCTGAGTTGACTGGCATGGGTATTTTAAAATTATTCATTATTTTTTCCATGAAAGAATTGTTTTGATAGAAGTTCTCTTGCCCAAGATTTTAGTATAAAATAGACATTATAGTATTTTTAAATATTAAAATAGTTTAAAAGCTAAATTAAGAAATGGTTGAAGAGTCGCTCACATGCAACAACAGACTCATGGCATTATGTAATGATACAGAGCTTCAAGTAGAGTGCAAACCCTACTGGAATTGTGTAGTCAAAGAACAGTTCGAGCAGCACCTAGCTTCAAGTCAAACTTGAAGTGTTTGAATGGCATTCATTGAAATAAATGGGGAAAATACATGCATATCTAAGGAAGGAAAAGGCTTGACCCAAGAAGCTGAAAAAGCGAGAAATATTTGAGGGATGTTTTGTTCCCAGAGAACATTTGCTTCCACATCTACTCAGGCAATGTTTATTTCATACGTATTAGGTACCTGGCAATGTGTTAGGTGTTGAAACTACAAGGATGAATAACACAGCTTCAGTCTCCAAATGAAATCAGCTCCTCACTGGCCTCTGTGCCTCCAAGCGCAATCCAACCCAATCCATCACTAACACCGCCATCAAAGTATCCTGAAAACGATAAACCTGTTTATATTACAGTTTGGTTTTAATCCTTAGATCATTTTTATGGGATTGGGAAACTTCAGTGGCTTAGCAATGCTGTAGGATAAAATCCAAAGACTTTAATGGGGTTTTTGTGGCTTTTCTCCATCTGGAGACTTCGTACCTTGAGTATTTTAATTTCTCTACACCCTTTCCAGCAATAATAAGCTTCTTTCAGCTCTGGTCAAATGCAGTTTCTGAACACAATGTCTAGACTGCTAGAATTCAGGAAAGCTGTTTCCACTTTTGGAATATCTCCCTGCTCTGCTGCCACGCTCTTCCTCTATCATCTTTCATGAAGCCAACTCCCATTCATCTCCTAGCTGTCACCTTTGGGAAGCCTCCTCTTGGCCATGAGTCTGGATTATGTTTGCCGGTTATGTATTCTCAAAACACCTTCTACTTCCCCTGGCAAAATCCGCCTTCTATTTTATTTGCATAGTTTCTTTCTCATAGCCTCCTTAATACTGTAGTCTCTATAAATACAAAATCTTTGTCCTTCAGGTTGACCTCTGAATTTTTAATATTACACTCTGCAAATTATATATTCTCTTTGCTTATTTGTTAACTTATTTTGAAATAAATTTGGTTTCAGGGCGCTGGGGTAGCTCTTTCAACCCAAAGGCTGAAGGCTTCGAACATTGAATTATAGAATCAAACAGACCCAGCACAGGTTTTTGAACAGAACACAACTCAAAGGTTCAAAAACTAGAAAGAAGCATAAAATCTATTCACCTCAAGCAGTACAAATAACATAGAATTAGTAAATTCCCACTGAATTAGCATGCGTAGGAATTCAGATGACAGCATCCTAAATGGGAGGCTTTGGAGAAATAATTGCTTATGTAGCCCACCTTTAACTTTCTAGTTATATGTGCATCAATAAACTTGCTTCTCTAAGACTGGGTTGTCTCTTCTGCACATGGAAAGAATAATGCTTCTCTCTGTAGGTCAAGGAAAAGAATTAATAAAACCAAGACCAGAGATGTAGAACAGTGGTAGAGTACTTACTTACCAAGTACAAGGCCCTATGCTTGATTCCCAACACTACAAATCACTTAGAAAACTTAAAACACAACAAAAAAACGAAGTCAGAAGAAGAAAGAAGAGAAGAAGAAGAGGAGGAGGAAAAGAAGATGATGACGACAAAGAAAAACCCTGGCTTCCAGGTCCACTCTTGAAGGAAGTCTGCCAAAGCTAAATAGGAAAACTCAACTAAAACAAATTTAAATATAGTAAAATAAATAAAGTAGGAGTAGATCATATACATTGTATAAAGCCCTGACCACAGTACAGGGACAATTCTCACTCGCTATTTCTTCCTCTCTCTCCTTCTCACTTCTCTCCTTTATCCCTGAGAGACTTGAATAAATCACTTCCTCCTGCACTTTGATGCTCAACACTGCAGTGTTGAGTCATCAAGGGATCGTTGACAGACATCCTCTAAGAGTGGAGCTGCAAGCCATGGTTTTTCTATCCTCTCTTCTCTCGCTGTCTCTCTCTCTGTCTCTCTCTATCTCCTTCTCCCCCTGCTTCTTCTTTTGGCTTTGTTTTTGTTGTGGTTTAAGTTTTCTAAGTGATCCTGGGACAACCAGCCCAACCTAGAATTGTAGGAATTACAGTTTCATGTCTACAACACTAACCCTTTCCAGGTATAACAAGTAATAGTTTCATTTTTAATCTCTGTTTCTCACATGGAAAATGTTTATTTTTATAAATCAAAATGTGAGTCACCTAACTGAGAGTTTATGTTCCAATAATTAGTAGTGAATTTCTTCTCTCTGTATGTGTGCTGAGGAAAAGGGAGCAGAATTGAAAATACCTCAACTCAGTCAAATATTCCATGTTTGACTGGCCTGAACTAGACCTCCTAACAATGAAGACTATTACTTTCAAGTATGTTGCCTCCAGATCATTGCTCTTAAAATAGGGACAAAGTGAGGATGTCATTTACTCTTCTGATGTTATAACACCATCATCAGTCATCACTGGCAAGTTGGCCAATAGCCATTGCTGTATTAAGTCAACATCAGATTATTTGGCCACTGTGGACTCTCAGAACCAGGAAGACTAGTAAAGACAAAGACAGTTCAGAGTTTGGTTGTAGAGTTAGATTTTTACCTCATAAAATAATAGAAAATGTGCAAACTGAATGGAGCACACATGAGATCCAGAGCTCATGGAAAAATTTAAATTTAATGCCTACAGAATTATTTTACAGATATACTCGGTACTTCCATACATATTTCTTGAGCTTCTTTGAGGGACCAGATTATATATTGAGGACAAAAACACATTAAGACATGGTACATCTTTAAGAAACTTGCAGTTGATGAATAAAGATACATGAAATAATAGTAATTCAAGATCTATTCTATATTAACTATATTTCATGGACATGTTCCTTAATCTGTTTGTCAATTATGTATCATGAATATTATTATTGTTGCATCTAGTTTAACAGCTTACTCAATATTCAGAGATATTAGGTAAAGTGGGCTACCTCTTTATTAATAATACATGAGCTTGTTGAAAACATCCTAGGTTTTACATAACATATTTGCAAACACTATTGTCTAGTGAATAACCGTAGTTGAGTTCCTGTCAAAGGAATGCCTTCATTAAGAGTTATCAAGTTGAATTTGTCTCCATCTCCTTGTGTACCCAGCTCCACAGCAAACAAGTAAGATTCATCAAGCCTTAAACATTCTGCATTACCTGTCTACCAATCTCCTGCCACCTATCTGTAAGGTGTCCCTGATCCTGAATTCTCTGACCACATTTCTACATGTTCTATAGCTCTAGGCACAGATGGGTAAGCAATCACCCCCCGTGTCATACTTATACTAACCAACTAATTCCAAACACATATATACCAGTACAAACAGAAACAGTATGAAAAGCCAAGACAACATGTCTCCTCCAAAAATTACTAATGTCATAGTCATTGACTCCAATGAAAATGGCTTCAGAACACTTTCAGACAAAGTATTCAAAACATAGTTACAACTATGCTCAAATAACACAAAGAAAACAAAACAAAGAGATGCCTGAAGTAAGGAAGTCAATAGAAGACATGAAGATAGAATTCAATAAAGACAGAAGTGTTGAAGGAAGGCAAGCTGAAATGATTCGAGAAATGGAAAACTCAATGAGCAAAACAAAACCTTTTGTGAGAGGCCTCACCAACAGAATGGTTAAGTGGAAAGCAGAGACTCAGGGTTGGGAGCCAAAGTAGAGGAGTTGGATCAACTAATAAAGGTCAATGAGATGTTTTTAATATGTTAATAAAATATGAGAGAGCTTCAGGGCAGCGTAAAAAGGCATAACCCTCAGGCATAGAAGGAGAAGGGTACCATATCAAAGACAGAGAACATATTTTAAATAAAAGCATACGAAATTTTCCAAACCTAGATGAAGAGTTGAAGTTACAAAAATGCCTACTGACCTCCAAATGGAAAGGACCAGAAAATAAAATACCCACACTATATTACAGTAAAATATTGAAAATACAGAATAAAGACGATGCATTGAAAGCAACAAGAGACGAAGGTCAAGTTACCTTCAAAGGCAGGCTGAAAAGGAGAATGCTGGATTGTTGCCAGAAACTTGTAAAGTCAGAAAGATGTACTCCAAATTCTGAAAGACTGCAGCTGCCAAACCAGACTATTATATACAGAAAAACTATCTGCTAAAATATAAAGAGAAATAAAACACTTTCACGACAAAACCAGACTAAAAGAATTCATGACTAAGGAGTACTCCAAACTTAAGAGGATAAACATATTCAGGATGTCACAGAGAATAAATAAACAATACCAGGACTGTAGATCAAAAGAGGTCAAAGAAAAATAGCACAAAGATCAATAAATGTGAATTAACACACATCTGTCAATAATAATTCTGAATAATTAATGGCCTTATTTTTCCAATAAAAACTGAGAAACTGTGTTGGATCAGAAAATAGGATCCATTCTTTTGCTGCCTTCAAGCAATACACATACCCATGAACATCAATGATAGATAACAACTTAGGGCAAATGATTGTGAAGAGATAACCCAAGAAAATTGATCTAAAAAACCAAGTAGCTGTAGCTAATCATAGCATCTCACAAAATAGACTTCAAACCAAATTAAAAGAAGTAAGAAAGGCCACTTCATACTCACCAAAGGAACAGTAAACCAGGAGGATATTGCAGTTCTAAAAAGATATACACTAAACACAAATGCACAAATTTTCATTTTAAAAATTTGACTAGCTGTAAAACTAGAGAATTACCCTGAGTGGTAGTGGGTAACTTCAATACCCCACTCTCCAATACACATGTTATTTATAAAAAAATTAAACAGAGAAATATTGTAGTTAAATGATATCATAAACCAATTGGACCTACTAGATATCTATAACACATTCTGCCAAAATACTAAAGAATACACATTCCTCTCAGCAGCCCATATTAGGACTCAAAGAAAGTCTCAATAAATACAGGAAAATTCAAATGCTATCCTGCAACTTTGTGTGACCACAATGGAATAAAATTAGATATGAAGAACAATAGAGCCCGCACAAAGACACACAAATCCATGGAAACAAAACAATACATTATTGAATGATAACTGGACCAATGAAGGAATCAAGAACAAAATTGAAATTTTTCTAGAATTAAATATAAATAAAAATACAACATACCAAAGTCTACGTGGTACAGTGAAGGCAGACCTAAGAGGAAAGGTTGTAACAGTAAAGACCTACTTCAAAGATTTTGGGAGATCTCAAGTTAACGACTTAGTGATAGACCCGAAGGCCTCAGAAAAACAAGAACAAATAACACCCTTAAATGAGTGGAAGGGAAGAGATAACCAAATTTGGGGTGAAACTGATGAAATAGAAATGAAAAAAAGATACAAAGTGTCAATAAAATGAAGGAATTGTTGTTTTTAATTTTTTTTAAAAAAGGTTGATAAAGCTTCTGTCAAATTAACCAAAAGAAAAAGAGAGAAAACCCAAATTAATGAAATAGAGATGATAATATAATAGACACTGAGGAAACTCGCAGAATCTTAGAGATGTACTTAAAAAACCTGTATTCTAATAAACTGGAAAACCTAAACAGAACTGGATGAATTTCTAGATGCATATGACTCTCAAAGTTAAATCAGTATGGAGAGAAATAATTTAAACAAGCCTGTAACAACCAATGAGATAGAAGCAGTAATTAAAAGCCTCCCTAGTATAAAAAGCCTAAGGCCAGAGGGATTCACATAGAGTTTTACCAGACCTTCAAAGACTAATACTGATACTACTCAAATTACTCTGTAAAGCAGAAAAGGACAGAAGAACATTTCCACATCCATTTTGAAGCTAGAATTATCCTGATACCAAAACCAGATAAACCAGACCAACCAGGGAAAGAAAGAGAGAGAATTATAGGCCAATCCCCTTGATGGTCATAGGTACAAAAATTCTCAATAAAAACCTTACAAAGAACGAATCAAAATAAAAATCACCTACCACAACCAAGTCTCTTTCTTCCCACAAATTCAGGTATGGCTCAACATACATAAATCAATAAATGTAATCCATCATGTAAATACACTCAAAGAAAGAAAACACATGATCACTTCACTACATGGGGAAAAGGGCTTTTAACAAAACCAACACTTCTTCATGATAAAAATTCGGGTATTTCTAGGGATACAGAAAACAGATGTCAATACAATAAAAACAAAACACAACAACCCCACAGCCAACATCATGGTAAATAGAGAAAAACTCAATAATTTCCATCAAAAATGTACAGAAGAAAGAAACTGATGGAGATACCAGAAGTTAGAAGGACCCATGTTCATGGTCTGCTTCGATCAATATTGTGAAAATTGCTATCCTATCAAAAACAATCTATAGATTCAACACAATTACCATCAAAATATCAACACAATTCTTCACAGAAATTGCAAAAACCAACCTCAAAATACATACAAAAACACAGAAAACAGAGGACAGACAAAACAATCCTGAACGATAAAAATAATGCTGGGAGAATCACCATCCCTGATTCAAAGTAACACAACAGAACTACAGTGATGAAAATAGCGTGGAACTGGCATAAAACCACACATATTAATCAGTGGAATAGAACTGAGAATCCTAAAAGAAGCCCTCATTTCTACAACCACCCGATTTTTCACACAGGCCCAAAACACACACTCAAAAAAAAAAAAAAAAAAAAAAACTAGCATCTTCATCAAATGGTGATGGATAGAACAGACTAGATCATTATCTTTTACCCTACATAAATCTCAACTTCAAATAGATCAAGGACCTCAACTTAAGACTTAGTACCCTGAGTATAAGAGAAGAAAGAGCAGAGAATATGTTTAAATATATAGTATTATAACAAAATACTTTCTAAACAAGACTCATGTAGCACTAAGACCAACTGAAAAATGAGGCCTCATGAAATTAAAATGCTCTGTACATCAAAGGACACCATCATCCAAGTGAAGACACAGCCTACAAAATGGGAGGAAAAAAACTTTATCACTTATACATCTGACAGAGAGTTGGGGTCCAGAATATATAAAGAATCTTAAAAACACTAAACAGCAAGAAAACAACCCAGTTAGACTTTAGGGATGGAATTAAACAGGGAGTTCTCAATAAAGAAATACAAATGAAAAAGAAATATTGTTTAAATGTTCAGTATCCATGGGCGTCAGGAAATACAAATTAAAAAGTACTTTGAGATTTCACCTGATGCCAGTCAAAATGACTAGGATTTAAAAAGGAGGAGGAGGAAGAAGAGGACTAGGAGGAGAATAAATGCTGGCGTGAATGTGGGGAATTGATGGCTTCTAAGCTAAGGATAGTCAATTTTCCTAGAGGGAGGAGCCCCTGAGAGGCGATCTGCAATCCAATAGCTTGTCTGATGCTCGGACACATACACATGTGACACTAAGTTGACTCGGTGGGTTTAAACACAGAGCACAGGATGTCAGGAAGGAATGCTGGTGAGAGAAAGAAAGGAGAAAATTAGAGAGGAGACAAAACGGTGGCCGATCTGATCAAAACACATGGTATACATGTATGGAATTCACAAATAATAAAAAAAAAAGAGTCCTCAAGTCTGCTAAGTTTCTCTGTAGTAGCTCCCAAACCCCTAATGGTTATTTGAGTTTCTAGGTCAAGGACTCTAATTCTTAAAATGCCATTATCACTTTTATTTAACCCTAGAATGAGATTTTTCCAGGCAAGCCTTACAATCCAGAGTAGGGAGAATGCTTTCTCTGCGTTTACATGTACATGTTGGATAAAACAAAACTAACAGTCCAGACTCCAGAGAGTAACATGGAATTCCAGATGGGACTCCTGAGCGTGAGCAAGGATCATACTGAAAAAGCTAGAAACAACATGGATCTAGGAACTAGTGATTCCATGAACAAAAATCCACTCTTCTTATCTTTAGGAAAAGAAAGGATAGAGTGGAGTAGTGAAGATGAAGAAGAGGATCAGGTGAAGCAGGAGCAGGAACAGGAGGAGAAAATCCCCAAATTAACTAAATTAACTGTTGGACAACCAAGTATTTATTCCTCCTCCAAAGACGTTGGCAAGTTTTCATCACAAGAACTGGAGAGAAGTGTAAATCATCAGAGAAGTGAAAATCATCTTTGCATCTGATTGAGAACAGGCTTCCTGGTTATTGGGTTTCCACATTTATCAATTCAATGAAAACAATCTCCTTCTGCTCAGTGCAGAAAGTTTCTGAATTCATGGTTCATTTTTAGCACACTGTCCCCCTGTAAGTGACCTGTCATAATTGAACTTTCACTATATAAATCTCAACTCCTCTCCTGCCACTAAATTAGCTGACTGCATCATTGTTTTGACTTGCATTAGATGGTTGCTGCTGAACTTGAAAAGGTTGCATCTCACTTTCTGGCAACTCTGGGCACATTGCAGATCATACTCACACTAATTAGCAGGTGAACTTCTGGATTTCAAGTATGCTAAGCAGAGAGAGACTTGGGGAAGGAAGGGAGGGAGAGGGCAATGCCATTCATGGAGAAAAATGAAAGTGGGGATATGTAGGCAACAAGAATTTGCATAACATTTAGTCCTCAAGTAGAATACAAACACATATAAATATTTGTACATCTATATGAATAAAATGCTTCCAGTCCACCAACAAATAAAGTGGGCTTTCTAAAGAAAAAAATCCAACCCATACCTCCCATATTTTGAAAGTGGAGAATTCACTTGTCATCCTCATCTTCTCCTCCATGAAGCTCAGGCTAATGCAGACAAGTTTCGTCAGTAGAATCTGCCCAAGACACAATGGCCTGCACCTCTCTCTTTTAAGCTTTATTTATTTGCTTTCTCTGTCCTCCTCTATGTTTTCCCTTTCTGGCCCTTAGGACAACTGTATCCTAAGTGAACCTTCAGGCTGGTCTAATGTTAAAGGAAGGGTGTTTGTTTCAGAGTTAAAGATAAATGACAATAAGAAAAGAGGATGCTGGTAGGTCACAGTGCTCCTGGATGAAAAGATGTTTTCTTTGAAGCAGGGGGATTGTTGAATGACTTCAGTAGAGATATATTCATGTTTACATTTGGGGTCTCCCATAGAAAGCATGGAATAGATTTCCCTACAGGTTGGTTGTGAGCAATATCAATAACTTACAGGAGACACTATTCAATGATGCCAGCCCTCCCAGTGAGATTCTCAGCTTACTTACTAACTTGGTTGGTTATAGGCAATGACCTGCAGAGCAGAACTCGGGACTCCCTTCATTTTTTTAATTGTCCATCTGAAAAAGGATACCATAGAAAGAATTTTCCTCCAGCTCCAACCTGAAAATGAGGTAAGTTTGGGTATGCTGTATCTTCTTTTATTTTCAAAATCATCATTAGATTTTATTTAAAATATAGCTTGCTACACTAAAAATATAAATCCATTTTTATCTTATACTTTTCTTTTTAATCTTATCCTTATAACCCACAACTATTTACTTTCCCCAACAGGGAACACCTCTGATATGCTTAGTGAGTATGTACTTTGTTTTAATGTGCTCTTAAAATTAATTATATTTTTTGTAAATCTGTGTGTTTTAATTTTCTCATAAAAGCTACTACAGTACACACCTCCTTTTGTCATCCATATTTCCCATTTATTTTAAAGGCCTATTAATGACACTTTGTGGATTGCTACCTAACTTGTTGCTTCTAACTGCAGCCCACATGTCCACCTTTCCATATTGTTCCTCTCTGATTGTGTTATCGATTACACCCTGTGTTACTTCCTGCTGTGGTTTCAGTATGTCTCCCCAAAAGGACACGTTGCAAACTTGATTCCCACTGCAACAGTATCAGAAAGTCACACTAAATGCATGATAATTCGACCAAAAAGGCCAAATGAATACAGTAGTGTCATCACCAGTGAGTGTCTATCATTCCTTATAAAACTGGGAAATGTCGCCTCCTTTTACCTATTCTCCGCTTTTCTCTTTTGTCCTATCTTGACCTCACATATGTGAAAGCATAGCATGTTGGCACTCACTGAATGCTAGACCCTCAGTCTTTTACTTATGTGTCTCTAGTGCCATTACTCAATGAATTCCTGTTCATTAGAATAAAATAGCTTCATCTTGTCTATTATAGGAACGCAAAATAGACTAAGGTATCTAATTATAGGAATTAATGAGTCAAGTTTGCAACAGTGAATTAAAGAATAGAGAACTTGCCCTCTTACATGCTGACACATAGTACAAAGCCATAACAATCAAAAATAGTACATGTAGGGTCAAGAACATATGAATAAACTGGGCCTGGTGACATATATAATCCCACATTCTTGGGAGGCTGAGGCAAAGGATTTCTTGTGGTCATGAGTTCAAATCCATCCCAGGGAACATAACAACAGGGATAGAGATAGAGATGAGGGAGAGACCTGGTGAGAAGGAGGACTCACAAATGAACACTAAATTTGAAAAGAATGATTTGGGGTGGTTGTGTTCACTTAAAAAACACTAGTGAAAAATGTCATTCTCTATATTTTCCTTTAGATAGTGAATAGAAACTTTTACATATGGTTTTTCACTTGGCCTACTTCAGATAATATTCATCCTTTCTACTAAAAATTAATGAGCAAATCAGCCTTCATTGCATCCAGATTCCACATGTTTTTACATGTACTGATTAGAAAGGCTTCATATTTTCAAGAGTATCTTTGCAAAGGAAAGATATAGTTTAGTGGGTGAATCCTGATGTGTCAATAAAAAGACTATTTCAAAGCATCAGAACATGCAGGTTCCTGTGTTTCTCCTGCTTCTCAGGGCTGGTGCTATACATGTGTGGGATTCCTTACATAGTTCCTCCAAAAACAATTTGAGCAGTGTGGTAGGAAATTGGGGTGGCTGAATTTAAGATCAGAAAACCAATTCTCTACTACTTAGGTACGAAATTCTAAGTTTCCTTAAGAGCACTGAGAGAAAAAAAAAAACTCATTAGATCGCAGAGCTAGAAGGAACCACAAGGTTTGAAGAACCCAAACACCCACCATAGCAGTAAGGAAACATACTGCCTAATGTTCAAATGACTTATCCAGTATTACAAAGTTAGCCAACTGATGCAGGACTGTGATTCAAACTTGACTCTTCACTTCCTTTTTATTAGCTAAGATGCATCAAAATGTTACAGTAATGATATCAAATGGTGGTTGTCACATATCTTTAGTTTTCATGAAAAATAGCAATAGTTGATATCCGTCAGACACAAAACACTCTACTGGCTCTAGAGAGCTCGTGCTTTCAAAATTCTTTTATGTTCCTCTTGATAATGCTGTATTTTTGCAAAGCTTGAGAAAGAAAGAGGCAAAGGAAAGAAGTAAGGAATGGAGAAAGGGAGGGAAGAAAAAAGGGATGGAAGTAAGCAAGGAAGGAAGAAAAGATGGAAGCAAGGAAGGAAGGAAAGAAGGAAGCAAGGAAGAAAAGAGAAAAACTCTGGATGGTTGAAGTGTTACAGGAGACTTAAAGGCCCTTGAGGATGGACCACTGCCTAATGAAATGCAACGCTGACTCTTGGTAGGCACATGACATTCTAGTTTGCTCCAAAGATTAGAATATTATAATTGCTTTCTCTTCCCTTATGAGTTAATCTAGATGGACCGGTCAATCACCTGGCCAAGAGACTACCCCTCAACAAGGCTGCCATCCTAAGGAGATGGAATAAAAAAATGAAGATAAGGAGATAATGTGCAGTACTTTTCCTTTCTCAAACCGTCACCCATGGTGTAGTCACATGCAAAGTCCCCATTCTGTAGCACTGAAGCCCTTGTTCACTTTTCTGAGTCTTAACCCAGAACCTGTAACTTTCCCTTTTTTTTCTTTCACTCTATCACATTCCTGAGCATGCTTTCTCTAACATTTTTCCCTTTCTTATTCTTTCTCTGGAGCCCTGCCTACTCCACTTGTCCACCATATGGCTATTTGTCTTCCATGTGTCTGTTTGTCTGCCACGTGGCTACTTACAAGAGTGGATGTCTTCCTCTCTTCCAAGATTTTAAGGCTTGCTCTCCCTATTGCTTTTATCTTCAATGAGAATAAAAATATTCTCCAGCTTCCTTCCGGGTCCATTTTTAAATTATTTTTATCGATGACACAAAGAACCTAACCTCAATTTTCCTAATAACAGCAGAGTAATTTTCTCCATAACTGCAGCAACATCTCTTCTGTGTATTTGAGACTCGACATGGGGGGCCTTGAAAATACTCACCTCAACTCTAACAAAGCACTTTTTATTCACCTGTTTCATACTCTGTCATTTCTATCACCCTTCTTTTGAGAAGTTGGTAAGACCAGGACAGATGGATGGAATACAGCAATGTGATACAGTGCAACTGAGCTGGGACCAGGAGGTTAAAAAAAAAGAAAAAGAAGTACTTTCATCAAAAATGCATGGTCAGTTTGTTCCTAATCAAGAGTATGTCACAAACACAGTATCAAGCACTACCCAAGGGATCATTAAAAATAATTTATAGTCACTCAAATGGAAACCTTTTTAGCTTAGACCGAGCTTTGACATTAGTTGAAGTTTCAAAGTCTCTTTGGTTTTAGTAATGACTTAGATTCAAACCTTCCTGTCTCCAGTTTGATATGTTATTCATTCCTTTGTCTGGTGTTGCCACGTGCTGCTTCTAAACTTGAAATGTTGAGTCATTTCCTTTCTCTTTCCACTTTATTCATAACAATCATTTTGGGCAATAAACATGGTTCATCTTAGCTGAACAAAATCCCATAGCCACTCTACCTTTTTCATGAGCTAGTGAAGCCAGAGAGACAGGAAAACTTTGGAACAATATATAGGTAGTTACAGGGGTGGAACAAAGGGACAAGTGTTATTATCATGGAAGTAGTATTTGAGACATCA
This sequence comes from Peromyscus californicus insignis, assembly GCF_007827085.1. NCBI lineage: Eukaryota > Metazoa > Chordata > Mammalia > Rodentia > Cricetidae > Peromyscus > Peromyscus californicus. The sequence goes on along the minus strand of NW_026294469.1, from coordinate 67,782,836 downwards.
GAAATGTCAAATAAAGAACCCCAGAGAATATGTTCAGTGACACAAAGGGGCCCTTGTCAAAACAGACAGGACACTAGTCACCCACAGAGAATGATAATCACAAAAGCATGAAGACAGGTAGGAGGCAAGCTTAGACTACTTTGTGTCATATCGTGTTTACATATTATGTTAGTCGAGGAAGAAAACAAAAGGGTGGAAATCATTTCTTATATTTAAAAACAAATTATGTTGAATATAAAATTGATTCATTGAGTTATCTAAGATTAATCTAGGAGAGATATCCTCTAAAAGGTAAAGTATATGTTTTACCTAACAAAAGAAAACAAAAAGGGTAGTTGTTTTCATCTCTTTCTACATCATTTGTTCCATGTAAGAAAGCGTTTACTTGAGATTTAGCATGAAATCATCCCCATAAAATTTATATAAATGCAAATTTACACTGAGTCATAACACAGAGAGTAAAAGACAAAACAAAGACAAAGAAACAAATTGGTGCCTATGTATAGATGGACACAATTTTGTCATATACACTAGAAAGACATTTACAAAATAAATGTAGCACAGCAACAGAAGGTAAACCAACTTCAGTGTTGTCCTGTAAGATGGTTTCCTCACATCCTCTGCTTTCTTCCAGTGCCCTCCTTTACAATGTTGGCAATCATGTTGTCACACCCCGGGAAGCTTCACTGTAAGTGTTCTGTTGACTGCTGTGGTCTGCATGTCCCTACCCCTATCCATAGTTCTCACAGTTTTATGCCAGCTATAATGACACCTGCCACGGCCATTGTCACTTTGATCACCACCATTGGCAGCACTATTATAATTCCTATGTCCTTGACCCTAGCAGTTAAGTTCTTGGTTCCAGTTTGGTCCCTGATCTCATCTATGACCCCTACTGTCACCTTCCAGCAAGTGTAGCATCTCTTGCTTCTTTCTATGATTGTTACTGCTGCCTGTGTATCCCTTGGGTTGTGTGACTTGGATCTGCACTTTCCCGAGGTGTGATACCCTCTGCTTCCTAACCATCTCTTTCCTCACTTTTCATCTGTATAAGTTATAAAACACAATCCTCTTCTCTCATTTGTTTTAGTATCCATCAGAAGCTCAATGTTTTCAATCTTTCCAAGACTCTAAAATATCTTTTAATTTGTTTTTCAGAACTATCTGGCTTCTTTACACCCACAAAAACCTTTTTAGGGGGTTCATTCCCTTTTAAAGTCTCAAGCATTTGGGAGGTGTCAATTAACTTGTGATACAGCTTCTGTTCTTTTATTTCCAAAATCTTTATCATCAGTAGCAGCATCTCTGGAAAGCTCAACACACATACTCTCAATCTCTCAAAGGCTAGATCTGCTTTAATTGTGCAGTCTACAAACAACTTCCCTATATCAAGACATTCAGTCAAATCTTTATCACTCATAACCTGGGCTCAAGCCACCAATAAACATTTCCTGTCCTCCTGCTGTGACTTATTCGTGTTGATCTTGGTTGAATCCCTCTGCAGATTTCTTAATGTTACTGTACTTGTTCATGCTCTCCATGGTGGTGGACCTATCAGCAATGGGGTACTAGTAAGCAGTGTGATTCCTGACTGCAAGTGGCATCCGCCACTGTGGTATGGGGCTGGATTATAAATGGTCCTGCATGCCTGTAAGGCTTTTCAGTTGAGCTCTTTTGAAGCTATTTACAAAGTGATGTATTTTGATGATGATCAACACTACAAAAACTTACCATGAATTTACATGTATCTCCAATTATCTTCTCTTTTTCACTGAAAGTGACAAACTTAGGAGGAGTTCCAAGAAAGACCCCATAGACCTTGCCATTCAGATGTAGCAAACTGACTGTTTCTAGATCACAAGCATTCTTTGCTTTTTTGGCTCAAATACTGTTTCTGTTTGTTTTGATTTTCAAGCTTCTACTAAAAACTAACAATTCAGAGGTCTCAAACAAAAATCTACATTTCTAATATTTCATAAATTATCTGAAGACTTCTCCTCTGTGAACCAGTACTCCAGAGCAGCAACACTCAGCAACCCTGAGTTATAGCATTAGTCTATTTTAAAGGGTCCAACCTGCCCTCATTCCTCATTGACATCTCAGAACTGTCTCTTATGAATGGCCCATTTTGCAAGCTTATGGCAGGGGAAGGTGGACAGTACAGAGGTGAGGAAAATCTGGAAAGCACCATGACAAAAAGCATCACAAACACATGGCTCATCTTCTGATGCTAGACAGATTAAAGGGCATGGAAGGAAAAGGCTTTTGCCCGTGCTTACTGGTCCTCATTCTCATTGGCAAGTTCGTCTATGCCATTGCTGAGACACTCCTTCACCGGTATCTCCTATCTCTGTCTATCTCTCTGGGATTCCAATGTAAACTGAAGACCAGCAGGTCTCTAGGAATCCTCTGGGACTCCAGCATCAGATTGAGACTGCTGAGAAATCCAGTCTTGTGAATTGAACAGCTATCAGATTTTTGACCTTTCCATTGGGAGACAGCTACTGGACTACCCAGACCACAGCCTGTAAGCCACTCTAAAAACTCCCACAGATATACATATAAATATGTGTGCATATAAATATATATGCATATTATATATTATATGTGTGTATATTATATATAACATGGATATTCTGAACAACTCTAATAAATCCCATGAACATACTTAGATAGATACATACATACATATATACAGACATACAGACAGACATACATATATACGTGGAATTTATTAGAGTGGCTTACAGGCTGTGGCCATGAATATGAATATATATGTATCTATATATTCCTATCATCCATCAGTTCTGTTCCTTCAGAGAATCATGACTAACAAACTTTCCCACCATGATTGATTGTATCACCTCAAAACATGAGCCATAATAATACTTCTTAAAAAACAAACAAAAACCCTGAAGAAATGGCTCTGGCAGATCGTCTTTCAACATAGATATGGTTTGTGACTTATGGAATGCTGACACTCTGCAGTGTGGCAGGTTACTAAAAGTCTTCAAAGGGAAATGCTTTAATTCTCAGGACTATTTTTATTTTGTGTAATGTTTGAGAGGTCTGCCCAACTGCACTCATCTATATAATTATGGAAGCGCCACGAACCCTACTTCGTAAATGAAAAAAATAAATGCAGTGCCTTATTTTTTAATGTTCTTATAAAAAAGAAAACAGAAGAGGAGAATTAGCCAAGAGTCCTAGTGAGTCAGAAGAGAGAGGGAATGTGGGCAGGTAGAAACCACTCCTAGCCAGACCCCAACCATCTGGAGACCCCAGTCAGTGGGGGAAACACTCATGACATCAGTTACAAATGCTCTATGGATGAGTATCTCTCTGCTGCATTGATTTATCAGTCATGCTGTGCATTAGGAGAAGGCAAGGAACACTATTAACCCTTAGCCATCATTGTTTCCTTTGCTCTATAACCATTTTAATGCACAGGGTTCTCACTGTTTGGTTGGCAACTGCTCTTGGAATCCCTTCTGCTTCAGGAATTTTTTTCTAATATGTGTCTCTCAGGTTCATCAGCTTCATTCCTCATAGTCCACAAAGCATGATCCCAGAATTGCAGACAATTATTACACTTTGGAAACTCACCTGAGATTGTACAGAACACAATTGTGAGTGCAGGTACTCACCAGCCTCTTTTGTTCATATCCTGTTACACAACAGAAACCTTTTCTGTATCATAGGCACCCATCTGTCATCTAAGAGCATTTAGCATGACAGCTATCCTTAAGACTCAGATGGAGATGGAAATGGAAGGCTTCATAGGACCAGCCCCTATCAGTCTCCAGATCTCCTCTTTGAGAGGAGCCAGCAATGTTGACCAATTGCCAGTATACTTTCCTTTCTGACACATCTCTAGATGAGAGGGACTGAAAAGGGTCATGAGGCCACTGAATGGTCCTGATTAAAGCTACTCTTTGGTCCGAATGGTCTCTTGGCCAAATCCGAACGCCAACAACTGGAACCACTACGCAAAAGAGAGGTCTTTGTCTTCTCTGACTCACTCCCTCTGAGATGGGGGACAAACTGATGAGATTCCCCAGCATCCCCTCTCCTGCACAGCCTAGATGAGCTTAAAATGAATGTGCTGGTTCTGTCATGACACTGGACCCTCTTGGCAAGGCCAGATTCCTCCCCTTCCCTTTTCCAACAACAGAGAAGAATTTAAGAAATTGAATTATTAAAACATTCTTGGACTGGCACTGCTTAACTTTTGGGGTGCCCCCAAAGGAGATAGAAACAGGATATCTCACAGGTCTCTACTCATAGGAAAGCAATTTTACCATGAGTCCCATCACCAGAGATGATACAGAGTGTAGGAAGAATTGCCAGATCCACACTCATATTTAAAGCAGAGGTTATTTATTTACTTAAACACATAGTACACTCCTATTGGGAACATGTGCCTTACCCCGGGTCCCTCTACTATATAATGAGATAATTTAGACTGGATAAGCTGGACTCCTCAGCTGATCACCAAGATGCTTCTTGGAGTGGGTTTTTATTTTCACACTCAGTGCTCATTGTCATGTCTCTTCCGTTCTTAAGGCTGATTGACACTCTTGAGCAGAATGGCTCTCACTCCTGTGGGCAACTCCCAGGAGCCTCTCCTACAAAGACTCTACTTTTAGGTAGAGAAAATTTTTAAGGCTAATTTTGTCAGATGGAATTAATAAGTCTAGGTGTGGAATGCTGGAGTTCCAACCTCAGGCAGCTCCCTGATGGCTCTTGTCATGGTTGTCCCTCTCATGGTTCAGGCACAGGGGAAGTCAAAGGAGGCTCCTAGTTTGACCTAGGAAGGAGAGCAAGTCACTTTTTCTCCTTTTGTATTTTACGAGGGGCAAGTCAGAGTCAAAGACCGCTCCTGCTTCTTCTCCATTGGGGTGTATCCCTAGGAAATAGAACCAAGAAAACTGGAAGATGTTTTCCTGCCATCTAGTTTTGGAATACCAACCGTGAGATGGAAAAAAGTGGTCCCTAGAGGGATAAGTATCAATCATACTATGTTGCATTTATATTTTTTCGGGAGGAGGGAAAGTAATCTGAGCTTCCTTATGTGCAGGGTTTCTTTGTTTTGAGAGATAAACCCGATTTATGTCAAAAGTGACACAAGGATTCACAAATTCTAACCCTGATTGTGGTTCAACCTTAAAAGCCTTCAAATAGACCCCCAGGGAGGGGAAGGAATTCATTCAACAGTAAAGAACAAGTCTCCACTTACAGAAGAGAAACATACAATGTTTCTTCCCAGCCCACCCTCTCCAGGAGAATTAAAGCCACAGATTCCTGTTTGTGGCTAAGGCCTGATAGAAGCCACAAATGGATCCATATGCCCTTTTCTGTCTAAGACAAGGCTAATTAAAACTGTTCTGGCTAAATTCTCAAAAGACCCTGATAAATATATAGATGTTTCTAGGGATTAGACAAAGAATTCATGCAAATTCTTAAGCAGGCCCTTAACAGCAACAGAAAAGACTGCCATCTTATAGGCTTCAAAATCATATTGGGATGAAATGTGTAAGATAAATTGAGCAGGACTTCACTGACAGGAGAGGGAGGATTGTTTTACACTACTGGTGGCCAGGTAGTCCTCAGGAGCCATCCCAAATGGAATTATAATTGCCCTTTGGGAGAAATACACAAAAGCACTTATTACTGTGTACCTTAGAAGAGCAAAAAGAACCAACCAACCCTACATCCTTGAATTATTCCATGCTGTCTCAAGTAATTTGGAGAGCAGGGGAGACCCCTACAGCCTTTCTAGAGAGACTCAAGAGGGCTGAACAAAAATACCACTGATGTTAGCCTAAAAGGAATGGGCCTCTCTTTCTTGAGCATCTCTTAGCTTACCTAATGCTGCCTATTTCCTGGCAGGATCAGTGTGTCACAGTCAATGCCTTCCCTAATACACTGGTCCTTAAAATTGTCCACTTTCCTTCATCACGTCTTTTCTAAGATAGGTTCCTTTCTAAAGCAAACATTCTCTCCCATAAAACAATCCTGTAAACATGCTCATCTCTCTGCATTTCCCTGAGCCCTTCTTTAGAGGCGCCCCAACAGTTGGGTCCACCTTTAAGAGCTTCTTCATGCTTACCTGCTTTTCTACACTTGAACTCCAATTAAGTATTCACAATCTCTCCCCAAGTCCTACAGTCTGCTTGGTCCTCTACCATGTAGGCCATCTCAACAACAGAGCCTTAACTTGTTGGCCAACATGATTCTTCTGCAGCAGAGTATGCTAGACTTTCACATCTCTGAGGTAAGTGGTACTTGTGCTCTTATTAATGTGATCTGTTGTTTATAGGGTCCATAGAGAAAGATCTACAAAACAGAATTAAAGAGTAACATGAAAAAAAGCTAAAAGACCTGCAGGATAGCTTGGCTTGGGGTTCATGACTGGGTCAGATCCTGGGTGGAAAAATGTACTGTATTTTGTCCTTTCTATCATTTATCATATCTGCCCTAATTTTGCTGATTTGAATATGTAAACAAGTCCTTGCTTGTTTACTCTTGAAGTTTGCTTTGAATCCTCCTGATTAGAATACCTCTTACTCTATATGGTCTTAACTATGTAACCTGAAATGGTTCTTTCTCTTGAACTAGACCATGGGACATTAGGCAGACCTCTTAGTAGGGACCCTTGCTATCTGTCAGTCTTCAACAACCCTCGCAGTTTGAAGTAGCTCATGTGTCATAACTCTCATACCTTCCTCCGCTACTTAACGGCAGGTCACTTCCCCTGAAGGAGGATTGAGGCACAAGATAGGTAGAAATGAGACAGTTTAGAATCAGTGCCAGCAAGACCTCAACCATCCACAGACCATGATCATCTGGGCAAACGCTTATGATATCAGTTGCAGATATTCTATGGACCAAAGCCCATCTACTTGATGACCTTTATATAATTATATGAGTTTATGGTGGAGTTCCTGGAGCCAGAAAGAAATAAGTCACCTTGCGTGCCAGGAGAAGATGAGCCATCCCATCACGTCTTACCTCACTGTTGTTTTCTTTGCTCTGTAATCATTTAAACACACACCGCCTTGCTGCTTGTGTTTTTAAGTCCTCTTTTCAAGTCCTCCCTCTTTCATTTTCTTTCTAACAAATATGCTGGTTGAGTGCTCTCTCTGTCTCTCAAGTTCAAAGACTTCATCTCACCTCCATTGCAGGACACAACCCGGGGAGTCACAGACCATAGCTGCTGCAATAGCAAATTCTAAGTTCTCAGTCTCTACCACAGCTGCTTTCATTGACTTTCACAAGTTCCTGAAACTTTGAGTTTCAAATGCAAATATTATTTTCCCCAGTCTTTACAAGATTAATTCCATTCATCATTTTGAAAAATGTTTTTCTTGAACTAAAACCTTTATGACTTGGGCCAAACCCAAATGTGAATTAAACTAATAGAGAAAGAAAATGGACTGTGAGGCAAGGTCTACTTTATGGGCCTGTCAGAAGCATGCAGAGATGCTGTTAACAGTCATTTCAAGCCACAGGGCTTCCTGGCCTGGTACAAAGCAGACCTCATCAAGAGAAGCCGTGGAGAGCAGAGTTGGGATGAGAAAAGTAGAGATATAAATGACTGGAGAAGTGCTTCCAGGGTGCTGAGTCAGCTGAAACATAACCTCCCACCGAGCTCAATGGATCTTTTCTCAGTTGCCTGGAGTGTTGGCTGGAGGCTGCTTGGCAGTGCTGCAGGGAAGACAATTTTTAGTCCATCGATTCATTTGAACTGGGCAGTTTGCCTTAGTACTTAGGCACTCAGACAAACATGCTCTTAATCACTAGCAAGCCCAGTAATGTAGGGAGGCCCAGCAGCTCCATCAGCACCTCAGGTCTGACCATGGGGGAAGAGTGGCCCAGACAGCTTAGGGTAGCAGTCTCTAAGAACTACAAAGATCCATGTCTTGAGGTTCGTGGTTTTTTGTTTGTTTGTTTGTTTTTGTTTTTTTTTCCCCAAAGCCTAAATAATTCCAGGATTTGAGGGCTAGGAAAATTGTAACTCAATAGAACTACACTCTTTCCTTTGCCCTCAACCAAACTGAGAGCGTCTAAGAGCAGCTTTGGGGCCCTTCATTCACATTGTCCAATCTATGTATTTTCCCTAGGTGCTTATCTCAGAGTGTACCTCAGGTTAGGAGCAGGCCCCTGTCCTAACCCTCCTCCAAATCTTGCTCATTTATCATTACAATATCACTATCACAGCATAGCATAAATGCCTTTTTATTTATTTATCTCAACAATAAAACTGAGTTCTTGAGCCTGAAGATTTCTATTAATAATTAATCTGGGATAGTGGCTCACATAGGAGACATCATGTAATGCGTAAATACTTACAGGGGAAAGAAAGTAGGAGAAATGGAAGGAAGAGAAGCGATGAGAAAGACAGAGGGTGGAAGAAATGGGGGATGAAGAAATGTGGATGGGAGAGAAGGTGGTGGGGAGGAATAATAGTGGGCTACTCAGATGGACATAAAAACTGAAAGAGTCTAAGAGTGCACCCAAGTTGATGACTAAAATCCCCCAAAGCTGTCCTAACAGCAGAATTACATGTCAAAATAATCAAGATGGCTGGTTGAGTCAAGTGTCTGAATATTTAATATAAGTGGTTGAGAAACAAAACCCTCTCTCTCATTGCCTATTCTTAAATCTATATGAAAACCTTTTAATCATCAACTCCAATTTTGCTTAATAAAAATATGGGAATAAAAACACCACAAATTGCATGCACATGTAGTATCTTATGTGCAAGTGTTTTGAAAGTTTAGCATGTCCGATGAATGGAATGAGGAACTAGCACCTGCCGTCACTTCATGGTTAATTTTCATGCCCCAAACTTGAGGCTGTAATGTTTAAATGGGAGGGGGTCTCATCCATGCTATGAATAACATTTTATGTTACAAGTAAAATTGCGTCATAACCCAAAGAAGCTACAGCATGGAAAGTATATAATATCCCAATAATAATTTCAGGGATTAATTGCCTTAAAATTGTGTGTTTTGGAAATGATTGTAAACTCTCCAAATGTGCTCATGTTTTATTTGCATGAAATTTTCAGAATGACAAATTGTGTAGGACAACTGCAATTTAAAGAGGGTCAAAGTGACAATCATTGAGGTTTAGTTTCTTACACTAGTTTGTACAGTTGGTAAGCATCTAGAATATAAACCATTCTGAACATAGAATAAATATTCAAAAGTGCTGCCAAGTATCTATAAAGCAAGCAAGCCCATACATCATCCAGAAGGCCCTCCTGACCAAAGAATAAACCAAACAACTAATATGTCACTTAAATATTCCTTATTATCTAAAAGCAAAACTCTCTTCCAATAACCTTTCACCTAAGAATCCAATCTGTTCATTATACAGAGGGATAATAATTAGTAGACATTCCCTGGTTTCTATAATGTTAAAATTGGTAATTTGCATAAGGCACTGAGCAAAGGCAGTGTCAGGTACATACAGAGTATTTAGGAGCAATTGGCACTTATTCTTACAACTATAATTTACATCTGCCTGGCTTTGATTTTCTTTTTCCTGGAGTCTTTCCAAATTTACATGTCTTTGCTTCAGATTCTACTCCTGCTTCTGAAGTGAGTTTGCTACCATGCTTACCAAAGTCTTTCGTGGTGGAATGGGAACTCTTGGACTTACTCTTAATCTCAGCATCAGAGAGACTTGGGAATGCGATAGAATGGCAGCTGCTGAATTAAAGGCAATGCCGTCGAAGAAAACTAGAGATTTTTTTCCAAGACTTGAAAGGAACCTGTTTGGCACCTTGCTGTCTCAACAATACAACTGTATAGTAGTGTACAAAAGCATAAAAATATGGATAGAATTTTCTTAAAGCTTTTACATTGACAAGTATCTCATTGTTTAGGAAAATCTAATTCAGAGAATAAATACATAAAGTATTGTGTTAAAGTTAAAAACCTTTTTAAGTGAGAAAGACTCAGAATATGGGAAAAATCATTTACTAGAATATAGAAATTATGTAAATTTAAACTTATGTATGAATATAATCTTTTCCATTTTCATTTTTATCTTTATATAAGTGTTTTAATACCATGGTATATTATTTCAGCTACACAGAAATATGACTTATGAATAAAAGTATATGTACTTAGGCCCCAGGATCTTAATTTTTATTACAAAGATATTTAACCAAGAAGATTTTGAAGTCAATGGTTTACGTTAGTCTTAAGATTAGAAAATGTTTAAAGAAAGAAGTATGTAACTATATTCACTGTTACCCATAAAAATAAAGCTTATTACCATTAATAAAATAATACTCTCATTTCATTCCTTTATAACATTAATTTGAAGCTTGATAAAAACTGATTCATTTCTCTAAATCTCTATTCTCTACATTTACTACTTTCACTGTGAAGAGATTGGGTAGAATAGACAACCACCATTAAAAGTAAATGTTCCTAAGGATGGATGAAAACTTAAAGCACAAATATGGCTGAGTACCTTGACATCCTTTAAAGTAGGGTGCCAGATGTCAACCAGCACTTCACGAGTCTACATGGAAGACAGAGAAGGAAACATCGAGGGCTAAAAAGCAGGTTACAATGCCTCACTGTCAGACATGGTTCAGTTCTCATTTTCAAGTCTGAGACAGAACACAAACCTCTACCAAAAACAAACAAACAAACAAAAGCAAAACAAAGCAGAAACAAAAAAGCTAGGAAAGAAGATGTCATTTTCATGCTCCTTGTGGCTGCTAATCTGACCCAGAAACTGAAAGGTTCTAGTGACTCTTCCTTCCTGTTCATTGTTCTTTTATGCTTATCAGAGAAATAACAATAAGGGAATGGAGAAAGAAGAAAATGAAGTCCACAGAGCTCTGCTAAGGTTCTAGAGAGAGCAGAATCTGGCAACAATATTATGGAGAAAGATGCCACCATCACACCTCCACTCTAACCACGAAACCATGGAAAACATAAGCTTTCCCAAGGGAAAGACCAAAAAAGATTTCCTGAGCATTTATGACTCAAGCTTTACAGCAGAAATTATTCTGATTATTCACAAAAAACATGTCATTGGCCTCTGGGCAACAGGAAACCTGTGTTTCTCAGCTTTTTGAATCTAAATGGGGCTATGTGATTGATTCTGACTAATGCAGTGTTGGCAGAAGTTATGTCAGCATTTACATGCCCTAAAGTGTACTACAGACTCATCCACACTTCCTGCATGTTATCATTATCTGGCTGGATGCAAAATGTTGAACAGAGGACTCCAAAGAGACCATGGAGGATATAAAAGGAACTGAGCTGTTACTCATGTGAGGATGAACATGTTTTGCATACTCTCCAGCTGAACTAAGTTGGTCACAAGTGAGAAGGCTTTAAGAAGATGGTTGTTGTAGCAGCTAGACAGGCTGATATAAACTCTTTGAAAATCTGTCTTCAAAAACTTACACTGAACATAGCAAAGCAAATGTGTCTATACACACAGAGGCTGATATGAAGAAGTCGGAGCCTATTGATGAACCCCCATGAGACATTTTCCTATAATTAATAAATCATAAAATCAGTGTCAACACAAGGTCTTTTGAAATTCTTTTATCACATCCTTCATTTTTAATGATTATCTAGACATGATTGTTTCAACAGTTTCTTTCATATCACACCCTAAATAATCTGAAATCTACATCATCTCATAGTTTATGATTCTCAGAAGGTAAATGGAAAGATAAGTGAGGCAGGACCGATCTGCTGCCAGTTGCTTCTGGAATTCAATAATGTAGAAACTCTCCTCAGCTGTAGAAACTGACTGAAGGGCTGGCATTGGGCATTGCAGTTGCTGACCAAAGTCAAGGATGACTTTGAACTATGGAACTCAACTGACTGTATTATCTGGCTTCAGTCACATAAAGAAAGCATCATTTTCGATGCGGTTCATCTGTATGCTCTACTTTGATATTTCTAGGCCTGGGTAGATGTTACCAGGTGCTGAAAAAATACTCATGAGCAACTATACTCCAATGCTGATAGTGAAACCAGATCCTAACATTAAAATAGCCATGCTGTGTCAATTATTTTATACACCACAGGGACAAAATGCCAGACAAAAACATCTTAAGTAATAAAGGAATTTACTTTGTCTCACAGTGGAAGACAGGTGCCAAGAGCTTGCTGTGGTTGGTCTTATTGTATTGATAGTCAAGAAGCAGAGAGAGATGAATGCTAGTTCTCCGCTCAGTTAATCTTTTTCATTCTGTTCAGGACCCAAGCCCATGGATTGTTGCCATCTACAGATTTAAGTGGTGCACCACATCTCCAAGAACCAATTCTAAATATTCCCTTCTATTCATCCCCAGTGACTTGTCTCCTAGGCAAGTCTAGTGCCCCAGCCAGCAGGGCTTCAATGGGGAACTCAACCACCCTAAGGATGGAATGATAGGGACAGAAGACACAAAGGAAATACACCAAGACAAGATTCTGATCAAGGTGTAACTTTATTTTTCTCCAGGAGGATTTGTATAGTTCCTGAAGGGTAGGGGGAGCAAGAAGCTTTTATCTGCATAGTGTGGGGCAAGCTAACAGGATGTTTATGTAGGATGTTTACAGGGTGAAAAGGTCAAGGGCTCTACTCAATGTCCTGTTGCTAGGCAACCTGACTGTAAGATGATCTAGTTCCCTGTCTTATCGGGGGTCTGTATTTTACCACTAACTAGAGATTCTGTCCTTGTCCCTGACAGTCTAGATCCTGTCAAATTGACAACTAATAATGATTATTATTATTCTTCATATATGCTCATCCCAGTCTCACTGTCCCACACTATATTATAATACATGTCTGTAGTACTATCTCACTTGTTTTTCCTAGTTTCCACAAGTTAATAACTATTTTGAAATTTACTCATTGCATAGTTATATTTAAGTGATTTGTAAATTTGAGTCTGGAAAGATGACTCAGTGGTTAATAACACTTGCTGCTCTGGCAGAGGACCTGGGTTAGTTCCCAGAATTCACTTCAGCTGTCTCACAACTGCCCCTAATGACAGCTCCATGAGATATACTGTGTTCTGGCCTCCCTGGGCACCTGTACACATCTGGTGCACGTAAACTCACATAGGCACTTTTGGACTACACATACATATAAAAAAATAAGTGAATACATCTTTAAGAATAATAAAGTTGTGGAACTAAATACATGTTCAGTACATATTTGCTTATTTGTGGATTATTTCATTGCTTACTGGAAATAGGAGCAGCTTTCTTTTTTTTTTTTTTTTGGTTTTTCGAGACAGGGTTTCTCTGTGTAGCTTTGCGCCTTTCCTGGAACTCACTTAGTAGTCCAGGCTGGCCTTGAACTCACAGAGATCTGCCTGGCTCTGCCTCCCGAGTGCTGGGATTAAAGGCGTGCGCCACCACCGCCCAGCAGGAGCAGCTTTCTAAAAAACAAACAAACAAACAAAAAACCCACAGTGTGACAACACAGATAATTATGGCGAAATTACAATGGTTCAAAGCCCTAGCTTTTTGGTATGTTCCATTCTGTCAAGTAGGTCTTGGAATCACTGAAGAGGCATATGTATGTCAACCATCAGTCCATCTATCAGGCTCATTCATAGCTTGACATTCCATTAGCCCTCCCAGAGCAGCCTCCTCAAGCTGGATTAGACTCCAGTGCCTGACACTGCCTTGGCATATAGGAATGTACACTACTTGGTTGTTCTTCTGGATTTGGAATGGAGCTGCTGCTCCTTCATGCCAAAAGTTCAAGTGAACACTACTCTTACATAATATTACCTGTCTAGCAATAGTGTCTGGGAGTGTAGCCCCATGGTCTGGATGAACCTCTTCCACCTGAGGTCCCACAACCACTTATAAAATAATCACTCAGAGGCTTAATATTGATTACAAATAGTATGGCCTGTGGCTCAAGCTTCTTGCTAGCTCTTATAACTCAACTCAACCCATTTCTATTAATCTATGTATCACCACGTGTTTTGTCACTTTACCTGTGTCCCATTACGTGTTGCTCCCTGGACAACGGCCTGATGTCTTCCCAGACTCTGCCCTTCTTCTCTCTGCATCTCTGCTTGGACTTCCCACCTCTCTCTAAGCTACCTTGCCATAGGCCAAAGCTGCTTTATTTATTAGCCAATAGGAGCAACACATATAGTCACAGTGTACAGAAAGACATCCCACAGCATGGGAGTGAAGGCTGGAAAGCAGTAGATAAGAAAGAGGTGAAAACCAAGGTGCACAGAGCCTGAAAATACGTGATGGAGGCTGCAGACACAGGGTTTGCCTCCTTTCTCATTACGCTGACCAAAGAACTAACTCTCAGCATTAATGCAGTCCAGATATGTTGTGAACAACAACTGTGTATGAGATGGCACCAAACAATTACACACCAACTACTAGTGCAATAATAAGACTTACTGAAAGCTTCCCATGAAATTAGAAAATCTTAATCATCCTTAGTATTTTTATTCTCAAGAAATATAATGGATGGTCATTTGTGCTTATGCCTATCATTAAGAAGATCATTCAGTCCCATATGCTAAAAAAGGAAATATTTATCCAAGTGGAAAATGAAGCCAGAAAGGAAAGATATTCTTCTTCCAAATTTGTTCACTATTAAGGATGTATTAGACTTCTCCATTTATACACAGAAAATAATTTCGTTTGCACAATAATAATGTTCTTCTCAGCATCACATTTCATATACATGAGACATGTATGAGAGAATACTAATGACAACACTAGTTTTATTTTTCAGTGCTTAAGGAAAATATTTAAACGTGGCATGAACATGTTAATAATGGTGAAATTTATGCTTAAGTTTTATTTGTGCCCCTCCCCAATTCATCACACAATATCAAGATACCAGATTATTTTGAATGCAAAGAAATATAACTTTGGAGTTCAGTGATCTAATTATTTAAATCTACAGCTGAATAAGAGTTAGTGGTATTGGGTTGTCAGATCATCTACTAGTCAAATACATTCTAACAGACCTTATATAATTTTGGCTAGGATCCAAAAGAAATTGAATCATGATACAGAAATGCATGTACTTGTTGGGGCCTCTTCCGACTTTCTATATATATATGGTAAGGAAAAATTTGTAGTAATTTGTGTTTGGATGGTACTTTACTTCAAAGTACTATGAAATCCACTGTCTCCTCTGACTTTCTAAAAGCTCCATAAGAAAGTAAAGCAAAGTTAACACCTATTAAGTATTTTAATATTCATCCATGAAACTAATGTATTCATATCCAATTCATCCACATTCCCTCACTCCCGTTCAATTCGTCCCCTATCTTCCTACCATTTTCCCCAACTTTATGTTCTCTCTCTCTCTATTTAAATTTATTACTAACTCTTAAAATGAAGAAAAGAATTATGGGAAAGACTCATGCGTCTAGCTGCATGGTAAAAAAAATGTTAGATTCTAGAAATCTATTCTATAACATTCAGTTAAGCCTTTTGAACCATTTATCTTGCCTAAATTAGCCAAGTCATGGTTTGAATCTAAGTCTAGTTTCCTAACTGTCTCTTTACAAGTTGGCTGCCCCCCCCAAGCTTCACCTTCCTCATATATAAAATATAAAAATTCTCACAACTTCATTAAGCTTTAATAAAGAGTTGTATAAGGACATGTAAAATTACCAGACCCTGGGCAAGCATTCAATAAATATTCATTCTTTCCCTTCCCCTCTTGCCACAAGAAAGCTCCAGCCATGCTATCATAATCCTCTTGAAAAGAAATCTCTAAATACAACAGTCATGTCCATCTGGAAATTGGAAAATATTAAAATAAGAAGTTTAACACGACAGGGTTGTCTCGGTACTTCTGATAGTTTTCTACATGGTCTTTCCTGGCTACAGAGGCAGCTTGAAGCGTATCTCAAATTTCTCCAGTACTGACCCATCTCAAAATATTCACCCCTTCCCTCCACCTGTTTATTGGTTCCCTGGACATGTGTCATCCTTCTTGACATGAAATGAAGGAGGTTTGGGAGGGAGAATACGATGAAGAGTGTGGGAAAGAGAATTGGGGGAGGCAAAGAAATCTTCAAAGAAGGTAGAGAGCTGCCTAAAATAATAACCAGGCAAGGGCCTGGAGGACTACTTCTGTAGAAAAATATTCTAGGGCTACAAAAACAATTAATTAACTAATATTGGCTGACCTGTTTAGTCTTCCTTCCTTCAAACCATGTCTTGACATTCATTGACAAATTATTCATTCTAATTTCATCTAGGCATATATCTGGGAGAGCTCATCAATGATTTTACAAACAGGTATAATCGAGACCATCTTAGGCATTAAGTAGAAACTCAAAGGGGTAGAAGGAAAGAGGGCATTACTTTGTAGAGTATCTGCTTCATTACAGATAATGTGCTAGGTACATTGCATGCCCCAAATCCTCACAACAGCACCAGGAAGTAATTATCACCTCCACCTTAGGTACAGAAAGATACTTAGAGAAAAGAAATAATTTGTCCACAGTTATTCACTTAGTAAGCAAATTCCCTAACTTAAAAACCTACACTATCCACTATGGTGGTGCCCAGTTTTCACCCTAGCACTCTGGAGGCAGAAGCAGGTAGATCTCTATGAGTTTGAGGCCAACCTGGTCAGCATAAAGACTTTCAGGGCATCCAGGGTTACATAGTGAGATCTTGTCTCAAGTAAATAAATGATATATAGATGATGATGATAATAGATAGATGATATAGATAGATGGATGGATACATACATACATAGATACATAGATAGATACATAGATAGGAAGACAGATAGGTAATAAATACCTTCAAACAAACAAACAAAATAGTCCCCCCACTAACTGCTTTGCACAACTGCTCCTCTTCCACCACATCATGCAAAGTCACAGAGTGAAAACAAAAGTTTGCTTAGGAAGCAGAGAAGGGTAAGGTGACAATTGGACGTGTAGGTCAAAGGCACCTGAGGAAACCGGAAGTAGTCTTAGGAATCTTGATGCAATGGTGCATTGTAGGAAACTATTGAAGCTTTGAGAGGTGGTAGAATGTAGGCAAACTAGTATTTACCAAGGCTGGTGCCTTGTATCACAATATCTTTGGACATAGTGCTTGGCACTGAGTCTTTTATGTCAAATATACATTTTATTTTAACTGACATATAATCATTATACATATTTATAGCATATAGTATGACATATCAATATGTGTATATAGTGTGTAATGATCTAGTTCCTTAGACATATATCATTTTCTTTATGTCGAAACATTGAAATTACTTCTACTAGCAATTTTGAAATATTCTATTTATCGTTTTCAACCACAGCTATCCTGATAGCCTAGAGATCCTCAAAAGTAACTATGTGCCTGCCCTTCTGTGCCCATGTACCATCACCTCCTCACCCTCCCTCTTTCACACCCTATCCAGCTCTAGCAACTGTTCTCTATTCTCAACTTACAGGAGGCTAACATTGTAGCTTCCACCTGTAAGCTGGGCACTGACTGTCATGTCCTAGAATGTTGCATAATACTATCAGAATCATTTCTCCTCCTGAACAAAATTGTCTATATCAGGGCCATGCCTTTCCTGACTACTTGTGGTACCTGTAAGCAGGACATTAGATCAAGAAGCCTAAATGCATCAGGCCCCCATTCCTAGTTCTTAATGAGTTAGGAAATACATTGCAAATATCTATGTATCTTCCTTGTCTTTCTGTTTGGATTCTAGTATTGTATAGCTACTCCCTATGAGTTGAAATGTTCCCTCCTGGAAAGAGGGAGAAGGTTCATAAGACTCAGGAACTAAGAAAAAGAAAGAAGAAAAGAAAAGAACTTACAGTCTCAGGAAAGTTGCAAGATCTTCAAGGTCCCTCCTTAACGTTAATGTAAGCAGTAACAATTAATAGGGAAAGGCTATTATTCAGCTCCTGCAAGTTTTGGTAGGAGCACTAGGAATGCAGCTTCATCACCCATACTAAGGTGGGCTTTCTGGTCGCTCAGCTGCCTTTGAGTCTTCCATGCTTCTGTACGCAATCCCTCACTCATATTCATGTAAGTAACCCCAATAAATTCACCAGCTCTCTAGGTTGGGCTTAGATGAAATTGTTTCTGTGGTCTGTTGTTGGAACTCTATTTTAGCTACTTTTCCGTTGCGGTGGTAAAATGCTACGACAAATTTACAAAAGGGAGAGTCTATTTATGGTTCCAGAAAGAGGGAGTCCATAATGGTGGGAGAGGAACGGTAGTACGTTGCCAGAGCAGGACACTGGAGAGATGATATCCTCAACTAAAACACAAAGCTGAGCTAGCAAGTCAGAAGTGGGGCCAGAGCATGAGCTCTCAAAGTCCGCTCCCAGTGACAGTATTTCTTCTGGCAAGGCCATACCATACCAACTGGGAAAGTCAGGGAATACTTCAGTTACAGGATGTACCTGACTGTGAACAAGAACACCACAAGCCAGGGTAGTGCAGAACTCCCAGAATATCACATGGAAGCTATGCCAGCAGGTCGCCTAGATATCAATGCTCAAGCCTGTGGGGACATTCTCATTCAAACCACCACACCTGCCTAGGGTGAATAGACATTTCTTTTCATATTTCCCCAGGAGAAGTTGTAGCTGGAGTTTTCCTGCCTGGCCCACAGTCAGGATAAATCTCTCTCACCTGCCAGCCCCACAGCCGCTCAGACCCGACTAACTAAACACAGAGACTTATACTGGTTACAAACTGTATGGCCGTGGCAGGCTTCTTGCTAACTGTTCTTACAGCTTAAATTAATCCATTTCCATTAATCTATACCTTGCCACATGGCTCGTGGCTTACCGGCATCTTCACATGCTGTTTCTCATCATGGCGGCTGGCAGTGTCTTTCTGACTCAGCCTTCCACTTCCCAGCTTTATTCTCCTCCTTGTCCCGCCTACACTTCCTGCCTAGCCAATGGCCAATCAGTGTTTTATTTATTGACTAATCAGCAACACATTTGCCACACAGAACATCCAACAAGAAGTAGTCACACAAACACTCCAGTCAGCATAATGCTATTTTTAAATTTTCATTCCTTGATGGAGAACCCACCAGGAAGGCCCTTCACCACGTAGCATTCAAGAATCCTCTCTTTCCCTACTGATTCATGTTTCTTTCATGTTTTAGCCATATCTCCACTTTCTGAAACAAGACCAGCCTCACATGAGTTCCTTTTCCCCATTGTACTCTGTACCAGAAACCTATTCGTAAAATAATAATAATAAAATTACAATAACAATAACTATGGGACCAGCTCCATATGACAGCAGCAATAGCAGTTTTCAGAATCCTTTGAGTGTAAAAGTCTTATTTGTTTTATGAGCCAACACATGGAGCTAGTCTTAAAAAATAAAAAAAAAGAAATGTTTCTTTCAGCTCAGATTTCATAAAGAAAAAATGTATCTTTAATTAAGATTTATGGGCCCCAATAGTGCCCAGCAAGAGGAGAGAAATGCCTCAGAAGTGTAAAAACTAACAGTTAAAAAACCAGGAAATATGATTAAAGACCTTTAATTCTTCTTGTCTCTTTTGCAGGGTTTCCAGTGGCCCTAGGCAAAAACAAACACTTATTGTCTTTAAAATAGAATTATTTTTGGCATAGATGTTCATGAATCACGATGGACCTTGTAGGGAATAATAATATCTATCTGACTTGAAATGGTTCTACTGCTAGAAATAATATTTAGCTGTTTAATGGCAGGGGGAAAAAAAACAACTTTCTCAAAAGAAAAAAATATGCAAATAAGTTTATGTGTGAGAGATGCACCGCACAAATTGACTCACCACTTTGCAGTGTTCATGGTCTCATATGCCTGAGCTCTCCCATCTTAAGAACTTTCACAGACAATTAGGACAGGTACTAGATATTTTGCAAATGACAAGTTCAACGACTGGCAGTGGATATAAATGCTTCTTCCACCCAGCCCTCGAGTTGCCTCACCGACAGAGGATCTGTGCATGTCATTTCTATATCATGCATAATTTCTCACCTCTGAGAGGTGTTTTCCAAAAGCATAATGAAGGCACCACAACACTAGATTTCAGTGCTCCGAATTTTCAAACTGAACAGTATAGACACATTGTGTTTTGATACTGAAAAGAGAACATGAATAAAATAAAATGTAGCTCTCCAAGACTGAGGCTACATCTTTCAGCAACGTCCAATTTGAGAATGATAATTGAGAGCAAATTCTGCCCCAAATACTGCTGCCATTATGGCCCAGATCATTAAATAAATGATAAATTATATCATTGTATATATGGAGATTTTTTAACTATAAAGTTTTTTTTAATCGTAACTAGGATGAAGTCCTTTAGGGACAGGAGTGTGTTTTCAAATTGAATCAAAATTGAAAATTTCATCAAAAGTTGGCTTGTCAGTTAAGTAGAAATTGTTCAAATTTTTAAAAAATTACTTCCTTAATGCTTCACAGCATACCATCTTGATCTAGTAATATCTATGTCAGTGTTAGTGCAGAAGCTTTTCCTTTCATGACACACTTTTAATTATTCATTATTCCCCACAGAAACACCTTGTCTTAAATTCAGCCCCCTATTGGGACACCAGGGCATACTCAGCCAGCTGCCTCACTGGTTCTCCCAAGCTGTACCTTCTGACTGCAGCACCTGCACTGAAGCACTTCCCACCAATGCAAAGGTGCTGTATTTGTTGATAGATTCACACTCTGCGTTATGCTATAGCCTTTTTGGATACTCATTGTCTGGGACCAATTGTATCTCCTGTAAACCAAATGAGCTTCCAGAAGCCTAGTGCACTGCACCATGTGTATATCACTGAGAGAAGTCATCAGATTCCTGCTTCATCACATGTAGTCAGAGGACATGTGACAACCCATGTCCATGTTCCATCTAGTAAGGTGGGTTTTTTTTTTTCTTACAACATTGTTGTAGATTATTTTAAGGTGTATTACTTTTGTTTATGTTGCATTTGTTTAATTCTGTGAAGCTGTGTTACTGTGCCTGTGTAAAACACCTGTTGGTCTAATAAAGGACTGGCCAATAGCAAGGCAGGAGAAAGGATAGGCGGGGCTGGCAGGCAGAGAGGATAAATAGAAGGAGAAATCTGAGAAGAAAGAAGTAGCCAGAGAAGGAGGAGGACCCGGGGGCCAGCCACCCAGCTACACAGCCAGCCACAGAGTGAGAAACAAAGAAAGGTATACAGGAATAGAAAAAGGAAAGCCCAAAGGCAAAAGATATATGGGATAATTTAAAGTTAAGAAAAGCTGGAAAGAAACAAGCCAAGCTAAGGCCAGGCATTCATAATTAAGAATAAGCCTCCATGTGGGATTTATTTGGGAGCTGAGTGCTGGGCCCCCGCAAGAGCAAACACAATCAACAACACAACATCCTATATTTTACATTGTACTATTTGAAATTTATGTTTGGTATGTCATTATAATAACCATAATCTATCAACAACTGTAGTTGGCATGATTAAAATATGAAATGGCTTTCCACAGGCTCGAATGTTTAACACTTAGTCCCAGGTTGGGAGGTTGTGGAAACTGGGAAATAGATAGGGTCTAGCTAACTAACATAGGCCATGAAGGACAGATGTTGAGGGCTGTAGCCCAGCCCCACATCCAGCCCCTTTCTACTTACTGGTCCACAGCATGTAAGCTGCACTCGTGTTTCCACTCTCCTGTGGAGTAGCAAGACCAGCTGCTGTGCCTCCATGCCTTGCTGAGCTGCAGCCACTGAACTTTGAGCCTGAAGAAACCTCTCCTTGCTTAAGTTGCTTCCATCAGGGTATTTTGACACAGCAAGAAAAGCTAGTTAATACAAGTGTATCTTTTTATTTAAAAATATGTCCACATTTGTATTTTATAAGTGCTTTTTATCTTTTTTCTTTTCCTAGTGGGAATATATGCTGCATACTTCAGAGACTACTATATAGGAACATGAGTTTTTCAGGCCTCTGCACAGATTGCTGGAGGAGAGATACAGATGTTGAAAGCAGTTGAAATCCCTGATAGGCCATACAGACACATCAGAACAGGTCTCAGCCACAAATGTTTACTAACAAAGCACCAAGCCTCAAGTGACATAGCATTTTAGTAAACTCTCCAGTTTATGTGCAATTTTTTTTTCTCCACATGATCACAGAGTGGAAAATCCAAAAGCATTTCAAAAGCTTGGACCTAGACCTTTAGTGCTTGGCCTTGCTCCTCATGGTGTTAGAAATGTGGACTTTCCCCCACAAGCACTGCTTCCTGATGCTTGAAGCACTCATCCTAGGGAACTTGGGAATGCTCTGGTTCTCTTCTATGCTTAGTGCCACACTGGACCCTGGCCATATCTTAATGGCTGTGTTCTCAAAGGGAAAGAGCAAGATTCCCAGTTCCTTTCTGTCAGGAGTCTCCAATGCTTCACTATAGTTAATGAATGAAAAATGGCAGAAAAGGCTGTTTTCCAGTCTCCACATAGTGACATCTAAAACACACACATACACACATAGACACAGACACAGACACACACACACACACACACACACACACACACACACACACACACACACACAAGAGATTAAAAGATACACTTACCCCAGTCAATATCCTTGAAGCTCCAAACTATTTTTTGATATGGAAAAATTACATGGCTTTTTCCTTTTCTCAGTGATAATGTCCAAGAAGTCAAGCAAAGACAGCATAGTGTAGGGATTTGTGTAACAGCCTTGCAGAGCAAATGGTCCAGGTCTACCTATGAATTTGACCTTGAAGCATCAACAAAGATTTTCTAGACTCAAATTCATTTTTTATGAAATGAGGACATAACTGAGATACTGAAAAGCTAATAAGATAATTCTTACAAGAAGCTTTCAAGTTACCTTTCAAATGGCAACTTTGATAATAATTCTTAGGAACTGGTACTATCACTACCATTTTTCATCACTTGTATCAAACACTATGTGCTATTTTCCATATTTATTTGTTTCCTGGATACATTTTAAAATTCATGAACAAATAAATGTACCCTCAATATGAAAACAGTTCCCAGTTCATGTGTGTTCTGTACAGAATTTCACCATTTACTTTTGTTTCTAAACCACGAGGCAAACATTGAATATTTATTCCTTCTCAATAAACACAGACTAATACAGTAACGCAAAGGGACAACTGACAGTCACTCAAAGCATATCTATGAGTTTGGGCTTCATTGTTGCTTGTTTTGCTTAAGATTGCCATGACTTGAATCAAAAATGACAATGGACAAGAGGAATTGAGAAAAAAATGATATGTTCCTTCTCATTTGTGAAATTTTTTATGTTTATGTTTTATCTGTTCCCTTTGTAGTTCCCTATGTTCCTCCAACATCTTTTTATTCTTTGGGGAACACCAAAGACTAATTTAGGAAGAAACTTTTCAAACCTATATATGCCCATCCCCCACATTTCTACTTAGAGACATGCAGATGTAACCAACCTTCTTATTAAATAAGAAACACAGAACCAATGCAAAGAAGAAAGCCAAGAGGTCAGAGCTAAGAGCTAAAACCTTACCCTTCCTCCTGCGGTGGTCCTACCTCTCCAAATCAGAGCTACCCCTGTGTTAAAGTCTTTATATAGAGTTCCTGTTCTGCCTTCTAATTGGTTGTAAACCCAACCACATGACCGCCTCATCACAGCCTGTCTGTATAGACCTCCAAGTTTTCTATGATTGGTATTGAGATTAAAGGCATGTGTATCCAATACTGGCTATATCCCTGAACACACAGAGACTTACCTAGCTCTGCCTACCAAGTGCTGGGATTATAAGCATACGCCACCACTGCCCTGCTTTCCTATGGCTTGCTAATAGCTCTGACCCCTGGGCAACTTTATTTATTAACATACAAATAACATTTTAATACAAATAAAATATCACCATAGAGACATTCTTAATATGACCAAAGTACACGGCCTCAATCTGAAGAAGCAATCTGCAGGCTGAGCCATGAAGTCGTTCTGAGACACTAGTCCAAAAACTAACTGGAAATGAGAAGCCATTAGGAAGTATGGTGATATAGACATAGAAGAGGCAGCCAAGAGAAGGTGTAACCAAGATATCCACCACATACAATGCTGCTTGGAAATTGTTTATTTAATCTTTGAAAATGTGCTCATTCCACAGGATATGAACACAAATATGGAAAGGATGACATTAATTAAATATACAGAGAAATAGCATGTTAATAAATTGCCTCTGAATTTCAGAACATTTGAAGCCTAGAAAGTAGATTACATACATAGGTATAAAAGCCCTTAATCAAGTGCTCTTTCACTAATACCGTGTGCCACAGAGTCCATCCATGATACGGACTGAGGTGTCGTGGGATACTCAGCTCTGAGCACTAGTCTGAGTCTCCATGTGTCCATGTTCTCTTCTGTCCTTCTAAATGCATGTTCTCCTTATATAACTAATTTCTCCTTTGTCTTTAGGCAAGAGAAGAAGTCACCAAATGTCCTTGCTATCTGGCTAGCCACAGCCAAGAAACTGGCTGTCCCCACATGTCTGGTCTCTTATTTGAACAGGTTAGGCACCAAAATATCAGGCTTACTCAGTGTGAACACCACTCAGGATGAGTCAGTAGTGCCAACAAAAAGACCCCAAAAGTCTTTGTCTGAGAGCGACCAAGCCCATTTCCTTGGGAGCCGAGGGCTCAGCACCACTCTACCCTCACTGTCAGATCCCAGGGACAGAAGAGCCACTATTGGGATATTGCTAGAGTATGTTAGGGAAGGGTGTGCTCCTGGGGACTCATGGGTAATTAATGCTTTGGCCTGGAAATGGCATCCAACAATTCTTCTCACAATTCATTAGCCAAAATTAATTACATGTCCTCATACAACAATGAGGAAACAGTAAATTTAATCTTATCCTGTGCCTCAAAGGCAAGAAGACAGAAATAGTTGTAAACATCAAAGAGTTTTGTCCAGAGAAGATGAACAAATGTCTTGCTATGAACTCGAATTAGCAACAAAGGCTGGAGACTGAGGGGAAAATACAGCCTGGCCTTTGCTCTCAATGCACTGGTTATCTTCGGCAAGAAATGGAACATCCAGAAAAAGCAACCATTAGCTTTCAGGAATCCAAATCTTCAAGTTCTAGAACACTACACTAGCATATAATTTTCCCTTTAATATGCTGCAAAAATAACTGAAATTTTCAAATTACACCCTTCAGATCATTAATGGCTCTATAATTCTAAGACATTCCACTTTTAAATTTATTCAAATTACTCTTTTCTATAAATCATTGTTATTGAATCTCTTTTTTCTTCATTTCTAATACAATTAGGGAATTTACTTTCATACAGAGATTATTTTACAAACACACAGCACACCATAATTATGTACCTAATAAGGACTAATGAATAAGAAAAGGCGAATAAAAGCAAAGGAAACAATGCTTGGCAGTGAGATCATCTCACTCCCAGGGAAGGTATACGTGCCAGCTTCAAGTTTGTGCCTCAACATCAATGCTCAACTCTGCCTGTGAAATCCTTGGGATCACTTCAAACAAAACCAAGAACACTCCATTGGAAATGGTGAAGCAGAAGAGAAATGTAAAATCTAAAGCACATTCTATCTTAATTTCACAATGCCCCATGTTCCTTTGGAGAGTACATTTGGGTCACACTCTTTTCATCTGTGAAATGAGTAAAAGAACCATGTTAGAAAACCTACAAAGCCTTTCCCTATTCCTGTGTTATGTTTCATTTTATACAGAAACTGTCTTAGTAGCTAAAAGGTACCAGAGAACATACATTAGAAGTTTAAGATTGACTAGCATTGCATAGTCATACAGATAAAAAACAGCTTTTGCTACATATTCCTAGAACTCACAGCCACATACCACTTAATTTTCTTAAATTCAGTCTGTTTTTCTTAATGTAATCTATAAGCAGAGGAAATTTACATTGACTGACTTCTTTACTTTCAGATGAAGGGGCAAGTGTCAAATCTGGAAGATTATACAGTTCAAAATCCCTTTGTTTTACCCACAAATAACAAATGTGGTGCTTGTTAAAGCCATAGTGTATGTTGTAAAATACAAAAGAGGGATCCGAGGTGTGTCTGGTCTATGTTAACAGATGTTTATCCATGAATAAATTAAGAAAAATCAAGAATGGAATTTATACAGTAAACAAGCAAAACCAACTAAACAAAAAGTTCAGAAAAGGGATACAAAAACTAATTGTTCCTGAAAGAAAATCAAGAAACATGGTGGGAGACCCTTTTACTGAAGACACCACACACGTTAGTCACAGAACACAGAGAAATCAAGCTGGAACTGAGCCAGAAGCTTCCTCCCTGCTGGTTAAATTTCATAGTTCTACAAGGTACTCACAAGACTGTTATGGAGAAATGTCATCAACAGTTTCACCACCCTGTGAACCTTGTCAGGTACAATAATAAACAGCCTGGCAAGATGTGCCCATTTGTGAAAAAAAATCATTTAGGAATAATCAATTGCTTTCTGATTTGACTCATACAATACCTGGTATTGTAAACTTGGTCAAGAGCTGGTGGCTGGGGAGATCATAGGCCCCATGGAGGGAGCCACTATTAGTATTTTGCTAAAAGGACATGTGGTCAACTGTCTTCTAAATATTCATGCTTATATAGATTATTTATAAATAAGATTAGTGCTGCTCTTAGACATCATTGGAGATGCTTCTAATTGAAATAGTCTGTGGTTAGTGCAGAGATTCATAACCTATCAAAGTGCTATGACTAAATAAAGTAAGGCAGACTACTGAGCTCTAAATGGGTCATCCATATCATGTCCTCAAAGGCTCAGGGAACAATCCAGGAGATAGGCAGGAATAATGGAAAAGCCAGAGGATAGGGGGCGGTGTTCTAAAAAGATGTTTTCTAGACATCACATGATAAGACTGATGTATTCCTAAGCTCACTTAAGTGTTCGATGCCTGCATAAGACCTGCACAAGATTGGTCCATAAATTTTTGTTACAGAAGAGGGAAGATCTCATAAGGCTCCATCCTTCCCTGAGAGACTATTGATAATTAATGGTGACTGGGGGAAAGAGTATCATTTTCAGTGGAGGTGTAGCCATTGATAAATTATCCAATCTCTAGTAAATAATTTCTCACCCATGCTCACACAAGCAATGATAATTAAACTCAGTGAGACCACACACAAAAAGGACAGAAAAGTAGGATCAGGGACACTTTGAGAAGAGGCATTTCAGTGGGAGAAGAGGGTAAGAGAGAGTACTGGGGGGATTTAAAAAAAGACTAAAATTCATTATGTTTATAAAAGTACCTTACCACAACTTTGGAAAATAAGTTCAACAACAGAGCATAACCTGAAAATCTTGATGCATGAAATATATACCAGTAGAAGAAGGAACCAAGAGTTATTATCCAAGTTAACATAGTAATATGAATAAGTAAGTCCAGTTAAGAACATGCAGAGGGACTTCTTCCTGGAAGGATGGAGGATCTCATGAGATTTCCCAGTTATAACTAGAAGCACCCATAAAAAAAGTGAGTTTTTAAAGAGTGTGAAGCTACAGAAGCAATGATGATTGTTTCAATGGGATCATGGAGAAAGGAGATAAAAGCTGATGCTCTTCACCCACTCTTTCCCCAAGAGCATTGACTGACTTGGCAAACAGGAAGTGGGAAGGACATTCAGGTGGTGCTGATCAGAAGACACAGGAGATGATGTAATTGGTGGACCCATGGGATCGAAGTCATCACTTTAGATATTTTTGGGTGGGGAAAACAAACATACATGCATCTGACTTCTCTTTTCAGACATTTCTCAAATTATGAAGCTAAAGGATAGTCAGCAGCATCTGAAAAGCAGAGCAGAGATTGAAGAGTAAGGCAGTCCTGACAACAGAAAAATATCATGGAGTTGAAAAGTCACCAAGGACACACCCTAAGGGTGGACTACTACAGGGCAGACTGAGCTTCCAGAATCTGCAACCTGGAGTGAACTCCATCATCAGTCACCACTAAATTAGCCTTACAAAGAGAACAAAAGGTGACTCTCAGAAGGAAATAACATCATCTAGAAGAGCTAACAACTATTATTTTATAAACAACATAAGGCATTTAACAAAAAAGTGATTAATATATTTGAAGCCAAAGAAGAAAATAAGCTTTTGAAAGACTAAAAATAATATTAAAGTGGTAAACATATTTTAAAGTGATCAAAGTTAGCACACAGGCCAGGGAAGCAATCCCCAACCCCAGAGGGTATTCTCTGGAACCAAGCCTTCCAGAGAATCAAGCAGGTAGCAAGATCTTCACTCTCCCTCCTCTCCTCCAAATCCAGTCCCTCAGTCTCATCCCTATTTCCATAGTAGAATATCTGTTGTGGCCCCTCCTCACTCTCTGTCCCCATTCCCAAGGGATTAAACAGATCCTGGTGGACCACCCTGCTTTCCTCCCTCCTGTGAAGCCCCTCAACCCCACTACCTTCTAGCACATCCCCAATTTTAAAAATCAGCTCCCAACACCTAAAGCACATTGTACCTAGAACCCTGAGTGACCACATCTAGCAGAGTTTTAGAATCACTCCCTACCTGGCAACACACAGCTGCCACACTCTCGTAAGAACCAGAGAGGGCAACAGAAACCAAGGAATAAAACACCCAATTAACAAAGACAAGACCACATATCAACATGTAGAATTACAATGATCCCAAACACAAATACCTAGACACCAACTTAAAAACATAATCAGTAATAGCCAGGACACTATGTCTCCACTAGAGTTCAGTAACCCTACTACAGTAGTTTCCTAAAAAAAAAAAAAAAAAAAAATGCAACATAGCTGAAGCACAAGACAAGGACTTTAAAATAGCCCTTGTGGATATGATAGAGGCTGATAAAGAAGAAGTGAATGAATCCATTAAAAAAATCTATGAAAACACAAACAGCAGAAGGAAATGAATAGTTCAAGACTTGAAAGTGGAAATAGAATCAATAATGAAAACCCAAACTAACAGAAATCAGGAAATGAAAAATTTAGAAACTCAAACAGAAACCTCAGAGGCAAGCCGTACCAACAAAAGAGATGGAAGAGAAAATTTCAGGCATTGCTGATAAGACAAAAGGAATGGATAACTCAGTCAAAGACAATGTTACATCTAAAAACTCCAAGTCAAAAAAAAAATCCAGTAAATCTGAGCCACCATGAAAAGATCAAATCTATGAATAATAGGAATGTAGGAAGGAGAAGAAACCCAAATAAAAGGCACAGAAAATATTTTCAACAAATTCATAGAAGAAAAATTCCCTAACCTAAAGAAGGTCATGCCTATCAAGGTACAAGAAGCATGCAAACTACCAAATAGATGAACCAGAACAGAAATTGCCCTTGGTACATAATAATCAAAGTAGAAAGAGAAGGAACGTTGACCAATTTGTTTTATGAGGCCACAGTTACCTGGAGACCTAGACCACATAAATACCCAACAAAGAAAGAGAATTACCGACCAATTTCCCTTATGAACATAGATGCAAAAATAATCAATAAATTACTTGCAAAATTAATCCAAGAACACATTAAAAATATCATCCACCATAATCAAGTAGGCTTCATCCCAGAGGTGCAGAGATGATTCAACATACATAAATTAATAAATGTAATCCACCATAGAAGCAAACTGGAAAAGAAAACCACATGATCATCTCATTAGATGCAGGAAGGGCCTTTTTGACAAAAACCAGCACCTCTTCATGATAAAAGTCCTGGAGAGATTAAGGATACAAGGAACATACATCAATATAATAAAGACAGTTTACAGCAAGCCCATAGCCAAATTAAGCTTAAACGGAGAGAAACTTGAAGCAATTCCACTAAAGTCAGGAACAAGACAAAGTTGTCCACTCTCTCCAATATAATACTTGAAGTCTTAGCTAGAGCAATAGAACAACTAAAGGGAGATTAAGGTGATACAAATTGGAAGGGACGAAGTCAAAGTATTTTTATTTACAGGTGATACAATAGTATACATGAATGACTATAAAAATTCCACTGGGAAATGCCTACAGCTGATAAATACTTTCATCAAAATAGCTGAATACAAAAATAATTCCCCAAAATCAGTCACTTTCATATATGCAAATGAGAAATAGCCTGCAAGAAAAAAAATCAGGGAAACAAGACCCTTCACAATACCTCAGATAATATAAAATATATTAGGATAACTCTAACCAAGCAACTGAAATACTTGCATGATAAAAACTCTAAGACATTAAAGAAAGAAACTGAAGAAGATATCAGAAGATGGAAAGATCTCCCATGATCTTGGATTGTTACCATTAATATATTAAAATTGCCATCCTACCAAAAGCAATCTAAAAATTCAATGCAATCTTTATCAAAATTCCAACACAATTCTTCACAGATCTTGAAAGGAACATTTTCAATTTCATATAGGAACAAAAATAATCCAAGATAGCTGAAACAATCCTGAATAGCCAAAGAAGTGCTGGAGGTATCATCATTCCAAACCTCAAATGCTACTATGAAGCTATAGTAATAAAAACAGCATGGCATTGGCACAAAAACAGACACATTGATGAATGGAATTGAATTGAAGACCCAGGCATAAATTCATACATCTATGGACACCTGATTTTTTTTAAATAAAGAAGCCAGAAATACATAGTGGAAAAAAGAAACCATCTTCAATGGATGGTGCTTGTCAAACAGGGTGACTGCATGTAGAAAGAATCCAAATAGATCCATACTTATCACCCTGTACAAACCTCAACTCCAAATGGATCAAAGACTTCAACATAAGACCAAATAGCTCAATCTGATGGAAGAGAAATTAGGGATAGCCTTGAATTCTTTGACACAGGAAAAGACTTTCTGAACTGAACACATTAGAACAGGCACTAAAATCAACAATTAATAAATGGGATCTCATGAAACTGAAAGGCTTCTACATAGCAAAGAACACCATCATTAGGACAAAGTGGCAGCTTATAGAATTGGAAAAGACTTTTACCAACTACACATATAATAGAGGATTATATCAGAACTATATAAAGAACTAAAAAAAAGAAAAATGAAAAAAACAAATATGTATTAATATGTAACAAATAACCCAATTAAAAATGGATTTTGAGATTTCGTCTTACACCAATGGCCAAGATCAATAAAATAAATAGAACACTCATCCATTATAGGTGGGAATGCAAACCTTTTACAACCATTATAAGAATTAATGTGGCCACCCTGCAAGAAGATTCTTACCAATCTACCTCAAGATTCAGCTATATCACTCTTGGGTGTATACCCAAAGGATGTTTCATTCTGCTACAAAGACATTTTCTCAACCATTTTCATTGCTGCTGAACTTATAATAGAATAGTCAAGTTCTTGGTCACCCAAATTTGAAAAAAACAAAAGCAGAAATTGTAAACAACCTAGATGCCCATCAACTGATGAATGGATAAAGAAAATTTGGCACATTTATACAATGGAATACTACTCCACTGTTAAAAAGAAAAGGGAAATCATAAAGTTCACAGGTAAATGGGTGGAACTACAAAAAAATTATCCTGAATGAGGTAACCCAGAGACAAAAAGACAAATATAGTATGTATTTGCTTATATGTGGATGTTAAATGTTAGATGTAAGCTGAAATCTGATGAACCACAGGAGTTAGGTGTATGTTAAAGTACAGAAGAGGAGGGGCAGATCTCCCTAAGAAGGGGAAATAGAATAGATAGTTATAGATTGATGAGGTGGACTGAAAGGGGAGTATCAAATGGGAAGGGGGAGGAGAGGAGTGACAGAGGAAATATGGCAATAGACAGCTGAAATTGAGGGCCATTTGAGAAAACATATGAACCTAATATAGTAGAAATTTACTAAATTATATACATACATGTAGGTGGACTTTTCCTGTCCCACAGCTGCTCTTAAATGAACACACCAAGACTTATATTAATTATAAATGCTCAGCCAATTGCTCAGGCTTGTTCTTAACTGGCTCTTACAACTTAACCCATTTTTATTATGTGCTGCCGCAAGGCTTATAGCTTTTACCTCTATGCCATTTTGTGTGTCTGACACATTCTCCATCTAGCTGACGACTTCAGATTCCTCCATTCTCTTTCCCAGCATTCTTAGTTTGGCTTTCCTGCCTAACCTTATTCTGTTCAGTTATTGGCCAGTCAGTTTGTGTATTAAACCAATCACAGTGTACAATCATAGCACATATATGAAGGTAATATAAATGAGAGTGCCAAATAATGGGGAGACAGAGCCAAATAGATATCTCTAACCACCAAATGAAGCTTCAGCACCAGGTACGGGTTACATCTAATCCAACTGTTGGCCAAAGGGGTTCCATGGTAATCCCCAAGCAACCTGGGCTGTTGCAAATGCTATAGGTTGCTCTCCACAAATGGAGAGCAAGATCCTATTGCTGAAAATAACAGCAATGCAATTCACTAAACACAGAGAAGTCAAGCTGGTGCCTGCCTAGAACCTTCACCTCTACTGGCTAGTGCAGTACAGGAAGGTACTCGACATGCTCACAACGGACAAACATAAATGTCAGCCCAGCTAGGAAATCATTGATCTACAATGGTGTCCACCCTGAAGATACACTCGTGCAATTGTGGCACACAACTTATGGGAGTAGACAACCTATATCTGATTTGATTTCACATTCACTCCATGAGATAAAATCCATACCTGAAGCTGCTTGGATGACCAAGAAAGAATGTGAGACTAGATAGCCCAGGGATCTAGGAGAAAACCAAATACTGCCATTCTACAAAAGAAACACATAGCAATAAAAATGATTCCTAATGACATTCTGCTATACTCAGAGATCAGTGCCTTCTTCAGCCATCATCAGAGAAGCTTCCTCCTATAGCATATGGGAACAAATAAAGAGAACTACATCCAGAGAGAGAGAGAGAGAGAGAGAGAGAGAGAGAGAGAGAGAGAGAGAGAGAGAGGAAGGGGAGAGAGAGACCTTAGAATACTCAGCCCTAAACAGTATGCCTCCATCAGATTCCCACCCCAGGGCTCAGGGTTGCAGAAGAGTAGGCAGAAAGAGTGTAAGAGTCAGAGGGGATAAAGGACACCAGGGGAAAAATGCTTCTAAACATAACAGGATCAAAGCTCATATGAACTCACAGACGGAGGCAGCATGCACAGTGTCTGCACAGGTCCTAGAACTGAAAGGTGAATTGGACAAATACCCCTATCCCTAATCCAGAAGATATCTCCAGTTGATAACCATTTGCAAATGAAAATCTAGTTTTCTTTAAGGAAGTTTCACTGGAGAAACAAACTATCCTTAAGGATAGGCTGCATGCCCAGCAGCAGACGGCCAACAGAAAGGGAACTCAGGGGCATCTTTGGAAGTTCCTTGTATCATAATGTGTCATGACTTTTTAAATTTTTACTTATTTTTATTATTATTTTTACTTTACATTTATTTATTTATTCTTACCCTATAGGTTTTGCATACATACTATACTTCCAGTTTTTGTTTTTTATGGGATTCCTGAATGTACAAGCATAGTATTTCTCTGTATCTATATCTGTTTCTTGTGCCTTCTCTTAGGTTCCTTTTCTTTTGTTCATTTTGTTCTGTTCTGATTTGATTTATTTCATTTCATTTCACTATTATCCCTTAAAAACCATTTTGTTTTCTAAAAAGAGACAAAAAGGAGTTGGGAGAAACTGGGAGTAGAGGAAGAGGAAACCATAACAGAGTATATTGCATGAAAAAAAAACATTTTCAATAAGAGAAAAATACAAACAAAATAATCAAAGTTACAGTTAAAATAGACTAAAAATAGAAAACACAAAAATGTATTTCTAATCAACAAAGTTTCTATAATTAAAAAATAAGGATACAAGAACATGGTTAAAATACCCATATGATTGCACCGTCTTAGACAAACACAGATACCAAGATGCCAATGTAGATACCATTTATGCTAAAGCATAAAAACTAAAAATGGGACTGAAAAGGGTGTAAGAAACACATGAGCACATGAAGAATCAAATACAGTTTGTAATTCAGAAGAGGAATGCAAGGCAAAACAATATATGAAGAAATGACCAGCTATTCTCTTACAAATAAATAGCAAATACATAAAATACTTTAAATATATACAATTTAAAATTTATAGCCCTACAAAAACTTCAAGTGCTTAGGAAAAGATTTAATGAAACTTGTATATGACAACACTAAAACTTCTACATATTACTGCAAGAAGCTATGGAAAGCCAAAAATAAATCCAAGAGCATACCATGACTCTGAACTGAAGTGCTCATTGTTGCAATGACATTATCTCAAAATTGTCTAAAGATTCAGATCAATCCCAATAAAATTTCCAACACAGGTGTGGGAGTGGGTGTAAATTGGCAAGGACTCCTTTTGTTACCATAAGAAAGACAGCAGAAGAAAATAATAAATGATTTGTAGAAAAAGTGCACAAGATCTAAATGTCCAAATATCACATTAACATACAAAATGCTCAGCCACTAGCTATCAGGATAAAGCAAATCAGAGTCAGAATAAGATGCACTATACACGTGGCTACAATAAATAAGTGAAGATAAAAATATCAACTCAGATGGATTGTGCTGGCAACTCGCCTAACCAACTGAGGGCAGGTCGTGTTATCAACAGTTTGTCCAGCTTCTGCTAAAGCTATCAAGTGTATAGCCTTGTATTTATTAATGCTAAAACTTAAACTCAATGAAACTCTGATTGCTATGTTTATAAATACTTCAAAATACAAAAAAAATGTGAACCATAATAATGTTCATCATTCTCCTATTCTTGATATTCCCAATTTTTAAATAATAAAGGTCATCAATTGAAGGCTGATGGCACATGACACATACGCTCAATGTCATAAACTACAAAGTAATGAAAACAGTTGATGTAAGGTTGCACACAACTGTGTGGGTGAACCATTTCACACTGAACAAAAGAAGAGTGACTTCCTTTCTACAATGAATAAGTTTATAAATGAAACATAGTGATTCTATTCACATAGTATTAAAATCAAGCAGAATTAATCCATTATATAAAATCTAGCACCATAGACTTCCCTGGTCTATGGCCAGCATCCCATTGGAGAAACCTCTCATGGGCTCAAAGTAACCTCCTGCCAGTCCTAGACACTGAAGATAAGTACATGCTCATTTTGTGGTGTGTGTGTGTGTGTGTGTGTGTGTGTGTGTGTGTGTGTGTGTGTACACCAGTGTGCATGCATGTGTGTGTACATATATATCATGAAGATATTTGTTAGAAAACAATTCAGGGAAATAATGTTTCTCATTAAATAAGTAAATTCACATCTTTATAAGTGAAGTGTTTTTGTAGTAACACACACTGAGCTACATGATCACCTAAAAATCCACCTATTTTTAGATACATAAATCAAGTTACTGTTTTGTACCGCCACTTCAGAAAAAGAAGCAGCATATTTAATATGTGTGTGCTTATCTCCCATGTCACCCTGGACTTCTGTCTTCCTACTCAAAATGTCAACCATCATTGGGGTAAATGTCATTGACAGACAAATGTTCTCTCAACAAATTTCTCTGTGCCATGAATAACTAAAATGGAGTCATTTTTGTTTTTTAATATTACCTAGAATGTCAATTTTAAACTGAAGTCATTGTATCATGTGCAACTAAAATGTTTCTACTTCACAGCATTGGCAAATATTGGCTTTCTATATTACTAATATACTTTATAGAATATAAGGGTTGATACTGCCTTTTAAAATAGCATGGATATCTAAAAAGGATGCCAATGTGTTAATAGAGGTCAAAGCTGACCATATCATCAAAAATACCATTGGTGACTAATGGCTTTATAAACAATGTCTATCCAATTTTGGACTCTGAAGCATCCTACTTTATTGCTCTGAAAATCCTCCATTCTTCATCTTCCATGCTATCAGAATACTATGATTTTAAACCTGATGATAAGGAAGTTCCCAGGAATCCACAAGGGTGACTCCAGATTAGACTACTAGCAATAGTGGAGAGGGTACCTGAGCTGGCCTACCCCAGTAATCAGATTGGTGGATACTCTAACTGACATCATAGAGCCTTCATCCAGTAACTGATGGAAGCAAATTCAGAGATCCACAGCCAAACACCAGGCCGAGCTCCAGGAGTCCTGCTGAAGAGTGAGAAGAGGAATTCTGTGAGCAAGGGGCATCATGATCATGATGGGGAAACCTACAGAGACAACCAAACCAAACTAGGAGGAACTCATGAACTTTAGACCAACAGCTGTGGAGCCTCTATGGGACTGGACTAGGCCCTCTGCATAAGTGAGATATTTGTGTGGCTTGGTCTGTTTAAGGGGCCCTTAGCAGTAGGAACAGGATCTATCCCTGGTGCATGAGCTGGCTTTTTGGAGTCCATTATCTATGGTGGGACACCTTGCACAATCCTGATACAGGGAGGAGGGGCTTAGTCCTGCCTCAATGGAATGTACCAGGCTTTGCTGACTCCTCATGGGAGGCCTTACTTTTTTGAAGGAGGGAATGGGGGAAGGCTTGAGGGGAGCAAGAGGAGGGATGAGAAGGGGATCTGTAGTTGCTATGTAACAGGAATAAAACATTTCTTAATAAAGAAAAAAGACTAAAGATAATCCACTGAAGTCATTGAATTAGTGGTAATACCAAACAAAATAAATTGAAGTTATAATGAACTAATGCTTCAATCTATGAAGAAAAACCTGAGTTCCTATAGAGGCATAGGAAGCAATGCTTATATTCTAGGTCATAGAAGTTTTACCCACCAAATATAAATATGATTTAAGTATTGATGTCTTCCTGTAACTTTGTATAAAGCCTAAGCAATAACATACTCAGATCTGAGCACTTGAGGTAGGTTTGATTACTGTCTCCTTAAAAGACTGACAGTGTAAGACCACAGTGGTCTATGGGACACCTACAAGAAGAATGAAAATTCAAAAATTGGAAATACAAACACTGTCTTCTTTAAAATTATCTCAAGATCAGAGGTAGGTAGGGGGAGAAGAAAGGAGAGAGGGAGGGAGGGAGGGAAGGAGGAGGGAGGGAGGGGGGAAGGAGGGAGAATGAATTGTTTTCCGCTTATGTCTACCCCTCAAAAACATGATCCCTCCTCACGTGGCATTTGGGTTGACATCAAGACTATAATAAAAGATAGTGAATCCAGATCTAAGCCAAACTTTGATTATGAGGCCCCAGGAGTTGAGAAACAAAAAGAGAAAGAAATTTCTTCTGTCTCCATTGAAGCTGGCTTTCACAGCAGCCAAAGTCATTTCCCCCCATATTTGGTGAAGCAATGCA
Organism: Peromyscus californicus insignis; assembly: GCF_007827085.1. Lineage (NCBI taxonomy): Eukaryota > Metazoa > Chordata > Mammalia > Rodentia > Cricetidae > Peromyscus > Peromyscus californicus. The sequence continues at coordinate 67,745,490 of NW_026294469.1, read as the reverse complement.
AAGCCGACATTCAATCCTGCAGACTAATCTCAACTTTCAGCACTGTCTCCAGACAGTTTTAGAGTTGCCAAACTGCCTTGATTCCACGTCTAGGGAAAGTTCTTTAAGCTAGGCGGTCGGCTATGTTCTCTGCTTTATTTAATTCATCCTGGGGCATGGAGGTAGAATATGTAACATCTACAGGACACAAATAGCTATCAATATGAGCATGTTCTTCCCTCTTTCGTAAAGTCATTTGCTAAAAATTAGAGTCATTGGTAGAAAAGTCAACATTGTATTAAAATGGAAGCACAAGAAAGAATAGTAACTTACACCTCCCTTACCATCTTTAGTCAGCTCTCAACACTGGGCCCGCAGATAGACTTAGCATTAGAAAGACACTCAGCATAAATGTTAATGGGTCAAAGAAGGACAGAAAAGGCGGCGGCCGTCATTTTTCTCTAAAGTCGGGAGTTTGTACTAAAGCCAAAGCACTTAGTCCTCTAGTAGTTGGGTGCGAAAATTATCAGAGCAGGGGTTAACATGCCCGCCACCAAAGTAAGCCTGTGGTAGGGAATTAGGAAAGAATTCTGGTGATGTTAACAGGAACAGAAATGCATTTCTGGAGGCCAGAGAAGTTGGGTCCTTAGAAGGAAAATTATGGCAAGGACCATTGTAAAAAGCCATCAGACCTGATCCCTTGCAAGCCCCAACTTGCTTCTGACCCCTGCTGTTTCCTGAAATGCTCACTGGACCCATCATACTTTTACCTTGCCTGAGATGCCTATGTTCCTTTGTAGACTGACTTGTGTCCTAGTCACGGTCCTACCTTCCAATGATTATAACTTCTTCATCTTGGCTTTGCAAGCCCCATGCCCTGTGAAGCCTGACTCTGTGAGGCCAGGTGTGCGTGCACCGGGGCCACCTCTCCTTGCTACATAGTTTTATACCAAGCATTCTGTGGGATTATCTGGGGAGCAAGTGTGATTGCTCGTGATGACACTGCTTGAATAAGAAGAACATCCCACCATCTTTAGAACACAGAAAAGTAGAGAACTCTTATATCATAGCCCACAGCAGCCATGGACACCAGCAACATTATCCCCCACCTCAATTCCCAGCCATCATACCATAGGAAATGTATTAGCATTTTAAGGAGGATGGGAGGATTCTCTCAGCTAAAAAGTAATTTCTAACTGGTAGCTTGTGAAAATCAAGGAATTCTCTCCTTTATGTACAGGTAAAGCAGAAAAGCACACAAGAGTTACAAGTGCGAGTGTTCCTTGGAGGAGTGATAGCCACAGTTATAATCTTATTCCTTCTGGGCTCACATACTTGAGCCCAGAACTAGCAGCTCCTTGAGAGGCTGTTTCACTGGGGCCTGTGGAAAATGTTCAGGTCCAAAAATAATTTGGTGATGGACAAGATGAGGGTCAACCACAGAGAGGAGGGTCAGGCCACCATTGGGACCTCAGGCTTGTCCCACAGATCCTGTGAACTGTGGCTAATCATGTTCTTCCTCTTTCTGGAGTAGGGAAGGATGAGTGAAGGAAGGGAAGCTATGAAGTTCACACAGGGGACGGGGGAGCAGGAAGCCTCAGCCTCCCTTTGCTGAGTCTGAATGTCCTTCCTCTGTGTGTGAATCCCTGCTGCTGTACCTCCTGAGGAAGACCCAGTGATGTTGCCAAGAACCCGGGCAAGAGAGCAGACCCTTGACAAAGGCATTTTGATGCATAGATATTTTGTTTGGACAGCCTAGTGAACTTTCATTCTTTGATGCATATAATTTATTTTTATAAGAAAGTTTTCTCAGTCCCAACAGAGGCACTAAAATGCCTTTTGTCAAGTAATATGGCAGAAAAAAACCTGAAGAAAAGATTGATGCACTCTGGAAAATGATGAGTTAGTGTTCTCAATATACAAATAGCCACCATGAATAAGCTAGAAATGTTTATACACTGTTTTAACCTAGGCCATTTTGTAAAGGAGGAAATGAGACACCCTCCCTCTGCCTACCCGAAATTAAGTAACTCACATAAAATTAACACAGTAAGTGTCAAAACCAGACAGGGTGGTTCTAGCCCACATGCTTAAGCCACCACCGAGAGAGAGAGAGAGAGAGAGAGAGAGAGAGAGAGAGAGAGAGAGAGAGAGAGAGAGAACAGACCCTATTCTACACATTTGTTTGAAGTTGACTAACTAAATATCCTTATTAGTCTATTAGTCAAGTCTAATTAAGGTCAGAATTCCTCATATAGAATCTTTTGAAAACTCAATGGGAAAAGATAAGTATGTAAATATCTTTGTTAACAAAATAAATAAATTACCAACTACCTTACGGACTCATTGCTATAATTTGAACACCTGTATCCTGCCCAGATTCATATATTGAACACCCCCCCCAAAGTGATGATATTAAGGAAGTGGTACCTTTTGGAGGTAGATAAGTCTTGAAAGCTGTGCCTTCCTGGATGGGAACAGGGCCCTTGTCTGAGGTCTGGGAGAGTTTGCACACTACTTTTTCCTTGGAAGGAGAGTGATGTGCACCTTCTGGAGGTATCGTCTTCTGCAAATGAGAAAACTGCTGTCACCGTGACCCTGTGGGTCCAGCTTCTTCTGGGGATGTATGGAGCAATGTTTTTTCTGTTATATAGATTATCCAGATGTGAATATCTGTTATAGTGGCGTGAACAGACTAAGGCAGACATGGGTGTTTCTACATAGAATCTCCGCCTACTCAGGGTACTGAATAGAGAGGAGCGCTACAGACTGCTGAGCCAAAGTAAGATCTCAAAGTCCACTGTCAACCATTGCACAGTCTTCTCTTTCTGCAAGCAGGGCTTGAAATCTCCAGCCTCGAGGAAAAGAAAATTGATGTTAAGCTGCTTTTCCAAAGGACCCAGTTTGAATGGTGACTTACAATGCTCAGTAACTCTAGTTCGAGGGGATCTGACCCTCTCTTCTGGCATCTGTGGGCAGCAGGTATGCACATAGTGCATGATATACACGCAGGCAAAATATGTGCATATAAAAAATACTAAAATTGAACATTTGAATTGTGGATGAAGCATTCAAAACATGAACCCATAGGAGCATTCCTGAACCAAACTAAGACAGTTCCTATAAAGGCAGAATAATTTTGCTACAGTTGTCTTGACTTAACTTTTTATAATGTTGAATCACATCTCTTCTTAAAATTAATAGAGGGCAAACTTTCAATTTAGAGGAAGCTTATTTTAATTTTCTTTTTCTGTATTTTTTATTATCAGCCCATAACCTGCTATTTCTGGCTTTAAATCTCTTTAATCACAGTCTCTGTGTAGCCCAGTTGGTTTTGATCTCTTAGTGATCTTGCTAAAGTCTCTTAAGTACTGGACATACCTATGTGTGTCAACAAACCTAGATCTAAAGAACACTTCTTAGACCTCAAAATGTTTACATGAAGCAACCAGTACGACAAAGTTATGTACTGATGACATTTTCCCTAGGGATTGATACCGTTTTTATAACGACCCTATTGGTGTGAGTGAAAACATCCTTGTTTTAGTTACAGCTGGATGATCAAATCTAATCCTTTTGCTAAACCACAGACATGCTAAAAATGTAATGGTATTGAACCAGAACCATAGTTTTAGAATTTAAAATCTTCCATTTCCCCTTGTGGAAGGAACTGGTATGGAGGAAGTTAGGGTATACAAGGGCTAACTACAGGGAGTCCCTGCATGCCATATGTGCTAATAAACTGGAGGGAAAAAAAAGCTCACTCCAGGTCTTTCAATGTATATGATTCTATATATTATAATAAAACACTAAGTTACTTCATGAAGCTTTGTGCAGTTTAAAGCATATGTCTTTACCCATTTCCTCCCTTCCTGTATGGTGACTATATAGATCAGGCTTCAATATTTGTAATTATCAGTATAAACAATATCTATGGATCATTTCAGGTTCTTTAGACCAGAAAACAGAAGTGTCTCTGATCATACAGGTTTTAGATAAGAATACTCAGGAGCATACTCAACTTTTACATGGGCTTAGGAAGAGCACTTCCTGAGAGCCAATGCTAAGGTTTTTGACCTCAAGCCCCAGAACCAATGAATCAGAAACTTGTCAGGAGCTCCTCAATCTGCCAGTCTCTCTGGGAAGTTTCCAGCCGTGCTAGTCCATAGCAGTAGAGTGATTCTGGAAAATGCTGGCTCATTTCATTAGCCCATTTATTGACTGGCAGTTTTGGAATGTGAGGCATTTAATGGCTACAGTTCTTTATATATTCTAGATACTAACCATCTTTTTGAAGTCTAGCTGGCAAAGATTTTCTTCTATTCTTGGAATAAATGAAATGGTCAATAAGTGTTTTAGAAGATGTTCAACATCTTTAGTCATTAGAGGTTCTATGTCACCAGTTAGAATGCTATCATCATGATTTGATTCACTGAGATTCCCTGTTTAAGTAACAAATTACTAACATATCTTGTTATTGCTGCATTATTCACAGTACCAAAGAAAGGGAAACTGACTGGGTGTCCACCAACAGATGACTGGATAAAAAAATGTGAATGTGAGTCTACATACATATATATTTATGTATGTATATATATATATATTTAAAATATAAAATTTAATCTTTATTTTCATCTATATATGGTGAAATTATTCAACTGTAAATAAAGATGAACCTATTAAAATTCCAGGAAAATGGATGGAAGACATATTTAGGTAACCCAGACTCAAAGAGACAACTATCAATGCCCTATCTTGTATGCTGACTCTAGCTTTTAATGTTTATGTATATATGTGGGTGTGACTGTGGCTTTAGGCTGTGAAACTGGAAAGGGGACCATGAAAATGGAGAAAAGCATCAATGAGGAAGAGGGAAGGGTGGTGAAACACATGAGACATGCAAGCAGGAATGAAAGGAAACAAGAATGGAAATGGAGAGGTGAGTGGGGGGAAGCAACAAAAGCCAACTTAGCTTGAAAATCCATAATAAAACCTAATAATGTGCATGATGAATTAAAAATAATTACTTTTAAAAGGAGTTGTCCTAAATAACCTGTAATAAAACTCCTGTGGATTTCAATCAGGCTGCAACTGCCTATAGAGAAATACTGACTTCACCTTCTCCAACACATATCAAATGGTACCTGCTGAACTCTATATGGAAGATGATGACACCTTGGAAGACAGACTTGGCTTCTTCTATGCAGCATAGAGAACTCTTTGGAACAATGTGGTTCTCCTGCCAAGTTCCTAACAGATACCCTGACCAGTGTTCTTCATTTGTCAGCTTACCATTCCTACGACAACAACTTTGTCCATTTTTAAGCTTGGTACAGGATATTAACATCATATTCACCTAACAATAGAGAACCATATGTCACACAATTCAAGATCTCTTGTGTTCTACACACGGAAAAGTAGATTAGTCACGTTGTCCTTCAGAATTGCCCATCGTTTTTAAGCTAACATTAAATTTCCTTTCACATGCAATAATTTTAACCCTGAATTATAGAGTCACTTAGAATTATCACATCTTTTGGAGGTCAGTTCTCTGTCAGATGTGGGGTTGGTAAAGAATTTTTCCCATTCTCTAGGATGGTATTTTGTCTTATTTACTGTGTCCTTTGCCTTACAGAAGCTTTTCAGTTTCAGGAGGTCCCATTTTGTTTTATTTTGTTTTTCAAGACAGGGTTTCTCTTTGTAGCTCTGGCTCTCCTGGAACTCACTCTGTAGCTGAGGCTGGCCTCGAACTCACAGAAATCTGCCTGGCTCTACCTCCTGAGTGCTGGGATTAAAGGCATGTGCCACCACCGCCCGGCCAGGAGGTCCCATTTATTAATTGTTGCTCTCAGTGTCTGTGCTATGGGTGTTATATTTAGGCAGTGATCTCTTGTACCAATGCATTCAAGACTACTTTCAACTTGGTCTTCTGTCAGGTTTAGTGTAACTTGAGGTCTTTGATCCACTTGAACTTGAGTTTTGTTCATGGTGATAGATATGGATCTATTTGCATTCCACCACACCCAATGCTGCCAGCACCATTTGTTGAAGATACTTTCTTTATTTATTGCACAATTTTAGTTTCTTTGTCAAAAATAGGTGTGTAGATTTTTTGTCAGGGTCTTCAATTTAATTCAATTGACCCACGTGTCTTTTTATGCCAGTACCAAGCTGCTTTTATTACTATAGCTCTATAGTAGAGCTTGAGGTCAGGGACGGTGTTGCCTCAGGAAGTTCCTTTATTGTACAGGACTGTTTTGGCTATCCTGGGTTTTTTGTTTTTCCATATGAAGTTGAGTTCTTTCCAGGTCTATGAAGAATTGCATTGGAATTTTGATGGGGATTGCACTAAATCTGTAGATTGCTTTTGGTAAGATTGCCATTTTTACTATGTTAATCCTACCTATTCAAGAGCATGGGAGATCTTTCCATTCTCTGATATCTCCTTCAATTTCTTTCTTCAAATACTTAAAGTTTTTGTCATACAGGTCTTTCACTTGTTTGGTTAGAATTACCCCCAAGATATTTTATATTATTTGTGGCTATTGCAAAGGGTGTTCTTTCTCTGATTTCTTTATCATTCCACTTAAAATATATAAAGAACTCAAGAAACTAGACATCAAAATATCAAATAATCCAATTAAAAAAATGGGGTACAGATCTAAACAGAAAATTCTCAACAGAAAATCTCAAATGGCTGAAAGACATTTAAGAAATTGCTCAACATCCTTATTAGTCATCAGGGAAATGCAAATCAAAATGACTCTGAGATACCATCTTATACCTGTCAGAATAGCTAAGATCAAAAACACTGATGACAGCTTATGTTAAAGAGGATGTGGAGTAAGGGGAACACTTCTCACAGCTGGTGGGAGTGCAAACTTGTACATCCACTTTGGAAATCAGTATGGCCGTTTCTCAGAAAACTGGAACTCAATCTACCTCCAGACCCAGTAATATCACTCTTGGGCATATACCCAAAGGATGATCAATCATACCCCATGGACATTTGCTTGACTATATTTATAGTAGCATTATTTGTAATAGCCAGAACCTGGGAAAAAACCTACATGCCCCTCAACCAAAGAATGGATAAAGAAAATGTGGTACATTTACAAAATAGAGTGTTACTCAGCCATAAAAAAAATGACATCATGAAATTTTCAGGCAAATAGATGGAACTAGAAAAAAAATCATCCTGAATAAGGTAACCTAGACCCAGAAAGATAAACAAGATATGTACTCACTCATAAGTGAATAGTAGATGTAAGGCAAAGGATAACAAGGCTAGAATCCACAGCCCTAGAGAAACTAGGTAACAAGGAAAACCTTAAGAGTGATGCATGGATTGCCCTGGGAATGAGAAATAGATGAGATTTTCTAGGTAAATTGTGTGCGGGGGTGGAGAGGGGATGGTACGGGGGTGGGAGTGGGGCAAGAGGGATTGGAATGGTTGAATTAGGGGAGGGGTGGAAAGGGAAAGCAAGGAAAGAGATGTCTTGACAGAGGGGGCCATTATGGGGTTAAGGAGAAACCTGGTGCCAGGGAAACTCTCAGGAACCCACAGGGATAATCCCAGCTAAGACTCCTAACAATAATGGAGAGGGTTCCTGAACTGGCCATCTCCTGTAATCAGATTGGTAAATATCCTAACTGTCATCATAGAGCCTTCATCCAGTAACTGATGGAAGCAGATGCAGAGATCCATAGCCAAGAACTGGGCTGAGATCCAGGCGTCCAGTTAAAGAGAGGGAGGAGGGATTATGTGAGCAAGGGGCAGGGGTCGAGATCATGGTGGGGAAACTCACAGAGGCAGCTGACCCAAGCAGCCTGAAGAGGTTGACCCTAATATCAACAAAGGAGTGCAACAGCCACAGGATAGATGGATGTGCCTGCAAGAGTGAGAGCAATCAGGCAAAAGCATCCTTTCATGTCCTTTCTCAGGGTTGCTAACAGAAGGCACAGCCTATGTTTAGGGTCCGTCTTCCCTACTTCAAATAATTTGATCAAGAAGTCCCTCAAATGAATTCTCAGCAGCTTGTATTTTAGTTGACTCCAAATCCAGTCATGTTGACAACCAAAATAATATGTGACAACAATTGATTGTGTAGTCAAAGTTTAACATTTTTTTTCTTATACCTCACATTCCTTGTTTCCTTAGTCAGAAACTGTTGGGTGCAGGTTTTTCTGTAACAGAAAAGGTTCGGTCTAGCCTCCTACAAGTGACTTGCTTGTCTCCCCAGGAATGGTAGCAAGGAAGGGTGTTATTAATAGTCTCTTCAATAGCATGGTTAAACAGTAAACTGTGCAGTGTTCATATCAGCCTTGCATGAGTAACCTGTATCCTGCTGAAGCCATGAGACCATAATGCAGTGATTAGTGTTCCTGTAGAAGGAGGCTGCCTGACAAGTAGCCTTAGGTATTTACTTCAGCTCTTTGGTGAACACTGAAGTGGGACATACATATCCTTTCCTAGTCTTCATCTTTTCCGTGAAAGCCTTCTACAGATATCTCCCCAGACTTTGTTATGACCATTGTGTTAATCTTGTTAACTAATTTCATGTCCCATACCTGTGACAATATCTCTGTGAAGAAAACAGAACACATAAGTACAATGCCACCCAGTCTCCTACTAGGAAATTGCTCTCCTTTCTGCTGTTTTGAGTGGAGTTGTTTTCTTAAACATTCACTTACTATATGGGGCCACCACCTTGAGAGGATCCATCTTTTTTGCCCTTAGTTATTTGGAAATAAAGATTTCAGAAAGCCATGACTAATGTGTGTTTGCTCAGTGAAAGGTATTATTAAAACAATAATGAGTACCATGGAAGTCTACATACATTTTTAAAATTTGCACTGATGCACTGAGGAATTTCTATCAGAAAATGCAGTCTATTTTCCCATACCTTGATCTGCACTATTATTATCCTTGTTAATGAACAGCATGGTCGAAATGGCTTTAGGTGATGAACATATATCCTAAGAATTCTTGAATAATCTACTCTTGCATTCCTATGAACTTCAAACTATGAATGTAAGAAGGCTTGGCTTAACCTCCTAATGAGAGACATAGAGTCCAGTCACCTCTATCACCCCAGTTTATAGTCTTCGGTAGCCAGACATATGAGAGTATTCTAAAGTACTCAGCTGAAATCTGACTTCCCCGAGGATTGTTGATACATGAGCAGTGTGTGTGTGTGTGTGTGTGTGTGTGTGTGTGTGTGTGTGTGTGTGTGTGTGTACATGTATGTATGTGTTGTAATGCTTGGATAGAGCACAGAACCCCAAACATGTTAGGCAAGCACTATGCTACTAAGTCACATCCACAGAGTGGATGAGTGAGTACCTTACTCTGTAGCTCAGCTTGGGCTTGAAATATGATGTAGCTCATATTACACTGGAATTTGAGACCATGGTGCCTCAGCTGCCTTTAGCACTCAGATTAGGGGTGTACATCATTACATCATTACGCCTGGTCATTCCGTAGCTTCCAATGTTCTTTGAACACCATTAGATCTGCTTGATCTCATAAATCAAGAAGCAAAGGCCTGGGACTATAGATGGCTTGGTGGTTAAAAACATGTCCTGTTCTTGAAGAAGACATGAATTTAGTACCTAGTACCCATGTCAGGCAGCTCACAACTGCCTATAACTCTAGCTCCAGGGGGTCTGACACTCCCTTCTTGCATGTGTGTGCCCATGTGCATATATCTACACACAGACACACATAAGTACACACAATTAAAATTTAAATAAATATTTTTAACAGAAGCAGAGAAACCCATGCCTGTTTTAGAGCCTTAATTTCATCTGTTCCTTATTCAAAACTGGCACCAAGTAAACAGATTATGTTAGCAGGCAATTTTACTCTAGAATTAACAGAGGGATATAGATGTTATGCTTCTTTCTGAGGAGGGACAAACACAAGACACACAATTTGTTCTCCACATCAATAGAAAAATTTTGATGGACTCCAGACCACTAAACTCCAAAACACTTCCTCAAAGTCAGTGATACCTGAAGTTTTATGGGCTTGGTTTTCTACCTTCTGGATGGCACACATACAAATTATTATAATACCTCACTCAGCATTTTCTGCATGGTCATTATCATTTCCAAGCTGCATGATACAATTAGTGTTGTAGATTAGAATTATACCCTACATAATGAAAATAATCAAAACTTCCTAAGCTAAATTGTAACAAGGAGTTTATGTAGTCTAAGGTAAGGCAGTGAAGGTATATTTTGATCTGAGTCAGGTAAATGCAAATCATTTACAGGACTTTTGCTGTAGTTGTCCTTGTGTGTAAACTAAAAACAATCATCAGGAAATTGCTGAAAAGCAGGCATGAGTTTAGTTTGTTCAAGTAAAGTGGGGATTTTCTAAAAACCGAAATACATGTGAAATAGCATCCATGCTTGGAACTGCCGTCAGAATTGTGTGAGGAAACACGGTTTTCTAGAGGGATTCCTCAGTTCTGACTCGTTGTGCCCTTTGCTCTCTAAGCAAGCGTCTATGATCATTTCCTCACATACACCCACGTAAGCTGACAATGTTGGGCTTCTTGAGCAATGGAGCTTTCTTCCTGATCACAATTTGCTCTTTATCTTACCTGCTTGGGTTCAATCAGAATTTGAACCTAATTTATAGTTGAAGGAAGGTGGAGGAGATGATCACTATTTCTCTATAAAGTGACTGGGTGAGATTCTTTAAGCCAAGCAAGGGACGCAGTACTGCTTCTGATGGCAGGATGCTTGGCTCATTTTTGAGTAGCCACAGTACTGAGGTTTAAGTTAAAATCACCCATCTGTGATTTCTTTTTTTTTTTTTTTTTTTTTTTTTGGTTTTTGAGACAGGGTTTCTCTGTGTAGTAAAGGGCAACCCTGACAGTGGCCAGGCAGGAAGTATAGGCGGGACTAACAGAGAGGAGAATTGAGAGAACAGGAAGCTGGGTGAGGGAGAGACTACCAGCCGCCATCAGGATAAGGAAGATGTAAAGTACCGGTAAGCCACAAGCCACGTGGCAAGGTATAGATGAATAGAAATGGATTAATTTAAGCTGTAAGAACAGTTAGCAAGAAGCCTGCCACGGCCATACAGTTTGTAACCAATATAAGTCTCTGTGTTTACTTGGTCGGGTTTGAGCGGCTTGGGACTGGCGGGTGAGAGAGATTTGTCCTGACTGTGGGCCAGGCAGGAAAACTCTAGCTACAGTGTAGCTTTGTGCCTTTCCTGGATCTCGCTCTGTAGACCAGGCTGGCCTCGAACTCACAGAGATCCACCTGCCTCTGCCTCCCGAGTGCTGGAATTAAAGTCGTGCGTCACCACCGCCCGGCCCATCTGTGATTTCTAATGTCCCACCATTTCTTAATGTTCTACCTTCAAGAAACTTGTTATGTGCATACAATTTGAAAACAAATTCACTCATTCCAGAATTAAGTTTTGGTTGGTTTTTAGATAATTGTCCTGATGGCTACAAGAAAAAAAGAATTCCTTCAAGATGTTAATTGAAGTCACAGGCTCTTGCTCATGACCACCCAGACTCTTGTGTTTATCCCATCCCTTGAATTTAAAACCCTTATTTTCTCTTTAGAAATAGCCAGTTGCTGTCTACATTCTTTATTTCCACCATAACCTTCTAATACTATAACTATTGCTACCAAGCTTCTGAAAGGCCTGCCTTCTATAGGCATATAACTCTAGAAAAGTAGAGGCAATCATATAAATAATGGTTTTACTACCCTTGACCCATTTTGCACTGATGTTATAATTATGGCTAACGTCCATTATAATCACACCAGAGAATCAGTCACCTCACAGTTTCATACACAGAGGTTTACTGCCCTAGAGCCACTTTCCATGTTTTTAAAACTCTGTTGAAGCTCAGTGAAAAGACATAAAGCACTACAAATACACGAAGTGGACTGAGGTAAGTCAAGGGTAGGAGCTGAATTATTGAAAGAGCTTGGAAGCACAGGACGGGAAATGACACGACAGGTCTTGTCTAAACTGCTACCATAGAAAGTTTCAAGACTTAAAATTTCCTGAGAATATGAATATTGTATCAAATCTCTTCATTCTCAGGGGTGAACTAAGTGTTTGTCCAGACCTCCACTAACACATTACTGTGAGTTACTCATGTGTTAGTGAATCTGGCTGAAGCCATACACAAAAGATAGTCTGTTTCGAATCATTATGACTTTCTTTGACAAACACTTACCTGAAACTCTATATGTTTAAGAAAAAGAATGCTGGAAAAGGCATCTTTCATGTCCCTTGTACATTGCAGAAACACCATAGAATAAAATAACAATGATACCAGTTTGTGGCAAAGCCTAGCACAATGGCCTATCACATGATCTTTCACATGAGAACCCTCTAAATCATGATTTACAAAATAGATCTGTCACCCTTCACTTTGCACTGAGTTTATTTTATCTTCCTAAATCTTACCCATGCATACCCACTGAAAATGGACTATTTTCCTGGCCACATTCCTTGGTTACTTTACTCTCCAGTCCAACCTTTCCAGAGATAGAGAGAGTGAGACTTTCAATCATCCTAGAAATCAATGATGATAATAACATTTTAGTTTTCAGTGATCAAAATAATGCTGAACATGCAAACTGATACATGGAGCATGGTTTAGACTTTCTCTGCCTAATATCTGGCTGTGGGTCTCTGAATAATTTTGTTGAGTTTTTTGTTTGTTTGTTTTTTGTTTTTTGACTGGTATTTGATAGTGTTGGATTTTACCCTAGGTCTCTGGGCTATCTAGTTTCTTGTTCTTAGTTACTCAAACAGTGTTGGGTATGTGTTCCTTCTTGTGGAATGGGCCTTAGGTCAAATCAGACATCTGTGGGCTACTCCCACAAATTCTGTGCCACCATTGCCTTAGCATGTTTTGTAGGCAGGACAGATTGTAGGTCAAAGGTTTTGTGGCTGGGTTGGTGTCCACACTTCTCTTTTGGCAGCCTGCAAAGAATCTGCACCAAAGAGACTAGAATATAGGGGTAAGTGTTGCATGAATCCTAAATGATCTTATAACAAAAACCCAGAGCCAGACATCAGGGTGAAAGCTGAAAGATCAGAGAAGTAGAGCAAGCCACAGCCACCACCTCTTCCCTCACCAACTCCTCAGCCTGAAAAGGCATGAGCTCCTGTCTCCTCCTGCCTTATATTCCTTTCTCTGCCTGTCATATCACTTCCTGTTTCAACCTTCCTAGTGCTGGGATTACAGGTGTGTGCCACCACTGCCTGGCTTTGTTTCTCCTTAGATTGGATTAATTTCATGCAGTCCAGTGTGGCCTTGAACTCACAGAACTCCAGACAGATCTCGGCCTCTGCCTCCCGAGTGCTAGGATTAAAGGTGTGTGCCCCCACTACCTGACCTCTATGTTTAAACTAGTAGTTGGCTCTGTCCTCTGATCTTCAGACAACCTTTATTTGCTAAGAGTACAAACAAAGTATCACCACAGGTAAGGGTTCCATGTAGACACCAGCTTGACTTCTCCATGTTCAATTAATTGTGTGGGTATAGAGGTCTCCACCAAATCCTTCCCCTCTAAGCTAAGGAAAGAGTTGAAAAGATGGTAAGAGCCACTCTAGATAAAGGACACCAGGAGAACAAGGCCCTCTGAATCAACTAAGCTAGGAGCATATGAACTCACAGAGACTGAAAGAGCAAGCACATGGCCTACAGGAGTCTGCAGCAGATCCTCTGTGAATATATTATGGCTATTAGCTTACTGTTTTTTATGGGACATGAGAACAAGTGGGTCTCTGAGTCTTGAGCCTGCTCTTTGGGACTCTTGCCTTCCTGTTGGATTGCTGTATCCAACTTCATGGATAGTTTTTTCTTTACCTTACTGTACTTTATTTTGTCATGTTTGGTTGTGATCTCTAAAAAGCCTTTTCTTTTCTAATGAGAGACAGAAAGGGAGTGGATCTGGAGGGGAGGAGAGGTGCAGAGGAACTGGGAGGAGTATATGGAGGGGAAATTATATTCAGGATGATATATTGTGTGAGAAGAGAATCTATCTTCAATAAAGAAAAAAAATGACAGAATAGTAGTTTCTGCATATCCCTATGCCTGTGTTCTTCTATTCTGAACATTTTTTTAATTGTTGTACATATAATTATGGTTTGTTTCATATCAATAAACCAATATGAATACATTAGTATTATTATAAAAGAAAAGAACCTAGTTTAAATTCAACTAGATAGACTCTAGAGTGTTTTATATTCACACAGTTCATCTGGCATGGATTATGAACTAACATGTTAAATGTTCAGACAAGATGATGTCAAAAGTTATGATGAACTAGATTCCTTAATTTAGAATTTCATACTTCTGAATCTGCCTGACATTACTTAAAATGTCCATTAATTACTTTTTCTGCAGAGAATATTTAGCAAGGCATGTAAGTAAGACAGAGAAGATTTTTAAGTCATAAATAGTAGTGCAAATAAGAGAGAAATATTGGCAATAATTCTGAAGTTTTGGCCTAGCACAATAACAAAAGAAAAAGGAATTTTAAAATCAATCAGCAATGAAAATCATGAGTATAAGAAAAGAAATAATGACACTTTGTAATTGACATATTTTTATTAATGTCATATGAACCTTGCTATCTGGTATGACCAGCCTATCCTATTAGATTCTGCCACACATTCTTCCTTAAATTGTGGCTTTTGTGTCACACTAAAAAGTTGGCAGGGAGGAAACGAGGACAGAAATTATTACTCATATTTTGAAGAAGTGAACTCTAGGTCTTAGAATGAAAGGAACTTGTTGGAATAATCACAGCTAAAAAAGCTAGCAGCTTGAAGAAACCAGAGCAGAGCAAACGCCTCTGGGGCACATGTTCCAGGAGTGTTCTGATAGTGCATGTTGTGTGAGAGTAACAGGCATGTCCTTGCTGAGGCAAAGGGAAGGTGTGAAAGTGACTGTGTTATAACCCAACCCTCCATAGGCCAAGATCTGATAATAAGACTAAGAAAATGATGGCGTGCCATTTGCCCTTTCCCATGTCTGCCCTTCTGAGCCAATGTATTGTTTCAGAGGGATACACCCAACTGTTGGCTTAGTGTTGGCTTGATGACTCAGGGCTTCAGCTAGCTGCGGAGGAGAGGGGATTAATGGGGCAAAAGAGAAATAACAATGCTGACCTCATTCACAGGTATATAATTAACAAATTAACCATTGTAAAGTACTTTGAAAAAAAAGTGTGGTATAAGGGCTAACTAATATTAATACCAAAAGTAATTTTGCATGCTATCTCACATCATGTTCTCAAAGTATTTGTCAGACATTCCTGGCCCTGCCTGCCCTAAATGGCATGTTGGAAATCCTTGCCAGGTACTGAACTCACTTCTTCCACACATGCTTTTGCTAACCTTGAATTCATTTTCTTATTGTTTTTTGTGTCTTAACATCACACCAACAATGGAAGAAACTCAGGTTTGGTTATTGATATTTAACCAATTTCTTGGCCTTCACAATCAGCTTTCCTTTGTCCATTCTAGGAACCCGAGCACAGGAACCATGCCATCTGCCAGTGGCTATTCAGGAAAAGCTAATAATTCAGTAACATCCTGTAACTATTTAGCCCTTTTATTTTAGTAAAACATTCTTCGAGCTATTCTTCCACATAAAGCATATAAAGAAGACAGGTCAAGGCTGGCCACTATGGACAGCTGAGGCAGCTGATGCAGTCATGGGTAGAGTTCCTAATAAGACAAGGGGGCATTAAAATAACCAATTCCAAAGTTATGGGTGAGTACAGTACTTGATACAGCATAGGCTCTCAATAATATTTGCTCAGTTAACAAATGTATGAAGAAAATAATAAAAAAGTCAAATATATTCAACCACCCAGGACAGGCTTGATGTTCAGGAAGAGTTGACCAACACATAATGGATGCCATAGTTTTTATGTATGTTTTTGTTTGGTTATCGTTTGGTTTTCTTTGAGAGGACATGATTTTATTTTATTTTATTGTTTAGGGAAGCTTGCTGTTGTATTAGGTTTTTGTTTGTTTTTTGAGAAGGAACTTAAAGATGAGTGGGTATGGAGGGGGGAGAATCTGGAAGGACTTGTGGAAGAGAAGAACATGATCAAAATACATTCAAATTTAAAATTGCTTTCAATAATAAAAATAAAATATAATAATAAAAATGCTTTCAGACAAATGCTCTTTAAATGTCACTATCTGTAACAAAGCAAAGTTCTATCCTGATAAAATATTGTCTAGAGAAACAATTCAAGAGTGAAGCAACTCCTGCTCCCATTTCACCAACGATCTTCTAAAGTAGCTAGAAGAATGTTAACAAAAGTCCCCTTCTATGGGACTCATACCTATCTCCACATATCTTTCAAGAGATGAGAATTGGATCAGACACTTACCATTATTATCAAAGAGCTTTTATTGAGGCCAATTATGATAACAACTTACATTTGAAATTGCTTTGCCATTTGAAAAGCACTGCCCACTCATTAGTCCATTTGGTCCTTCTAATAATGCTTAGAAGAATGTGTCATCAGTATTCCACATTTTTTTTCAGACGAGAAAAACAAGACAGAAGGTTAAGCCACTTGCTCGGGGTTATATAGCTCATAAATGGCAGATCTAGGCTACAAACAAACCTTGCCAGTTTTGAAATATGTGTTCTTTCTACTATTTATGTTGTCTTTCAAAAGTACATGACCCATTTCAGGGAACACTCCTATGAAAATATCAAATTTTCCAATCCTCAGCTGCCTCTGCCCATACTTCCTAGAGCCCATGTTCCCTCAATTTCACCTGCCTCCTGACCAGGAGCATAGTTAGCTAGTCTACTGGTAATAGACATCTATAAACTTGATCACTTTTTATTTTCAAAGTGAGTCTATAAAATACAGTGTTCTATATATTTATTGAAACATAGATATTAATATATTCAAATTTTATCTCCTCAAAGCCTGTTGTCTACTTAAATGCAGACAAATTATTAATGCATATTCCTCAGAAACAGCAAGGGCAGCACTTGGGATGCTTGGATACAAAACTGATGGACAGATTCCTGCTTGTGAATTATCAGCATAAAGGATTGGACATTACAGAAGCTTTCCCTGTCATTTCTATCATTCCTGTATATTATGGACTTAAAAGATGCTACAGTATGTTCCCCTATGAGAATGAATGATTTTTAAAGTTCTCCAGTCCATGCTGAATATCAGTGTTTGGTAAGTTCATCTGAGACAAGCTTGGCTTCATCCTTCTCAATAAGAACCAATGGATCCCCTGGGTAAGGAAAATGTGGTACATTTACACAATGGAGTAGTACCCAGCTGGAAAAAAACAATGACCTCATTAAATTTGCAGTCAAATGGATGGAACTAGAAAAAAATCATTCTGAATGAGGTAACCCACACCCAGAAAGACAATCATAGTATGTACTCACTCATAAGTAGATATTAGGAGTGAAGTATAGGTTAATCAACCTACAACCCATAGCGCCAAAGAGGCTAGATAACAAGAAGGGCCCAAAGAGGGATGCATGTGTTTCCCTGAGAAGGAGAAATAGAAGAGATCTCCTGGGTAAACTGAGGGTGGGGAGAATGGAGGGATGGGAACCTGAAAAAAAAGAACCAATGGAGCAACATGAGTGTGTGCTCTCTTCAGCCTAGTTACTTCATCTACTAGCCTTGAGCTTCGTCAGTGTCTTCCTGTTGTTATGAGCTGGTGTGTGGACCTTCTGCTCTTACATTTCATTGCTTCTGTGCAATTGCTAAAGGTCAGGGTATGGTGTTAGATCTCCTCATCCCACTCTCAAATTTGCATCCATTAGTTTAGAGAATAAGACACATAGGAAAGAAAGTAACTCAGCCTTAAGAGCCATTGCTGGAAGAGAGATAGCAAAAAAAAAAAAAAGATACAAAAGTCAATAGAAGTGAAGCATATCACGCTTTTGAAGGAAATGTACCTTCAAAAAAAAAAACTGTTACCATTTAAGACTTAGAACAATTTAGCAGCATCAGAAGAAAATAGGGAACAAATGCCAAGCAATCCGTAAGGACAAACCCTCCTACAACTTCAGGTGCAGCCACAGGGAAGTCCTTCAAAGAGGAGTAACCCAAACCAGTGTAGAATTCTTTCTACAAGTGACTAACCAGGGTTGTGTCCACAATTTTCTTGGCACAAGGACCCTTCTACTATTCATGTTTCCTTCCAAAAATAGATGACCCATCTCGGGAACATTTTCAGAAAAACATCAAATTATCCATCACATTAGTCATCTTCATAAGGATTGCCCAGCCGGATTTCATAATTGCTAAGCCTCTTTGCAGATGGAAGACTTTTAAAAATAGATTTTGAGTGTGTGTGTGTGTGTGTGTGTGTGTGTGTGTGTGTGTGTGTGTGTCTGGGGAGGGGCATATGGAAATCAGATGACAACTTTGGGGAGTATATTCTCACCTTCCACATTATTGTGGCAGGGTCTCTCTTGTTTCCTCTGCCATGTTGCATATTCCAGGCTACTTGGCTAATAAGCTTCCCTTTTCACCGCAGGAATGTAGAGATTACAGATGTGAACCATCTGAGTCTAGCTTTTTTTTTTTCTTAAATGAGGTTCTGGGGATAAAGCATAGCAAGTACTTTTATCTACTATGCCAAACCTTCCAACCCTGAATGGGAGCATTTACAAGCTATATACTGTCCTTGCCTCCTAAAGACCACTGAGGATGAATACACATGTGTGTATGTATACACGTGTAGGTATGTGTATGGTATGTGGTATGTGGTGTGTGTGTGTGTGTGTGTGTGTGTGTGTGTGTGTGTGTGTGTGTGTGTGCGTGCATGTGTGAGCATGTATGTAGGATACAGAGATAGAAACTGTTCCTTAAAGTTTTGGTTGGAACATAGGAGATGATGCTGGAGACTGATGGAGAGAACTTACATGACCTCAGAGTCTGATGGGGACACACTGATAAAATGGATCCTTGGGACTGTCTCCCACATATATGGCTATAAGAAGGCTAGAAAAATGAACCTATTCAAAAAAGCCTGCATGGTTATTTTTGCTCCATTCCATCATACAGTAAACTGCCTAGGCATGAAATTACAAAGGGCTGAACTCTGAGTTCTGGCCAGCAGAGTAGAATGATGCACAAAAGGCTTGGCCTGACCCAGTTCATGTTTCCTGTCCCCACAGATCACCTAGATCAGAGTGGTTCTATAGCAGAAAGGACAGCAAAACTACAGGATAAAAGGAATCTGGATCCCCAGATCCCATGGAAGTCACACACCAAACACCATGGTGAGATGTTTACTTCTAGTGCATTGAGTCACTAAGGTTTGAAAGGTCATTGCTCTGGAAGTTTGAATAACACTTAACAACTATGTTATGAATTCCAGGAGTACTATTTGAATCTTACCTAAACCTGTAATTTCTACAGTAGGCAAAAGATCATTTTTCTAATGATCAGATCAAATAAGAAGTACTCCTTGATTTGGTCTATGCAAAAAAGTTAATACCTACTTCATAGGGGAGTAATAAGAATGATATTATATAATCCTTGCAAAGTACTTAAAAAAGTACTCCTCACAAAGTAAGCATAAAAGAGTCAGTAGGTTGTTTGATTTTTAGTTGTGAGCTCTATACAAAGAGGCGTTCACCAAAAGGAGAGAGGAACGACCTTTTATAAAAGCAACCTTCCACTTGATTCATTTTCTTGAGAATGTTCATATTCATATAAAGTTATAGGTAGGAATGGATTGCTCCTGTCAAAAGGGTACAGGACAGAGAAAAGCATTTGAATGATAGTTAAGAAGGTCACAAAATTAAGAATATATATGATGCAAATATGTGATTAGCCTGATGGTTTATTACTTTGAGATTCAGTTCTTGTGGCTTTGAGTCTACACTGAGAAAATCATTTCCATTGTATCAATTCATACTTTATTTTCACAAAAAAGCAATAGAATATCAAAATTTCACAACAATTCCTAAAGGTAATCCCTTTAATGGCCAGGGTATAATAAAATTTATAAAATGACTTTGTATGAGCCCAAAATTATTTGAAGATAGCCCTAGGTAGAAATCCACTGATTATTTCCTACTTGGGTATACTAGGAAGACCCTGCTAAATACACAAGGGACTTCCTTATATCATTTAGGGATAGTTATATAATAAGCAAAAAAACATTTTCTAATATTTTCATATAAGTTGTGTGAGAACAGAATTCAATATGGTGGGTAGAGAAAGAAGAAAGTTATGCAAGAAATCTCTTCGATATTTAGCCTTAAAACTTTAGGCTAAAACTAAAATGTAATACAATATAATGGAAGGTAGATTCTGACACTGTGATATGTATGCTTAAGCATATAATTATTTTCTATGGAATAGAATGATATGGAATTGATCCAAATGGACATGTTTATCATCCAACAAGAGTAAATGCCAGTGATTTAAACAGAAGTTTCAGCTCTGTAGTTCTTTTTCATGAGGTGCATTGGAAACTTCCAAGCCCAATCCTGTTTTCCTCTCCTGGAAAAATGGATGACCTTTAGTGTCTCTGGGTGCTGAGGATAGATTGTCCAGGCACATTTCCAAACACTCCACATTCCTTGGTGAGAAGATATTATCACTTCTCAGTGTGGAGCCTTGTTATTAGTTCAGGTGAATCATGGAAGAAGAGAGTTGTGGGTGGACCTCATGTTTCATAAGCAGCCACAGCAGTGAGGCAGGGTGGAGGTTGGGGCAGGGATCCAGGACCAGTAACACGGGAAAAGGAAGAGTGGCTTCTCTTCGTTGGCTTGTGGCAAAGTGTATTGTTGAGAAGTCTGGACTACAAAATGGTGTCAGCATAGCAGCTCCTTCCC
Organism: Peromyscus californicus insignis; assembly: GCF_007827085.1. Taxonomy (NCBI): domain Eukaryota; kingdom Metazoa; phylum Chordata; class Mammalia; order Rodentia; family Cricetidae; genus Peromyscus; species Peromyscus californicus. The sequence continues at coordinate 67,724,644 of NW_026294469.1, read as the reverse complement.
TCCAGCTTGACCAAGAGAAAAGAACAGACTGAATCAGAGCTAGGACTGAGAATACTAGGCCCTATCATCAGGAAACGTACTACCTCAGTTCTCCTTGAGTGGCACTCCAGGCTACCTGTCCTACCAGAACAGTCAAATTCGGTTTCAGACACCTAGGGAATTGGTCCTTGACTACTAGGAGAACCCTGGCCAATACTACCTACTTACAGAGCTCAAAGTCTGCCCTCTGAATGCCAGCTGCACATGTGGGGCATGGAGCCCACGCCTATAAAGTCAGCACTTGGGAGAATGTCACCTGTACAATAACAGGACTAAGCAAGTTGTCAAGATTATAGTGGCTGGTCAGGGTGACTTCTCTGAGCAGAAAACACCAAAGAAACTGATCTTGTGGATATACTCTTTATCTGATTCTACTTTTCCTAGGGAGTTGAGGACTACTCTTCATTCTTTATTCGTTCACTGTTCAACATTAATTAATTCAACAGGTAATAGGTGTCTACAATTATCTAGCACTAGGAAAATAATTCAAAACAAAACAAAAAGGAAAAGTTTGTCCTAACAGAACACATAGTCTACTGTTGTTTTAAGAAGAAAGGAGAGAGAGAGAGAGAGAGAGAGAGAGAGAGAGAGAGAGAGAGAGAGAGAGAGAGAGAGAGACTGACTCATGGGAGCTAGATCAATCACTGCCTTGTATACTGTTCCAGCATTTTTGGATTTTTCTTGATTGCTTTGAACTTTATCATTTATTTATTTATTTGTGGTGATTGATATGGAAAGATTCTGAATAAATGTATTAGAGGACATGATAGGTTTTTAAGTCCTCACTCTGGTGACTGCTGAGAACACGCTCTGCAGGGCTAAGAGCAGAAGCAGGTGGACCTGGACAGTTGATGTTCTGTGGCACACCTATCAGCAGGACTCCCATAGGGGGTCTGCAGCTACAGAAGGAAAAGCTTCCTTCCTCTCTCCAGCACACTTGGCTGTCTGCTCTGCCTGAGGATTCATCCCTGGAGCCAGAGCAGTCTGTTCAGCACTCACATGGGGCAGATAAAAAGACTCAACACCTGGGGGCCACCCTCAACCAAGGTGAGGAGACACTGGCAGCAAAGAGACCTCTGTACTCCTGTGCCTCAGAGGGACCATGCTGCCCTTCATTTACACAAACCACACCGGGGAGGTGGCCTGCTGTGCAAAGCTTCAGTCCACTATTAACACACATGTTGGTGGCTTTTCTCCATTCCTGGACTTTCTGCTTTCTGGGGTCAGCTCTCTAAGCAATTATGAGCCCTCCACTTATTATCTCTGACTCTGTTTTCAGGAAGTGATTATATCAAATAAAAGATGGCAGTAGTAGCTGAGATGAAAACACAGATTATTTTGATATTGAACAAAAATCCCCTTGTGCTATGAACACACACACACACACACACACACACACACACACACACACACACACACACACACAAAGGAGGAGGAGGAGGAGGAGAGAAGGAAGAGGAGGAAGAGAGAAATGTCATTTATACTTTTACATTTAGAGGATGACGCTGTTAGCCTACTGGTACACATTTTTTTCCACACAATTGATTCTATGTGGGTGTGCTTGTGCATGTGTGAGTATACATAGTCATATTTAAAGAATTATATTAAATATAATTTATTGTAATTTGCTCACTTAATTCAGAACAAATAGCTTTCAGAAAATATTCACCTAATTTCAAATATTTTAGTGTTCACTTCAGAAAATATATTCTACTCCAAATGGCATATTTTTGAAACTATTATCCCATTTTAGGATATTTAATTTATTTTCCATTTCTCAACATTACTAACAGTGATTCAATAAAGGCCTTTATGAAAACATCTCCAGTTGTCTGATAGCACAAATTTCTAAAGTAAGACTTTTCTGTCAAATCACATCTGCACCTTTAAGAACAACCTTTATGTATTGCCAAACACTCTGTCCCATGCTTTTAATAACTTATAACCATATGAAAACTGCTTATCCTGAGTATGTGCTTTTGCAGAAAGAAAAATTTAAAGCATGCCATAAGCTTTCTAAATTGCTATTAGATTTAATTATTTGGTTTTGGTTAATTTGATACTTACTTGGTAAGATAACTTGGCTTATTGCTGTGATGTTTTGAATGTGAACAGTTCCCATATGCTAATATATTTGCATGCTTAGTACCCAGTTAATAAACTTTGGGAAGGATTAGGAAGTATGACCTTGTTGGAGTAGGTATTTCATTGGAGGTGGGATTTGCATTTTCCAAAGACCATGCCCAGTCTCTCTCTCTCTCTCTCTCTCTCTCTCTCTCTCTCTCTCTCTCTCTCTCTCTCTCTCTCTCTCTCTCTCTCTCTCTCTCTCTCTCTCTCTCTCTCTCTCTCTCTCTCTCTCTCTGTGTATGCATGCGCACGCATGCACATATGTGTTTCTGCCAGCTGCCTACAGATCAGGATGCAAAGCTTTCAGCTACTGCTCCAGTGCCATGCCTGTCTGCTTCCCATCATGATAACAGACTAACCCTTTGAAACTGTAAGCATGCCCCCAATTAAATAATTTCGTTTATAACAGTTGCCTTGGTCATAGTGCCCCTTTACAGCAATAGAACTGTAACTAAGACAATTGCTATTTAATTAGTTGAAATATTCCATGTATATTATGAATATTCTAATATATGAACCTACTTAACATATTTTTTTCTTAAGAAATAAAATAAAAACATTGTCCACTAAAAATGCTGTCTCTTATCAAAGAAATAATATGTTTTTTAGAGGGACCCAATATCAACCTCTGGCCTCTGCATGTACACACATATGCATGTACACTCTCGTCCACATGTGCCCATACCAACACACACAACGTATGCACACATAATAGGAAAAATGGCAGGAATTACCTTTATTTTAATGTTTGTCTATTTATTTGGGAAAACATATCTAGTATTTCATATTGTTTTAATCCATATTTGTATAATTATTAATAAAGATAAAGTACATATATAAAATCTACATGGATACACAAATTGTTTTCTTTTGTTTCAATGTTATTGTAGCACCTGTATCCTTTTGCTTAATACAGATTTAAGAGTCATTTCATGGCAAGGTTACTCTTGTAAGAAAGAAGAAAAAACGGAAAATAAGCATAACACCCTAAAATTTATGGAACTGAATAAAACGACTATTTTGTGAACATTTACCCTGGATTGTTATTTCCCTTACCTTCTGTCCCCACAGAAAATTTCAGTTGCTTATGCTGAAAATGACTTTCCTGGTGCCTCAGGAACATTACCTTTGCATTCTGCTGACAAGGGACTTTCCCTCTCTGTTTTTCCTTCTCATTAGAGATAGATTCATTTTCATGGCATTTGGATTTTATTTTCATATGAGACATATTGTTTAGCGCTCCCCTACTATATACTTATTTAAATTGAAAGCCACCTAAGTCAAGATCATATTTTGATGAATGACAGCAATAATAACTCACCCTTTCCAGCAATTGTGTGTGTCAGATACTGTTCAAAACACAGTCACACATTAACTGATCCCTCAATTCTGTCTGATTTGAAGGTCTCTTTACTGTGGAGTAAATTATTTCATGTTACTAGTCTGTTTCTGCTCTTGAGTTGGATCTCTAAACCAGATGTTTCACAAGCATCCAGAAAGGGCTTACCTCCTCTGATCTCTAGAGGGAGATTGACAGAGCTATGCAGAGGCAGAAGCAGGGCAAGGTACTTTCAGCCTGACTCTTATACCCTTGGCTGTATATCTTTTGTTTGTGTTCATAATTGACAAGGTGTCATGCTTGATTTAGTTTAGTTTGGTTATTTGCTCTCCCTTTAAAAATGATGTATTCCTAAGGTAACATGGACAACTCAGCAAAAGGAGAAGATAGCTCTAATTCTACCATTTGATTTTTAGAGGATTTTTATCAGGGTTATTTCTGGGCATAGATATTGAGGAAGCACATTATTTGGGATGTCTGGGATCTTACCATATACATGATTATTCTTTAATGTAACATTACAACATATTGCCTTTTTTCACAGTTAGCATAAAAGATTTAAAATTAATATAATCTTTATAAAGGGGATATTATTTGTTGTCTTTATATACGTTTTGCTTGTTGCACTTTTAGTAACTATACAAAGATACAGTGAAGAAAATCTTTGTGGAAAAGTTTTTACTGTATTTACATTATTCTTCTTAACATATGATGCCACAAGTGGTGACATAAGGCCAAGATCCACGAACATTTTAAGATTTCATTCTATGACATAGTTCTCCAAAGTATTATACCAATATGCACTTGGTTCAATAATATAGTTCTCTGTATCACAAGGTTAAGTCAATACTACATTTCAATTTTTTTTTCTTAAATTGTATCATTTAAGTTTACACCTTCATAGAGAACAGCCAGTTACTAGCTCTCAAGTTTTTTGGTCACAAATTTAACATAAGTAGAAGTAGATGTACAGACTAAAGGAAGCACTTGCCCCACAAATCCAATAGTTTCTTACATGACTCCTCAAACAACCTGCCCTGGAATTATAACCAAGAAAGCAGGATCTAGAACAGAAGATCCAGAGGCTGCCATGCCCTGGTAGTCCTGCTGGAAGAAGATGGTCACTTATTATTCAAGGAACAAGATTGGGAATCTTGTTGGAGACGAGATGCAGCTAGGCTGCACTTCCTAGCAGAGGGCTGTTGGAAGATGAAAACCAGAATCCTGGGTAAGATTTCATAACAGCACTCAAAGAGAGAATTTCATCTGTGTTGCTGAGCCCCAGGAGAACAGGCAGCTGGGCATAGCAGAGTTGGAACTAAGGACTAGGCACTCACTTCTGAGCCTTGTTTTGCTATAACAGTTCTTACAGTGTCTCCTCAGGGAACTTCACTTAATATCCTACTAACCAGAGTTATCAATACACTTTTTTTCCTCTACCATATTTGCTATGGAAACACAAAAAAAGTCTTGGGTATACATGTTGGGATGGAAAAAGGAGCCCAACTGGGAAAGGCAAGGAGAGGCTGCCTCAGCAGCAAAGCATGAAACTGGAGAGCATACTCACTTTTAGCAGAGTAAGGAACATCACCCTCAAAGTGCCACCTAACAAGTCTCTACAATTAGAAAAATATATAGTAAAGAATATGGACCTTGACCAACTGTTTCAATGACTTTGTAAAATTTTCTTAAAGATTCTGCCAAGTATTCTCAGATCTTGAGTGAAGACCATCACAGATTGTTTGATCTCAAAAATTATTGTAGTATATTCACAAAACGAAATACAACTACACAGCTGTGAAAATAAGAACAATGATCATGTAACATCATAATGCATTAAAATGTAAAAATAAAATACTGCTCAAATGATAGCGATGATTCTTAAAACTATAAAATTGAGTGATAAAAGGTAATACTAGGAGGCTGCATGCAAGATAATGTTCTTTAACATGATATTCAAAATCAAATGAAATGTATATTCTAAACAATATAAATTTTGGATACATACACCAGTATAACAAAACTATATGTACAGGGAATTGCAACACAAATGCTGCAATAATTATCACACTGGATATAAATGAGAAGATGAGCCAGTGAAAGCAGAGGACAGTCTCTCGCAGTGTTCTAGTTCTTGGGTTGTGCTATAGACTTGTGGATGAAGTTACAGAGTAATTAATTAATAACTAAATAAAGTAAGAGCCAGGGAGTGCTTTCTTAGTCTGTTCATTTATTAATTTAACAAGTATTTAACCAATATTATTTGCTGTGCCAGTTCATATGTTGGTCATAACCAACATCGGTCTAATTAGACTTATGGCTCACTCAATAGGAGAGAAGCCATGCCTGGTAATGGAAACCTAGCCATTTTCCCAGGGCTAGTGAGGTCATGAGCTTTAATAAAGCATCTACTCCCACTGCATTGCTAGACCAGAATAATTCCTTACTATATTATAAATCTTATCCTTATACCCACAGTGAAGTGTAGCTACCACCCCTCATCAAGAATGTAAGAGCTAGAGGGAATGGAGGACACCAAGAAAGCAAGGCTCTCTAAATCAACATGATCAAAGCTCGTATGGCCTCATAGAGGCTGAAGCAGTGTGCACATGGCCTGCACAGGTCTGCACCAGACCTAGTGTGCTTATATTATGACTTGCAGTTTAGTGACTTTTTGGGATTTCTGAGCTTGGGAACAAGTAGGTGTCGGACTCTTAGGTTCTCTCTTCAGCTCTTTTCCATCTGTTTGTCTGCCTTGTCTGACTTCAATGTGATATTTTTGTTTTATCTTACTGTATTTTATTTTTCTATATTTTAAAAGAACATGAATTAATGTAAACCTAGCCACTAGGGTAAAGGTTAACAATGAAACTGTCACTTATGCCTGCTGGGAAAGGGAAAATCATATTTTTCCAATGGAATGCCTGGGTATATCAACCACTCCAGGGCAGACCTCATGTTCAGGAGTAGTCAACCAACAAACAATGAACTCCACAGCTTTCTGTGTGTCTTTGATTTTACAGGGTTATTTTTTATTAATTTTTTTTGGTGGGGTGGGGATGATGTATTTTCTTTTCTAGGTTTGGGGCATTTTGTTGTTGTTATTGGTTTTTTGGGGTTGTGTTTTGAGAAAGAATTTAATGTTGAGTGGGTAGGGAGGAAGAGATGATCTAGACAAACTACAGGGAGGAGAAGAAAGCGATCAAAATGTATTTAAATTTAATTTGCTTTAAATAGTAAGACATTTTAAAATGTAAAAGTAAACTAAATATGTTGATTTTACATTAAAATATTAGCTGTTCCATAAATATAACTAAACAAAATAACTAATTATGGGAGAAACTGACATCCCCACTTGAGAGACAGATAAGTTAAACAAACAACAAATAAGAAATAAACAGTATAAAATAAATAGTATAAAATGCTATTTTTACAATATGCCATTAGTTATTTTACATATATGTATATATATATATATATATATATATATATATATATATCAATGGGGGAAGGGAGAGAGAATGTATGAGCAGTGGCCATGTCATTCCTATAAGAAAATAAAGCCAGAGAAATAAATAACAAAATAACAGGCCAGAGAAACAAGTGACCTGAGATGGCCCGATCAAGGAGAGGCCCCATGGGGAGGTAACTTCGCACAGATCTGTGTGTTTGAGAGATGGATATTTCTGACTGGAGCAGCAGGCACAATTCTGTGCCAGAATCAAAGAGCCTTTGAAGACCAGCAAGAAGACCACTGTAGGTACAGTAAATAAAAATCACTGGACACAGTTCAGAGTTAACCAGTGCCAGATCAGAGAGGGTCCTCTGGGCTCTGAAAAGGACTGGGAATTTTATTCTCATAGTTGTAGGAAGACATCAAAGGTCTTTGGGCAAGGAACCAGCCAGAACTGCTTTCTCTCTCAAAGAGAATATCCCAGCTGTCCAGACCTAATATCAGGCAAATGAAGCAGGGTTAGACAACTTCAAACACCCCTTCCCTAAGAAAAAAAACCTTGTTATGAACAAGACACCTCAAAACGAGGCATGTTCTCTTAGCTAGCCAATTAAATCAACTTTGTGAATTAAACAGGTAAAGAAAGACCAACCCATGGATGAGTCAAGGTCATTTTCCCTGCAGTTAGGTGGATCTCTCTTGGACTACAAAATGATTTCCTCCTCCATGACCCCTATCTCACTTACTCAAGATCTATTGAAGGCTCTAGGACACAAGCACTCATGGCCAAGGGAAGTTGCTGGATTGGCAGGTAATCTGTGAGCATCATTAAGTCAGAGCAGCACACAAGTCTACACATTCCATTCAAGGCTTAATTTTCCCAGAGTAAATGCCATAAATGTGGGAAGTCTCTTGAGCTTGCCACTCCTCATGGTTTTCCTGAAAACTCTTCCGTGCATTTTAGGAACACTTTTATTTACTCACCCCCAGGAAGTTCAAACAAAAGTTCCTCTAACCTCACTCTTCTAGAGCTTAAATAAGCTCTGTCAATCAGACAGAATCAATGATCAAATTTTCCTAGAAACACCTAAAGAATCAATCACTTAAACTACAAAATCTCATACTTACAGCATAGTTCTCTTATTATTGAATAAGAGTTAAAAGTGTTAACTCTGGTTTGTAATGATATTTTCCTGTATATCACCAGGTCCCTAGGAAAGTTCTCAAGCACTAGATTGGGACATAAAAAATTATTTGGGTCAAATGAGTGTACCATTTGTCTCTTTAGTTTTTTGGAAATGGCAGCCTGCATGTAAGTATAATGTATTGTTAACAATATTAAAATTAATTAGAATTAAGTTCTTATCATGAGTAATTTATTCCAATTATTAAATGGCAGAAAAGTAAATTGGACCACCAAATGGGGAGTCTGGAATATCCTTGAATTTAAAAGCTGTGCATTATGCATAACTGATCTACAGAAGTCATACAGATTTGAATCTCGGGGATGCTGCCTCTGGGCTTACAAAGCCTACTCAGGGGAGGCTTGCCCATTACCCCTCCAGCAGTATTTGGCTGTGCATGTCTTCTTTAGCTACAAATATGCATTATTTCTATTTGTACCTGAGCCGATATTTATGGATAATCTATTGAAGGAGGAAATATGGCCCAGGTGAGTGGGAGTGACAGGGCTGTATTTAATGGCTACAGCAAATAACCTCCTAACGGCCAAACGAGTGTCATATCTCACAGTTACGATGTCTTCAAAAGGTGATATTTCTGGCTGTGTCATCATAGCTGTGAAAAGCATTTTCTCAGCATCCAAGAAAAATGGGAAGACCGTGGAGTGATGGAGGTATGTTCCAGACAGGCTGGTATTAATCATACAAGCTCAGCCTCAATTTCTGTTGACTTTTAAGGAAAGGCATTTAGAGTTGTGAGAGGATGAGCAGGAAAGATACAGAGCTCTCAGCTTTTAAGGTGAATGGTTGAGGCTGTGCAACATGGGTATTGCCATGGGGCAATTGATTAGGAGAGTTGGTTTTCTGTAATGCACCCAACTTCCCTTCTACGCAGCTTCATTATTCCAACCCCTTATTTTTCCAGACCTGTCTTCTTATCCTATCTGCCTATCTGCTTACTCTACCCATAAGTGAGAACTGAGGTTTTCCTGAACTATGTGGGATGACACTTGCTGGATGTTACAAGGGCATAGAAATTATATCAAGTCCTTCAACCATAGCCTTAGGTGAGGCTTCCTCCACACAAATTACCCAGACATGTGCTTTACTAACACCATAACCCTTGCTCAGAAATCCTTCCTGCAGAATGTAGCTATGAATTATTTTCTCTATTTTTGTGTAAATGGTTGGCTCTGGATTTTAGCATAATATAATGATCACTTAAACTTCTGATTCACCTTCCCACCTCAGTTAATGCAGTTTTTGAAGACATATTCCCTTTCTCTCCACTGTGCTCCTTTCAAGACCTAACTCAAATCTTCATCTTCTTTTTCACATATTTTATTAGCATTTTTAATTTTATTGCTTAATTTTAACATTATTTCATGTTGTTATTTTCTTTTCTTCTGTTTTTGGTTTTGGTTTTTTGAGACAGGGTTTCTCTGTGTAGCCCTGGCTATCATGGAACTCACTCTGTAGACCAGGCTGGCCTCAAACTTACAGAGATCTACCTGCCTCTGCCTCCCTGAGTGCTGGGATCAAAGGCATACACAACCACCTGCTCACACTGTTGTTTTCAATCATAATTTATTCTATTTTTAATGGATTCCAGAGTTATCTTCTGTTGGTTTTATTGTATTGTTTACAATCAAAGAAACTTATCCACCATAAATGTACTGAGAATACTGGGCTTGTAAGATGGCTCTGCAGAGAAAGGTGGGTGCTGCCCTAGCCTGGTTAACGGAGTTCAATGCCAAAAGGCCATGTAAAGGTGGAAGCCATGTAACTCCACAAAGTCTTCCTCATACCTTCACAGGCACACTATAACACAGGTTCCTACACATGACCCTACATACATGTACACAATAATAAATAAAATACAAAAAATACTGGTAAGAGCCCATATTGATTATTCATTAAGACAACCTGAAATGGTATTTTAAATAAAACTAGTTAAATTTAAGTTAAATAAAATATGTCCTTTGAAATATCACAGGGTTCCTTTCAGTTTACTTGTTTCTTTTTTTTGAACAGCTATCTTTGTACTCTGTATTTCAAGTTGAGTCATTCCTTCCTTCTAAATAATCCAAACTACCCAGAGATGCAAAAGAAGGAGTTTCTCTTATTATGAATTCGCAAATCTTCATCTTTTCTAACACACCCTTTGAAAATGGTTTTTGCTTGTGGTGACTTAAGCATAATCTGCTTTTTCATATTTTTTAAACCTAGATTATGGCACCCCTCCAAGGTTGGTGTGGTAGTAATTGGCTCCCATAAATTCATAGGGAGTGGCACTATTAGGAGGTATGGCGTTGTTGAAGTGAAGGCACTGTGGGGGCAGACTTTGAGGTATCCTATGCTCAAGATCCTGTCCAGTGTCTCAGTTCACTTCTTGTGGCCTTCTGATCAAGATGCAGCCCAGCACCATGTCTGCCTGCACTCCACCATGCTCCCTGACATGATGATAATGGACTGAATCTCTGAACTGTAAGCAAGTCACCCCAAATAAATGTTTCCTTTATAAGAGGTGGTATGGTGTCTCTACATAGTATTAGAAACCCTGACTAAGACAGTTGGTGACATAAAAATATGTTATAGCTGGGTGGTAGTGGCACACATCTTTAATCCCAGCACTTGGGAGGCAGGGGCAGGCAGATCTTTGTGAGCTCAAGGTCAGCCTGGTTTACAGAGCTAGTTTTGGGACAGCCAGGGCTGTTATACAAAAAAAAACCCTGTCTAGAAAAAGAAAAAATATATATATATTTCTGCTAGATAAATGTTTCAGCAATTAAGAGCACTTCCTGTTCTTACAGTTCAGTTCCCAACACCCATGTCAGGGGCCTCACGACTGTCTGTAACCCTAGCTCCAGGAGATCCAAGGTCTTCTTCTGGCCTCTGTAGTCACCTTCACTCACACACACATATCCATACAGAGAAATAAACAAGCACATAAAATATATAGTAAAATACTTTAAAATCTATTAATCACTGATATTTCACATAGTTTATTCCTGAAACTTACAGGGGAAATCTGAGTTTTTGTACTTCATGATGTTAAGCCCAAATTAGATATATCAAACTTTCTACATAGGTATAATCTGATTTCTGGTTGGAACACTAAGTTTTCTGCCTTCTCTCTCCCACTAATTTTCATTGATAAAATGGGTTTCTGTTTAGTATATTTTCTCAGATGTGAACCTAAAGTTCTGTTTTAAAAAATAAAGCAAAAGCAAAAAAAAAAAAGAGCTTGGAAAGTTATTGCTAAGTGAATAAATATCTTTCAATATCCACAACCTTAAAACTATATCCAAGAATGAAGATAAGGGGTAAATCATTTTTATAGAATAATTGTTTATTAAATAGTTATAATAATAATTATTTATTTACTCTGCATGTTTTATATAAAGCTTCCTCAATGTATTCCCTCAGACTTCATCTCAACTGTGTAGCTATTTAAAGAAATTCTTATCTGGGATACAAATGTTTGAATGAATATACCATTAAATTAAGGGATATTCTCCCCCAAACAATAGAAATTATTAAAAAATACTTATAAAATACTTATTTATAACATATTAATGTTTTCTTAATCATACTCTATATGTCTTTAGACATGTCATTAAGAAACTACTAATACATTGATATCAACAAAAAATAATTTTAACAAAAGTAAGTACACTGAGGTTTGGGATAATTTTTTTTATCAAAAATTACTTAGAGAGAGAACAGTGCTCTTTTGTATGCCAGAACTTTTCTCCTAAAGAGAAGGTGTGGGTCATATCATGCAGTTCATTTTCCAGCTGTAGTGACAACTTGAGAGTATCATAGAGAAAACTCTCAACCACAAAGAAAAGTAAAATCATGTATTCAACACATAGAAAATACTCAATAGATATTTTATTTTACTATAATTATATTATACATTTATTGTTGCATCAGAAATATTTTTGTCAAATCTATGTCTCCATCATCACATATTTGAATAAGTTGGGGCTGGGAGAAAAAGATAGGTACATGTGATATCTTGATTAAGCCCTTATACAGTTCTTGGGCATCTCTGCCTTGCTTACCACCAAATCTCCCACCACACATGCAGAGTGAAAACCCTACTACCTATGCAAAAAAATCTGTGGAGTGTGGGTCAGCACACTTTCCTTGAAGTGGAATTTAACCAGTGTTCAAGATGTGAGTCTCCATTATTATTCTTGTTGGTAGGATGATGATAACAATAAAAATGACTTCTTGGATCCAACCAAACAGCAGGACTGGTACAACTGCAGAGACTAGGGTACATCACATGACAAAGGGGGAATGTTGAATGAAAAGAATATAACCATGTATGTCACATGTAACATATGCAATGCAGAGGATGCTCATACAGCTCCCTGTTTGTTTATTTAGAATAGTGAAAAAATATCTTGTGGTTTTATTACTTGGGAGTGTTGTATTAATCTCAAGTCAGTGGCAGCAAAGCTTTGGAGATACACCCCCTTGTCATGTCTGTGTTTACATAAACAAAAGCTTAACAAGAACTGAGATCACTCTTTCACGGCTCCAAAAGAGGATATCATTTACTAAGATACACGAGCAACAGCTGAAGTGTTTCCCTTTAAGTAATTCACAACTTGCAAAAAATCATTGTTCACCTCTTGTAGTTTCCCAATATTTAAACCAGATGGAATATCTCAGCGTCTGTTGGAAAATATTACAGACTAGACTCCTAAGCTTTCAATCAAAGGCAAGACAGGTAACTGTTTGTGTACTATAGTTTCCATGAGTGCATGAGAACAATGCCCCACTTACCAGAAAGCTTTCTTGTTTCAAGTTCTACTTAAGTGTTTTTATTCATCTCAGCCTGGATGTTCATGCTAGAATTTCTAGCTCAAATCACAGAGAAATACATGGATACTGAATACAGTAAAATCTATGACTCCTCTAAAAATCAGGGACTCGATAGTTTAAGACAGTTGGGTATTTATAACAAGGTACTTAAACATCATTTATTTCTATTTTAACCAGTTTTTGTGAAGACAGTTCTTGTCTGCATCTTCTCAAGCCTATTATAATAGTCTTGACAGATGTGACGTCACAGTGAAAGCATCACGATTCCTACCTTGTTTAGGTGTGTGCTTCTAAAATAAAGGTTTCACTGACAGTCTAGGGGCTTGTGTTTTCTTCCCATTTCTTCCCTCAGGACACCATCTGTCACTTTCATTGGCGGCCATGGCTGGCTATATCATTCCCTCCTCTGGGTTCTTTCTGCTCACTGTCATAAAGTTCAATAGCTTGACAGGGCCTTCCCACTTACTCTCCTAACAGCCAAGTGCCCCAAACTTCAGATCAACATTTGTTGACTGTATTTTGCTACTTAGCCACTGGCTGCTTCTTTCTGTTTTTATGGCTCAAGTTCTAACAGCCAATCAGATTAGAAACAGTGAGGTTCCAGGTAGCTGCCATGGTACTGACTTTTATAGGCTGTTTTGATTTCGGGAATACCTAATGACTTTGTAGGACTTTCACCATGACAGTGGATTTAGAAGGCATCCAATGATAGTACCATGCACAGTAAGTGTGCCAATGCTAACTCTTCAATCCTGACACTCTCAACGGACATGCATTATAACTACGATGGCAGTTATAACTATTACTGTCACCTCCGACTTTATCAGAGATGTGACTGAACTTGAAGTGAAAGAGTTTTTCCATAATCACAAAGCTTGTTAGTGAGAAAAATAAAATTAAAACCAAAGGTGACTTCTAAGTCGCATGTTATTTCTCTGATGCTGTGCCACAGACAACAATCCAAAACTTTCAAATCATGGCAAGATTATTATAGGATTGTATTTTCCAGTTTCATAGCCAAACTTCTTTTAAATATTGTTCTTTCACAATATGTGGTAACTGTTCTCTATAAATGTTTTATGCTGCCAAATAACATTACTACTGTGGAGCTACTGAAAATGGGCATAACGAAGAAATTCTTCCTATCAGAGAATAAAGCAAAGGGGTACAGCTTTCTAAGTTAATTCTAGATTCTCTCATAAATTTTCATGGCTAAGAAAACAACAACACAAAAATTACTTTAGAGAACATGAAGTCAGAAGCTTCCCTTCCTTTGTCCTACACTCATCAGCCTCCTGAGGCCATGGCCTGCTAGTTATTCTCCGTCGTATTTACACACGTCTACCTAAGCTTGCTATTCATCCAGCTCTTATTCACCAACTGTGTCTTTTGAAGCCCTTTCTGTATTATTTGCACTAGTTTTTCAGCATGAAGACAAGTGATATTAAAGGGGGAAAGGCTCCTTTCCGATCATGGTTCTGGGGTCCTTGGCCAGATGACTGTATTGAGTAGGATCCCAGGTGAAGCAGAACATCACAGTGGTAAAAGTTTATGACAGATTTGACAGCTTCCCCCATAGCAACCTGAATCAGGGAAAGAAGAGGACACAGAAAACAGTACAGACACCCAGTGGTCTACTCCCACAAGCAAGGCCCCACCTCCTAAAAATTCCCAATACCATCAAGGCTTACATCAATTCAGGGATTAACCCACTGATGAAGCCAGAGCCCCCATGTCCCTAGCTCTTCCTAAAAACTCACTGATGGGTAATCAAATTTTCAACAGTCAAGCCTTTTGGACACTTCGTATCCAAATCCGAATTGCACCATGTTCATAGGCTCTTACTTTTCTCTTTATAGATTCAGTGTGTTCAGTTTTACAATGATACTACAATGTATTTTATACTTAATATTGCAAGAACTTTGAATTGGTTTTGTTTTCTTTTCCAAATACTGCTACATTAATTACTTTAGGGGAACTTAATTTTGCACTTGTGTGAAGTATATCTCATCAATTTAAATAAAGAAAGTCTGAATCCTAAAGGCTATACACTTTATTTAGGACATTATCCAGGTACTCTTCAAATTTCCCTTCCGCCATGTTTAGGAGACCTCCAGCCTCATAGCTAGGTAGTAAAATATACTGTCAAACTTTTGGATTCTTGCCAGTAAATAAAAATGTCATCTTAGTAAAATTCAAATTTGCCATTTTCTTACTCTGAAAGACATAATCTTTCCCTGTTTATATACATGTATATGAGATTTACTTAAACTGTGAGCCACTTATTCATTTACCTTGTCTATTTCCTATCAGATTATTACTCTAGGTGGCCATATATTTATTTCTAATCTATTATTTACCTTTTGACTATGCATATAGTATGGTTTTGTTTCACTTTTACCATAAAGAGGTATTTTTAATAAGATTGTATTTATCATTTTTATGGCTTCTAGATTAGGAATTATAGCTTTACAGAATATTTTTGACATATTTGACTATGCTCTGGATGAGATGGTATTACAACTTAAGACTTGAACGGCCCCTATGGTTTCATCACGTTTTGAGGTCTTAGTCCCAGCTTGATGGTGCTATTTGGAAGACTGTAGAACTTTTGGGATGTGTGTCCTTGTTAGCAGTAATTGGTTACTGAAGTAAACCTTGCAGGTTGTATATGCTTCTGGTTCCAGCCCATGCTCTCTGGTTCTTGGTCTGGCCTCCGCGTGAGCAGGAGCACTATGAGATTCTCCCATCACAGAGCAACTCTATAATACCATCTCCACCATGGTGACCCATACTTTTTGAAACTGAAGAGATGAAACTTCCCCCCTATAATTGCTTTTGTTGGGCATTTTGGCATAATTATGAGAAAAAGCACTTGACAGAGATGGAATCTAAATTTACCACATAGTAAAAAGCACACACCAACAGGACTCAGCAAGTTGGGTGTTTTGCTAAACATTTATTAGGGGCAAACTTTGCCAAATGATGTGATCTCTCTGGATATAAAGCAAAGGAATAGAACATTAGCTGCTCTTTTGTTTCCTCAGTAGCATGAGCAATTAGCTTGTTTGGGAAACAGGGCTTCATAATCAAATACCAAAATTAATTGTTCATAATTGTAAACAAATAAATTGAAGCAATTTAACTGTATATTAGTTTACTCAGGAAGCCACAGCAGAATGTCATATATTGCATAGCTTAAGAAACAAAAATCTAGAGACAGGATGTCTGAAATTCAGTCATAGCCAATTTTTGTGTCCAGCAAAGCTTTTCCTCCTGGCTTAAATTCACATAGCCTCACCCTATAAGGTCACTGACTCTGTTGGATTAGGGATCCATCTTTGCGACCTCATTCAGCATCTATTGCCACCTAAAATCCATGTGTCCTCCTACAGTCACATTAGGGAGTTAAGACCTCAATGACAAAATTAACGAACTTGGCAATACAGATGCAAACATCTTTCAGTTTTCAATCAAAGAGCAGAACATTAATCATCCTTTTGACCACATCAGAGGCAAAAGGAAGAAGCACAAATGTTACCAGTTCGGAGGTTTGATCATAATTAACATTTGTTTTGCTTTGGTTCAGCTTTGTTTTGTAAGCGGAGCATAAGTGAGGGTAGATACAGGGGAATATTTTCCTAAGGAAATCTTATCAAGAGAGTCTGATTGAAGCCTGGATATAAACAACACAATCAGGTCTGGCACCTCGCACCTGCTTAGCACTGTGATGTGTGAGCACTGAGGAAGCCTGACTCACCCCCACTTTAGACATTCTACCATCCCACATCTCCGAAGCCACCAGTCCCCTGGGAGTTTTTAAACCATAGCTCAGGCAGAAGAGCCACGTCTAGAAGTATAGTAAAAATATTATGAGGCTTTCTACTGGCAAAGTGAAAATGTAAAAACGTAACAACATGTACTTCTTCCACTAATTTTACAATTCTTTTGAGACAAGCTGTAAAGTTTTTTCCCCCACCTGGTTTTATTTCTCTTTCTTTATATGCACACATAATATTTCCCATTGTGTTCCTTATGTTTACAGATAGTGTCTCTGCCCCATTACTTTCCTAAATCATATGGAAATCACTTGCAATGTTTCTAGAGCTAAACAAGAGAGAAAAAGAGAAGAGAGGGGCAAGCCGGACACCAGGGATGCCTGTAGTCACATGGTTATTGGCCATTTACTTCGTAGGCTTTGGTACACCTCAATAAAGCTGGCAAGAATGTGTGGTGGTCAGTCAGTTAATAAAAGCACGGCCATCCTCATATACAGAACAATAACATTCTGGGGTACAAAATTCACAACCTCATTTGACTATGATTGTGAGTTGAACAATTGAGCTGCTTTAAATATATTTTTCTAAAAAGATTCCTTTTGGTCTTTGGCACCAAAGATCAAACTCTACCTCATAATCTTGACTGTCCTTGCTTTCTTGGGCACGTTGGCCTATTTTAGGTGGATTCAGCCTGAATCTGGTTAAAATAGAATGGTTGGCCAAGTGCTGGCAGCCAGAAACTCACAGCTTTAGGTTTTTGCCATAGAAAGGACAAGGGAGCTGTGCTCTATGTAGACAGTTGTGTTCATCATAACTGATCAAATTTACTTATCCCCATAATTATCTGATCCAGGAAGTTCAGACAATCCCTGTGTATTCACAGCACCTACAGTGGAGCAGAGTCTCTTTAACTAGAGACTTCTGGTGGAGCATCTTCACTTCAATTGCCGAGCCCTCAAGCTTCACTTTAATCTGTAGTTATAAGCATAGTCTGCATGGAAAGAGAGAACTGTCACATGAGCAGAGTGAGCTGTCTTTTTCAATTAAGTAGCCACAGCCATAGCTGGAGGAAGCCAGTGAAGGTCAAGTAGAGGGGTCATGCTAAAATGGGGACAATGCAAAGTGTGAAAAGTACAATGACAACTAGGTCACAGAGGAGGGCAGGAATCAGAGATGGGATGGCAGCCTGCACACACTGCAAGTGCATTTGCATGGGTCACTCGATGGCTCCTTTAAGTCACAGAACCTTTAAAACTTCAAAATTCAAAGTACTTGTCCTATAATAGTTGTTATATTTAAATGCACATGTACACATATATTTGTAATATATACTTACATATTTAATTCAAGAAGTACAAGGAAGAGGCAATTGTTCATATTCTCATCACCCACTTTGGTATTGTTAGGATTGTTTTCAATGGAACCCCATTTCCTTAAGCTAATATTAGGTTCCCCATGTGCCCCCTGCAGTGAATCACCCATAACTGCACCCAAAAACTCAGGAGACTTTCTTCTGCCCTCTCTCATGTACCATGCTAGTTTGGCATCCTGGTCCTCCCCTCGAGAGTTGGCTTCCAGATTTCCTAGGATGCAGCCACGTAATCTGAACACTCTTTGCCACTGTGCTGTCTAACAGAAGCAAGGGTCTCCATCCTTCTTCCCTTCTGGATGATCTGGATAATTTAGCTGTGAGATGGTCCTGGAACTCTGAAGTTTAACTGGGATGGAAATATGAGCTACTGGAGAAGCCAATAGGGATCTGGGCTCACTTACATCTATTATTAAGTGGGTAACCACTTGCTGCAATTAACACTGAATTAGCTGTTGACCTGTAGCTGGAGTTATCTCCAGTCCTGCCCCAGCCCCCAGCCACTCAGATCCAAATAAACACACAGAAGCTTATATTATTTAAACTGTTTGGCCTAATAGCTCAGACTTTTGTTACATAGTTCTTACGTCTTTTTTTATTATTTTATTTTACAATATAATTTAATTCTACATATCATCCATGGATTCCCTTTCTTTCCCCCCTTCTGCCTCCTGCCCCTTCCTCCAAGCCCAACCCCCATTCCCATCTCCTCCAGGGCAAAGACTCCCCTGAGGATTGAGATCAACCTGGTAGACTCAGTCCAGGCAGGTCCAGTCCCCTCCTGCCAGGCTGAGCCAAGCGTCCCTGAGTAAGCCCCAGTTTCAAACAGCCAACTCATGCATGAGAAGCTTTTGTAGAGCAAAGGATATGGTCAACAAGGCAAAGTGACAGCCTATAGAATGGGAAGTCTTCACCAACCCCACATCTGACAGAGGACTGATATCCAGAATATATAAGGAACTCAAGAAATTAGACATCAAAATGCCTAACAGTCCAATTAAGAAATGGGCTATAGAACTAAACAGAGAACTCTCAACAGAGGAAACCCAAATGGCTGAAAGACATTTAAGGAATTGCTCAACATCCCTAATTATCAGGGAAATGCAAATCAAAACAACTCTGAGATACCACCTTACGCCTGTCAGAATGGCTAAGATCAAAAACACTGAAGACACCTTATGCTGGAGAGGATGTGGAGCTAGGGGAACTCTCCTCCACTGCTGGTGGGAATGCAAGCTTGTACAACCACTTTGGAAATCAATATGGCGCTTTCTTAGAAAATTGGGAATCAATCTCCCCCAAGATCCAGCTATACCACTCTTGGGCATATACCCAAGGAATGCTCAATCATACCACAAGAGCACTTGCTCAGCTATGTTCATATCAGCATTGTTTGTAATAGCCAGAACCTGGAAACAACCTAGATGTCCTTCAACTGAAGAATGAATAAATAAAATGTGATACATATACACAATGGAATACTACTCAGCAGAGAAAAACAATGATATTATGAGGTTTGCAGGCAAATGGATGGATCTAGAAAAAATCATCCTGAGTGACGAAACCCAGACTCAGAAAGACAAACATGGTATGTACTCACTCATAGGAGGATACTAGATATGGAACAAGGATGACTGGACTGCTACTCACAACACCAGGAAGGCTCCCTGGAAAACAGGACCCCAAGAAAGACATGAGGATCGCCCAGTGACAGAGAAATGGATGAGATCTACATGAACAGCCTGGACGTGAGTGGGGGTAATGAAGGGCGAGGGTCGAGGAAAAGAGAGCTTGGGGGGTGAGAGATCCCAGCTGGATCAACAACAAAGAGGGAGAACAAGGAATAGGAGACCATGGTAAATGAAGATCACATGAGAATAGGAAGAAGCAAAGTGCTAGAGAGGCCCACAGAAATCCACAAAGATGCCCCCACAATAGACTGCTGGCAATGGTTGAGAGACAGCCCGAACTGACCTACTCTGGTGATAGGATGGCCAAACACCCTAATCGTCATGCTAGAAACCCCATCCAATGACTGAGGGAACTGGATGCAGAGATCCATGGCCAGGTCCCAGGTGGAGCTCTGGGAGTCCATTTGGCGAGAAAGAGGAGGATGTATATGAGCGAGAATTGTTGAGACCAAGGTTGGATAAAGCACAGGGACAAATAGCCAAACAAATGGAAACACATGAACTATGAACCAATGGCTGAGGGGCCCCCAACTGGATCAGGCCCTCTGAATAGGTAAGACAGTTGATTGGCTTGATCTGTTTGGGAGGCATCCAGGCAGTGGAACCGGGTCCTGTGCTCAGTGCATGAGTTGGCTAGTTCTTACATCTTAAATTAACCCATTTCTGTAAATCTATACCTTGCCATGTGGCTTGTGGCTTACTGGTATCTTTACATGTTGCTTCTCATGGCAGCGTCTAGCAGCATCTCTTGACTCAGCCCTCCTGTTCCCAGAATCCTCCTCTCTTTGTCCTGCCTATACTTCCTGCCTGGCTACTGGCCAATCAGCACTTTACTTATTAACCAGTCAGAGCAGCATATTCAACATATGGAGTGATATCCATAGCACTTCCCCCTTTCTTTTTTTTCCAAAAAGGAAAGTTTTAACTTTAACATAGTAAAATTACATATAACAAAACAATTATCAAGCAAGAAG
Organism: Peromyscus californicus insignis; assembly: GCF_007827085.1. Taxonomy (NCBI): domain Eukaryota; kingdom Metazoa; phylum Chordata; class Mammalia; order Rodentia; family Cricetidae; genus Peromyscus; species Peromyscus californicus. The sequence continues at coordinate 67,703,849 of NW_026294469.1, read as the reverse complement.
TATAGTTACAGTATCTAGTCTATTTATAATATCTAGTCTATTAGTATTTGGCAAAATTAAAGAAGATATCCTATCTATCCTATATTTGTGAGTCTAAGGTTTTATATCTAACTTAACTTTTATCATAACTAAGGAAATTATATCTAGTCTTCAACTACATCAAAGACCTCAGAAGGATATAATATTACCTGAGAAATGGGAAAAGGATACAAGCAACTTTCTGGAGTCTTGGGAGAGTAGACAGAGACAGCTGGCAGCCTGGACAGACATCCAAAATTCCTCTGTAAAGTTGGGGCATTTGTCTTCAGTCCAGAGGTCCAGAGTCTCTCAGTCACTTCTCCCTGTGTCCTGTAGAATGTCTGGCAGTTTCCTATGTGAAGCAGGAACCTGAAGGACCATTTTGCCAAGCAAAGTTCAGTAGTCACCTTCCTATGGGTCCTGCATGTCCAGTTGATACATTTTTTCCAGCAGTCTAGGCAAGAACAGTTTCTTGCCCAAATGGCAATTTTTGTCAAGAAGAAGATAAACTCCATATAGAGTGTCTTCAATGCCTATCCTCCTTTCTGAAGTAAATTGGTGCTGCCAGGAGCAGGCATGTCTCACTGTCCAGAAAGTCTACATTTTTAAAAACATTTTAAATGCCACATTCTGTAAGTCTTTGAAGTGTTTGAAGATTACCTACCTAATTGAATTATATCCATGTATCCTAGAAAACTTAACATGATTATAAGTTTGACTACCATAGAAAACTAATTATTAATCTGTATTTTTGATTATCCATTACAATCTAAATGAGTTACATAAACATAATACCTCAAACAAGAGTAGAAATATATATGCAGTATAACCAAATTAAGTTTAAACTTGTATCAATAAACTAAAATCTATAGCAATGTAAATCATTTTTAAACAACCTGTTTGTCTTTAAAAGTAGATTCATTAATCTAACATTTCATCCTATCATATATAATCTATCCCCTTTTCTTCTTTAGAAAGAGATTGCATTTATAATCAACCTGCTTTAAATAAAAATACTGGTTTGTCTCTGTCACACACCAGAGGGCTCTTCTGATATGGGACAGAAGAATCTCTTAACCTTTTTTTTTTCTTTTTTTTTTTAGTTTAAAGAAGGAGTGAGCCAATTTCATCTCCAAAGCCAGTTTGGTATATTTAGGAATTTGGGAGTAACTTCTCATACTACTTCCTGCTGGATGAGGGTGCTATATTCTTATGGGGAAACAAAGAAAATTTTAGGATTATGGGGTAGTCTGTGAGGCTGTGTTGTCTGAATCAGTTGTCTTGAAACCATTATGGATATTGGATCATCTGGGCCATGGTGTCATTGGAGACTTTTCAGGGGGTCTTGGCTGGTAAAACCTGTTATATCTTAATCTGGAACAAATCCATAGCCTCTTGCTTTCTGTGGAAACAAAAACAGAGCCTCCTTTCCAAAGCAACATATCTTTAGATCCAAATTTTGAAGCCAAGATACCTTTAAAATATACATATTGGTTTAACTGAGCAGACTTTACAATCAATGTCTTTCTGCAGTTAAAAATCCCAAAGACAACACAATCCAGATTCTCTGTGTGATATCCATCTATACATGGCTTATTTTTTTATATTACTTTTACTTTTTCTTTAAAGTCTTTATTTTTTAAAACTACCTATTAGCTCCACCCACTTCAGCTTTTCAACATGGTGGAACTACATTTTCCAGCAGCTTTGGGGGATCCATGTTCACTGCTGGACTCTGGGAGGCCATGGGTCTATGCCTCTATCAAAGCAGCGTGTAGCCCACAAAACTTTTCTTTCTTTTTTCTTTTTTTTTCTTTTTCTTTCTTTTGTACTAGCAAAAGCCACATCTACCATACAGCATGCTGCATGGCTTGGAATCTGCCACGCTGCAGGTCAAGCTCGCACACCATGAACCCTCCATAGAGTAGCTCAAGCACACAGACTGTGGCTAACTTGAGAGAGACAACTAGGAAGCTGTTTTTAGCTCCATTTTAGATTCTTTTTTTAAGCTTTCTCAGGTTTTAGGTGGAAATTCTTGCCCCACATTGGGTGCCATTTGTAGCTGGAGTTATCTCCAGTCCCGCCCCAGCCCGCGGCCACTCAGATCCAAATAAACACACAGAAGCTTGTATTATTTAATCTGTTTGGCCTAATGGCTCAGGCTTTTTGTTATCTAGTTCTTACATCTTAAATTAACCCATTTCTATAAATCTATACCTTGCCATGTGGCTTGTGGCTTACTGGTATCTTTACATGTTGCTTCTCATGGCAGCGTCTAGCAGCATCTCTTGACTCAGCCCTCCTGTTCCCAGAATCCTCCTCTCTTTGTCCTGCCTATACTTCCTGCCATCAGCACTTTATTAACCAATCAGAGCAGCACATTCAACATACATGGTGATATCCACAGCATTGACCTAACAGAAACAATTAGAGAAGAAACAGCCAAATACTCAAACACAAATTAGCTACTTACAGAGACCTGGATAAAGCTTGTTGCAAAGGTTCTCCTGGGTAGGCTGAGGAGTACAGTGAGCCTTGGAAGAAGTCTCACAAAAGCCCTAAGTTTACTTTTCTCAAGAAGTCCATGGTAACTTATGTCTAAATTAGGTAGTTAAAAACCCAAACAATATCAAAAGCTTGATGGGCAAATAATTAGACCCTGAGACTAACTATATCATTCTTTGCCAAGCTGACCTTAAATATACCCAGACAAATATCTGTCTTCACCTCAATTCTGAGCTTAAAGATCATGGTCTTGAATTTTTCTAGCAGTATGGTGGAAATCTTGTTATCACCAGTATACAGGATTCCTGGTTTGGTGAATTGGTACTACAATAAAGGGGCAATCCTATACCTGTTCCAACTGGTTTCTTGTTGAGATTAGGACATGATAATGGGGCTTGAAATAACTAGTACATTTTTATATACCATATTGTTTCCATTTCATAATAATGAAGACAAATGCTTATTTATAGAAATGGAAAACATGGTCTCAAATGTTAAGTAATAGGCTCATGCTTAGAGTCTGAAAACTTTTTTTTGTAAACAGGAATGAAACCGATGCTATGTGCAGAAAAATGGATGCAACTAGGGATCACCTTGTTAAGCAAAATAATCCAGACACAGAAAGACAAAGATCATGTTTCATCTTATTTGTGGATCCTAGAATTCTTTCTAGGCATATGAGCCCCCCTCCCTTCCTCTCTCTCTCTCTCTCTCTCTCTCTCTCTCTCTCTCTCTCTCTCACACACACACACACACACACACACACACACACACACACACACACACACACCACACACACAGGGGAAGAGAGAGAGAGAGAGAGAGAGAGAGAGAGAGAGAGAGAGAGATGAGCATGTTGCATGAATGTAGAAGGGAAACTGTTGGAAAAGGCTAGCAGTAAGGGTAATAAAAGGAGGAGCAGAGACAAGGAATAGCAGTGGGGAACATGGTCAAATATAAGATGTACTTGAAAGAAAATGTCTTTATGAAGCACAAACACTATATATAATGACTATGTGTCGATTTCAAAGGAGAAAACACTCTGCCTGGTACATTTGAGATATAAACTAGTCTATGGAAATTCACAGATATTTTCTTAAGTCTATGTAAATATTGTAAATATTGACATGTTGAAGACAGCCCAATCTCTGTTTTAGAAGTTGTTGATCTTGAGTATTTTATACCAGAAACTTAACCAGCACACTCACTGTGCCTTATGTGGTCATTAAAATAATAAGAAGTTATTAAGGCTACAGTGTAAGTTTATTGAAATACAAAAATTAAGACAGCATGTGAGTAGAAAGGAAATTCATCTTGACTCTCAATTCTTCAATTCGCTATCAGGATTCCTCCTCTCACCAATTATATCCATCCCTTCAAAGTCTCTGTGATCCTAAAGAACGAAGAGTAAGTGTTGTTCGACCAGGACAAAGACCATGCTCTCTAACCTTCCTGTTGACTACTTAACTTTATAATTTTTTTTATTAAGTGGCAAATTTAAAACAACCAGGAAGATTGAGAAGCCTTACTTTTCTGGTTTGTACAATGACTGGATCACTTCCAATTGCTGTCTCCCTATAGATCCATGCTTCATGCAAAACAATGTACAACCTGAGCAACTAGACACACCAATTTCAGTTTTGTTTTTTTTTTCTGATTCCTCCCTACCCTTTCAGCTCGGGTTGGTTTCCCCAAGGAGCCCCCTCAGAGAGAGGCTGTTAAGGGATGAAGAAAGAGACCGATAATCTGAGACTTCAGAGACTGTGCCAAGAAATAATCCCGCATGTTTACCTTTTTCTATGAACACTGAAGGACAATGCAGGTGCTGGAGCATTCCCACTGTAAGGTTTGTGCAAAGAGAGGGAAGAAGTCACACTTTTCCATGTATATAGGGTGCTCATAAACTGCCTAGAGTGTGTTAATTCTCACTGTCCCTCATTTTTCCTTCAGAAAACAGAGTACTTTGGACTTAGGAGAAACAACAGAAAGTAGAAAAACATTAACTGAATAAAGATGTCAGTCAAAGACGTGGCACATAGGCAAAGCTACAGGAATGACTTACCTTCTTAGGGATCTCTGCTGTAGGATTCATGTTGACAGGACTTTTTTTCTTCCAACTACCTTTACCTGGATTCCTGAAGACTACATGATTTGTCACTAAGGGATAAGTCTTCTGCTAACTGTTGATTATAATCAAAACTTCACACTAGGACTGTCACTAAAATTAGTGTTCCTTCATTGCTAGCTTTAGACATTCTGAGACATTATCCTGTGTGTAAGTTTCAGGCTTTCATTTCAGATGCAAAGTAATATTTTAAGAGAAAATCTCTTGGGCTAATATCTTAACAAAATGAAATCAATTTACAGATAGTTGTATCATTTTAATAAGGAAGATAATTTGTGTTAGGAGGGCTCTATAATATTATAAGTTCTTCTTAAAGATCCAATCAAAGTATGTGATGTGTATTGGCTTCAGAATTCAAGCAGTGAGATACTGTTTACTGCTGTAATCTAAACATGAGATGTCCCCAAAGAATATGTGTTGGAGTCTTAGTTCTATTTATGACATTATTGGGAGGTCCTACTTTAGGATGTAGGACCTAGTGGGAAAAGGTCATTGGGGATTTACTCTTAAAGGGGATGTTGGGATCTGGCCCTTTCCAGTCTGATTTACTCCCTGGCTGTCATTAGGTGAACAGTTTCCTCTATACTTGATGATGTCACAGCCTCCTTTAGGCCCAAAGCAATGGGTCCAATCAACCATAGACAGAAACTTTGAGTCAAAATAGCCCAATCTTTCTTTCTTTTTTTTTTCTTTTTTTAATCTCAAGTTTTTTATAACAGAAACTTGACTAGTACACTTACTCTGCCCTATCTGGTCATTAAAATGAAAAGTTATTAAGCGTATTTTATAAATTTGTTGAAATATAAAAATCTTAACAGAATTTACTGGTGAAGATCTTTGAGAATTTAGCCATTACTTGGACAATGAATAAAAGCCAGTGAAGTAAATCCTGCTAAATAAAGGTCAATTCTCTTATAAAACCTGGACGATCTTGGACCTATATAGTGGTCTAAGATGTCAAAGTCCTTTTACTTTACTGTAGTATTGTTGGCTGGGTTTTACTCTTTGCTACTTTGGCTCTTTGCTCTTTTGGGGGGGTTCAACACCAAGCTCCCAAATAAATCACACAAAGAGGCTTATTATAATTTATAAATGCCTAGCCTTAGCTTGGCTTTCTAGCCAACTTTTCTTAACCTAAATTAACCCCTTTACCTTTTGCCTCTGGGCTTTTTCCTTTTCTTACTTCTATAATCTTACTTTCACTCTTAGTCCATGGCTGGTTATATGGCTGGGTAGCTGGGTGGCTGTGTGGCTGGGTGGCTGTGTGGCTGGGTGGCTGTGTGGCTGGGTGGTTGTGTGGCTGGCCCCTAGCATCCTCCTCTCCTTGTTCTCTTGCTTTTTCTTCTTTCTTCTCCCAGATTTCTCTCTCTATTTATTCTCTCTGCCTGCCATCCCTGTCTATCCTTTCTCCTGCCTTGCTATGGGCTGTTCAGCTCTTTATTAGACTATCGGGTATTTTAGACAGGCAAAGAATCGCAGCTTCACAGAGTTAAACAAATGCAACATAAATGAATGCAACGCATCTTTGCATCATTAAGCAAATGTTCCACAGCATAAACAAATGTAACACACCTTAAAATAATATTCTACACTTGTAGTATATTTTTTTAATTTCCTGGTCAATGTCTGAGAAACTACACCCTTGCTTGAAATTTCATGGGACATTTTTATTACTACTGTATATATGGCCATAAAGTAGGAAAAAATGACTGAAAGTATAGCTTTCTTACTAATATTCACAAAAAAAATGTAGAGACTTTTATTTTGGCGTAATGTTTATGAATGAAGAATATCTACTCTATAGTAGACTCTAAATCCTGTTAGGACATGCAACTAGTGCAACACAGAGCTCAGTGTCTTGTGGGTGGATGAGAAGTTGAGCATTTTATTGGTATTTCCAGTAGCATCTAAGTAGAGTGGCATCACATTGGTGGGGTTTCCAGTTGAATGTGAAGATGTATGTGCAGACGTATATCTAGAGATGCAGTAGGGCATGAGAAGAGACAGTGAAAATAAAAATGGCCAGTGCAATAATCCTTTAGCAAACCAGTGCCTTACTGTGTCTCTCAGTGGTAGATTTTACTTGTAGGAGAAGTAGCGTTTGCACAAGGTCTCAAATATGCTGACATTCATGAGGAAGCAAGGAACAGATGGGAGATGTAGAAGGTACTGTAGGCTCCTAAGCAATGGCACAGAAAGGGGAGCAGGTGGCATTGGGCAATGATGTGTCTACTACACTACATAGGGTGGGTTTGAGTTGTCCATTTCTGTTTCAAATATTTCTTTGATAAACATATTTCTCTGATGCCCAGTCTACACTCAACACATTAAGAACCACGACTCCATTCAGACCCTTCCTTTGAGAATCACACAGATTATTCAAATGAAGATTTTAGATGACTGCATGAAATTAAGAAAAGTTTATCTTACAATATTAAGTACAAAACCACTGAAATGTAGAGCAAACAAGTCAAAAGCAGGAAATAGTTTGAAATTAACAGGTGATTCTAGAGAATTGTAACATTAAAAACAGAGCATTAAATCTGAGTGATTTGAGCCAGGTGTGGTGGTACACACCTTTAATCTGAACACTGGGAGGCAGAGGCAGGAAGATCTCTGTGAGTTCAAGGCCAGCCTGGTCTATATAATGAGTGCAGAACAGCTAGGGATGTGTAAAGATATCCTGTCTCTAAAAATCAACCAACCAACCAACCAAACAAACAAACAAACAAAAAACTGAGTGATTTGCCTTTAAGCATGGAGAAAGATTTCACTACTTCCTGCCCAATCCTTTCTTTCCTTCCCTCCTTAATTACTTCTTAACACAAGCATCACTGTAGACAGTACACTCAAGGAGAGCCAAGCTTACACTGATGTAACACAAGCATCACTGTAGACAGTTCAATCAAGGGGAGCCAAGCTTACGTTGATTTTTGTTGCTGTTGCTCTTGCTACTGCTCTACTTTCAGTGTCTAGGAAATGAAGAATGCAAAAATTTTTGCTGAATTGAAATCTTTAAAATGTGAATATTTATGTTTTGGGAATGTTACCTGTGTAATTTATACACACACACACACACACACACACACACACACACACACACACACACACACAAACCAAACACATATAATTAAAAATAACCTCATCAATATATTTTTTGGTGTAAACTAGAGATTCAGAAAATACTTTTCACTTAAACAATGACCTAAAAAAATGGAAATGAAAAACATACATGTGGATCAGTAGTATGAAAACCCAAGTCATACTTAAGTTAACAAAATGTCAGAACTATGCATCAAGGGCATATATAAGGGTCTATTTAGCATTTTCCAAAACACTATACTTGGGCATTTAAATTTACTTGTATTTATCATCTTTCTTATCCATGCTGTTGGATTTGTCTTTATTTTTCCCTTATTTCAGAGTTTTATTTTGCTGTTATTTTTTTCTGACTTCTCTAGATAGTAATAAAATCACTGAGTTTTCAGTCTCCACTGTTTTTCTATTGCTGTGTGTGTAGGGCCACAAATTACAATAATTAATTGTAATTAATTATTACATTTGCCTACATTCCAAGAGCGTCAATATATTGCATTTTGGTTATTATTAAGTTAGAATCTTTTACTGTGGTTTTTATGTTCTTTGTTCTTTGAATCATGAAATACTCTAAAGCACACTGCTTCACTTAAGATATGTGGAGTTCTGCTGCTGTTACCTATAGGGTATCTTCTTAAAATTTATTTCAAGTTGATTCCATTTTGATCATAGATTGATCTTTGACTTTTAGAATATCTTAGTCCTGTGAAGCAGTGTTTTCTGCTGGTTAATACTTTGGTTTGGATAAGTTCTATTGTCCTAACTTATGTTTACAATCCTCTCTTCAAACTGACAGCTCTGTCAGAGAAAATGCATTCATAATTACAAGCAGTTGACCTTGATCTAATCAGATGATGAATGAACTTGAGCTTAAAAAGAACCTGTGAGATGCCTTGTGTGTGTGGCTCATCCTGACCCTTCACTCTTTTCTTCATTTGTTTGTTTATGAATCACAGATCTTATGTAACCTAGAGTGTCTCCGCCTCACTATGTAGCCAGGGACCCCTTGAACTTCTGATCTTCCTGTTTCTACCTGGTGATATTATATAAGTGTACAACTGTGCTAGGTTATTTGGTTCTGGGGATGGAACTCAGGACTTTGTACATGCCAGCCTACTCTAACTGAGTCAAACCGCCACCACTACCTCCACCTCCGCCACCGCCACCGCCACCGCCACCGCCACCACCTCCTTCTCCTCCACCACCACCTCCTCCTCCACCCCCACCATCAGCTCCACTACCTCTGCCTCCTCCACTACCTCCTCTACCACCACCTCTACCGCATCTTCCTCCTCCACCTCCTCTACCTTCTCCACCACCTCCACTTCCTCCTCCACCCCAACCCTCCCACCACCACCCTGCTTCCTTACTCTTTTTTTCTTCCTTTTTTCTTTATTAAGAAATTTTGTACTCACTCTATATACCACCCACAGATCCCACCTCCTCCCTCCTCTCATCTCCCAGCCCTCCCTCCCAAGCCACCCCACATCCCCACATCCCCCAAATCAAGGTCTCCCATGGGGAGTCAGCAGAGTCTGGCACATTGAGCCTAGGCAGGTCCAAGCCCCTTCCCACTGTACCAAGGCTGCGCAAAGCACAACACCACAGGCACCAAATTCCCAAAAGCCTGCCCATGCACCAGGGATGGATCCCGATCACTCTGCCTGGGTGTTCCCCAAACAGATCCAGAGGGCCTAGTCCAGTCCGCTGGGGGCTTCACAGCCACTAGTCTACAGTTCATGGGCCTCCAACAGTGTAGCTGGTCATCTCTGCACTTCTTCCTGTCATGATCTCAATGTCACTCAACTACAGAATCCCTCCTCTCTCTCATCGATTGGATTCCCAGAGCTCAGCCTGGCGCCTGGATGTGGATCTCTGCATCTGCCTCCATCAGTCACTGGACAAAGGCTCTATGATGATAGTTAGGGTATTCGCTAGGCCAGTCACCAGAGTAGACCAGTCCAGGCACTCTCTGGACCACTGCCAGCAGTCCAAGGTGGTGTCATCCTTGTGGGTTCCTGAGAGCCTCCCCAGCACCCTGCCTCTTCCTATTCCCATGATGTCCTCATCTATCATGGTATCTTCCTCCCTGCCCTTCCACTCTGTCCCTGTTCCAGCTCAACCCTCCCATTTCTCTATGTTCTCATTCCCCACTCCTTGCCCTCTGCCACCCCAACCCCCACCCCCAGTCTGCTCATGTGGTTTTGAAAATTCCAAATGAAAGTTTGGGGTGGTTTTTGTTTGTTTGATGAAGGCTGAACTATGTATTTATTATCTCCCATAATTTTAGCCACAGGATTCTATTGATCTTTCTTGCCTTTTAGTTCTCCGAAACTTCTTCACACCTTACATTCTGCTTTGAAACACTGCATTTTCCAGAGGAAAGCTGGGTAGGAATTATTCTTGTGACTGTGACCCTTCAAATCCAGGTGCATAGAAACAAGTAAACTGCACTTTGATTCTCTCAAGCTTCAGATATTATTGTCACATTTTTTTCAGCTTTTCTATCCCTTGCCTAGACTCTTGCCTCACATGTGTTTTCCAAATCAGCAAATGCCTTGAGGAAAAAACATCAGGTTTCCTTCACATATTCGGTATTTTCCTTCTTTGAAGATTCTAGAGCTAAATGTTGTGGACTCTTCTGTTGCCTGCTAATGCCCTCAAATAGACATGCTCTGTTCTGCCTAAGTAGACAGACACAATCCAATCCTATCCATTAGAGCTAGTGATTGAGATCTAATTTCCCCCCATGAGATTAAAAGCTTACTTATATAAATCATAGGAAATCTGAACCTCAAGTTCTGCTTAGCCAACAGAGACATGCCAGAGTAATGCGGAGAGTTTAACAGTATCAGTAACAAAGCATGGGGAGAGACAAGTTTAGAGGGATCTGATAGGAAGTTTCAAATCATCTGATAAGCCCTACATGCCCCCAGAGAAGTCTATGAAATAATCAGTTGCCCTGGCTAGCTAGGACTTCCATCTGCCTTCAGATGGCTTGCTGCTATACCCCTACCTCTCTTTCTTGCCTAGGAAAGAGACTTGAGACTGTCCATGTGTATGGGTAGGTAAGACTTCATTTTTCTTGCAGCCTATTTTTCACAGTGGTAAGAATTAGAGAGTTGAGTTTTAGATATATCTACTATATTAGAAGATCATCAGTGCTAAATACAGAAAGCATTTGTGAAGGTTGTTGGAAGAAAGGATTAATTTCTAGGGAAGATCTGGGGAAAAGAGAAAGGAAAATCTTAGCAGTAGTTAGTATCCCATAAGCACATGCTGGACTCACTGAAGGAAAGTGCGTATTTCTCTCCTTAATTCACTTACTGTCTTCTGGACAGGATATGACAGTTGTATTTACAAGCGAAAAAGTAATTTTTATTTACTCCCCAGCTAACTAGCTAAAAGCTGGAATTTAAGCTGCTTACAAATAAAACCGAGGGCAGCTTCTCTATGTAGAAGGTTCTTTCCATCAACATTTATCACCTTGATATGCAATTTTCAATTCCACCATGGGTGTCAAAGTAATGTGATTTAAGGAAGACTTTGGTTTGCCCCTCAGCTCTCCTTTTTAACAGAGTAATGCTTTGACAGTGGGCACTTTACAAGCAACCCAATATGCCATAGTTTCCTATTAGTATAGCATATTTCTGTTTGATGGTTGAACAAGACTCACTGTCCCAGAGACTCAATTTTCAGCATTATAATACCTTCCACTTAGGTCTCAGAGCCAATGGTATTTGCTTGGACCTTACCATTTCATGGTGATTTCATCAGACTCTACTTCTGTTAGCTTCATTTTGTCCACCGTTAATATCCACCATTTCCAAGACCTGACTTATAAACTGTAAGTTCTTTCTTACTCTTATGATCTCTTTCTCACAGGGCTATAAGCGAGTCTCTCAGATGCTACCTGTAGAGCTCTCCACCCTGGCTTCTTTATCATCACACTCTTACTTTGTCATACCTTCTACCTTATCTTTGATCCTTTATCTCTATTGTGAGGAAACACTGGTAATATTGGAGGTTTGCCCTACCTATAGGATTGATCTTTTAGGGAACCACTCCCTGGAATCTGTTTCGCCTTCTCAATACATACAGCACAACTTTGACCTCTTTTACACCTGTCCTGGCACAACTAATAAATGAATCCTGAAATTTAAAAAAAAAAATACATCTGGCCTTTACTCATTCTATGCTTCAGACTAAGCAAAAGGCTTAACTACTACTTTCATGAAGAGACACCTTTATCTGAAGGATGGGATATATGAAGAAGTCAACATCTTATTGTAATACACCAAGATTAAGTGTAAATTCTGCTGATTCATTAATGTCTCCATTTTCATCTTGGGTGCAAGCATATTGGTTAGCTAGGACTGTGTTATGTGCCATAAGTCTGCAACTATTTCAGGTGTTGTCCTAGTAATCAAAGCATTAATACAGATGGTGATAATCTTCAATGTTTGTGATTATCATAAACATAGTGTAGCATGAGGAAATGATGGTTTGGATAAGAGATAAAAATAACTTAGATGAGCTGGGTGGTGGTGGCGCACGCCTTTAGTCCCAGCACTTGAGAGGCAGAGACAGGCAGATCTCTGCGAGTTTGAGGCCAGCCTGGGCTACAGAGTGAGTTCCAGGAAAGGCCCCAAAACTACACAGAGAAACTCTGTCTCGAAAAACCAAAAACAACAACAACAAAAAAAACTTCGGTGGTATGGAAGGCCATCTACTGTGTCAACTAGCCATCCAATGGGTCAGGTGCTGTGTTTGGTATCACATATATGTGATCTCATTATATAGAGATTAAGAATTCAATGCTGAGAGATTGAAAACTGGGATGGAAGTACATATAAGTGTATGAAATTTAATAGGTTAGAAAACATTTTAGGCAGGGCTTGATGATGGATATTCTTTTTGCACATTGGGCTTCCTCCACCTTGCACAATTTTAATAATGATGCTACTGACTGGTTACAGTCAGTATTATGCATACCTATGGTATTGTCTGTGAGAGCCCTTGCTCACTTAAAGTGCTGTGACAGATTCCAGAAATAATTGACCTTGGTAAAATTAGCTGAAGCTCTGTAGGAACAAGGCCGCACATTATTGAATTGGCCATTATTTGTGACTGAATCAGAATCATCTTCAGTTAATTTATCTTCAGACAGGAAGTTAAAAGTTGCAATCACTTCACAGAATTAAAGGTGTATCCCAAGCTGGGATAGTAATTGGCCCTTTGAACACTTCTGTGTCTTTCAATCTTAGTATATGGAAAGAACAATGGAGCCATCCTCACTACAAACATATGACACTATAACAATTACTTTTGCTTTACAAAACAACATTCCTGTTGTTTTAAGGAATGTTTCGCATATAATTTCATGACTATGGTTTACTCTTTGCTTAGATTTTGTTTCTTTTGGTATTATTTTTAAAATAAGGTCTCAACTATGTATCCAAAATTGGTTTCACATTCATAGCAATCTTTCTGCACACAACCCTTAAGTGCTGGGAATTGAGGTATGTACATACCCAAATGTAGCTTATTCCCAATGCCCCCCCAAGTTTCTTTTCATTTTTCTTCTAAAACTTTTTGATAGTATTAACCTTTATCAGATAAACACTGAAGTATTGGGAGAATGTAGGTCTAAATGTGAAGACTTTAACTCTTTCCTAGCCTTTGTGTTACAGTTTGGCTTGAAAATGAACCATCACAAAGGGGTATGCCAGGCTCTTTTTCCCTCAAAGATGATACACATGGATATCCTCACTTTGCAGGCTCATTGGACTAACTATTTGCTGAGCTAGTTCACTCTCCTTCTCTTTTCCTTGGGTTGCAGAGGGTACAGGTCAGCCTTGGCATCTGAGTAGACTTGGAAGGGCTATGGAACTGCATGTCATGTGCTAGTTTCTAAACCCAGCCTTGTTATCTGCATGTTCATCTTCCTGGATCTTCCTTTTCTCTCTTCACAATGTTTGGTCCAAAGAATCACTAACTGCTGTGGGATGTCATTCTATGTGCTGTGAATATGTGTTGCTCTAATTGGTTGATAAATAGAACACTGATTGGCCAGTAGCCAGGCAGGAAGTATAGGCAGGGTGAGCAACGAGGAGAATTCTGGGAAGAGGAAGGCTGAGTCATGAGTCATCAGCCAGACACAGGGGAAGCAAGATGCCAAAGCATAACTGAGAAAAGGTACCAAGCCACATAGCTAAACATAGATTAAAAATTATGGGTTAATTTAAGTGTAAGAGCTAGTCAGTAATAAGCTTGAGCTAATGGCCAAGCAGTTATAATTAATATAAACTTCTGAGTGATTATTTTATAAGCAGGCCATGGGACTGCAGGGACTTGGCAGGAGCAGAGAAACATTCTGACTACATTTGGTGTACCAATGTGGGGCTCTCGAATTTCCATAAAGCCTAAAATACTTTAAAAAGTGCTTCCAGACACACAGAAATAGAGCTAAAAACAGCTTCCTGAATGTGTCTCTGAGGTAAACCATGAGCTAGCTACATTATGGCAAGTCTGTGGCACGTAGGCTGGAGCTACATACAGCATGGTGGATTCCTGCTGAGTTACACAGAGGTTTCTCCAAGCCATTCAGGGCACTGCATGGCAGATTAAGCTAGTACAGACAAAAAAAAGTGGTTTCTGGGCATAGACCCATTGCTTCCAAGAGTTAGTGGTGTGCATGGCTCCCATGGTAAATGTACCACTGCCATATTGGGAAGCTAAAGTGGGCAGAGTCAGCAGCCAAGGCTTCTGCTTCAGTACTAGCCACTGCAGTTTAAAGCAATAGACTCACAATAAGGCAGATTCAGATGGAATAAGACTTTAAATGGTTTACAGTGTGTGTAAAAATGTATGTAGGCTTGGAAGAGAGAAGAAAATGAATATAGACAGTTATATAAAATTATCATTTTAAAAAAATGAAGTCTTTAAAGAGACAGTAAAAGTAATATAAAAAATAAGCCACATAAAGATGGATATTATACCGAGAATCTGGATTATATTGTCTTTGGGATTTTTAACTGCAGAAAGACATTTGATTGTAAAAGCTGTTGAGTTATGCCAATATATATATATTTTAAATGTATCTAGACTTCAAAGTTTATGTCTAAGGATATGTTACTTTGGAAAAGAGGTTCTGCCTTTGTTTCCACTGAAGATGAGAACCAGTGGATTGCTTCCAGGCTAATATGGTTTGATCAAAGAAGACCCCTTGAGAGGTCCAATTGATCCAACATTCAAAAACAGCTTCAAGGCAACTGGCTCAGAGAATACAGTGCCACAGACTACTCCAGTCAGGACTTAACCATAACTCTTAATTTTCTCAGGACGCCCATTAGATTGCCAGCGCCCTCATCCAGCAGGAAGTAGTATGAGAAGCTATACCCCAATTCCCAAAATACTGTTTATAAATATTTATTTTTATTTAAAGCAGGTTGATTATAAATGCAATCTCTTTCTAAAGAAGAAAAAGGGATAATATAAATATGATAAGATAAAAGGGTAGATTAATGAACCTACTTTTAAAGAGCAACAACATTGCTATGGATTTTAGTTTATTAATACAAATTTAGAGTTCATTTTGTTATACTATATATATAGTTCTACTCTTATTTAAGGTATTATGTTTATGTAACTCATTTAAATTATAATATATAATTAAGAAATAGATTAATAATTAGTCATCTATGATAATCATACTTAGTCATGTTAGTTAACTTTTCTAGATATACATAGATATATTTCAATTAGGTAGGTAATCTTCAAACACTTCAAAGACCTACAGAATATGGCATTTAAAATGTTTTAAAAACTTAGATTTTTCTGGATAGTGAGACATGTCTACTCCTGGCAGCACCAATTACTTCAAAGATGATGATGGACATTGAAGACACTCTATATGGAGCTTATCTTCTGCTTGGCAGAACTGGCCATTTGGGCAAGAAACTGTTCTTGCCTAGACTATATTGACAAATTGTTGTATAAACTGGACATACAGGACCCGTAGAAAGGTCACCACTGAACTTTGCAAGGAGAGATGGTCCTTCGGGTTCCTGCTTCACAGGAGAAACTGCCAGACATTCTACAGGACACAGAAAAATGACTGAGATACTCTAGACTGAAGATGGATGCCCCAATGTTGCAGAAGAACTTTGGGTGACAGTCCAAGCAGCCAGATGTCTCTATCATTCCAGATTTTTAGAAGTTGCTTACAGTGCATTTTCTGTTTAATTAGGTAATATATCTTTCTGGGGTCTTTGATATAGTTGAAAACTAAATAGTTATAATTTTCCTTAGTCATGATAAAAGATAAATTAGATATGAACCTTTAGACTCACAAATATAGGATAGAATATTTTCTTTAATTTTGCCAAATACAAATAGACTAGATATTATAACTGTAGTTCCTCTTGGTAACTCTTCTATTATATGTAATTTTACTATGTTAAAGTTAAAACCTTCCTTTTTGATTAGACAGAAAAGGGGAAATGCTGTGGGATGCCATTCTGTATGTTGTGAATGTATGTTGCTTTGATTGGTTGATAAATAAAACATTAATTAGCCAGTAGCCAGGCAGGAAGTATAGGCAGGTTGAGCAGATAAGAAGAATTCTGGGAAGAGGAGGGTTGAGTCATGAGTCATCAGCCAGACACAGGGGAAGCAAGATGACAAGGTATAACTGAGAAAAGGTACCAAGCCATATGGCTAAACATAGATAAGAATTATGGGTTAATTTAAGTGTAAGGGTTAGTCAGCAATAAGCCTGAGCTAATGATCAAGCAGTTATAATTAATATAAGCCTCTGTATGCTTACTTGGGGGAGATGAGTAGGAGAGATTTGTTCTGACCGCCAGCCAGCTGGAACACAGGAAAACTTCCAACTACAACTAACGAACCTGTTAGCACTATCATTTGAAGTCCCAGCCTTAATTCATCTAGCTTAGAAGGAAGGAATCAAGCTCCTTCAATACCTTCTAGAGCATTGATAGAGGAAGCACCTGGGAGCTTCTCTGTGGCTTCCTGGCTAGGTAGTCTTGCAAAAGAATGGCTGTAATGGCTGAATGGATAAAGGGGCTGTCTCTGAAGTCAGATTGCTGCATTTTGGGTTCCAGTTTTGATAACTGCTGGCTGTGCAACTTGCTTGAGCTTCTCCAACTAATTCAGTTCCATGGACCTTGTTTGGAGGTTTTCATAGAGGGTTAGGACAGCTACAGTCAGATGTCGGCCAATGGTATCAAGAGAGAAAAAGGAGGTTCTTTCAGAGGAAGACTGTTTCTGAAAGGATGGAACAAGATAATAGAAAGAAGCACTGGCAAGAGTCAGTGTGATTATGGGGAGAGAGAAGTGGAGGGAGAGGGAGAACTAGGGAGAGCGGCCTGGCAACTTCCTGATTTCCATGGAGTCTGATCATTCCTCTATATCTGCCTTCTAGGAACTTTCCCTGCATTATTTAAAAAAAACCCTGGATCAGCACAAGGCATCTACAGCTGTGCATCCCTCGTTTTCATTGGCCATGAGGAGGAGCCCAATTCCCTCTGCTCTTGCTGTCCTTGCTAGATCTCCTCCAGGATCTTGTGCTGTCCAGTGATATGAACATAAACTTCTGATAGCTGTACATCCAAACTTCTGTTAGGAGCTGGGAATACTTCGAATCTCACCACAGATTTGTATGCACCCTAAAACTCACAGTGAAATGAGGTTGACAAAGAGCCACAAATCAAAACCACAAAAGAATGTTATTCTCAGGCCTTGTTGCCTTTCAAAGAGTGAAAACCACCACTACCTTGGTGGACCCTCCCCGTGAACCATGTGTGTTTTCAAGTCACTTTCTTCTAGCTGAGAAGGCATAAGTTCTCGAGTTTGGTCCTGTGGCCGTCTATTCCAGCTCTGTCTGCAGTGCTTGCTAAGGATCTCTGACTACTAACTAACCATTATTGTTGGCTACACATTGAGATCCAGGTACACTGTTGTCCTGAGATAGTTACATTCCATTCCCTGCCACTGACACTGAGCAACCACGATAGATTTAGAAGAAGTGGCTGAAGAAGGCAGTACTTCTAAAGGGGAGCCAGGGTGGGAGACACGAAGAGTGGAAATTGCATTATTACTTCCCATAGGGAGAAAGATAAGGCTTTTAGGTGCAGTAGAATGAAAGGCTGCATCTGCAAGGAATCATTTAAACCATCCTCTCATATTTTAACAATCAAAGTCAGAATTTGAGTCACATCATTGAGTATCATAATATCATTTTACATCTTATATTTCCTCTACATTTCTTGATGGTATTTATGCTTTGGGCAAGGCTATGATGCTCAGTTTATTGATGAGGAAGCTGAGCTAGAGAGAATTAAAATTCCATACTCTGCTTTACCCTAGCAGTTATAATTTCTGCTTCTCCATAGTATCTTCAACTGATCAATTTGATTCATTCATTCTTCAGGTCATTCATGATGCAGAGTTAATATTCATCTAAAACAAAGGTTAGGCATTATCAAGTTAAAATACTAGAATTTAAAAATAGCTACCACTCCAAATTCACAGGAACATGGCTATTCTTTTTAATAAAATTTATTTATTCTATGTGTTTTTCACATAGAATGTATCTTGATCTCATTCATTCCCAGCCCCTTTACTTCTGCCCTCTCACCCTGTATCACACTCTTGAATAAAACAAAATTCAAGAGAAAAAAGTGAAGAAAATAAAAAAGGAAGGAATTAAAAAATCTTGTCATGGAAGCTGCAGTATGACTCAACAAGTCATGTCCTATACCCCTTAGTCCATACATTTCTACTTGAAAGTGTTAATTGCAAACAGTCATTGGTCTGGTTCAAGGCCCCTGTCTGCACTACATGTTTGATGCTGAGGCCCCCACTAGACTCTTCCTAGACATCCCACTTCTGCCCTGTTTTGTGGAGGCCCTGCAGCTTTGGTTCTGTGGGACAGGTCCCTTCATGTGCTGCAGCAGATCATAGACGGGATGAGTATTGGGACAGGCTGAGTCCTAGCTCTGGCTCTGGGCCTGGGCAGCTATAGGGTTGGTATGCCAGATGGGAAATGGGGATAGCTGTCCCATGCTCACAATTTTGGAACTCCTCCACTGACAGGGTTGGGGCTGTTGTGCTGCCCTGGCAAGGTGCAGGGCCTGCTCTCCTGAGAGTTACAGCTGGTGGGGATCTGGGATAGCTCTCCCACTCTTATGACCACAAGGCCAGCTCTCTCATCTGCCCCAGGTATTGATGGATGGCGGGGGAGGGCTTCTTTTCCCCACCCATGCTACCATAAGACAGATGAGAAATGAGGGCAGCTCTCCCATGCTCACATCTTTGGGGCTGGCTCAACCACACCTGTACTAACAGGATTGGTGGCTGTTCTTCTTTCCCTCCTGAATCTCCACAGGATCCACTAGGCAATTGGATATCTGTCTGGGGACAATAATATGTCAATATCTTTCTAAAGGATTGCTCAATCCCTTGTTAAGTAGCTTTGACAAACAAGCAATGTTTATTGAATACACAATGGGCTCTGGGTATAATTTTATCCAGTGAAGATAGGGTAAGTACAGTGCAAAGTCTTGGATTGAGAGAAAGGAAAATAAAAGCATGCAGTCATTTGTGGCATACTTCTTAGGACAGGAGACTCACTGATTTGTACAGTGATTAATTCATCCAAGGAGCCATCACAGTGTTTTCCTTTATATTGAGTTGAGATCTTTTTTCCTATAACTTTAGTTCACTGGGCAAGTTCACTGGAGTTGTTATGATCCTCAGGGCAAATGCAAATAAGTCTTTATCTTCCTCTGTTTTTTTCCCCCCTTACATTTAAGGACAGTTTCACATTCCCCTCTGACTGCTCCCAGTATGTTCCATCCTGCGGAGGCAGAGACTCTCCTGTTTTTGCATTGAAAAGAAAAGTGAAGATTTCTTTGGCTGGCATGGTCCTCAGAAGACTTCAGAGTTCTCATTTTCTCAAAGCAGAATGTAAGGAGTTGAGAGATGGAAGGACTCCCTAAATAAGTCGAACATCAAGTCACCTTGATGATCTGGTGTGTGATTGATTTCTCATTGCATCTAGAACATGCTTCCAAATTCTACATTTCTAGAATTGTTCCTGAACTCTCCATAGAGCACAGCCACTCCTCCACTGTGGCACCTATCACTTCCTTCAGTTGGATGCATTTTCTATTAAAATGACATAACCCAAGAGGAGTTCTGCTTGCATCCTCATCCCACTGAGGAGGCATGTCCTCTCAACTGACACAGGAAAGTCTAATGCTGAGGGCATACCAAAAGCATTTGGACAATTTTAAAAATCAATGCTGAGCCCATTCAGCATTGGAGAAAAATGAAGATGGATCTCAAGCCACAGTAGTTCTACCAGCTAAATTCTCCTTTAAAATGCTACATTAGAGCATGCCACCTCACTGTATTACTTAGGGTTTTTATTGCTGCAATGAAATAGGTCATGGAGGGGTGCTGCTTACCACCTTTTTATAGAACCCAGGACCACCAGCCCAGGGATGGCACCACCACCATGGGCTGGGCCTTCCCCCATTGATCGCTAATTGAGAAAATACCTCACAATTGGATCTCATGGAGGCTCCTTCCTCTCTGATGACTCTAGCTTGTGACAAGGTGACATATAAAACTAGCCAGTAGTTTAACACACGTATGCACAAACCCCCCAAAAATTGTCAACTTGACATATAAACACATCACTATCAAGCCACAACCCTTCCTTTCTTATTTATCCCCATGGTCTCACATTAAAACATAAATAACTTTAAAAGTCCCACAGTCTTTACAAATTCAAATATATTGAAATTTCAGTCCCTTTAAAATAGACAATCTCTTTTAAAATCCAGTCTCTCAACTGTGGGCTCCAGTAAAATACTTTTTTATGTCAAGAGGGAAACATCGGGGGCACAGTCATAATCAAATCAAATCAAAACCAGTTCCAACCGCCCAATGGCTGGGATCCACTCACCATCTTCTGGACTCCTCCAAAGGGCTTGGGTCACTTCTCTGGTTCTGCCCTTTGCAGCACACACAGCTTGTCTTCTAGGCCCCAGCTGGCTCCACTCCACTGCTGCTGCTGTTCTTGGTGGTCACCCTATGGACTGGCATCTCCAAAATGCTGGGCTCTTCTGTTGCAAATGGGCTGCTCTTTCATCAATGCCTCTCATAGTCTCTCTTCATGGTGCCAAGTCTCAAGTCCTTTACATGACCCCTTCAGTCCTGGACCTTAAACTGCCACTGAGGACACACCTTCACCAATGGCCTCTCACAGTGCCAAGCCTCAGCTGCTCTCCATGACTCCTTCATGCCTTCAAAACCAGTACCACCTGGGTGACCCTTACACATTACCAAGTCCTGCTGCCAACAGGAGGTTCAACCTTGGCCGCCTCTGGAACACAGCTTCTCTGTGCTCTCAGCAAACACTTCCCAGAAGATTTCACCCCAGTGATGCTGGCCTCTTCTCAATCACTGCTAATTTCTCAGCTCCAGCTGACCAGCATCAATTGTCCCAGTCACATAAGGCTTCACTTTAGTAGTTCTGATATCTTGTTAATCACAGCTGATACTTCAGCCCCAGCTAACTAGAAACACAGAATCTGAATTTAAAATAACAAGTGGCCCCAATAGAGTCTTTAAACCTCCCTCTGAAACTTCACAAGCCAGGCCTTTATCTTCTGCATTGCTCTCAACATTCTTATCTTCCAAGCTCAGAACATCCCACAGAGCTCTTAACACTCAATGGCTCTTCTAGCCCAAGTTCCAGAGTCCTTCCACAATCCTCCTCAAAACATGATCAGGTCTGTCACAGCAATACCCCACTGAACTGATACCAATTTGTCTTAGTTAGAGATTCTATTTCTGTGACAGAACACCATGGCCAAGAAGCGAGTTGGAGAGGAAAGGGTTTATTTGACTTACACTTCCACATTGCTGTTCATCACAGAAGGAAGTCAGGACAGGATCTCAAATATGGCAGGATCCTGGAGGCAGGAGCTGCTTTCTGGCTTGCTTTCCATAGCTTGCTCAGCCCACTTTCTTACAGAACCCAGGACTACCAGCCTAGGGATAGCACCACCCAGCAAGGGCTGGGCCCTCCCCCATTGATCACTAATTGAGAAAATGCCTTACAGCTGGATCTCATGGAGGTATTTCCTCAACTGAAGCTCCTTCCTCTCTGATGACTCTAGCTTGTATCAAATTGACACACAAAACCAGCCAGTATACTCACCTTGCTGAAAGGTAAGAATGACTCTTGTATTTGAACTTAGGAAGCCAGAGTAATTGATTCTGAGGATCAGACTGTACTCTTTGATCTCAACTGTTCCTCAAAGGAGGGACAGATGGAGTATCCTTGTTCCTTTCTACCTGTGGAAATGGGAGGAACTGTTCTTACACTTTGAACTACATCTCACACTTACATGTAATAAGGTCTCAAGTGCCCTGGGATGTGATCATCCTCTATGTCCTTGCATTATTCCTTCACAGATCCTGGGGTAAGGAGCATCTCACTTATGACCATTTTATAGGATAATCACCAAGATGCCTGAAGCACAAAACAACAGCCTAGCTGGCAGCATTCTACTACCTGGTGGTGTCAGGGGAAGAGTGATTCTCACTCATATGTATTGACAATGTCCATGCAAGGCATAGCTCAGCCCTCATGAATTTTACATTTTTTTGGTTGAGAAAATACATTTTAGAAAAAAAGGTACATGTTCAACAGGAGAGAGGAAATATGTATGTTCAATGCACACAAACAATACATTTGCAGCAGTGTTAAAGAGAACATGATTTCTGACTTTACCCCTGCCCCATATCTTCTGCATCTGTGCAAAGTATACCTTGTAAGCAACTTATTTCTGGTCTTCCCATTGTTAAGTTGTGCACAGAAGTTAATGAGCCAATGTTTCCTCCTTTCCATCTTTGCAGTTGTGAATTCTCCGAGGATGGGGGTCTGTGTCCTGATCTACCTGCACACCCATAGTGCCAGTGCATCTTCTATACTATACAGTAATTTATTGACTACAGGATTCTGAAAATGAAGATGTGCAAGAGTCAGAGATGCACGCCATGAGTGTTCACATCTGGTGCTCAGATCACCCTTTTCTGGATTCTGTACGGCACTGTTTTCGTATTAACTTCTTTATCTGTCTTGGACTTGCTCTTCCAGGATTTGGTGCTCAGGCAATCCAAAAGTGGCCTACTGAGGAAGAAGATGAGAGGGAGTCCCAGGACATTCAGCTAGGATTTGAGGACAAGTTCTGTGTTAACAAGAGGTAGACAATCCAGGAAGGTGGTTTCAGTTTTGATGAATGCTCAATTGCTGTGTTTGAATAGCATTATAGCCATAACATAATATACCAGCATAAATTAAAGTGTGTATAAACAGAATGTGCAAGTTTTCTCTACATGTGTAAGACGAAGAGTGAGGATATCCCTTCTTGCCCTCTTCCCTTCCCTCACTTCTCATAACTAAAAGACAGGCCATTAAGGAAGAGACATTCAAGGAGGAGTAAGGGGCATAGAACCCACTCACGACTGTGCTTTAATGGCTTAGGATAGCTCAGTGTTTCCTCTACATTGTGATGACAGGAGTCCTCCAGGCTGAGCCAACTATTGTAGTAAAACAAGGCACAGGTTTCTTTTATTCACTCACAGTGCAACATGTCATAGGATGGGAGACCCTGTAAATAAACCAAAGGAACAAGTCTCCCCTCCCCACGTTATGACATCTGCCATCCATATACTGCGGGAAAGTCATTCTGATGTCTGCAAGGCTTCTCCTTTGAGAAAACGTATGGAACAGACTAGGAGCTATTACTATCCTCTAGACTGAGATCTAGGATTCAGAAGTCTGGGAGCACAAGTACATGGCTGTTCCATACAGAGAATGTTTAGTTTGACCCTGCTCCTCTGCATTGATTTTTGTCTCCATTGCCAGCTTATAGACCTTGCTTTTTTTTTCTAATTAAGCATTACTTTCTTCCTAATAACAACGTTCCAATATAAAACATGATAAAAGACCTGTTGAAATGACGCCCCCAATGAAGTCTTGAAGTGACAGTTATGGGTAAAGCTTGTGCCTCATCAGACTGTTTACTGAAAAGCAGAAGCCAGTGAACTTACACCAATTTTCTTTGACTCACTTTGGACACCCGAGGTCAAAGAGAACCCATAGTGCAGTTCTGTGGCAGAATTCTTACTAGCAACTAACCCAGGAAGGCTCCAAACCATCCTATTCTTCAGTTCACATGACTCTTAGAAAATATGAGAGCCAGGAGCCCTCTCAAAACCCCAATTTTACTGGAGGTCTTTAAGAGACCACATGCAGATCTCCCAGAATCGTCACAGTTAGTTGTCTTATTTTGTCACATGATGTCGACATAAACCTGAGTGGTCTCATTGCTCAGTTGCCCTGGAAAGACCTCTGCAACCCAAAGTCTCCCAGAGACATTTCAAACAGCATCATATTTTGTCAGAAAGGAAGACATTCCTTTGGTCTTGTTCATTTCTGCCACCCTGTAAAGGGAACTGTGTGACCATGTGCATTTGTTGTCCCCTCTGGTTCTTGCCTTCATCAAGGGTTCGGTTCTCCTGTATAACAAGGAATGCGCATGAGCATCTGAATGCAAACAAGTAGCTTAACAAAAAAATTATAAATCCCTGGAAGTGAAATGTAATTACCAGGTTAAAAAAAAAAAAAAAAAGAGCACCCATTTACGAGAGCCTATCACATTTCGCGTCTCTGCACGCAGCTCCCCCCAACACTGCTCCTGTCGTGTCAGATAGTGGCAGTGTTGAGCCCGGGAACCGGCGCCCAGCCCGCGGCGGTCCCCGCGGCCGCACAGTCTCCGCGGCTGACTCCGACTCCTTGGAGCTACTGGGCCGCGAGGGCGCTGGGGAGCGGGAGGGGCGCGGGGCTGGCGAGGGGTCCCGGATCCGCGTCCCCGAACTGTTCTCCTTTCCCCCGCCCCCGGCGAGAGCCCACTCCCTCCCAATTGACCGAAATTCACCGAGGGGGGCGGTCGAGGGAGAGGTCGTCGGCCGCTCGCCGGCTGCGCCTCCCTGGGCTCCGGCTGGGGAGCGGCCCGGGCTCGCGGAGCGAGCAGTGTGGGCTCCCGCGCCCCCTCCGAGGCAGATCGCGGGGTGGCAGTCCCCGTCGGCTCCGCCGCGCGGCCGCTCCAACCCTCCCCCTCCCCCGCTCACGCCCTCCCCCTTCCTTTCAGTAGGACTCCGGGACTCGGGAGAGGGCGCGGGAGGCAGGCACACGGGCCCGACCCCACTCCAGCGCTCGCCGGGGACGCGGGCGGGCGGCGAAGGGACGCGGAGGGGGCGCGGGGCGGGCGCGGTCATAGAGCGGCGGCGGCGGCGGCGGCAGCGGCGGCGGCGGCGGCGGCGGCAGTAGCGACCGCGGGCAGACCAGCGGCGGCAGGGCCGGCGGGCGCCGGGGACCGAACTGCACAGCTCAGCAAAAGCGCCCCAGCCCTCGGCGCGCCGCCTCCTGCGAGCCCAGCCGGGCAACATTTTGTAACCCTCCAATCCATCCTTTGGAGAAAAGGGAAAAAAATAGCATTGAACGGAGAGATGGGGAAATCTATATAATATATGTGTACATATGCATATTTATGTATATGTACACATATATATATTATATTTGGTTCCTGCTAAAATTAGCCGGGCTCGCCGAGCGCCTGTGTGCGAGTGTGTGCGAGTGTGTGCGTGCGGGCGTGTGTGTGAATGTGATTACTCCAGGACTCCTCGGGCTCCGGAGACGCCATTTTCCCCCTTGATATCTTTCTCCGTAAATCGGTGGCGCGGCGGAGGCGGCCGCGGCGGGCGGGAAGCGCGGGGCTGGCCGGGGCGCTCGCCGCCGCCTGCGCGCCCGGGGGCCCCGGCGCCCCCCGAGCGAGGGCGGCCCGCCCCGCGCGTCGCCGTTTGACAGATGCTCGTCGCTATGGAGTTGCCGCAGCAGCACCTTTGGGGGCTCGGACGAGCGACCGGAGGCGGAATCTGAGCGAGCGCCCAGGCCAGCGGAGCCGGAGCCGCCGGGACATGGGTGAGCGAGCGCGGCGACCTTGGCGCGGGAGCCGGGGCGCCTAGCCTCCCGCCGCGCCGCGGGCCCAGCGCGCCGGGGGCCGGGGGCGGTGTGTGCCATGCATGCAAAAGTTCACGTCGCCTCGCCGGGGCTTTGACTTTGCACTGGGCTGCAGCGGGGGTGGGGGACCCGGCCAAGGGGGCGGGATGCAGGTCCCCGCGAGGCTGCGCGGGGATGGGCGCGATTCCGCCGGCTGGTGGGTCGGCAGTGGTGCTGACTTAACTGGAGTAGCCCGT
This sequence comes from Peromyscus californicus insignis, assembly GCF_007827085.1. Taxonomy (NCBI): domain Eukaryota; kingdom Metazoa; phylum Chordata; class Mammalia; order Rodentia; family Cricetidae; genus Peromyscus; species Peromyscus californicus. The sequence continues at coordinate 67,677,742 of NW_026294469.1, read as the reverse complement.
TGGTGGCGGTGATGGTGGAAGCACCGGGCTGGAGGGCTGGGAGCTTATTGAGTTTCGGCTAATCTGATCCCCTCCCCACCCCCTCCTTCTGCACCCTCCCTTGGTCCTGCTGTCGGCTGCCGGGCTGGCGGGTTTGGCTTTGGTGAAGTGGACTGGGGAAAGGGAGGGGGTAGGGAAAGGGGTGGGGAGGCGGCAGGATATTTTTTTTCCCCTCTCTTTGTAACTTGCAGGTTAAGTGGAGCTAGAGAGCTACATTGTAACCTAGTTGGATGGGGGGGGGGCGGGTTAAATGTATCAGAATCTAACGTGTCGTTAATAGAAGAACAGGCGAGAAGTGGTCCAGCCAATGAAGGTTGGTGTATGCTTGTGTTCTGGCTGTGTGTTAGTTTTTCTCTTTTAAAAAAATCTTAATCAGTGGATTTGAGTCTCTTTCTTGTGATCTCCGGACTGGGGATTGTGAAAAGGCAGGAATTCCCTTAAAAGCAGAGAATGCCCCCTTTGAAAGCACGCATTGTGTGCGTTTGTACAGGAGCCTAGGGCTTGGGAATTAAGGCAGGCTTCCCTGTTCGGTGGTTTCCAGTGGGAAATCACTCCGGAAAGAAAACCCTTCAGTATGGATTTATTGTTTTTGTCTTTCGAACCATTATCTCTGTGACCAAAATACTGTTGTGAAGTTCCTCAGATTCCAAGTCAGGTAAATTGGATTGGGCAGATCTGTAGCCAGACGGTGATAACGGGGACACTGCTTTCGGTGTCTGTGATGGAAGCATTGTTGGGTAATTGCAATTTCCGATCAGTAGAGCATGCTGCTCCTTAAAAAAAATAAATAAGTTACTGCTGAAATGCTGTCTTCTACGTCCTCTCTGTACACTCTCCCATCTCCTCCCTCCCAGATCCGCATCAGCTACTACAGTTCTGAAATTGGACCCAACTACAGATATTTTGTTGAAGATCAGGAAAGTTGCTCAGTTGAAAGTAGGGGATGAGGCTAGAGATACTGGGAGTGTGGCGACGAGTTGTTACTGCCCTCTGATGCCGCATTTATTCTTTATGTGCCTTTGTGGGATTCACAGCATGTGTATCTGTCTGAAGGGACTGTTGAGGGAAGGATTTCCGATTTGTTTCCGTTTCAAATAAACTGTCCCGATAATCTCATGGTTGATGTCTGATACTAACAGGGCAGTGTATGTGTGTGTGTGTGTGTGTGTGCATCCTTAGTCCTGCCGAAACTCTCTCTATAAGGGAGTGATTCTTTGAATTCTACAGAAGCCACTTTCCCTTTGCTGCCCCTAGTCTTCCTGCCCACAACCATCCACACCTTTCCTGTTGAAGTTTGGTTTGAGTCCATGGTCTTTATGGAAATACTGATCTTAGTTTCTTTAAAAAAAATGCATTCCTTTCTCCTTTCTTTTATTTTCTTTCCATCTTCATGTTGCTTTATTGATTGATTGATTGATTTTCCTGATGATTTGCAGTGAAAAGTGACTTCATAAAGAAGCTGCCACCAAAACTCTTTGGCAGTCTGGGCCCATCCCCCGTGATTGTATAGTGCCTACTGATAAACCTCATGGGTCTCCTTCAAACTCAAATTCTGAAATTCCTGTTTGCACTTTGTGCTGTGGTGAAAAGGGACCTAGAGTGGAAGAATGCCCTCGGCAGCTACAGCTTCAGCCCTGAGACCAGATCTAGGTACCCAGGAAAGAGTTTCCTTTCTCACCCCAGTTAAATACAGCCTGGCTGGCAAGAGAAGGTAGTGCCAGTTGGCCAGGGGGAGGAGAGAGTTTACAGCCTTTTAAGATGCAGCCAGTTTACAATCCTGGCCTCCCTCTCCTCTTGGGTTCTGTGGCTGCCTTCCACTGACTGTCCTTAAACTCCTGGAAGGAGGAAGGAGGCTGATGTCCTTGCTCTGAGCTGGATGTCCAGGTTGCAGAGTCACTGTGAAGCTGCTGTGTTTCTAAGCCTGTGCATCAGCTCCTTGCTGGTCACCAGCAAAAGGATATTAAGACAGAGTATTGGAGGCAAATCAGACAGGAGTATTGAAAGAAGGCATTTCAAGCTGCAGGAAATGGAGTCCCAGGAAATACCAAGGCCAGGTACTCAGAGTGCTGCTTGGCACATAATCCTTTGAGAGAGAGAGAGAGAGAGAGAGAGAGAGAGAGAGAGAGAGAGAGAGAGAGAGGGAGAGATCCTAGTTTGAGGAAGTTGAACTGCAGTTGGAGCTGGGCTGTGCAAGCTGCTGCCACTTCAGTAACCTGAGCTGAGCTGGGGGAGGAGGTGGGGATCACAGGCAGTCAGGAGACAGAGGGAAAGGGACTTGTCTTTCTGAGCAGGAAAAATAGATGTGTCACTGGCAGAAACAAAGTGGAGGTGGGGGAAGGGATGCACCTCAGGCGGTGGTGGGGTTACTTTAGGAAGGGGACCACTTGCAGCTTGCAAGGAGAGAAGTGCCTTATGCCTAGGAGGAGCCAGGCCAGAGTGAGGCTGTGATCTGATCTTTTTCATGTTAACATCAGAATGCTATATAGGAAGACCTTGCCTGGAGGCTCAGTTCTAGGTGTCCCATGGGAAGCCTGGAGGTATCCCTGGGGGAGGCAAACAGCCCCTGCTGCCAGGAGAGCATCTGGTCCCAAACTGCCATTTCTCACAGGGAGCTACTTTGAAAAGTCCCTGACCCAGTGAAGGAGAGGAGGTAAAAAAAAAAAAAAAAAAAAAAAGTGCAGCTTTGGGTTACTGTGGAATTTAACTGAAAATGCCCAGTGGGGAGAGCTAGGAGGAAGAATATTGCTAAAGAAGAAATACATAGGTGAGCACTCACCTCCGGATCTTCCTTCCTTCTCTGCTGTAATCTTGATTTTACCTTCCATTAGGAACCAGATTACGACTTCCGTGTCACCAAACTGTCCATCTAGGGGAGGGGAGTTCTTGCAATGTGGTCATTATTTTCAGCCATACTACACTCTCCGCCCTAAGTTTCTGTAGCATATGCAAAGAGGAAAAAGTATACTGAGAAGTATAGAACATCCTTTCTGGGTTCCCGTGGAGACACTAACACTTGGCCGGGCTTTCTTTGGCCTCCCAGAATGCCAGTTTCTTCCTTGGAGACTTGAAGCTTTAATTAAAACCAGAAAGCTATTGAAGACAGACCCAGCCAATGAGATTCTGCTTTCTGTAATGCTCAGGGATGAGAAATAAATAATTTTTTTGCTGATGGCATTTCAAGTTGCTTCAGTTTTGCGCATGCCAGAGGAACTGGGTACATTATTATTAACACATTAGCATTGTGTAAGGAATCTCAGAACTTAGTATTGGACATGATGGCCTTTGTTCGGAGACCCGTGGTGTGGGATGGGGCAAGGGCACACCTGGAGCGCTGACAACATTGTATCAAAGAAGACACCCTTGTAGCATCCCCACTGAAAGTCACCTTGCCAGGTTCCTGAGAGGAAGGGGCAACATTCAGTTCTATTCCTATCCTACAATGTGTTATGAAGTTAGATCAGCTATGAGAAAACATCTGAAATAACTTAGAAGGGGAAAAGCTTTTTTTTACTTTTTATTATTATTATTGCAATTTTAAAAGTGTCAGTTCAGAATCTGTTGGTATTGATGTTTTGGGCTTTTGGTGAGGCAAAATCTAAAACAAAACAAAGACATGGTGGAACAAAGTCACTGACCTCCTGGCCAGGAAGCGAGAGGGAGAGAAAAAAGGGAACACTGAGCCCAAGCCCCCAGTGACCTAAAGACCTCAGGCTAGGTCCCACCTCTTAAGTTTTCTAGTTCATAACAGTGCTGCTTTGGAGATACATGAAATTTGATGTTAACAGCCAAACTTTCCATTGCTATTACCATATGAATTGCTCTGTGTGTGTGTGTGTGTGTGTGTGTGTGTGTGTGTGTGTGTGTGTGTGTGTATGTGTGTGTTAGAGTGGGGCTTTTGTTGTTTTGTGAACTCTTCACTTCTATCTTTCTTTCTTCCCTTCTTTCTATTTCTTCTTCTTCTTCTCCTCCTCCTCCTCTTCTTCTTATTATTATTATCATTTGACACAAGGTCTCACTGTGAAGCCCTAGCTGACCTCGAACTAACTATGTTGACTAGGCTGGTCTTGAACTCATAGAGACCTTCTTGCTTCTGCCTCCCAAATGTTAAGAATAAAGGGCTGTGTCACCATGCATGCAGCCCTTGATAAATACTAAAAAGAAAGCACATGAAGCCACAACATTGATTGTCCCCTGCATTATTGTTCTGAGTTTTCATTTCCATTCTCATCTAGTCCTACTAGATTTTTATGTTCGCTTAGACACATCAAGTTGGAATTAAATGAATGCCATGATTTGTTTAAGTTTTCAATTATGAATTTCATAGGTACAGGCAGAACAGCTTTCCTGTTGTATTTGGAGTTTTGCCCCAATGAAGGATGCTCTCTAAGGCTGAGGAAATATTTTTAGTAGTCTTTAGTTTAGAAACCAACAAAACTAACTTCTGCTGTTCAGTGTAAGTGATGCTAGTATCACCTTAAAAATGTGATCAGTCCTAAAGCCCACAGGATCCCTTAGAGTGGTCCTCAAACTTCCTACTGCTGAGACCCTTTAATGCAATTCCTCATGCTATGGTGACCCCCAACCATAAAACTATTTCATGGCTACTTCATAACTGTAATTTTGCTACTTTTATAAATTGTAATGTAAACATGGATATTCAGGATATCAGATATGTAACCCCTGTGGGGGTTATGACCCACAGGTTGAGGATCACTTAGGAGGATCTCGCTGTCCCCTCTCCAGAACTACGGTGGACCATGGAAGGTTATGACACATAGTCCCATGTAAGACAAGAGCTCCTGCATGGACTCTATGATGGGCAAGAATTCAGCCTTTCCAAATACTGAGGCAGGAGAATGGATAAGTTTTGACCTTTGTTCAGAAAATCATCTCCTTGATCTAACTTAACTTTTCCTACCAGAAATATTCCTTTTCATATGCATGGAATTTTATTCGTTTCAAAAATATCTTCATATCATATCTACCCCCTCACCTCAGATCTTTTTAGGAAGGAAGCCAAAGAAATAGCTATCCTTGCTCAGAAAATAAGGGAATGATTACCTTAGGTTGCCTGCAGTGATACAAGTTAGTGGCTGACCTAGGGCAGTGTATGTGTGAGCAGCCTCACACCTGATATGACAAGATCTGATCTTTCTCATTACTTCCTGGTGAAATCATCCCAATAACTTATGTAGCTTCTTTGAGCCTCAGTACCCTTACCAGGAAAATGGGGATAAAGATGTCTCTGTCCCTTTGTCCTAGGGGTTGTAAGGATTAAATTATCCCAGATAATTTCTGTCACTGAACTATTGGAGATTTTCTGTGCTGCCTCTTGGAGACTGATGCTGGGATTATTTTGCCACAGTCCCCTACTTAAGAAGAATACTCACAAAGCCCTTGTGTCTAGTAGTCTAACAAACTTAACAGTATATACATATCAACTAATGAGTCTGTTGAGCTTCTTGATTCAACCGTGTACGAGTTGCATTATTAGATGCAGATTGTGCCACATCTGTGTATGACTCAGAGTCTCATGTGATGGCCAGTCCAGTTGGACACAAGGAAGTAGTAGTGTTTAAGAAAGGCGTTTTCGGCAAAGAATCATAAGAAAAAAGAGGAAGGACGCAGACCCGCCGGGAAGAGACATAGTGGACAATGAGATGGTCTCCATCAGGGTTCCAAGGGCTTGAGATGTGTCATCTATGATAGAATTTCTAATCTCTCTAAAGAGGATAAATGATAGCGGAAATGTCTTTGTTCTAGCACATCCAGGAAATTTTCTAGACTCTGGAAGGCTCTTCAGAGTCTCTTGGCTCCTGGAGTCTTCTATGTTCTCCCCCATGATACCCTCCCTGTCCAGAACCAGCAATGGGGTTTTCCTTAGTGTTCATCTTACAGTGTTTTCCAGTGAGCCCCACTTGGAGCAACACACAGGGCTTCTGTTCCCTTCAGATTGATTTCTTTGATAATGCGGAGCATTCCGTCCCCTGTCCCCTTCAACACCTCAGCTTGCTCTATTGCCACTTCCTGTTTAACTGGAGCATCTACCTGCGAGGACAGCGGGCACCACTGTGCTTCTCAGTGAGGACGATGCACTAGTTATTCCCAATCAGCTCTGCTTATCTCTTTCCTGTTGCCTGAGCACTTCTGGTCTGCTACTTTGGTACTTCTGGCACTTGCGTCCCGTAACTGCAGACCTGTCCAGGAAAGGTGCAAGCTTGCTCCTCAAAGGCCTGTACCTATTTAGGGTTGACTTCTGTTGCATGAACATATCATACAATTTATGTAGAGTTAGACTATTAAGAGTAAATTTTTTTTAAAAGTATACCAGATCGTTGCAAAATGAAGCAACATGGGAGGACCTCTTAGAGTGAGTAATAACTAGTTATGTTAATAGCTTTTTATAGTTTTGGCTGTCTTTCAGAGGAAATCACCCAAGCTCAGCTTCTCCCTCAAAGCCTAAGAGGTAATGGTATTTTACCACATGGGTGTCTTTTCAGTCAGTGGTTCCACGCATTCATTCAGTAATCAAATGTTTATTAAGTGCCTACTAGAGTGTCCTCACCATTTTAACACTCATCGCTCTTGATGGTCTCTGAAAATTTCAGTCGTGCGTCCTGGTTTCCACACCCATTTTGCCACTTAGCCATTCCGTCTTCCTCACTGCTCAGTCAGCCCGCTTTTCTGCTCATTAGTGACTGCACAAGCCTGACTGCACAGGAAGAGAACTGGCGGAACACCACACAGAAGGGAAGTTGGAGTCTTGGGATGCAGGCTTCAGGTTGGGCAACAACCTGCCCCAGTGCCTTTCTTCTTACCTTCACTCATTGGAAAACGAAAAGGTTAAGGTTGATACAGGCAGTCCCATCTGAAATTCTGGGATGCTACAGCTAGATGTGTCAGAGAGATTTTAAACTTTTCCTTTAAAGTGCAGAGCTCCTCAAACTCATTTAATGACACCCCCAACAACTGTCCAAACCAATCCCCATGAGAATTAAGGCACTCAGCTTGATGTTTGATGTGGTTAAAAGAGTTACGGAAGGGGAAGTTGGTGCCCTGGGGTAAATTAAATCAGAAGCTCCCCAATTAGAGCAGAAGAACAGGCTTGCAGGAAGGGGGGTGGGTGGGTAAGGATACGGTAAGTATGAAGCAACACCGCAAACAGCAGCGTGGAAGAAAGCAAAGGGTTAAATTATCTTCACCGCTTTTGAAGCCTGGCCCTCCTTGATGAAATAACTGAGTTGACACAAAGAAGATGGTACAAAGTCAACTCTGGAAAGTCCAAAGCTGTCGTCTTTCTTGGGACTTTACCATCACCTCCTGTGCCCTGTGGGCATCCGGGATGGCGGCTGAAGCTGCTTCATTTGCACATCAGGAGTCTGAATATCATGTCATGATGTAGATCGTTAGGAGCTTGGAGGCTGGGGCAGAATCTCTGCTCCTGGGCTGTCACTCCATCCCCACAGGACTTGTCTGCTCGTCCACTGGAAGCTTGTATGAAAAAAAAATGGCCACTGGGTTGCTTTGTGTGTACTGTGGGATGGAGTGACAGACACACACACACACACACACACACACACACACACACACACACACACACACACAAAGCCACATTTTTCTGCACTGTTGGATTGGGGTAGGATCAGGAAAATGAATCTTTGTCTCGAGGTTAAGGCTATGAAAGGTTCATAGGTTTTCTGGATTGTCAGGAAGCACACCAGTTGAATTCTTAGAAAGAGAAGCTAATGGAAGCTATTGAGATGCTGTGGTTTCAAACCCTAGGAGTTTGGGGGTTTGAAAGGATGCTGGATAAAAACCAAAGAATTTTGGGTGAAAATGGAAGAAAAAAAGAGCACGCATGTTGTGAAAAAAGCTTTATTATTATCGTTTATTATTACTATTATTTTATTATTATCTTTATGTAACAGTGATTTAATCTGTCTATGGAAAGGGACTGCTTGGAGTTCCTGGGGACTTGGAGAGATATAGAGATGATATTAGCTGAATTTGATGGATCCAACATGTTAGTTGTCCAGGAATGCTTGTTAGAGCAAGTGGGGCATTATATTCTTGGAGCCCAATAAGAAAACTTGGGAGCCAAATTCTGTGTAGTTGTTGATGGCTATGCCCATGACCTATTATTATTTGAGCAAAATCTTTTCTTTTTCTTTTTTTTTTTAGCATAACATGGTGGCCAGAAAGCAATGATTTGGCATGAAAGCACCATGGGCCTTCTTTCTGCTCCTAACATTGTCTTTAAGCGCTCTGTTAAGAAGTTTTTGGTCCATGAATACTTTTTGAAGTCTTAGCATTATGGCTTGTATGGGGCTTCTTCCTGGAACTCTTGGATGGGAAAGCTCTGACATGAGATGATATTTTTACCCTTGGTGAGTGGATGGTATGTTCGAGGAAACATGTTTAGCTAAACTGGAAGTCACCCTTCTTCAACTAAATTAGGAACCTTTTCCCAAGTGGAGTTTTGCTCCTTGTGTGATCCATGCTAAGGTGTATCGGAGAAGCTTCCAGAAGGATGTCTTTGTTGGAGGAAGAGAAGCAAGGAACCTTTCTTAGCGGGAGAACCTTCAGTGGCAGAAGTGAGCAAGTCTAGATTGAAAATTCCCTTGAGAAAATGAATAGTAATCATGTGATGTAGAAAGCTGTCACATTGAGGATTAAATTGTATGCAGTAGGAGTCCAAGAACCACTACCAAGGCCAGGTAGATCTGAGAAAGCTTCAAAGAGTGTGTGAGATTTGAGTCTCACCCACAGCAAAGGGGTGGTCTTGGTTAAGTAGATGCAGAGACTGGAAGATTATGCACCTGGCAGTGTACAATGGAGAGAGCTATTGGTTCAACACAGTACTCTTCAGGTGGAGGCAGCAAGGCACAAGGATAGGTTCATGGGTCAAGGCTCCAGCTTCTCAGAGCTGAGCTGAGGAGCCAAGATCAGTTTCCCAAATGCTAGGAGTGCAAGCTCCAATTGAAAGAGGGTGTGCAGTTCACAGATTTTCAGGTATACAGCCTAGAGAATTCTGACTTCCGACCAGGCTACCCTCTTCTAGGCTCTGCCCGTCACCAGCTCTATCTGCAGTTGCAGTCCAATATTCAAAAGAACAAACAATAAAACAATATACTAATGTTTGGATTGACCATTGGCCCTCCTCTGGCCCAAAAGACCCTGTGGCACTGGAAGTTATCTTTAGGAGTTTAGTGCATAATTGGAGAAGGACAGGGTAGTTTCAGTAGCAGTGCGATGTTTGAGTGGCTGACAAGATACCTAGAGGAGAGATGTTATAAAGGAAGGGAAATGGAGGGAGTATCTATTCAGCTCTGTGGTGTGCCTAGCATTTTCTTTACTGTAGCCGGGTAAGGTGTGTCAAATGACAGTGCATAAGGCAATGCTGAATCAGATGGTTGAGGGGATGAAGAATTGGTACTAGACCCAACATCCCATTCAATGTTAGAGGGCCTTTCTAGAAAGGCTAAGGAACTTACCATCTGTTATTCTCACATTTGGTTTGCGCTCATCATCCCAAATAAATACGTTCTTTTTATTTTCATTTTACATGTGACTCGTAGATGACTGGGGGTCAAGCAATCACCTGATGTTGGCTTTTTGGAGTCTGGTGGTGGTGTGAGTTAAATAACATTTGGGTCCAGAAAGGACTACCTCTGAGATTTCAGCAATCACAAAACTTTAGTTTTCATATGTATAAAATGGGCACATCTCTGGGTTAAATCAGGTTAAAATGTATAGATATATAAGAAAGTGTACTTAAAGTATACCAGATGCACATTCTAGAAGCATCTTTACAATGTAGATTTCTGTTCTCTACTTGGATAGAAAATACTATGATCACAATTCTTTCTAACAGATCGACCATGATTCATCTATTTTGACACCATTCAGTATGTGTTATTTTTTTCCTCTGTAAGAGTCTGGGTAGTGAATAGAATGAGCAGGTGAGAAGTCTGATGCTGAAGTATTTGAAGGGATGCGGCAAGTCAGAGAGTAACAGTTTGGAGCTGCTATGGGCAGAAGCAAGTACAAGCTTTTGATAAGAAGCTGGCCAGCCTTTGTGTTTTAGATGGGTCATAATATAAAAGAGCAATCATATATACAAGCTATGCATCAATTAACAATGGGGATACATTGGTTCTGAGAACTGCGTTGCTAAGTGCTTTTGTTATTGTGCAAACGTTAGAGTATGGTCTTGTATAAACCTAGATGGGACAAGGGAATCATAAAAGGGGCCTCTGGATGCCATCAAGAGGCAGAGACATGAGAAGGCTGAGACTGCTCTGAACATACTAGCATGCCATATGGCTTTATAGTAAACTTTTTGTAATTAGAAAGAATACAGTTAAATTAGTGATAAAAGGTATAAAATAGGAAGACACATGAACTAGTGGTATAGCCCTTTACTATTACAACTAGTATTATGTAATATATATGATTTTGTATGCTGTCCTATTGTGTGACTGACATTGGAGTAGGTTTGTTCACACTGGGTCATACTAAAAGTATGAGTAATATCCTGTACTATATTATTACAATGATGGCAATTTTGCTAGGTGATGGATGCTCAGATTTATTATAATTTTATGGGACCACCACCACACATGCATTCTATTGTTGGCCCATGTCTTGTTCTTCAATGCACTAGTATGTATCTGAACTCAACTGTGGATCTGACATAGGAAATGTGTGCCCTTGGGCAAATTACTAACCTTACTGGGACCTCGTTTCCCTGTATATACATTAAGAACAGGATCATGGCATCATACGCCTATATATGGATTAAATTGAAAAATCACTGTAAGGTAGTGTTCTCAACCTTCCTAATGCCGTGACTCTTTAATACAGTTCCTCATGATGTGGTGACCCAACCATAACATGATTTTTTTTTTTTGTGGCTACTTCATGACTGTAATTTTGCTATTGTTATGTATTGCCATGTGTCTGTCTTGTAATGTCTATGGGTCAGTCTAACACCAAAGGGGTCATGACCCACAGGTTGAGAACTTCCCCTGTAAGGGTTCAGCACAAGCCACTCCCTCTCATTTTGATCGTGTTCTTTCCATAACCCCACAGAAGAATAGTGACAGCAAATTGGATGCTCTCCCTGAAACCAAGCGTGTGAACCTGACAGGTCTCAGGAGCCAATCCCCACAGCTTACGCTACTGTGCCATTGTGAGCAGGCAGCTGGAATCAGAGTTGTGAGTTAATAGTGTGCCCAGTCTCAAGCCTTAGAAGCTTGATTCAGATTCTTCACCTGCTATTGAGATCCTAAGCACCAGAACTGATGCTCTATGCTTCCGTGTGAATTCATCTCATCCCACTTAACCAGAGCTGGAGAACCAACTAGAGCTGATAAAGCAATGGGAGGAACCAGTCCCGCCTTTTAAGAGCTTCTAAGTAGACAAGGCTTAGTACCTAGGAATGCCAGGCTGGCAGAGGATAGGGGGCTCACCTCATGGCTTTCCCTTATTCATTAAAATGGTGGTGGTGGTGGGGATTTCTGACTGAACGCGGTGATATTTCCTCCATGAGACAAGCCATCAATAAAGAACAGAAGAATGGCCAACTTAGCAGCTTTAAACTCAGAGCTATCTGTATGCTTTCCATTGTGCATGAGTGAGGAGAAGGCTTGATTCCAACCCCTGGGCCATAGGGTTTTCCCTGGGACCTGAGAAGGCAACACTAGCCGATGTGTAACTTGGCTGACACATTCCAGGGGACCAGTCAAGTTTAACAAAAAGTGTGAGCATTTACTAAGGTGATCCCAGGTAATTATGATCTCATTTAATATTTAATCTTCAATTACTTCTCCTAGGAGCCCCTGAGGTAGGATTATTACCCACTTTCCAAACGAGACTTGAATGGCTTAAAAAATGCCTTGCTGAATACAGTTACTAATGGGCAAGAGACTAAGCGATCTAATCCTATGACCTCCAGTCTGGCTTTCTCGCTTTTCTCTGCAAGGAGAAGTGTTGTCTTTGAACATCTCCTCTTCGACAATTTCTCCTTGTGTTCACGGAGTTCTGAAATGTGTAGAGACCTGTTTGTTCAAAACACTGTCCATGCATTATAAAGATCCTGATCATGTGGACAAGAAAGACAACCTAAAAATATTGAAGCACACAGCTTGTCAAGTGCTTTGATGGCAAATGCCAAAGGAATTGAGAGCAAGACCCCCTTCTATCTTTCTGTCTCTGTCTCTCTCTTCCTCTGTGTGTGTGTGTGGGTGGGTGGGGGAGATGTAGGCACGTGCGTGCATGCATGCATGCATGAGTGAGTGTGGGTGTTTACATGCGCAAGTGTGTTCAATGAGTATGTTAAAAATGAATTCAGCTAGTGCTCTGGATGGAGGTGAAACTTGACCAATTCTTGAGCTAACTTAGAGCTAAACCTTGTAGAAATGAGAAAAGTCACCAAACCAACGGAACTAGGGACCTTATATAGAGTAATGCACATCAAGAGAGCTAGGAGGTATTGTTGGAAGATGTATTGGGTGAAAAACTTAAACAGTGTTTCTTGGAGGAAGTAAAATTTGGCCTGGAATGTACCTCACAGGTGTGTAGAGCACAAAGAAGGCTGCTGGGTAAGAGCTTTGTCCTTTGTTGTAGACCACAGACATAGATGCAGTGTCAGCCAACTGTGGTGTGAGGCTATCTTCACTCTTGCTGATTGAGAGCCAGGTATGTGTTGGGTCACTTGATCCATTTACCAGTGTTTATGGACCATTTATTCCAGGAATTTTGGCAGCGGGAAGGGTTTCAAGAAACATCACTCAGAGTTATAGGCACTCCAAGTCAAATGGTGACTGACTGGCTGGACTTTGACATAACCCTTCTTTCGACATTCACTGAATAAAGAATTTAGGGCCTCTCTCCATGTATCAGAGACTGTGGCAGGCAATGGAGACAGCCTGGTACCCGAAAGAGGCAACACTGTTACCCTCAGGGTTCTTAGTGTCTAGTAGGGAAGATGAGGTGGTGTAGGAAGTGCCGGGAAGGGTATGTTGTGTGTCCCAAAAGCAGAGAAACAGAGTCCGGACTTGAACAAATCAGAGAAGAGAAGTTTGATCTAATTTTTGTCTTTAACTCAGGAAGGCTGGAGGAGGGTTCCAGGTGTGTGCGAAGTTGCATGTGAATCCGCTGTGACTTTCCCCCAGTGCCCTTAGCAGATATGAAGAAGGGTGAACAGCAGCTACCCCCCTGCCAAAGTCCTTAGAATCTCACAAGAGAGTTTTCCCCAACAGCAGTAGGTCAGTGAGTGTAGGAGAAAAATCGGATGCAAAGGAAAGAATGTGATGAGGGGGGAGGAAGACTAGGGATGGGGGATGGAGGGCAGAATCCTAAACTAAATGTCATAAGAACCTGGAGAGCAGAATCATTAAATGGAAAGAAATAACTAAAAGAATAATTTCAAAAAAAAATTCATGAGCTAGAGATGATCTACATGGCTCTTGATGTTCCAGAAAAAGCCAGGGGAGACAGACAGAGCCATGCTACGTTAAACAAAACCAAACACCCAAGCAAGCAAACTATAAAACCTGCCGTCTACCCAGAAAAAAAGCAGTATCTAGCCAACCTCGATTTTCGATTGGACGTTCTGAAGAGTTCTGAGGAAAGAGTTACGACCTGAGAATTATCCAGTCAAGCTAGGGCTTTTACCTGCCAACCTGGAAGGAGTCCCTGACCTGGTGGCAATGTACACAGAAGTCCAGGAGGAGATGACAGTGGAAGGTGACAGGAATGAGCAGTGAGGACCAACCTGCATTCCTGACTGTTTGCTTTTAAGAGCCCAAGAGGTGTGTGCTTTTAAAAAGTTTATTTTAACCTAAGAAACACAGAGTTTAACTATCAATAAATCCATGTAACTATGCCCCAATGGGGGAGATAAGAAAGACAGCACTTTTCCATATTGTTGCTGAGACGCTGAGGTTGACAGGGGTCTCATGAGGGTTCTGAAGAGGCAGGAGGAAGCCCATGAATCATATTTTTTGACTCCAATTGAGTATGCCAAGGGCTTTGTCTGTTTCTGCCATGTTGCAGACTTGGAAAACAGTTATCAGGATGGCAATGGGCAGTATGTGGCTGGTGATCTGGGAGCCAAGCAATCAGGGGAGGTGGATGAAACTGGGAAGGCAAGCTCAGTTTTTCATCTATCTATTTGGTCCAATAAAGTTCTTGAATGTCTCTTCTGTGCTAGATGCTATGCTGAGCATTGGGATGGTAAATGGCTCAAATGCAATGGATGCCTGCTATTAGGAGACTAAGGAGCTGTGTAAGGAAGGAGAAGCTACCTCCAAATATAGATTCAGAAGCACCCTGTGGTCAAGGCACTGCCTAGGAGAAGTGTATGGAACAGAAAGTCTGAGGCACTGGTTTTCAGACCCCAGCCCATCCAGTACCTGGAAGCTGGGGAACGCCAAAGTGCCTGTTCTTGTACCCGGACCCTGGTTCAGTATGTGTAGCTTGAGAATCGACATTATTCCACCAGGCTTAGAATAAGTAAGAGTTTCCCAGGCAGCAGGAAGCATTTTTTTCAGACAGAAAAAAAATCCCTGTATCTTGCAGATTTGGAAGGGAGGGAGGAGGGACTGTTTAGGACTCCCCTGAGTATAAGCAACATCTAGCCATGTGGATTTTCCCTGGGTACTAGAGAAATACTGCTGTGGGTTCAAACTGTTCAATTTGAAGTGTCCCCATAGGCCTTCGGCTGCGCAAAACGAAGCCGCATAAGAGAGCATGTTCCATCGTTGTTGAGCGAAGTGTGGCGTCAGGCACTCAGAGTGGCTTCTCTAGCTAGCATGTCACCGACTTTGAATGCCAGAGCAGGAGTAGAGATCCCATTGCCACACTCTGGTCTCATTGTGCATTCTAACTGTTCCTTCCAGGCTCTACGGCTTCGTAGGACCTGCTGAAGACTTATTTCCTAAGCAGTCCTGATTGTCTCAGTCCCTGTGCAACAACCCTGCAGGCAACCGTGGAAGGGTTGGCTCATGTTGCATGGGAGGCAGGGACCCAGGCACAGGGTGTTTGTTCATTGGGTGCTGCCCTCTCCGAGCCAGTTGCCAACAGCAGGAATGTGAACAGGTCAAAATGCTTTCACCTTGCCTGGGCTCCCCCAGCTCTGAGGGTGTGACTGTGCTCACACGCGTGTGTTGGCAGGGGCTTACCACAAGAGGACTGGCAGTGGTCTCCCAGACCCACCACAGAACTCAAAGAGTATGTAGGCTGGAAGGTATGTGCTGGGGTGAATGATGGACAGCGTCTTTGTGGGCTGGTGAGGCCAACAGAGAGCTTAGGTTTCTTTGCTCTGTGTTTTTGAAAGCTTTTTTTTTTTTTTTTTTAATTTTAGGATTTTGAAGGTGATAGGGTTCACGTGCACACAGGATCTGGATCTTTATCCCCAGGATAGGCATAAAATTTGACCGGGGCTTCCTGGGTGGGTGGGGCTAATTTTGGGGAAGGACTTTGAATAGCTGTCAGGTGTGATTATATTTTCATTCAGAAAGAACTTCTGGAAACCTTGTAAGAGCACCATCCCAGGATGGAAAGGAAGTGAATGTGAACACTATTCAGTGGCTGCTGGCCTTAGCCTGAGACTCAATTGCTGTTGAATTAGGAAAATAAGATGCATGTGCTCAAAACAACTAGAAGGCAGTACAAGATGGACATTTAGAGGCAATCTATACAGCCGAGTGGAATGTGAGTCAGACTAGGGAGTTAGTGCTGTTACCCAGAGTTTGTAAAATTGTTACTATGGAGATGCAAATACTGAACACTAACCTGGAATTATGGGAAGGCTTGGGGTCTGTTTTGCTTGTTAATTTTGCATTCATTTCTTCATGGCATATACTTTTAGAGAGGACCAGTCATATGCTTAGTGATTGCATGGATCAATGACAGCAATTGCAAGAACTGATTCTGTGAACATGCCAGTGCAGAGAACACTGTCGAGACAGGTTTGAACTGAGTAGTCAGTTCAACTTAGTAATTAAGATGGTCTGAGACTATTTTAATGTGAGAGACCTGAATGGTGGGTCTGGAGTAGATGTTTGTAAAGCTTGGGACTCTTTGAAATGGCCTTATTATTTTATCTATAATACATGTTAGGAGAAACTCCAGCTGTCCCCCAAACTCCAGCTGGTTCAGGTCCTCAAGAAAGCACAGTCAGATTTCAGCAGGGGGTTCAACTATCTGTTTAGTATTAGGTTTCCTAGTTCTGCAGTGGTATGAGGTGTGCACTGCCCTGAAACAAGCTTTGATAGAGTTCTTTCCCCTGCTGACTTCCAGTACCTGTAAGACCAAATCCAAACTCACCAGTGTGTCTGTTACTCAAGAAGTGATCCAGCTGCAACCTTTATTGGCTGTATTTCTCACCAGTCCCACTTGTTGCCATGCCCCTTAGCAGCATATCCGTTTGCTCTGTCCTTAGCACAATCCTACATGTTCCTGGCTCACATTTTGCCCTGTACTGTACTGTCTGCTATTGTCTGTTTTCTTTCCCTCTTTCTTTAATTCTTTTCATGGTGTAGCTAAGTGTGGTATGTGCATATATTTGCATGAGGGCAAGTGTGTGTGTGTGTGTGCACATGCGCGCGCGCACCTATGCATGCATGCATGTATGCCTGCCTTCATGCAACTGTGTGTACCTGTGTGTGGAATGAGATTGCTGTCATTGGTCTCCATAGCCAGTTCACTTCTGGGAACCTCGTCTCCACCTCCCGAGGCTGGAATTACAAGCAAGCCACATTGCACTTGAGTTGGTTCTGGAAATCTTAATTCAGATCCTCTTGTGTATGGGGCAGGCATGTTAACCATCATCCTAGTGCTCCGTCTCTAGAGGGTCTTCCTTCTTTCTTAATAGTTGCTCAAAATCCCAGCAAGAGCCTGTGCTCTGGTAGCTCTCCTGCACTGGTGCTGAAGCTCCCTTGCATACCAGTGCTGCAGCCCTCCTGCACTGGTGCATTAGCTCTCCTGAACACTGGTGCTGCAGCTCTCCTGCACACTGGTGCTATATCTCTCCTGCACTGGTGCATTAGCTCCCCTGCACACTGGTGCTGCAGCTCTCCTGCACTGGTGCTGCAGCTCTCCTGCACACTGGTTCTATATCTCTTCTGCACTGGTGAATTAGCTCCCCTGCACACTGGTGCTATAGCTCTCCTGCACTGGTGCTGCAGCTCTCTTGCACTGGTGCTATAGCTCTCCTGCACATTGGTGCTATAGCTCTCCTGCACTGGTGCTATAGTTCTCCTGCACTGGTGCTGCAGCTCCCCTGCACTGGTGCTGCAGCTCTCCTGCATTGGTGCTGCAGCTCTCCTGCACACTGGTGCTGCAGTTCTCCTGCACTGGTGCTGCAGCTCTCCTGCATTGGTGCTGCAGCTCTCCTGCACACTGGTGCTACAGCTCTCCTGCACACTGGTGCTTCAGCTCTCCTGCACTTGGTGCTGTAGATTTCTTTAGAGTTACTTTTCAGATCTCTGATCAAGAGTGTGATCTTCAGGGAATGGATAGTTTCGTTGTGTCTTTAGACACATGGATCTTTAGAGGAATTGTTGAATTGGATTTTCATTTTTTTTTGATCTCTTAGTACTGCCTCTAAATAATTATTGACTCATGCAGTTAAGTATACGAAAATCTGAAGCCAATCATTTTTAAATGGGAGACGCTTTCTTCATAATAATTTTCTACCTATGTCATACCCTATCCATTCATCCGTAGTTTGTGTTTCATCTAGCTTCATCTCCTCACAATGTCTGCCTGCTCTAGCTGGAGGTCCAGATGAATTGCTAAGAGCCATCAGAGGAAGTCTTTGCCTTATCTTACATCCAGTATGGGCACATTTGCCTGAGGGTTGTAGTTACTGGGAGAATTAAAACATCGTATTGGTGATTCCTGCCTAAGGGAATAAGCCTTGGGCATTGCTGTCCTTAGGGGGTGGGAAATGACTTCCAGTGTGTTTGGAACTGGAGTGTAGACTGAGAGAAACCTACTGGACTCTCCCTGCCCTTAGCGGGGCCATGTCCTCAGGCATCTTGGTGCCTTAGGGTTCTACACTGCTTTCTGCCGCTGATGAGAGAGGAATCAATGGATGGTGGTTACTTGAGAAAACTTCTGCCTCTTTTTTTTGAAATAGGGTTTCTCTATATACTTCTGGCTGTCCTGGAACTCACTATGTAG
Organism: Peromyscus californicus insignis; assembly: GCF_007827085.1. Classification (NCBI taxonomy): domain Eukaryota; kingdom Metazoa; phylum Chordata; class Mammalia; order Rodentia; family Cricetidae; genus Peromyscus; species Peromyscus californicus. The sequence continues at coordinate 67,659,508 of NW_026294469.1, read as the reverse complement.
GAAAGCTAGCTTTGAACTGGTGATCTTCCTGCCTCAGTTTCCCAAATGCTGGGATCACTGGCGTATACCACCACAGTTGTCTTAAAAGTGACAATTTATAAAATAAAAGGTTTCAGGCATAGAGTCATATTAGTATACTGGAGACAAAGACTTCAGTAAGAAAGAAAAGAAAAGAAAGGCAAGTGTCATGTGTTCCAACTACGTCCTCTGTTCTCCAGCCAAGGAAGGTACTCAGTCTTGTTGGCAGCCTGAGTGGCAGCTGTTTAGGGTTTTCTTGGGAGCCTCAGCAAAGGTACACCTGATTTTACTACAGCGGTCTTAACCCTTTCAGAAGAACACTGTACTACTACTTTTTCCTGAGAGGGAAACTTCTTATAAATGTGGCTGTCTGCAGGACTGAGCCCTTTCCAGGCTCTGAGTGTGTTTCTGGGCTTCTCTGCGAACTTCCATGGCCTGCCTAGAGGTTTCTTATCTAAGCTACTTCCTCATCTGGCTTTCTGGCTGGGTACTGGCTGAGAACATGATGGTTCCAGAGCCAGAAGCCACATACTCAGTTGTCAGGTTCCAGTTCTTGGCTGTTCTCAGTGTGTCCTTACAAGCCTCACTGGGCACACGTGGTAGGCACATTTGATGACCAGTTCTTTAAACCGATGGGCTCAGAGGTAGAAACAGAAACTCTGTAGAAATGTTTCCTGCTGGCCATGGGGAGAGTATCAGTGGTGTAAGAAGGAAGGCTCGGAAATAATGAGACTCCTGCTAGAAGATATGGCAGTCTGTATAGCTCTGAGACGTTAGGTTTTTCTCTTGCAGATGGATAGCTGCACTTGCCTTTGGCTTTTGCAGTTATGAGTCTGAACTAGGGAATAAATAAACTAGGCATGGAGGAGAGTAAGAGGGAAGGATAGTTGGCTCATCATGGAAGTATCTGGAGAAAGTCTGATTTTTCTCTTCTCATCTTGGAGAGGAGAGGGCAGAGAAGATGCTGGAAGGATTCCTGACACTTTCGATGACTTGTGAAATGCTGCTTCTCTCTCTTTCTTTTGCTGTTCTGTTATGTGGACAAAATGGCCCTTCATCTAAGGAACAAGAAAGGAAGTTAAAACTTGTATAAATGGCTATTTTATATAAGTAACAGAAACGATTAGCTACCTAATGTTTCTGTAGATACAATCATTTAAAAGTCTGTTTTGCATTAATCCCAGTGTTGTTAGTGATTTCCTATTGAAATCTTTTGGTTTTATTATCAGCTCTCATTTCACCTAAGTTTAAGAGACAGATTGCCAGGTATAGTAGCCCACATGGAAAACGCCAGTGTTCGGTAGGCTGAGTCAAGAATATAGCCACCAATTGGATTTTGGCCTGAGTGACACAGTGAATTCTAGCCCAGCCTGTACTACAGAATGAGACCCCGTCTCACAGAATGAAAGACAAAACCCCAAAGCAAATGAAACGAACAAGTAGAAACAAAAACCAGAAACCTTTGCATAATGGAGATTATGTGTGATTTGAGTATTGACAAGTGACAAGGAAGAGCCAGGTGGGTAGACTAAAGGATGACCTTCCTCTAGAAAGGGCTTGGGGGAGGCTCTCAGGAGCAGCTGAGTGTGCTGTTCATTTTGCAAACCGTTCCTCAGATGGACAAGGGAAGTGACAGCAGAAGGCACCTGAATATAGTTCCCACAGACCTGTGTTAGCCCTCTGAGTCTCCTCTCATTGTGGCTGGTTTTACTGGTGACAGAGTCCGTTGTGGCTTCAGTGTGAGAAACCTCCATTTGTTATTAGCTGAGGACTCACCTCTCTTATCTTTATTATTGGGCCTGCAGTCATAAAAATTACTAATAACCCATCATGGCGGCATGTGTGATAATGCTTCCCCTGTGCTCCAGAATAATTCTGCTTGGATATGTGAACTTTTGGGCTGATCTTCTGATACTGTTGGCTTGTGGGAAGGACTTTAGAAACTGAGATTGGATCTTTTGGGGTCCAGCTCTTTCCTACCATAGCCACTTACTTCTCTGCTTCTCATTTGCAGATCTGATCTCTCCTGAGCATCTCACCACATCTCCATTCTTGGGACGTTGAATCCAGCAGTTGGACTACTTTGTTCTTGGAATTTTGGGTGTCTTCTCTTTCGACCTTTTCCACTTCCCTTCATCCCTTCCCCCTCCCAAGAACTCCTGAAGACTGTGGGATTACCATGGAGTCCAGGGAAATTTTAAGCAGCTCCAGGCAAAGAGGGAGCGAGTCAGAATTCCTTCCAGGCTCCTCATCCAAGTCCCCAGCCGCCCCTGGCTGTTCAGGAGAGCCCTTGAAAGGCATCTCCGTGGGTGGAGAACGCATGGAACCAGAAGAGGAGGATGAATTGGGCTCAGGACGAGATGTGGATTGCAACTCTAATGCAGACAGTGAGAAATGGGTGGCTGGAGATGGCTTGGAAGAACAGGAGTTCTCCATCAAAGAGGCCAACTTCACTGAGGGGAGTTTGAAGCTGAAGATTCAGACCACAAAGCGGGCTAAGAAACCCCCCAAAAACCTGGAGAACTATATATGCCCCCCTGAGATCAAGATCACCATAAAGCAGTCTGGGGACCAGAAGGTGTCCCGTGCTGGGAAAAATAGCAAAGCTACAAAAGAAGAAGAAAGAAACCACTCCAAAAAGAAGGTAGGAAACTGTGCCCTGCAGGTTTGGCTTTGTTTCTGTTTCTGCCGTTCTCTCACTAGCTTTTAAAGGTCAATTTACTTTTGAATCACCAGCCTCTTTGATGGAATATTTAGGGCCTATGTGGCCAAGTCTCTGGTATAATGTATGTAATGCTGAGTTGGTCATTTTGTATTTTATACTCACCTAGGAAACAAGCTACTGGGAAACGATTTGGGAGCACATCCTGCTACTGGGGTGACAGCCTACAGGCCAGGTCAGCCAAGGCCTGCAAACGTTGGAGATGTGTTTTTCGGTTTGTTTTCATCTTGACGTTTGCGTCTGTTCCCTCAGCTGGTCAGTCAGGGCAGTCAGGGGAGTCACAATCAACTCCTGGGTTCATTTGTTAGTGTTTTAGGTCTTTCTGAGGTGAATGCTCTGAGGAAGCCCTGTGTTCATCGTGACAGAGGCTTCTGTAGGACCCACAGATAGTCATCCTGAAAGCAAGTCATCAGAGCAATATTAGAGGGGGAACTACAGAAGGTGAGGGTCTGGGGTACAACTGACTGAATCACAGCCCGAGACATGGTGATGGTGGAGCTTTAAGGCTGTGTGGGAAGTGAATCTGGCCTACTAGCCTGCTAGATGTCACACACAGGCATGCAGATAAAGGTGTTTGGTAGTATCAGTTCGTTGGGAATGAATGGGTCCATATTTTTATTGAACTATTTTGTGTGTGTGTGTGTGTGTGTGTGTGTGTGTGTGTGTGTGTGTGTGTGTGTGTGTGTGTGTGAATTATAGTGACCTCCCTTCTGGGGATGGGTATGATACTCAGTCTGTGATAGCAGAAGACTGACCCAGTCCAGAAAGCTTTGGCCTTCAGGAATTTTCATGGCTTGGGGATGGCTCTGAAAGGAACTTTTATTGACCAAGTTTTTGAGTTCAGGTGATAGGTACTAATCAGGTTCTGTCTGCCTTTCGCTTATGTGCGGTTATTTATGTGTGCTAGTTGTGGTGTAACAACTTAAAGTGGTCTAACCGTGCCCTGGAATGTTCCTGTCACGAGTGGTCCTCTGAGCTTCTTTGTATTCATTCAATGAAATGAGCAGAAACCATGGTCCTTCTTCAGAGCAGAGCTGTGTCTGTCCTCATGGAGAGTGCTTACAGTGATCGTTTGCATTGAAAACTAGAGATATGAGCCTGCAGAAGCCTTGTTCAAGCGTGACAACTCCTCACAGTTGGCTCAACAAGCTTGTCCTGTGTTTAAAACTGAAGCTTCTTCATCCAGGAGCTGCCTGGATTCCAGGAAACCAGGACAGTTGACTCACTGCTGGGTTAGTATTTGGGGACAGAGAGGAGTGATGTTGGCTTCATTCGCCAGAGCATGTGGGTCACACACTCCCCTCCTCCCATTACAACTTTGCAGTGGTTAATGAGTTCTCTGTTTTGAAAACAAAGGTTATCTTCATACCTGACAGGAACTTTTGAGTCACTTATAAAGTGACATTGTTGCTTTCGAGTTGGGTGTCTTCAGCTTTGAAAATGAGTACTGTTCTCTCTGACCATTGAGGTGGCCCAGTTCTTTGTGTGCTCTTGATGCCTGTGTGGAGGTGGGGTGGGGTGGGGTGAGGTGGGGTGGGGTTGGGGAATGGGGTATCCTGGATGGTGATTACTTTCTCTCCATTCCCTCCATACTGGGATTTGAGTAGCAGCTCACAGTTTCGGTGTTCAACCCCAAATTTAGTCCAAACTGAAGTGTGAATGAGGTCAGCCATTCTCATCCAGGAAGAGAGGTGTTTTTGTTAGAAAGAAAGATGAAATCCCTTATTTGAACATGTGGTTTGCCTCGTGTGGTAAGCATTTTTATGCCCTACAGTTGGAAGGAGTGGAAAAGAAGGGGGGCAGATTCCAATGCACAGTCGTGTTTTATATCACCATGCTGGAATAGCTTATAAAATGTTTTAGCTCTTAGAAGCTGGTTTAATACTGTATATCTGCATCTTTTCTACATTTACTCACACTGAAAGTTGTTACTTTCCAGGAATGAACGAATAAAGTTATTAGCGTGGGGCTGTAATTCCTTGCTGGATGACAAGAACATTCTCTTATCTCTGTTGGATTAGAATACTAACTTTATTACCCTTCAAATTCCTGTCATTTTGCAGAGATGGGCCAAAAGCTGAAGTTGAGGCTGTGTGTGTGTGGAAATCCTGCTTGTCGTTTGTATGGACAAATTCAGTGATGTGCACTTGCAGAATTTACCTTAAATAAATCAGAACGATGTGATGAGTGACAGGGACAGAGAAAGGATGGAGACAGTGGCTTCTGAGTCACAGATTGGTACCTATTTCTGAGATCTAGTCTTGACTCTCTTAGTGAAGTGAGCCCTCTTTTGAAGATGTGTGCATAGAGCCGCCACTAGCAACCAAGTCCTACTCTAGAAATTGCCAAAGGCCGCGTGGACCTGGTCCTTGAATGGGTGGAGCCTTCTTCTTGGGGGCATTTGGATGGATGTTCTGACATTGGGCAAGGGTTGGCAACCACAGCCTGTGGGCCAAATCCAGCCTCCTTCCTGTTTTTCTACAGCCCACGCACAAAAATTGGTTTTTACATTTCTAAAAAGATTTTTAGAAAAAAATCAAAGAAATGGAAATATTTTGAAGTATGTTAAGCTTCTTTGAAATTCAAATTTCAGTGTCCATAAATAAAGTTCTAATGGAGTGAGGCCAAGTCCACTTGATTACATTTTGTCTGTGACTGCTTTAATATTGCAATGGCTAAGTCGGGCAGCTGTCACCTTGACACTGTGGCCTGTAGCGCTTAAACTGTTTACTAACCAGGTCTTATACAGAATGTTTCAGGAGAAAGCCCAGTCAGTAAAGAGCTTGTCATGCATCCACAACGATCTGCCTTTGGATCCTGGAACCTACGTTAAAAATAATAATAATAATAAGACAGTGTGTCTGGTATATCAGCAGTCCTGCCACCAAGGAGGTGGAGACAGGAAGGTGGCTGGGGCTTCCTGGACAGCTAGTCTTGCTCAACTCCAGGTCTAGAGAAAGACCCTCCTGCCTCTCAAAACTAAAAGCATTTGATGTCAGTCTCTGACTTCCTGTACCTGCACACAGTTGCCCCTCCTCCTGAAATGTATATGAAGTTGACTTAGGAGAAGACAAGTTTCAGTCTATCTAGGGTATTGTTTCATTTTGGTTGTTTTGAGTGACTCGGGATTCAAGACTGGAGGGTGGCAGAAGTTGATTGTTACAGTATGTTCCTTTATTTTTAAGCAAAGGGATTAATAGTTTGTTCAGGTGGTTGGTGACAGCCTTAGGCAAAGAGACCTTAGATTGGGCTCCACTTGGTTTTCTGTGTTTGAAAAGGAAAGCTCCCTGGGAAAATCATAACGTGACTTGCCCATCACAAGCACATTTTTACTGTGTTCATAGTAGTTACACATGGTCTTCAGCTTTGGGATGATGAGATGGATGGCCAGTGTTCTGTAGCACTTTCATTCCAAATTTCAAATGTAAGAACTAACTCTCCAAACTAGAGAGCATTTGTCGGGGAACATAGTCACTTCGATGGAAGAACTCACGGAAAGAGCATCCCACAGTCTCCAGGCTGATGGACTTTCCTGACAAGTGTAGGGAATTAGCATAGGGGTGGATGGCTTTCCTGAGAGGGCCGGTGACAGTCGGTTCATGGAAAGTGTGAAGGCAGTGTTTTGTGGGTGTAGAGCCTCAGAACATCCTGCCAGGGCTTTGCAGAGAGATGGCAGACAAGTGCCTTGTTTTCCTGCCAGAGCACCAACACTGTCGCGTCTTAAAGTTACTTGGGTCAGGAACATAGTAACTTGTGCTTGGTCCGGCTTTCTTGCAGGTCAGTCAATAAAAACAGCGGAGAACAGGAAGACAAATCTCTAGAGACGAGTTCAAGTTCAAAACACATCTAAGGCTAGAAGCTTTGACAGGGACAGATCTGAGGACACTCTCAGCTCAGCGCTTAGCGTCTATGAGTGAAGACGGGGTGAGAGACACTGGTCTAAATTCAACCACAGGAAAAGGGGTGGGGCACCCCAGACACACTTACTCCACTGCCAAGTGGCTCTGTTTATTTGGATGCGTATTGTACACTTTGCTGAAGCCCAGTCTGTAGCGTGAATCTTAGAGTCTTATTAATAAAATCAAACCCGGGGCCAGTTATTGGGGTGAAATGCTGGATGGTCAGAGAGACAGAACAAGCCACAGCTATCTCACCTCCCCGGATCCTCAGCTGGTCCTGTTTCCTCAGACTGGAAGCTTCTGTGTCCTCATCCCAGTGGCTCTCAGCGGAACTGCTGCTCGAACCTGAAGTTTAACCAGCTAAAAGCTTAACCAGCCAAATGCTTAACCAGTCAAATGCCTAACCAGCCACATGCCTAACCAGCCAAATGCCTTTAGTTTCTGGTCCTCACGCTTTATATATCTTTCTGCTTTCTACCACCACTCCCTGGGATTAAAGGCTTGCTTTTTGGGATTAAAGGTGTGAGTCACCATGCTTAGCTGTATCCTTGAACACATGGATTTCTGCCTCTGGAATGCTAGGATTAAAGGCGTGTGCTACCACTGCCTAACTTCTATGTTTAATATTGTGGCTGCTCTGTCTCTGACCCCAGATAAGTTTATTAGCATGCACAATATTTGGGGGAATACAATACCACCACACCAGTTTCCTCATCTGGCAAATCTAGATGAAAATTTCTACATGATGTAACTTGAAAGACTAGGGGGAAATGGCTCATTTATTTCCGCACATGTCATTGTAAGAGTTCTGATATTGAGTTGCATCACCTGCTAGTCCTCTATTGGCTGACTGGCTTGGAGTCACCTTCTTTGCCAGCCCCTCTGACAGATCTTGCCTGTAAATATTCATTGAGAGAGGAAGATATCATGGTTTGGATTGCTTTGAAGGAGCAGGAGCTAGAGCGGGTAAGCTGCCTTTGAAGCTGGTTCTGTTATGCTCTAAAGCTGATGTATTGCAGTCCCTAGACAGCCAGGACTATGGGATCATTCCTCTCAGTAGCTAGAATGGCAAGATCACATTTGGATGCATTTTCTTTATTTTCAAATATGGAAGAGTGTATAAGGTAGCTTTCCCATGAATTTAAGTGTTATTTTCCCATATGGCTGTTATCACATTTATTTGTCTTTGATGAAAATATAACTTGTATTTCATGTCTTTTGACATAATTTAATTTTTCCCCCTTGCTGGTTAAATCGAGGGAAATTATTTCCTCTGGTGCCAAGGACTCGCACTTCATATTATCAGGTATTCCCTGTGATGAAGTCTATGCTCAGGACTCAGCCTTGGCCCCCTCACCTTGCCCACCATCTTGTGTCTGGGCAGATTTTGTGTTGGATTTTAAGTGCAAACCTCTCCTGGGAAGCCTTTGCTTACTCATCCTCACATAGGGCCTCCTTTGTGTCAAACATGGAAAGTATAGGCAGAAAAGAGGATGTTTGGTGCTTTGGACGGAAAGCAAGAGGCACATCAGCTTGAGAGGAATGAATGGGTTTTCTTTGACTCTGTAAATAACAGCAGGCAGTGGGATTTGGGTGGGGGAAAGGGGATGTGTGGGGCCTGGGATGTGGTGCAGAGAGGGAGAAGGCGCTGGTAGGTGAGGTGAGTATAAGCAAAGAGGATCTTCTCTAGTGTTACATCCCTTTTCTGGAGTAGGTGGAGCAGCACATTTCTTTCTTGGCTCTCTGTGGTAATGGGTATACTGACTAGGTGAGGAATGGATGCCTGAGGGGCTGCTGGGCAGGAGCTACTAGGCAGGGCTTGACTGAGATTAACCTCAGTTGAATCTTCTAAGAGCTGATTCTGTCTGCCCATTATTCCCCCTTCAGTCCAGTCACTGTGAGCATCAGAGTCCTTCTTCCTCCGTGACTCAGTGACTCACATGTTATTCTGAACAGTGTCTTCTCTTGTCTCTTCCAGTTTTACCATTTGTTAAGCATGGGAATGTGGTGTTTCCAACTCCTGGGTATCTGTGGTTCTTCTGTCATAACAGCTGCACCTGGCCAGCAGCAGGGCAGGTCTTGCCAGCATTTCTCTGTAAAAGGCCAAATTTATCTTCTTGATTAATTATTTCTGCCTAGATTTGTTTATTTGACCTTGTAAAGTAACACATTCTTATTTATTCATCACTCTGGAAATGTTTACCGAGGGAAGATCGTTTGGTTATTTCATAACTAAACTAGCACCTGTGGGGTGTATGACCCTCCTCCAGAAGTATTGTTTCCCTGGGCGACAGAGATTATTTCATTGGTAAGGGAAAGGAATAAGGGAGCACATTGCAGGTGGAGCTGGGACCTCAGCACTAGCTCTGCTGCCATAATTAAAACCCCAGGCAGAAGGTTTTTGCCTCCCTCAGTCTCCATGTCTGAATTCTCACTGAAAGCATCCAGAGCTATTCTGCTCATCAAGCCAGGCATCCTCTTTAAGAATGCCAGCTATCATACATGTAGATGTTGGACATTAATCTAGGCAACTGGTTTTATCATCAAGTTGTTTTCTCCATCCCGGATGCCCCCCTCCCTGCCCCTAGTATAGTAAGTAAAAGCCCTAAAGTCATGGAGCACATGCCAGAGCTGAGCTTTGAAAGCGGTGAGATTTACCCATCTTGTGCTCAAAGAGGACATTCTGCTCTTTTAGTTAGTTCCCACCATGACCCTGGTTTCTTTTTTGGCGATTGTTGTTTTGTTTTGTTTTCTGGGTTTGAGACACTCTAAGGGTTTAAATCGTCAGCTGGCCTGCTTCCTCTTGGGTTTAATACTATCTTGGTAGTTAATTTCTTCTCTTCCTCCTCCTCCTCCTCCTCCTCCTCCTCCTCCTCCTCCTCCTCCTCCAGGACCTCCTCCTCCTCAGACTTCCCCAAGGACTTTTTTATATTTACTTATTTATTTGGTGATTTCTGGGTCACTCAGGGTCAATATGCTACAAGGACCAGAAAGAAACCTGAGTGCTGTTCGGAGGACATGCTATTCCTAGGTGTGAGCCCCTTTCTCTCAGTGACCAGATGCATGCTCCAAGTGAGGACCCCACAGTGAAGGAACCTGTGATAGATCATGTTAGCTTAGCCCTTCCTGACAACTGCGTGGAGGTCAGGGGCCACACAAGACTTCCTTGTTATTGTGAGGAGGGGGGTTGCTTCTTTGGCCAGCCTTCCTTGCTTAGATTGCTGTCTTTCATTTTTCTCTGAGGATGCATCACAAGTCTCTCCCTGTGGCACAGGTACAGTGACCTGCGTGGCACTGGACTCTAGGGGGCTTGTACTGTGCTGTATATATTAGTTGGAGGAGGCCCGGGTGTCCTCAGCTGATGTCTGCGTCAACAGCTGCTGAGGCAGAGCAGTGAGGTTTGGGTGGTGGCAGTGGGGAAGTGGGAAGATGGCTATGGGATCTGTTTAGAGATGTGTTAAAGGTCTTCCATCTCCGTGTTCATTGAGGTCACAAACCAAGATGACTGCTGTGTGAATGAAATTTCTGAAGTGTCAAAGGGACCATGACCACATGCAGTTCAGCTGACAGCAGGCAGACTACCATGCTTTGCAAAGTGGGCCCCTTCTGCATCACTGCAGTTCACACCCACAAAAGGCCCTGCTGTCCCTGCTTTCCCCAAACACCTTTTTTTTTTCTTTTTTTTTTTTTTTGGTTTTTTTCGAGACAGGGTTTCTCTGTGTAGCTTTGCGCCTTTCCTGGAACTCACTTTGTAGCCCAGGCTGGCCTCGAACTCACAGAGATCCGCCTGGCTCTGCCTCCCGAGTGCTGGGATTAAAGGCGTGTGCCACCACCGCCCGGCTCCCCAAACACCTTTAATTTCATTTTCTATTTCTTCTTTTGTTTTACCGAAACAAGGTCTTGCTATGCAGTCCAGGCCTTAAATCATCCTCTTCCTGTCTCAGTACTCCTGTGCTGGGATTATAGGCATGCCCCTCAAGGACTGGCTTGCATTTCTTTAAAAAAAATTTTTTTTTCAATGAAAGGCATTAGGAACAATTGTTTTTTGTCTTCCTATCCAAGATTTAAATCTTAGCCTTCCTGCCACTTGAATGAAAAAAACAACCTATTTTCAAAGTGCTACATGCAGAACATCCCAGGACATGCCCAGCAACCTTGCTTGTTCACAGGCAGGTTATTTGGTCAGGGGGTGAATGGGTACTGCTGGAGGCAGCAGTGGCCAGATCACAGGGATGTGCCAGGGGCATTCTCACAGACAGGGCCAGAGACCCAGCTGCCAGCTTCTGGCAGCGTTAAATACAGACAGGCACTCACCATGAAGCATCAAGCCATGTTCTTCTGGGGGTTTGTTATCCAAGATAAACTATAAACTCATCATTTGTGCAGTACCATCTGTGTGGGGGATGGGCTTCCCTTTGACCCTCAGAGTGACTTATTTTGGAGAGTGACAATGAACCTGTAGGGACTCACCACAAAGAGGAAGTATCAGTGGCCAGAGAGACAGAGGAGAAGACCCAGTTAACAGGGCTAAAGGTCCCCAGGTGATGAGTGTAGACACACACACAGTCAGAGCCTCAACATACAGACACCCACATGGACTCGCAGTCATTTAACATTGTAACAAGTGTACTGAAGTATTGGGAAGAGGAGCAGCAAGTCCTCAGTGCCAAAAGTGTGCAAGCTGAGACACAGTCCCATGGAAATGGGTCAGAATACGGTCTGCCAGGGACACACACATTGCAAGAGGCCTGTCAATTGGGTATTTTTCCAGCTCCCATAGTATTCCAGCAGATCGCATGAGGTTAAGGGCCCCCTGAACATTTCTCTCTGAAGTTGCAGTCTCTTGTTGTATCCTAACACACCCTCACCCCACCTCCTGCTGACGAACCCTAGCTGTACCTCCCTGCCCAGAGTCAACTTCCCTCCCCATTGGCCTGTGACCTCACCAGGGAAACAATGGAGGCCATTCTTTGCTCCAAAAAGTCCAAGCAGTTCCTACCTTGCGAGGCCATTTGATAACCATCATTAGTATCATTTTCAGATTGCTTCACTGTGTTTTCTAGACCTTGTTTATTAGGTATTTTTCCCAGATGGTCTTTGCCTCCTACACTGGCTAATTTCACAGTGAGGGATAGGAGGTGTGGCCTCTGACCCTTATGATGGGCCCTTGTACCTTGACAATAAAAGTATTCACTTATGAAGAGAAATGTGCATAGGATTGCAAACAACCTTTCATGCCAGGCCAGTCGGTCCACCTGTTGAGTGTGGTGAATGAGAAGCCAGATCTGAAATTACAGGCTGTTCACCATATCCTCGACCCCTGGGGGGTCAGACTTAGAGCAGGTATTTTCCTAGTGGGTCAGAGTGTACCTAAAGTGATCTATCAGAGTGAACAATGGAACTCTTCACGGCTTCTCCATCTCTGTCCTTAGGGAGACGAGGAGGTAGAAGGCAATTTATTTGGGTGTCTGACTCTTCCTTCCACCTTCTCTGAGATGTTCCAGTGGTGGGCTACTGTCACACTGAGCTTCGGATGTCACTTGTTTATACATATATATAAAGTCAAGGCTCAGAGTCCCATCAGGGATCCGAGAACAGGCAACCAAACCCATTGAAGAAGCAGGCTAGAATCAATACTTGGTCAGTAGGCACGGGGGAGACAAAAGAAGCTTTCGGTCAGAAGACAGGATAGGCCCACAATCTAGTCACATTTCAGAGCAGTCGGTGTCACCAAAAGTGTGGAGACTCTGAGCTTTTCTTCTGAAGCATCTTTGAGAGGAACACCCCCCCCCCCCATCTAAATGATAGTGCGGTGTTCAGCTGCTGCTCTGGGGCCCTAAGGCACCTCCAGGCATCTTTTGTTTTAGAAGGCTCTTTCGTGCCTTGCACTAACCTTATCTTCTGTAAAGCCTAAACGTTCCCACTTCCTCAAAGTGTTCTTCAGATCTCTCATGCCAAATTACCCTGATTCCTGTGCTAGAAACACAAGTGTGTCACTGTCCTTAAAACAGGTAAGTGTGGAGAACTTACTGAGGAGACTACTTCACCAAGGGGTTGTTTGGCCTGCAGAGCTCCAGTGGCTTGCAACCTTGACTGCCATAAGACTCAGTGCCTCTAAGTCAGCATCTTGTTGGTGAACACTGAAATCGAGGAACCTTACCAAAGCAATACTGCCTCGTGTTCCTTCTGATGACCATAGCCATCATACTCTTTTTTTGGGGTGGATTCCATGGGCCAAATTTCAGGTGCTTTTGTTGTTTTTTTACTGTCATGTTTTTCTGCACAGTTGATGGAAGAGGTGCAGATCAAGTTAGTGGAACTGTTTGGGACATATTAGGAGGTGTGGCCTTCTGGGGCAGGTGTGGCCTTGTTGGAGGAGGTGTGTCACTAGGAGTGGGCTTTGAGGTTCCCAAAGCCCAAGCTAGGTACAAATCTTTCTCTCCTGGCTGACCCAGCCTGCCGGCTTCCTGCCATGATGACCATGGACTAACCCTCTAAACCTGTAAGGAGGCCCCTAATTAAATGCTTTCTTTTGTAAGAGTTGCTTTGGTCATGGTGTCTCTTTATAGCAATAGAACAGTTACTAAAACAGAAGGTAGGTCTAGAGATTAATATAATCACTATTAAGATTGTAATAGACATAAATCATTTTGACCATAAAAACCCTGAGATCTGTCCCCAAAGCTGCTTACTGTTGGGATGGTGCTATTTGGCATGGTTGCAGTCTGATATTGTAGATCTTGTAAATCAAAGGAGACATTAGCAGAATTATCAGAAATGTACAAACGTATTTTGTTTGCAGGTAGGAAGGGTATGAGAGTCCTTTAATCTGGTTACAGCTGGGGAGGCTGTGAGTACTCTACCTGGCATCTCAATAGTTCATACTGAGGCTTTAAGGGAGGCCTTGAAAACCTGTATGTTTGTCTTTAAAAGCATAGTTTACAAAATTATTATTGTTATAAATTATTTTAATCTTTAGTTGTATTTTTCTGTAATGTGTTTAAGACCATGTAGGTGGCCAAAAACTAACCTTTTTCTCTCTAGTAAATTTAGTTGACTGTATGGTCTTTCTATATTCTTTTTACTCTTTTTATGTATGTATATTGTCTAACTTCTGGGTCTCCGTGACCTCCCTAATCAGGAGGACGTGGCCACTCACAGCTGCAGGACTCGTTGGGCGATGCCTCAAAGTCCCCTGATCTAGTTGCCTTTGAGAGGCAAGAGCCAAAATATTGAGTGTATTTTTGATGTCTGTTCTGGGGTGGGGGGAGAGGGCAGTGTAGGCAGAGTTTTTCTGTCCCTACTACCTGTTCCCGAATAACCTACACTGAGATTTAATATTACTTACAAATGCTTGGCCAATAGCTCAGGCTTGTCACTAGCTAACTCTTACATTTAAACTAACCCATATTTCTTATCTATGCTTTGCCATGTGGCTTGGTACCTTTTCTCAGTATGGAATGCCTATCTTGCTCTATCTGCATTTGCTGGTGACTCACCTAACTCCGGCCTTCTTCATCCCAGCATCCTTATTGATTGTCCTGCCTAACTTTATCCTGCCTTACTATAGGTCAATCAGCTTCTTTGCTAACCAGTGAGAGTAATACATGCTCACAGTGTATGGAAGGATTATTTCACAGCAGCGTGAGGGAGGGTGTCCTTTATATATAGTAAGCTTACCTAGATTTTTAATGTTACTGTTTGTTGGTATTTTACTTCCTGTAATCCCCACCTTGAAAAGGAAATTTAACAGAGATATTTGACAAACATATATATCTCTCATTTTATATGTAAAATAATCTTAGTGAAATCTTATATTTAATAATTGCATATGAATGCTAGTCTTGAAAAATAGATTCATGGCAATTGGTTCTAGAAGGATTTACAATGTATATCACCCAGACACATCTCAACCAACTCAAAACATTTTTATTTTTTAGTCATTTATTACACACATGAGATAAAATAGTTTTTGTTAGCCATTTATTACACATATGAGATAAAATAGTTTTTTAAAATCTGTTTTAGAAAAAAGTCATTATCTCTGTATCCAATATTAAATTTTATAACCTAATGAAACTTTATCTTAGGATCCTCAATGAATGTTGTTTTATATAAACAAGTATCATTTTAAGGTTTTTATGAAGCATTTAACACACCCACGCATATATCTTTGTAAGCTTTAAGAAGATTACCTTGGTTTACAAGTATGTACTTACAAGGCCTTTTAAATACTTGCATTCATGCATAAGCACATGCACGTTTTAAAGTTATATCAAGCAATAAACAAATTAAAGTAAAAATAGCTTTTGAAACATAAATCATGAATGAAAAATCTAAGCAGTCGCAGGTTTTGCTACACAGTTATTTTGGGGAAGTTTGGGGACAAAATGAATTTTGTTTCATGTTGCCACAAAATGACTTAGAAACATAAATACACAGGACGCAGTTCTGTCAGTAAGGGACAAATTTCCAACTCTAGCCTTGCAGGGAACAAGGTCAGCTCTTGGGGGATCCACCTCTGCAGTTTGTCTGCCTGCCTTCTTGTGTCTTAAACACCTTCAATCCTTTAAGGTGGTCTTGTCCTGGTGAGCATTCCTCAGGTCTTGTTAACATTGAGAAGGAAGTGTTCTTCTGTAGCTAAGTCTGTGGAGTCTGAGGTCCTGTATTATTGAAAGTTCTTGGGCTGGTTATTTGGGTTAGTTAGTTTCAGGCAGTGGGTCAGTAAGTTACTTGGGAAGTAAAAGGGAAAAACAGAGCCATAGGCCTGACACGAGGAAAAAATATTAGCCATTTGCGAAGGGAACAGGAAGCAAGGGTCTCTTGCATAGTGGAGACAGAGAGTTGGGGTTTTGGAAGTGTACAAGAAAAAAAAGTCAATTTAGGAGACATGTTTAGATGTGCTAGTGGGTGCTAGTTGCCCAGTGATGTATTAGTGGCCACTGGAGATGGTTTCCTGCCACTCTTTTTCATTGCTGAATGCCTCTGGTGAAAAAGGAACATGGCCCCTGTGGTAGTGCTATAGACTTCGAAGCAAATAGATAACACAAACCATTACATCTAGTATGCCTTGGTTTTCTCCCTTTGTTTCCTTTGTACAACATCCAATTCTGGTAGAGCACCATCAGGGCCTGGACATAAAGCTTTGTAGACCATTTTCTTTGGTTCCTACAAAACAGGCCCACATGTAGAATGGTATTGGAGTTTAAGATTTTAATCTTCTGGCCCACTTCAGCCAGCTTGTATTGAGACAAGAGAGTGATACAGTAAAATTATTAGCCTGCTTCCTTAGGTTCACAGGCTAGGACTTATCCTATCTCTGAAGACTACATTGTGTGTGTGTGTGTGTGTGTGTGTGTGTGTGTGTGTGTGTGTGTGTGTAGTATGTGTGTGAGTGTAGGGGGGGACGTCCAAGCAAATGGAAGACAAATTTCCCGTGATGATCCATCCCAAGGAGAGAGAGAAGTAATAGAGCCTCTGGAGTGGAAAAGGGAATCCCCTCTGCATACCTAAGGCCCTCAAAGTGAGCAGGCTCTTTGAGCGCCCTCCTTCCCCTCTTCAGATTCTATTTCTAAGTGTCCTTGACAGTGGCCCTGAGCATTGTCACAAAAGAATTAAAAGCACTGGTTTGTACTCCAATGCTCTTGGGCTTACTCTTCCCTCAGCTGGGATTGAACAGCAGTCTCATATTGCCTCTCTCTTCAGGGATTACATCCTGTCATATTGGGTGCCATCCCCTGCTAGTAGCATCTCTCTCCTTTATCTCAGTGGAATACGGTTTCTATCACAAGAAGCTACAAAGATAAACAGCTGTATAAGAAGAGAAGCAAAACCAAAGAGAACAAAATGCTGTCAGTTTCGCATAAGAGATGATTGCTTGATTGAATGGCTTTGGCCCCTTTGTTTTAAAATTGCTATTCAGGGAAAAAGTGCAAGTGGGTGGGACTCCCCCCCCCCCACTGCTGCCGCCCCCGCATGATTTAATTCTCAAGGGAACATCTTAATGCTTGGGGAACTCCACACATCTTTATACCCTTGGAGATAGGAGTGTCTAAAGCAAATCAATAAGGGAGGGTTGAGAACAAGTATGAAAAAGTAGGAAAGGAAGTGGGTGGGTCACAGTGGTGGAAATGTGGAAATGGGTTCATCTTTGGAAGGTGTAGGGAGGGATTCCTTTTTTTCTTATTACATCTGCAAGGCTCATCAATAGGAATCTAGAGCATCACGACTCCCAAGTTGCCTGGGAATCAGTGGTAACATACTCCCATACTCCTCAATTCCAGAGTTACTTTGGTTGGGGAGAACTAGTCTTCAAAAAATTATGGAGAATTGGGGTAGCGTGCTTTCCCCACAGGTCTAGAGTTCCCTTAGTCAGCAAAGGCTAATCTTTCTGACCATTGAGAATCAGGACCCCCAAGTTGCCTTGATCAAGCTGGGTCAAGCTTACTCCCCAACCCCCACAGAAAAGGCATGGGTATCTCTCTCAGACAGGATGCTCGTTTCTTTCCTGAAGCAACTAGGAGGAAACCCAAAAAGAAAACGGCACCTATTCTAGCGCAGTATGTTGAAGGTACAATGGAAACTCTACATGCCTCCAGAACCTAGTTGGTCCATAGGTAAAACATCTTGAAATTAGAAGGACTTATCATGGAGATCTGACATTGCCTCCTTGGTCAGATACAGGCAGAGTAGTGGCCTTATCACCTGGCAATATGGGCATCCAGAAAACATGCATGGGCATAGCCATTCCTTTCCAATGAAAGGCAACTGAGTCAGATTAGCATACATGTGTCAAAAGACAGACTTGAGGAGCAGGAGTGAGTGGCCTGAGGCATGAAGGCCTGAAACAGCAAACCAAGGGGGAGGCAGAGGAACAAGGAACTCTGTAGTCTCCACCCAAGAGAGGGCAGTTCCCTTATTGGGAGCACCAAAAGATGTCACTTGCGTCTAATTTTGATTCCACTTGACTCCTGTTTCTGCTGGGGTAAGGAGCCATGGAAGAGGCAGATGGAATGGGAAAGTATGCCCAGTGTTCATAGATGGTGCTGTCGTTATGGGATCATATGGAGAATGTGGGAAGTAGAAAGAGTTCCAAGATGCCATTTTGTCCCACCCGAGGATGACAGGGGAGGAGAACAGATCTATCTGTGACCCTCTGTGTCGGTAGACATTCAAGTCCCTCATAAGCTGATTTGTTAACCCTCATTGAAAGTTTCTGCGACCTTGGGTGGCACTTCCACCCAGTTAGAAAAAGCAACTGCCAAGGGACCACGTGATCTAAGACAGTGTCGTCACCCTCCATTTTGGCCAGGAGTCTTTGGGCCAAGCTCGTCAACCACTGCTCTGCTCTCTTCCTTTTCCCCTAAACTTGATCCAATTTTTTTTTTCTCAGCTCAGAAGGGTGGGTGCTGGGAAAGGAAGAAAGGAAGGCCTTGCTCAGGGAGGGGAGAGAGCGAATTAACAGTATTGGTTATAAACCCCTCTTCCAGTGGCCCGTCAGAAAGAGCCACACAGGAAAAAGGCAAGCTGGGAGAACACTGCATGCACACTCTGTGTCTGGCTCCCGACCCCTGAAAAGAGAGCTGAGAGAGAATTTCTCCCAAGAAGGTGCAGCAATGTAGGAAGAAGCTCAGTAGACCTGGACCAAGGCCGAGATAAAGCTGGGAGACTGAACTCCAAAAGGAGGCTCCATCAAAGGCTAATCACCAGAGGCTCAAGTCCCCGGAAATGGACCTGAATCACACAATAAGGTTGTATCCCCAGAGGAGCTTCTTCAGGACCCCTTGCTGGTGGCCAAAGGTTACCAAGGAAACTTTGGTTTCCCTGGTAAAATCAGTCCAGTTATGGAAATCCTGGGGAAATAGAACTGATTGTCAAAATGTGTTTCGGGTAGGACATGGAATGGAAAATTGGTGGCAGACATCATATCTACCTAGTATTTTGAGAAAGCATGCTCACATGTGTCCAACCATTACCTCTCTGTGGTACGTTCCTTGAGCATTTCACTGAAGTAACTGTTAATCCTTCCCGTTTTATAGGCTTGGGAAACGGCTCTGAGGGCTTTTAAAATGGCTTGCCTGAGGTTACAGCTAATTACGGGAACTAGGGGAGGTGCAGGCTCAAACCCTCAGGTTCCCTGGTTTCCAGCAATAGGACGCCATCAGTGAAAGATTCCTCACTGCTGTCTGGCTGGGCCATCTTTAAAGGGAGAAGTGCTGAATGACTTGTAGCTGGGCCTGATTTGTGCTGCTTTTCAAGTCTGGGCTGTGTGTGAAGCTGAGCATTCCAGATTTTCCCAGGGGCTATAGTTCCTTTCTGGTATTGGCACAGCTGGAAAAGAGTCTGAAGGTCCCAGAAGCAGTGAGACTTGGGGCAAAATGATGCTCCAGTGATGTAGGGTTCTTAGCTAATGAGCTCACTGAGATTTAATCCAGGGTTATTTGTAGGATCTTGGAAAAGACCCTGCTTTGGAGGGAAAAGGTGGAGTTCAGTAAAGGGCCCTTCTGGAACACTCAGCTGTTCATTGTCATCAAAGACTCACAGGTGTGTCTCACCTTTTACCATTGAGACATGACGTCATCCACAAAGTTCATGATGGGGAACTATGAAACTGAATTACGTTAAAAACAAACAAGAGCAGGGAAAGTCACATGGTGTTTTAAGTAAGTTTGCAACTTTTGTGTTTGGCTACGTTCATAGTTACACTGGGACACCTGCTTCTTAGAAGGAGATGGCTATCGAACTGGGATTCTAAGTTCAAATACCCATTCTGCCTGTAACAAAGGACTCTGTGTTTTCTCATATTTAACAAGAGATCAATATTGTCTTTCTTCTTTCTGCACATTGTTCTGAAGATCCTGAGTGGAGGACTCTAAAGGAGCTGTGAAATGCTAACTGAGCAATGGAATTAGGGGGTGCCCTTCCCTAGGTGATGCTCCCATGGATTTCTATCGACAGCCTCTGAGTAAGCTTTTCCATTGCCTCCTTCAGTGGCTTCTCTGCCTGGCTTCACTCTGCTGTTGCTAAAACCCCCAACGTGGCTGTGACTGACAGCAGCTGCAGGTTGGAAATGGTCAGCCTCCGGGCCCAGATACCCGCCACATGGTGTAATTACCCTTTGTGAAATTCTGGGGTGAGAGGTCAGCTCTCATTGCCCATCTTTGTCACTTTTCAGTCATCTGTATCCTGGTGGCAGTTGTGTTATCCCAGCATCCTTTCCCTACCCCCACCCCCACCCCTCCTGGAGCTCAGGAGAAAACCATCTGCTGAGTTGGCTTTCAGGAGATTTTTTTTTTTTTAAATACCAATTTCCCTTTGTTCCGAAGCAACCTCCAATCAGGGCTTGTGTCTGCTGGGTTTGCCGAAAGCCTGGTACTGTGTTTCACGCTCCCTCAGGAGAGGTTGCCCACTTGCTTTTCTTTTTGATTCGATTCCCTGCCACTCTGCAGGACAGTCAGAGGTTGCAGCTGCCGCTGTCAGCTGTAGATTGGGGACCCCCTTGTTTTAAGAGCCTTCATGGTGATGCCTTAGCGGGAGGGAAAACAAACACCCCCCCCCCCCAACAGAAAATAGAACACAAAAACAAACTAGAGAGAACATAACGAACCGACTCCTAAACAAGTCTTTTCTCCATTCCCATCTTGTCCCACGATTCACTCCAAAAATCCTACTGTTGACTCCAGGACAGGCCATGTCATCCTTGGGGGTGTCTCTGCAGAGCCTTGGGTATCTAGCCATTTAGGTTCCCAGTCTTTCCACTGAAGAACATGACCCCGCACATCAGCAGCAAAAGGAAAGATTCTTTTTGTGGAAAGGCCATTTGCTGTGAGCTGACCATTACAAGGAAGAGGATACTTTTCCCTCTCTATAGATGCAGACAGTGAGGCATAGAAACTAGCAGCAACTGTCCTGGTGGGCTTTGCAGGTCAGCCAGGAAGCAGGCAGCACAATGCCTGCCCTCCATGCTCCCAAGCAGCTGCCAGGGGCTCCTGAGCAGGAGTGCCGGGGGGAGACTGTCCCTAAGACCTTCATAAGACCCACAGCTCCCTCAGTGCTCCAACTGCCGAGTCTGTAAAATGAGACCACCTCGGTGCGGTGTCTGGGAAACCAGAGACAGTTGAGTCAGGTTTCAACCGCCCCCAGCCGCTCATGCTTTTCTCCGTTTTCTGCTGTTTTCCCATCAGTGCGGCTCCTCTCTGCAGATGGAGGAGGTGACAGACACAGCATCCTTTCAGCTCTCCTGTGACTGTGGAGCCCGTGGGAGGGGGTGGCCTTGATAGCACATTTATTATGCCTTATGGAGATTTGACACCGAGGTTGGGAATGGTGATTCAGGATATTGGCGAAAATCTGCAAAATTTGTGAAGCTTCTCTTCAACATACCGTTTTCTACCTTCTCCCACTGTCGGTCCAGCCGATTCCTGATTCCCTTAGATAGATGCCTAGAGTACCATAAACACAACAGACAAACACAGAGGGGGACAGGGAGAGAAGGGGACAAAGGAGTGAGTTTTAAAGCGTGTGTGTGTGTGTGTGTGTGTGTGTGTGTGTGCTTACATGCACATGTTCATGTATGAGAATTTATTGACTAATGGGGTATCTGTGCAGCAAAGTATCATTTAAAATGAGGGATTCTTACTTAATTTCTCCTTTTCTTTTTTTCTTTTTTTTGGTTTTTCGAGGCAGAGTTTCTCTGTGTAGTTTTGGTGCCTGTCCTGGATCTCACTCTGTAGCCTCAAACTCACAGAGATCCGCCTGGCTCTGCCTCCCGAGTACTGGGATTAAAGGTGTGCACTACCACCGCCCGGCTCCTTTTCTTTTCTATAGCAAATTATATATGAAAACAAAATTTTATCCTAACAATTATGGAGAGATAGACATTAGCATGTAGCCCATTGGAGTCAGTGAGGTGGCCGGCCAGTGGTGGTGTCCACATGCTCCACAGCAGTGTAGGCACGTTCCTAACATCAGAAAATGCATCTATTTTCAGTTCTACCAGCTAACATGGGCTGTACCTGGGGTAGGTGGGGTCCCTCTTTGGAATTTGGTTTCCACAAAGGCTACAGATCACAGAGCTATGAGGAGGAGGGGCTGGAAGGAGCAAAGGGAGAATCACAACTGAACAGAAGAGTGCTAAGCTAAAGTAGGGACTCAGAGGGACTCAGAGCTTAGCCTCATGGGCCCCGGATGTCAATGCTGATGCTAATTATCCCACTTAAAGTACACTCTCCCTCTGCATCACGGAGTCATTCATTAATGTATTCATCCGTCTAATCAAAAGGATTTTCTTCAATCACTATTTGTTGCACACCAGGCAATATTATAGAAAAGTAACTGGGTCTTGTTCCTTAAATATCCCAATGGGGAAATGTTTCCTGTCTGACTTGTAAGCTACGTCAAAGTAGGAATCAAGACAGAAAGGCTTCCTCATAGCAACTCAGCTGTGAAGGACGATGTCAACAATTCTCAAAAAGTACCTTGTGACCGACTGGTCAATTTCACTGAGTGATAAGGACAATCTATGTAATTAAAAAGGAAGATAAGTACTGTGAAACAGAGCAAGATGAGACGTGAGTGAAAGTCTTCTCATCTAGTGTCTGGAAGACACATGTGGCCTTATGGGATGATATATTTAACCTAGGGGCATGTCCTTGGGATGTCTGTGTAGGAAGAGGAAAGAAAGACAGGAACTTTGGCAAGAAGGTACAGAATCCAGGAAAAATAGTAGAGGATATAAAAGCAAAACTCTGAGGAATTAAGATGCCTGAAACGTAGCAGGGGCCAGGGCATTGAGACAAACCAGGTCCAAGTGCGAGACTGAGCTACTCCAAGCAGAGGAAAGAAATGGCAGCGTCTAAGGGGTGGATGCTTGCTTCTGTGTGGTGACAGTATTTCAAGGTCTAGGAGAAAGGGGCAGCCTTGCTAAGGCTCCTGAAGTCCAGGTCATCTTTGCAGGAAGGGAGTAAGTGCCCTGGAGAAGCCCAGCCTGCCATCCTAGGGCCTTTGCAAAAAGGCTTTTTGTGGCATACAAGGCGCTGGCAGTTTGCTGCTTGTGTTGAAGACTCTGTGACATCCTGTACGGGGCAGCTGTGCAGGTAGGTCTGGACATGGGTTGCCCTAGGCTAGGCAGCTGTGCCTCTTTGCCCCGCTCAACCTCCAGGGAGGAGCAGGTGCTGAGCTTCTGGATGCCTGCCTCTCCTCTGGCTTCATTCCTAATGATAGATGACCTTTGCTCCCAATTTTAGATTCGTGGCAGATTCCTCTTCTTGGGGGCCTGATGGAGGCAGGGAGTGGCTGCTTCCGGGCCTCTTATTTAGTGCAGGGAGGTAATTGGTGGCCTTTGGAGTTTGCCTTTCACAGAGTAGGACAGTCTAGGACCAGGAGTTCAGAGTCACAGCCTGCAGTTCCCAGGCAATGCAGGTCAAGGGCTGATTGGGAAGTCAGATATGGAGCTTTGAGACAGTCCCCTAGGCATCCGTACAATGTGCCATGTTTCTCTAATTTCACTTATTTCTGGTCTTTATGTGTACTTTAAAACTCATTGTTTATTTTATCCCATAACAGAGGACACAGGGAATCACTTTTCCTTTCCTTCTCCAAATAAGGCTTTCATGGAAGTAAGGGGATGAGAAAAGCCAGTGTATGCTTACTCTACGGTGACATCCCCTAGTTCAGTTTAGCCATCTGATTGTGACCCGCTCATAGACAGCATGGATGACCCCTTTGCACTTTTTAGTGTGTGAGAAAGGAATGAACATGCAGATGGCCATGATGGGAAATTTCCACCATCAGAAGGTAAGGGAAGAGAGCACTAGTGTGAAGGGATGAATTAGTTATGGCAAATCTCGTCAGTGTCTATTGTAAGCAGAGGGGCTAAGCCATCTGCGGCCACTTGCAAAACTCTTCCTTGTTTGTTCATGCTCCCCACCGAAGCAAATCTTCGTGGCTTCTAGTGATTTGCATATTGTCACTTGTTTGCCAACTAGAGGGTGTCTCGACATGTATATGAGAGGGCATCTGTGTGGACACGTAAGTGTACACTGAATAGAGTTGGTATATTTTTGAAATCGGTGTTTTAGGGGAGCTGGCTGTGGGCTGAAGAGAAGAATTCTGAGACAGTCCTGATTCACTTTTCCAGTTGATATCTCCAGGGCTCATCTCTCCCATCCCACTGCTCTGACTTCTTTCTAATTTTGCCTTAATGTCTAGGTGTTTAACCAATGTTCTGCACAGGCAGTAGTTCGAGCAGCTCACTATACCCTCCAAGTGATGCCTTTATCTTGGGTTTTCCTCAGCGTGTCAGGATGTTGAAGACACTAGTGTTTCTTCTTCTTTGTCCTCTAAGTGTTTACAGCAGATCTGCTGTTAGTACATGATCTTCAAGAGCTACGGGTGTGAAGGCTGAAAGATCACCTTGATTCTTCTTCCAGTAACTCCTGTGTAGTTCTGATGCCTGTGAGCACTGCATGCTTTGCAGATGGGACCATCCGAGCTCTAGAGGACTCAGGTGGAGGCCGCTGGGTCCGGTGGGCACTGCCAGCCCTGTACTTAAAGTCCTGTGAAAGACAGATTAAAGCATGTGGTCAGAGGGGCTGCCAATCTGGGTTTCTAAGATATCTGGGCTGGTCAAAGAAATGAGTAACTGCAAATTTAGAAAGTTAAATGCAAAAATCCCCCTCTGCTCATCACCCAACATTCTAGGACAAGGATGATATGAGAGGATCAGAACTTTGGGCAAAAGTTGGAGTCTTTATTGTATTTTGAATAGCACCAATCATTTCTTTGCTTTATGATGTAGACGACTTAAATAGCTGCTTTCTTTGCACCTTAATTTTTCTTTTGTGAAGTGAAGTAAGCATTTTGCTTTTTTTTCCTTCTCTTTCCCTGCCTCTCACTCTTCTTTATTGGAAGCAAACTCTGACTGTGAGGAAGGTTGGTACTTTCACCTGCTCTGAAGACCTCTTTGTATCGTCAAGTAGTATTCCCCATAGCGGTGCAACAGGGTCACGTTGATTACCATTGCTGGATGCGTACACACACAGAGTGTAAAAGCAGAAAGGGACCTTCAGAATCCTCAGGCAGTTTTCCCCTTCACAGAGGAATACATAGAGTCCATTTTAGTGGAGTCTCATGTTGTGTGCAAGATCATATGGTCAACCATTGCTCATCTAGAGAAACACACACACACACACACACACACACACACACACACACACACACACACACTTTCTAGTTGTCACATGTCACCATGCTGGATGTAAAACAACAACAAAGGCCAAGACAGTGGATTGCTGTGGTCAGTCATTGCCCCTGCTTGGGAGCCTGCCCTGCCTGCTTGCTTGGTTCATTTCATTACAGTTTGGTGCTTTCCTCTTGAACCCTCCTGAACCCACCATGCCTTTGCCCAAGAAAGTCAGATAAAGGAGCCTTTCATTTCCCAGCTGCCCCGTGCATGCAGCATTCAGAGAAGAGGGCGTAGCAATAGGGGTAGGGGAAGCAGAAAACATTTGTCTTTCAATTCTGGCCTGACATGAAAGCTTCACTACCGGGCATTTTTGAGAACCAGCTCAATAATGGTTGCAGCTATGACAAAAGATAAAACTGACCCACCAGTTGTACAGTTGCTCAGACATGATTTACCCTGCATAATGCTGCCTGGGACCCGAGTGCCTCATTTCTAACGAGCCAAGAGACAGCCACAATTAATTACATAGGAAGTAGTGCTATCAGACAGGAACCTAGTTGTTACAGAAGAAAAAGTCCTTAAATATTCCCACCTTCCTCAGATACTGGCTGGAGCACACAGAAAGGGTACAGCTAACATGCTGGTGGACATATGCAAGGATGAGGAAGAAGGGTCGGTCTAGTGGTCCTGATGCAAGGTGTCGGGCCTGGGAGGTTAGCCAAAACTGTGGAAGTTGCCCTGACTGGGGGAAGGAAGGGGGTGTGTCAGAGACTCATCATGTGATTTGGCTTCAGAGGAACATGGGAAAAGTAGAACATCTCTGATAGGCAATGTAGGAGCCTCAGATCTCAGTGCCATCCCCATTTGAAGACTAAGGCGTTGAAGTTGGACACTGGGGGCACATTTAGGCTAGAGAGAATTTGAATCCCTTTACCTGACGTGCCCTGTCTCCTACGATGTCCTGATTTTTTTTTAATCCATCTTTTGACCAGGCAGGCAAATCTCAGGTGATCTCTTCTCGTTCTGCTGGCTTTGGCTTTGCCTTCCAGCCTCTCTCAGAGGAAGCCTGCTAGCTGGGAAGTCAGTGTGCTGTGGAGTGTCTCTGCTGGGAAGATGAGAAGGGAAAGGCAGAAGGATTTGAAGGTCAAAGGTCCAAGTACTGGGGTTAGCAGCAGCCAAAGGCCCAGGATTGAAATACTTGGGAAAGGTTGACAGGCAGCAGAAGGGAGGCATCAAGTGCAAATTCCTGTTTTCTCCTCTAATTGAGAAAATAATCTGAGTGGTATTTACTCGGACTGTGTAATGAGTGGGGGTGGTGTCTGGAAGTGGAGAAGGAGAAGATGAATGAGAGATTATTAAATTACTGTTGGAAAGCCTGGTCATAGAGTGGTATATGTGTGCCTCCTCCTCCTTGGGTGGTACAGTGTTCAGGTCTTCACAGATTGGCTCAGCACATGATCTTCCAAAACTTGCTTTCCATGAAGGGTTTGCTAACTTCCTACAGGGAGGGGCATTAAATAAAGCAAAGAGAACCTAGTTTTCCCAGGCTAGGTAGGCAGGGACTAGAGCAAGGGAGACCCTTGTACATGGGAGCCCTTTGATTTGATGTAGGCATTGCTGTTTTCTTTTAGCTCCCCAATCCTGTAATCATCCATGTCTGCTCAGGGTTTGTGAGTAGTATTTTGTATATTGTCACTTCTAAGAGAGACTATAAAATGATTATAGCACTATGTCTGCTACACTGGGACATCATTCTTCATAGGCTTCCCCTGCGCTGTACAAAGGATTGTGTACTAGTACCGAGATGACTGTGTTTGCACACGTTGAGAGTCAGGGTTTACTGAAGTGGTTAGGAAATAAGGCAGTTGTGTTTTGACTCAGCCGCAGCCATCCCTCCTCCCTGCTTGACCCAGTTTGCTCCTGCTTGCAAGAAATGGCTGGTATTTCAGGATCACAAGTTCATGTAGATTTCCAAATTGATGATGATGATTCACAAGGATTTTTTTTTTTTTATGACTTAAAAGAGGATAGAGCTGGGAGGGCGCTTGAGAGTTCTTGGCAGAGGGGAATCCCCAGAAGTTTAAATGGCATCCTCCTTGTGCCTTCCTTGTGAGATTGTGGCTAGCCTGAGCACACCCCCCTTCCTGTCCCCTCTGACTTCTCAGCAGGCTCCTGGGGCACTGCCACATCTTCCAGGAAGTGATGACTCAGATTATTTTCGTCAACACATCTCACCCCCTCCTCTCCTCCATTTTCTTCTTACAGCCACCAAAGCCAGCAGACGCACAATGCAGTTTTAATTTTAGACAGTTTCCATTTTTACTTAGAAATCGAAGGTTAGTAAAGGGTGCTGGGGTGCTATTGGAGGCGAAGGGTGAGAAGGGCAGCTTGAGGAGTTTCCCAGGGCTGGGGCTTCTCCAGGCAGTTTGGAAGGAGGAAATCATAACGGAGAACCTTCTAGTAATCCCGAGAGCATCTATTAAGAGTCCTTCCACCCTGGGGTTCTTTGACTTCCAAGTTCAGCTGGAAATTTTTCTGAACAATTGCGTGATAGTAGCTATCGTTTGAGTTCTGTGTGGTAGACTCCAAGGTAACCCATTAACCTACACATAGGCCAGTCTAGTGATTTCCATCTTCTTGGTCAGTAAAATGGCCTGACAGCTGTCGCATAGTGAATATACCGGAAATCATGTGGCGTTGGCTTTTCAGTTCACTTTTATAATCTCAAAGGTATATTGAAGACCTCTTATTTATATAGTTCAGAAGTTATAACTGTGAATATACTACGTTTTTTCTTACCTGTACTGGGAATTGAACCTAGTGCCTGAGACTTACTTGTTAGGCAAGTGCCCCATCAGGGAGTGCAGTCCTAACTCTTATATTGCTTTTTAATTCCATTAAACGTTTGATTCCTAAATGACCTGTTCTAGAAGTGTATTAAATTTTTAAATTACAAAAAGACTTTTTGAAAAAAACAGGTTTATTTTAACAAAGGACTCAAGTCACAAAGCAGTTTATTCTATTCCACAATGTTTTTAGAATAATATTTGGAAGAGATTGCAAGATGAAAGCGCCTGACTGAACTGTGTGTCAGAAATGTTGACCCTATGCTGTCTGCCTTCACATCTGGGGCCACATGGGAAGATAAATCCCTTTGCCATTGACCTGCTGTCTCAGGGGGTAATTATGGCTATCAAAGGATCTTAGAAAGCATAAAGCATAATCCAAATGCAAAATGAATGTCAAAAGTATTTTTCCTTTTTCTATCTCAGCTTATTTTTAAAGTGGTTAAAACTTGCTTCAGTCTTCCTTTTCAAACGCTTGTCTTGGAAATCATTTTTCTAGACCATTCATTTGTTAACTAGGATGATGCCTATTTAGTGAGGAACATTTGGTTAGCTCAGTGTTTTAAATTTCTGGGAAGAGTCATATGTGTTTCACTTAAATGCTTGGTGATGCTGATGATGATAATGAAGGAGATGATGATGATGGTATGTGTGTGTGTGTGTATATATGTATATATATATATATATGTATATATATATATATATATATATATATATATATATATAAGCAGAATCCGTCTTTTAAGCGTTTCCCGTCGAGTCAGTGGTATTCTCACCCACGGGATTTCCGGTCTTGAGGCACATATTCCTCTTTCTTCCCTTTCTATCTGAACATGTACTAAGGATGTATTGCTCATGCTTATCTCACACATCTCACAGAGGTGTGTGCAGGTGGAATTGTATGTTTGCTGTTTCAGGGGCACTGCATGGCCACCCTTACCTCTCAGCCTCTTGCGAAGGAAGCAGGCAGATTGTGTGTTCTGTGAGAAGTTGCCAACAGATGGGACAAGATGTCCTGATCACTCCCTTCAACTACAGCGAAACTGACACCCATTTAAGGCACTCCTGGGTGTCTTCACTGAGTTCTCAGAATGCCTTGAACGTGAGATCTTTAGTACTATTGTGAAACAAGAGTCTTACTTTTAATTTACTTGTTTATTTATATTGTTTCTGTTTGAGTCAAGGTCTCACTAGGTAGCTGAGGCTGACCTTGGAATGCAGTATATATCCTAGACTGGCCTCAAACTCATGATCTTCCTGCCTCAGCCAACTGAGTGCTGTAATTATAGATGGGCACCACTATGCTTAGCTTGAATTAAATTCTAAAGGGGCGTGGGACACACCTTGACATCCTTGCTGGACATTCGGACAGCTACTTGCTGCCTTCTGTGCTCCGTAAGTAGACTTTCTACTGTTGGGAATGGCTGGACTTCTTTGCCGAGTCTCAGTGGAGTCTGTCTTCATTCCTCTTGTAGCCCTGACTCCTTAGTCTTATAGAACCCCAAACAGAAAGGCATGCTAGTTACTTGTCACTTTCCCCAAACTGAAACCAAACGAAACCACCACCATTTGCATTCAGTTAAGAAAAAAGAAGACATGATTTGAGGGGAGGTCTTTAGAAATCCCATTCATGCTGGTTCTTGTTTGCTCGGCCGTCACTCGTCAGACTCACTCTGAAGAATTAATGAAGGCTATTTCAGGGAGAGAAGCAGTCATTTCTCCTCTTTTCAAAGGCTCATTACTTAAAAATATGCTAATTTGAAAGAAAGAACAGTGCCCTGCTCCATGACTATGATTACTTTTACATAGTCTGGCTACTTTATTGGAATTCCTGAGTTGTACTGTTTGATTTATTCCAGAGAGTGGGGCAATTGGGAGGTTGGCGGAAAGAGAAACCTGGATACTTGGCAGTTACTCTCTATGAGAGACTGATAATCATTAGAACTGATCATCTCTCTGAATATAGTTTCATTTCTTTATCCTCAGTTTATTTGAAACATCGTAAAGATTGCTGAAGGTATGCAGCTTTGAGGAAAATGGCATTGTCTTGTGTTAAGAGTAAGTAATCAAGTTCAAGTACCCCTGGGCACCTGTATTCATGCCCTGTAGTGATCCTTTATTTGTTCAGCTAACATTTGATCGGTGTGGATTGTAAGGTAGCATTGCGTCCAACCTTGAAGGTGTAAAATCAAGAAAGATACACTGTTGGCTTTGTAGACTCAGGCAGACTTGCTTCAGATAGGCAAAATGGTAATTACAGTGGGATGCACTGAACAGGAAGTACCAGCCTTCAAATTAGACTAAGTTGAGAAATCTCCTGTGATGGCAAAAAAGCCACTTCTCTGAGCAAGTTTTGAAGGTCAAGATGGATAAGCTAAACTAAGAAGGAAGAACAAAAGAAATGGCATCATGCACAAAGGCAAGAGAGGTGAATCAGTAGAGTGGAGTAGAGGGCATATGAGCAGTATGTTTCAATGAGGGATAGCAAGGAAGTGTGGAGCAGCTCCGACAAGAGGTCCCGGGGTGAACTCTAGTTCCATTTCTACCTGTAGGCCTTGATGAGAGGAGCTATGGGGGTCTTAGAGAACACTAAATGCCTCCCTTGTGCTGGAGAGGAGCTATGGTCATAATGGTATGTTCCCTGAGGTCCCTAGTTTTGTCACACAACCTCTAGTAGTCAGGGATCACTTTGGCTGTTGAGAGAATGTTTTCAATGCAGTTCAGAAACTTCAGCATAGACAGCTCTTCCGTAAGTCTTCCTGTGAAGTGTGGCTACGCATTGGCAAGTTCCCTTCTTGGTAACACGTCATGCCTCATTGGCAGAAGCCTGAATCATGGGGCCTGGGTATAGCCTGCTCTTGATGTAGGTGTTGCACTAAATGTTCTTACACACATATTGAATCAGACTTGCTTTATTGTATTCACATGTGTGCCTAAGTCTATGCAGCATGGAGGGAAATTAATTCCAGTGGTATGAGCTTTGCCCTCAAACAGCTTTTATTCTAGCTTCAGGGCTAAGGCAGACACTGAGCTCAACTATCAACAGGTTATAAGAGAAAGAAGCCAGTTACTTGGAGTCCTTGAAGATGTTTTGGAATGAATTCTATTCTCAAGGATGGAGAGATGAAGGGTCTGGGAAATAGAGTGTGAGCTGCCATATAGATATGCAAATGAGATGGTATGGGAGGAAAGA
The DNA here is from genome assembly GCF_007827085.1 of Peromyscus californicus insignis. Taxonomy (NCBI): domain Eukaryota; kingdom Metazoa; phylum Chordata; class Mammalia; order Rodentia; family Cricetidae; genus Peromyscus; species Peromyscus californicus. Next base: position 67,628,646 of record NW_026294469.1, on the reverse strand, counting down.
GAGGGTTCTCTTCTTATCTGCATGCCTTCTCTAGCTTCGTTTTATGAGAACTTGCCATGATTCCCTTTGCTGTGTGGCTTGTTTATCCCGTCCAAGAGCCCCCATGTACTATATTTGCCTACCAAGGAGGAGAGCTTTGGTAGCCAGTGCCTGTCATGCCTGCACTCTTTTAGGCTTTTAGCAGGTTCTCTTTCTGTTATCATCCTACTGTCCCTGGATAACTAGGAACTCAGTTTGGGTAACTGGCACAGGGTGAGTGTGATTAAGCCCTTTGCCCTGACTACTGACTACTGTATGTGCTGGCTGTCTCTGGTACCTGGGCTGTGATGGCTACAGCAGTTGGGCTTCCCAGGAACCTCTCTGACTTTCCATATAACCCGTCTTCATGGTCAATGCAAGTGTTCATACCACGGCACTGTCAGGGTACCAAGACTGACATTCAGTCATTCAGAGAGAACCAGTGAGACCCAAAGAGCTTTTTCCATACCAGCATTTGCATGTCCAAACATTTCTTTTGTCAGATTTCTGTTGTTTCACTAAGTTTATCCCAGATTCACAGACCCCACAGTAGCCACAGAAGTAGAAAAAAACCTCTCCACATGTTCGGTTATGACACCTACAGAAGATGGGGTCCATAGGACAGTTTATAAGACTTGCAATCCGTGTGGGGAAGGTGTTGTCCAACAGCCATAAGAGACCTGAAATAGGAGCCAAGAGACAACTTCAGGCTTCCTCTATCTCACCAATCGTGGGCTGTCTTTGACCTGTGAAAGAAAATCCTGGCCATGATAGGTCTGTATTTGACTGTATTGGACCAAGACTCTGGGTGGAATGGAATTAGACTGAATTTGGAAAATGAGGAGTAGCTGTTATTTGTCTGTATACACACACTCATATACACAGACAGACAGACACACATACAAATATACACACTCACATATCATATACACTTTCATATTCTCCGTACATCTGAGACCTGTTGGATGACTGATCCAGGAACACTTTAGGCCACTTTCTGTCTCTACCCACTCAACAACATGTGCTCTCCTCTCTTCATTCCCTCATCTATCAATTGGTCCAGGTGAAGACCATATAGTACACAATCCTCCACAACTATTCAGAATAGATTCTCCATACGCATCATCCTAGTGTTTCTGGTTATTTGCCCTGATAAAAATCAGTATTTTTATAACATCTGTATTAACCTGTTTCCTGTTTCCTTATGCCATATTCCTACTTTTTACATACTGTCTTTATTACAAGTGTGGGTATTCCCATGAGTGTGGTGAGTTTTCTTAGCTTTTGTGCTTGTCCTGTTTAGCTCTACTCAATGAATGATGTGACTGAATGAAGAATTCAGAATAAGAGCTACCTGAAACTCTTGGTCACCACTCCCATATTATTGATTATGAGCCTCCTGTTGATTGAACCCTTTCTCTAAGTTAATATTCTCAGAATTTACAGTACCGTGAAAAGGATCTATGCAATCCTCGTTTCTTGAACTAGGGTGCAGCTGGAGTGCAGGGGCTGGTACTGAAAAGCTTGTACAGCCTCCTGGCTGCTTGCTCACAAACTCCTAGCTCTAGGAACCTATGTGCTGATCAGGTATTCAGTGACAGAGGAAAGCCAAGGCCTGTGGGGCAGTAGGAAAACTGTGAACAGCATTGGTCTCGATGCACTGAGCACTGTTTCTCACCTGGGCGTGGACAGCGACCACCATACTGTGTGCTGCATTTGTTTAGACTCTTATTGCTGAGGAGAAGTGCTCTGTACACATGTCCTGTTTAGCTGTTGCTGCCTTTCTCAGGTCTTTTATTCAATGAAATAAATTACCTCAAGCAGATGTGCTGTGTCGCCACTTAGAATGGTAAATAAGAATGGCTCAGGTCTTTTCAGGAACCTAAAGCCCAGGGATAGGTTGGCTTCTTTGGTCTTCTGGAAGAGGCGGTACCATAAGGAGGCACTGACCCTGCCACTCTGGTTGGCACCCATCGGGTCCCTTCCTGGTGCTTGCATTGCCCAGCAGTGGAACTGGGCACCTCTCCTGCAGGCAACGAGAGCCTACAGTGATGGCCCAATCCCTCCTTCCCTAATCCTACCAGCAAGTTTTACCTATTATTTCCAACCTTTCAAAACCAGAAGAAGTTTACCCCCAGGATTCTGATTTAGGCCCAAGGAAAAAAGTTAATCTGGAAAATAAATTCAGCAGTAGGTCCTGGGATAAATACTCATGTCCATTTTTATCTGTAGGCTTAGACGAGAAAAGTAGGGATCTTAGAGAGTGTTAGATGGTCCCGTGTGCTGAAGAGCTGTGCTTGGACGATATCCTCTTCTACTGTTTGAACACCAGCCCATCTGAGCTATTCAACACCCTCGGCTATTTCCACCTGACATGACCAAGCTGAATATCTGGTCAGTAAATAATTAATTTGGAAGTTGGGGATGTCAGTGGAAAAGTCAGCTATGATGGCTCAAATAACAAGCCCCAAATGCGATAGCCACTCTCTTGTCTCTGAGAGAGAAACCTATTGGCTCTATTAGATGGAGGCAGCTCTGTCTTTTAACCTGTCTTTCCACATTAAAGTCAAGGAACTGTATCTCTCAATCTTTGAATCTCACTGCCGTCCTCGAATGCTTGTGGCATACAAGTCCTCATGACTCATGAGAAAAGTCGAGTCTTCCTCCTGTGTCACTGTGAGTAATGGGAAGGGGTCAGGCTATGAACAAACCATTTTTTTTTTTTTTTTTGTGGCTGGTTCTACATCCTTCCCCTTTACCACAAAACCTCAATTTCCCTTTCTGTGGAAAACAAAACCTTCTTTTCACTCCACCATCCATGGGACTACATGGTCCTCGGATTACATGGTACCCTAGGGGAAATTTTAAAGATTAATTGGCTTTTGGGAGGCCTGGCTGGGGGAGTCTTTGTCCCTGTCCGTCAAGGAGAGGCATTTTCTACTTTCATCTTGTCTGATTTCACTGCCAACTCCACACACAGAGGAGGATATCAACTGGATAGTAAATCTACGGATGTGTGGCAGAGAGGCCCTAATGCCATCAATCTTGGGGTAGGCTTGGCGAGAGTACCCTCACTCCCACCACATTTCAGGTTCTCCATGAGGCATTCCAGGGCACAGGAAAGAGAGAAGCTGGTCCTACAAATCACAGCTGGAAGCCAATGGTGACAAGATCAGGAACTGTAAGTCAGAGAGCCCCCTGAGGCTTGGTCCATAGGGCTTTGGGGAGTGCTAGATTGACGTGTCTGGAAGCAGCTAACAGAACAAAATCATACACACATAGTTGAAGGGTCTATGAACTGTGACTGGTCCGAAGGTAAGCTGTGATATTGACTGCTTGATGGGCCTCCCTTGCTCTTGGGTGCATCTGGACTTGCATTTTTGTGAACCGGTACCTGTACACACACTCTATGCTATCCCTGGTTTCTTCCCTGGGCCTTCTCAAGGCTGCATATGTATCATAACTGTCTGCCGTATGAGCTCTCCAATATACTTCGGGACTGTATACGGATCAACTTGTAAATGCTGTTGCTCTTGGAAGACATAAAAAGACTGAAAATAAATTTGCTTGGCAGTCAAGGATGCTTCTAATTTCAGACAAACTGCTATTTGAAGACTTATCTTTCACCACTTGCTGAATGCTCTGTTCAGTCCCTGACCACATTTCCATGCCCACTCTCTTACTTCTGTTTACATCACCCTGACCTTAAATACCCTCCTCCATTTTCCTGTCTAGCCAGCACTCACTTTACAACAAAAAACCCTTTTCCTTTCTGGCCTCCCCAGTTCACACCTTCTGTACCCCTCAACCTCCCCAGTACCTATTGGCAATGTCAGCTACTCCTGGCAAAACGTTTCATTTTTTTCTTGCCCACCATTCAAGTTTCATGTGTCAGTTTACTTTCAGTGTTACTGTCCACTGTTTTGAGTAGGGGATATCTTCTCTTTGTATGATAAAGTAAATAACATTTTGCATTCCCCCAGCTTTTAGCACATAAAAAGTATCCAGCAATATAACTGAATCTAAAGGATTAACTTCTGGATACTATAAAAATGAACTATATTCCAGTCCTACTCCTAAGGAGTTTTGTCATCCAATAGGTAAAAAGAGATGGGGTTGTCAATAAATCTGTGTAGACGTTCACACAGAGATGTTTATTAATTATAAAACACAGTGGAATTGGAAAGCTCAAACTCAGTAGTGCATATTCTCAGTATTATCTTATCCAGAGAAAGGATTTGGTACAGGTAGGTATACGGGATCTAGAAAACATTGCTAAATTCTATTGAAAAAGGTCTTGAAGATTCATCCTCAAAAAAGCCTCTGGTTACATATGATAAAATCAAGTGAGATTACAGTTCCCGTTTGGACATCAAACTGGATTTTCTTGGCACTCCCCTCCTCCCCACAAGCATTCTAAGTTTTCCTTGGAGAAGAGGCTATAGCTGCTTTGGTTTGGGTCAGACCTTCTGGGAAGGCCCACCTTTGGCCCTTGCAAATAGTTTTCTCTATATGACAGCATTAACTTTCCAGTTGTAAGCTGTGAGTTAATCCCAGAAGTAGAATAGGCCAGTAGTCGAGATGGGTTTAGTCGATGTGAACACAGATGGCTATTACTCATCTGGCAAGGCATCTTGCTAAGGACTTGCTGACATCCCTTGGCTGATGCTTTCATTCTTCCACTTTGAAATAGAGCATCACTAAGTTGCTAATACATTAGGCCCAGTTAGTAGATCTAAGCCAACATTTCTATAATTTAGAATCATCTGATGAGCAGCTTCAATCCTATGTTCATCTTTTATTGCCTTTTACTATAGAATCAACAAATCCACAGGTCCTCAGGATTAGGGTATGGAGCATCTTCAGGAAGACCTTTTCCTGCTGACCACAACTTGTTTTAAGAGCACTAAGAAGTTGGATGAACAAACCCTTGGGGAACAGTCTTGCCTTGATCTATGATTACTCCTGTAAACATAAACCTGTGCACTGAAAAGGAAAACAGCCGCTCTATGTTTAATATATTTTGCAGAACTCTTATTTAAGAAGACTTTTGTATGTTTTTAAGAGTGTAGCTAAATATTTTCATTCTGCAGAGGTCTTGGGGACTCCTTTTTATTGTCAGTAGTATCTGACTTTGGATTCAGGTCCTTTATGATTGGAGTACTCTGAAAAAGATAATCTACGTATGCTGAGTTTTTTTTTTTCCACATACATAAAGGATTTAGAAGAGGTTGGCAGAATATTCACTGAAGTCACAAAGCCTGTCCACAGATTACTGTACAGTAAGAGCAGAGCATGTGTTGGTGAGTATCTGAATATGAGCAGAATTGATTCTAGTTTTATGGCACGGTCTTGACTCTCAGGAGCTGCCGGCATGTAATATGGGACAGAGGCACATTGCTATTTAGCTATCTGTGATAGCCAGAGGAATGGGAAATTCAAAGAATACCTTTGGATTAAAGAGCAGAGAATCTGTCTAGAATTGTCCTGTGGTGCTAGTGGATGAAGTCTTCTTGTTCATTGAAAGTTGTCACTATTCAGTGGGCCTTGCCACCCCATTCCCCAGGACTGAAACTTCTCCAAAGCTTGCCCCAGTTAAGCATTGATAGGTTTGACTGACCTTGAGTCTAGAGGTGATAAAATTTGGTTATTATTCTAGAATGAATGGGAATTGTGGCCAATAGTCATCAAAAGAGTTAGAGATAGGGTTTTTATCATTCCTTTTTGCACTTTGAAGAAGACTAGGTGGATGCTTCATGTTATTCTGACAGCTTAGGGAAGTCTATTTCACCATTACATATAATGGCTACCTCACACACTGTACACAAAAAGGAAACAAGCAAGAAGGCCAAGGGTGGGCCCTCCTTTGCCTAGAATTGAGTTCAACCACTTCATTTCTAAGTATTTGGAGTTGGGGTAGGGAATCCTGCCCAACTTACCTCAGTAATTATTGTTAAGATAATGTTTGATGTGAATGTGCTTTGAAAGTATCGGTTGACAACTAAGTATTTAACTTAAGTAGAAAATAACAGAGGGGGTCATAAAATCCCCCTGATAGTTAGGAATGATCCCATTGAGTTCTCTGACCCATACTTTCTAATACATCCCTTATGGGCACTGGGGAAGGATGGGTTGGTTGTATTTTGCTTTGAGTCAGGAGTCATTCATGGAATGGAGTTTACATGTAAGAATATCTATGTTCGGGGCAGGGCAAATAAATGTTTTACAATAGATTGTCAGTTTAATTTTCATTTTGCAATTGTGTTTTATTTAGTATTTTGCCTCAAGTAATGCTCTACATTTTCAGAATTTTATAGGATGCATTTTAGGGGAAAAGCCTAAATTGGTTAAATTTAAATTTATGTCTATTTCTCTACATTCTTAGGTAAGCAAAGCCCTACTGTATTTTAGACTACAGGCTAGTGCTGGGTGCTAAGACATGGCCTATATGGGTTAAAAAAAAACAACAACAACACCCAAAGGAACCCTTACAATAGAAATAAGGCATTTGTCTATTATAAAATATAATTAATATAATATCAATATTCATTTAGTAAATATTTTTAAACACCAATTCTGTGCCAGGCCTGGAGTGTAGTGCTAGGAACATGATATGAAAGACCCAGGAGCCTGTCTATGAGGAGTCTATGACCTCGCAAAGAGAAGGGCATTGTAGAACTAGTGCTCAATGTGCTCTGAAAGTGTTAGGTCTAGTGGATTGGGAGAACCAGAAGGCTGATCAAACTGCAGATAGGGCTTGTGGTTAAGCCTGCGAGGGATGGGTAAGTTATTCCTGCCTTTTCCTCTGGATAAATAAGATGGGGTCCCATAAGAGACCATGTTTTGTTACCTACCCGATCAAGACCCTCTCTCCTTTTCAGTGCTGTGCCAACCTATGACCCAGGGAGCCTCAGATCTGTTTTTTATCATCATCTTTCTTATTGTTATTATTTATGACGGTCATTGTTTTAACTGCTCCAAGGAGATAATTACCTTAGTTGCTAAGGCAACCCAACATATTGGGTATAAGAGCAGCCAGCAAAAAGGGTTTGCCAAATTGCAGGGCTGGGTGGGAGGTGTGGGGTGGGAGAGCACAGGAGCTCAGCTGTGGAGCTTGGAAATAGGCATGTTCAAATTATCTCTGTGTTTCTTCCACTGAGGAGCATGAAGCCACTTGGAACCCAGTGTGTGCCAACTCCTCATCCACTCCTGATGCTTCCTATTTTCAACCCAGCCAGTGGACTTCTTTGCTAGTCTTAAGTACTCTGCCAAGAGCCACTTACCAGACTCATAACTCCTATTCTGTCTCCTGCCACCCAACCCTGAGTATGTTCATGCTCTTTATTCTCAGGGCCTCTGGAGCTTTAGGGACATACAACACACACAGATCTAGCATGGACCCTTGCTCTCTGGTTTGGTTGTAAATTGCCCATTTGAAACACAGAGTCCTTGTTCTTGCTTAAAATTTGCAGGCTTCTCTGTATCTTGGCCAAGTTTGACTGATTACATTGACCTTTTACATTTTAATTTGTAAAGACTGAAACATGTTGGGGAAGCCAACCTTGTTGTTTCTATCAGATAGGTAAACCAAAGCCCGGGGTAAGTTATGTGGACAGAATGACATAGCAAAAAGGGAGAAAATAGAGGTTCAAGCTTAAGCCTTGAACCCAGGCTGCTGACTCACCTGATGCTCCCCATCAAACCATTGGCTTTGGCCTTTGCCTGCTTACCATCTCAGCATGAAGTCTTCTGGGTCACTTTGCATTAGCCTCTGTGTTCCCCAGATAGTCAGGTTTTCATCTCCTTGTCCTACTCCTTATGCTCTGATGTGGCAGGCAGGATACTGAGACGAGAAGATGCAGAAGACAAATGTAGCACATTGGCCAGCTTAGCTGTTTCATTTGACTACCCAGGAGCAGCTATTGCCATGAAATGAGAGGATGGGTACGGGAAAGGGCACAATGATTAAAAAAAAAAAAATTCCTTCCCAGAAGACCTGACTAGTAGTTATTGACTTCCAACAGAAAGTCTCCTGTATCCTCTCCCTTTTCTGTTCACCAGGGATGTCTGTGGGGAGGGCCAGCTGGCCTGGACACCCTCAGCAGCCTCCTGGGTGTCTCCTAAAGTGTGTCCCAGGGCCTTCTACAAGAGCACTGTCTCAGGGTGATCTATCTGAACAGGTTAAATAAACAGGTCTGTGTTTGGGTTAATTATCATTGGTTCTGTTGCTCTCCATTACTGCTCCATCCGGGACTCTGGCCAAGGAGCAGATGGGAGAGGCTGCATCACCACCCCTGCCTCCTCATTGTGTCTGGCTCTCACTCTTCCGTGCCCCCCCCCCCCCCCCCCCCCCCCCCGCCTTCTTTACCTCCCTCCCTCCCTCTCTCTCTGGTTTTGTTCCTTCCTTTCTTTTCCTCATTTTCTCTCTTGCCCCCTTTCTTTGCCTTGCCCCCCCCCCCCCCTCTCTCTCTCTCTCTCTCTCCTCTCTCTCTCTCTCTCTCTCTCTCTCTCTGGCTAAGCAAATAGGCCAGATGGTGGTGAGGGGAACAGACAACAAGTGAGGCATGGCATATGGGGAGCTTGTTTAATTTCAGCCCCTGTAGGGAAGTAGATTGGAGGGGGTGAGCTACAAAAGCAGAAAATGGAAAGGGGAAGGGGGGGGGGGAAGAAAACAACTGACCCTTTTGAGGGGAAATTGATTCAGTTTACTGTGGGCAGCCAGTAGAAGAAGCATTTGGAAAGGAAGCCAGTGGAAAACATTAGGTGCCCTTTTTGAATTTTGAAGGTTCATTCTTTTTCCACAGTTAAGTTCCCAGGGCACCCACTCTCCCGATTGCCCTGAGGTCCCCTCTGGCAGGACAGCCTTTGAGGGGAGTGAGCAGCATTTTTTACATGATGCAGAGAATGGCTGGCTGGCTGTAGATCAGTTCCAGGAAGTTCAGCCAGTAATTTAGGGAGAGGGGGAAAAAATAGAGACGTCAGGAGTTAAAACAAGCCACAGAAGGAAGGCATTCGCCCTAACCCGCTTTTTCGGACTGGGCTTCTCTTTGGCCTTCATGTACCTTCCAGTTTGATCTGCCCTGCCCCTGGGCAGTCTCCTGCAGAGCCCCACCTAGTCCCTGCTCTTCTCTCTGTTGTCTTGAGAGGTCTTTGGGGTTCTCAGATAGAGAAGAAAGATTTCAAGAAATGCCCCTCTATCTCAGGCTCTTTGTTTTCTACCAAAATGTATTAACCCTCATCTTGGCTGCCAAGAATGTGAATTGTAAGCTGTATTTGCTAGAATTTCTGGAAAGATTCCAGCCACATCTAATGGCAGGTGCCTTGGTCACTCTCACAGATCAATCAAATATATTCCGCCACCCCTAACACATTTCTGTTCTACCAATGCTGGAAAACCCTCACTCTCAGGGAGCAGGTGGATCCCTGACATCCAGGGCAGGCTGTGACCCCCAGTGCAGTGCTGGGTCTCAGACGCCAAGGTCCCTGGGGACTTGAAGAGACCAGAAGTCTTAACAATGACCCGAGGAAAAAGAATACAATCAGGCCTCATCTGCTGGAGCTGTGTTGCCGCCCACCCCTCGCCCCCCCCTCCACCAGGCCGCCCGTTCTGCAGCTGATAACCGGATTAGGCAGCAAAATGGGGCAGATGAGTACCCCAGGGGCCCTGCCTGGGAACAGGGGTTCCCTGGCCAGAAGCAGGAGCTGCTACTGTCAAGCCCTAAGCCCTCGCCTCAGGCAGGGGCATTTACATGTGTGAGTACCCTACTGTACTCACCCAGGACCCAGTGGGAAATGCCAGTGGTGGCGGATCACAGGGGGCACCGGTGGCAAAGGCCCCCACAAGGTGAAGTGATACCCTGGCCCTTGCTGGTGAGTGTCACACATGTTTCCCCATACCATCGCTGGTAAATCTACAGCTCAAAGGCAGCTAAAGGCAACCTTTACCTGTGTAGCCCTGGCTGCATGAGCAGAGCAGGACCACCATAGGCAACCCTCCTCTTTTTAAAAAATGTTTTCTTCCCCGCTTGCTTTCAGCAGGCAGGCTGGCGGTTTGATCTCCCTTGAATGCTGTTCCCTTGTTTGAGGCTTCGATTCTGAGAAGATTCAAGGCATTGTCCAGGGTGGCGGGATGTCGGATTGATTTCGGGTCCTTTGTGTGCATGTGGAGATCCTGAATGAAGCTGTTATGCTCGTCTGGGGCTGGCGGGCAAGCTGTCCGGCTGCAAGCTGGGCCTCCTTTTGTTGTGGGGGCCTCACTGAGCCCAAGGAAGAAGCTCATTTCAGGGTGATTTACTGCCACCCAAACACCAGCCGTCTGTTACGGGGCCTCCGCAAAGCCCTGGCCACCCCTTTCTTAAGTGGAACCTCTTCCCCTTGTAAACGTCTCAGAGCACCACCCCTCACTTGTAGTCATATTCATATTCTTATTATGTATTTGTGCGCATCTGTGGACACACACGTCTACGTATAAGTATAAATGCACATGTATTTTCTTTTTGCTCCCTTTTAGTAGAATTCTCTGAGTGAAGGAGGCAGGTATAAAAGCTGCTATGCTGAGAGGTATGTGACCAAGATTTCAGTCTCATCTCTGGCCCTGATTACCTGTGACCTTGGTTAAGTCAATGGACCACTCAAACCTCCATTTCCTTGGTCTGAAATAATAACGTTCCGTGTGATAGCAAGAAGTTACATTAATATGTTTCCAAGTTGTAACAAAATAGGAAACAGCTTGTCCTACACTTCTAACACCTTTGGAAAGCGTTATTCAGTGAAATAGGAAGCAAAAAGCAATGGGAAGCAGGGGGTTATCTTAAAGAGATCTTTTAACCTGTCCTGTGATAGACACTCCAGGTGCTGGCAAACAGTGTTTAGACTTGGTCCAGTCCCGAGGAGCTCAGAATTAGGAGTCAAAGAGCAGATGGTGGTTCTATAATATTGGAAGTGTCAGGTGGGCATTAGAGCAGGCTGTCAGAGTAAGCCTTGGGCAGGAGAAGTCTTCAGGGAACTTGTCCTGGAGCTGAGGGCTATTGTTTGGAACTTTGGAATAGACTGCGAGGGGAAACAAACTTGTTCCATGGATTTGAGGTGACGTTTTAATCCACTTGCTGTTGGTGTAATAAACTATGTGAGACTAGGTTATTTGGACAGAATAGGATCGAATAGGAGTTCATTTAGGTCATGGTTCTGGAAGCTGGGAAGCTCTAGAGCATGGCATTACCATCCACTGAGTGTCTGGGGAGAGACTTCAGGTCACAACATGTCTGAGAGCTTGTATATTGAGGTAGAATAAGTGTGCCCCTGAAATCTCCTTTCCACTAATGGAGGCCACTAAAGCCATCAGGAGGGTCTTACACTCATGACCTTATCAAGTCTTAGTTCTCAAAGGTTCCCTCTAAATGCTGTTAGCGGAAGAATTCAGGGGTTAAGTCAAAACGCTAGGGACTTCTAGGGACGCACATCCAGATCACAGTCGGCAGCAAGCGCAGTGGCAGCTGTTCCCTCTCTGACAACTGTCCTTGCCCTGGGGTGGAGCTAGAGTTTGAATGGAGAAGAGTCACCCTGCCACTTCTGTCCCGGGTAATTCGACACTGCGTGTGCTGTCAGTCAAGCAGAAGACGATCTAGAACGTGAGTCCCATAGTTCCAGCGAGAATAGTGCTAAAGATGTGGGACCACACCGGAGACAGAAAGGTGGGAAGGGAAGGCCTGTAAGCTATGCAACTGATGGCCTTGGACTTGCGGAGCTGGATAGGAAGATATGAGTTTGCAGAAAAATCCATGTTTCTGTAAAACAGGATAAAGTGCAGTGTGAACTTTGTAGCATCAACTAGATAGACTCAATAAGTACTCAATAGCTATCATATCTAGTAATGAATACTGTTACTGCCTTTTTACATAACTGGGTGAGAGGTGCCCCCAAATAGGGAATATAAGCAAAGGAATAATTATTATTATTATTATTTTTAATCTGGACATTGGTAAGAAAAGCAAGATGGCAAATTTTGGTGTATCTAGCACTGAAAAGTATAATCAAATGTGACATTTGAGAATTAGGTTTTTCTGACAAGTCTCTTTCCCACGTAATGTTTATCTTAATATTCAGAATGTGGAATGTATTTAATAGATATTTAATACATTGGCTTAGTGCATGGTCTCTGATTAATCAGGAACTTTTAGTTCTGTGATAGTCGTTTATTCCTCAGACGATAAGATGGTGCCAACTAATGCCCTGCATTGAAGATGAAGTGAAGAGCTTGGAGTTGGCATACCTTGTGGACCAATGGAAATAGTGAGGTGTCAGGGAGGAAGACAGGAAAGTTAGGGGGAGGAAGCTTCTTAGTATCATTCGCTACACAGAGGTGAGGTGAACTGGAGACAGAGAATGCTGTGGATGCACAGACCACTAAAGTTGGACTACAGTAACCTGCTTTAGTCTAGGATTTGATGGTGAGAGAGAGAACTTGGCACGGCAGTGAGCCAAATGCCAGCCCCCTGCCTCCCTGGAACTTAGGAAGCAGGACGTGGGTACGCTCCCCAGAGGAAAGCCTTTCTAGGGGTGACCAAGGCCCTGCTTCTTTCCTGTGTTTGCTTTCAGATATCTCTTCATGGCATACTGGGGCTTTACTGATAGTTTCCGCCTTCATGGACACTGACACTCTCACGGGTTTTTGAGATTTAAATGTAGAAGAGACTGCAGGGTCACACCTCAGGGACCTGCTCTGAGAGTGCCACAAGATTCAGAGCCTGCTAGTGTCCCCGAGAGAACTGAGGACAGCCTGTAAAGTCCTCAGGAGTGCTCCCACTTGTAGTGAAAATGAAACTACCTAGAAAAGTGAAATACTAGTGCTGGCCCAAGCCAGGTAGCCAGAGAGTGGACAAAGAGGGACGACCACTCAGACATCCGATCCTCCCAGGCTAGAACTTATTCTAGTATTTACGTACAGCTTCATATTGCTATTTATGTGCACGATTACAAGGTTAATGCTTTTCTCTGTTTCTTACTTTTCCCACGAGTGAAATGAAGGTCGGCATTTTATAATAAGTGTTCTGTGGAACTCACTTATTCAGAATGGGAAGAATGTGAGAGGGCAAAAAGTATTTCAGAGCAAACAACCACACAAAAAGATTAGGAGACACCTGGTTCAAGAAAGCTAAACAGATGTCTTTGCAATGGGATGTCTCAAATCTTTTAAAATGTTAACGAGCGCCATGGATAGCCAGGTGTGGTTGAATGTGAGGCCTTTCAAGGGCTTATTAGGTCCAAGCAGACACCTAAGGCATCAGCTCTCCCTGGGTCACTCTCCCATGTTGATTTTTATTTATTTTATTTTATTTTTTTGTAGCAATAGCCTCTCAGGCTAAGAATCATAGATGTTTTGGTCAGTGGACTTTTGTAATTATGCTGTGGTGACCCTTCTGCCCTGAGAGACTGGGTAGGGTCAGGAGGGTTGCCATGCCTTGAAAGCATGTGAGAGAAAGACCAGAGAAAGAAGGTTTGTGAAACAACTTCTTTGAGTGCCGCTCATCCCATGTCTGTCCTTGAGAACGTGGGAAGGAAGGGAGGAAGGAAGGGAGGGAGGAAGGAAGGAAGGGAGGAAGGAAGGAAGGAAGGAAGGGAGGGAGGGAGGGAGGGAGGGAGGGAGGGAAGAAGGGAGGGAGGGAGGGAGGGAGGGAGGGAGGGAGGGAGGGAGGGAGAGAGGGAGGGAGGGAGGGAGGGAAGAAAGCAGGGGAGTCATTTCATCACTTCCAGAGGCCCTCACACACATATGTTTCTCTGAGCCTGTGTAATAGATGATCTCTTTGTTTCTTAATCGGAAAAAAGGAAAAGGGTGGCCATACAGGTCTGAAGTGAATAGGCAGGAGGGGAACAAACACAAACATTTGTTTGCTTTTCCAGGGAGGAAAAGGAGGAGAGGGGAGAGCAGAAATCGTTTTATTGCATTGGCCTCATCACTTGCATAAAAATGCCAGGGCCGTTGTCGACTGCGGTTTAATCTAAGGTCATTCAAGCCCTTGTGATTTTACAAAGGGTGAGTTGACACCGCAAACTCAATCCAAGTCTACTCAAGAAGCGTCTTGGCAAGGAAGTTGTGTGTGCTCAGACATCACAGGCATGTCCATGCATGCACATGCCAGGGGCAGAGCAGGTAAAGGGAGCTGTGTCCAGATCTCATTTAGCTTCCACCTCCTTGCCTTGGTATTTCTGGACCTTGAATCCAGATGTAAAGATCAACCCATGATAAGTGCTTTTGGCAACTTGGTTGGAGCCTGTTATTTATTGAGCAATGCATGATGGATCATGTAACAAGGCAGATTTCCACTTACTGCCTGGGCATGTGGAAGGACATACACCAGACACAGACGAGTGAAAAAAGAATGGACAAGTGTCTTTCAAAGTCTGCTGTCAAACTCTGCAGGCTTTTCTCCATGACCACAGAGACTACCAGTCTGTCAGTAGAAAGGTTTCAGGGTGGTTATTATATGGCAGCATCATGGTAGTGTGGGTCCTGAGAGCAGAAACTGAGGCTCTCCAGTCATCCCTCATACTTTCCATATTCCTAGAGACGGTTCCTCAAGGCAGGTGCTTAATCACACTAATGGCCTTTTCAAGTGGGGAAACAAAGGCAAGTCTTTTGGGGAATGTCTGGCTCAGGAGGTAGGTCAGAAAGGTACGAATTTCTTCATAAAATGTTTATATTGTGGTCTTAGCCTGATTGCAATGACAGAATACTACAGAATAGGTGCTGTTGTGGTTTAAATGTGAAAACTCTCCCAGAGGCTCCCCACTGGTGACACTGTTTGGGAAGGTTGTGGAACCTTGAGGAAGAAGGAATTGGTTTTGTGGGCTTTGAGGTTTTATAGCTCCTCCCCTATTCCTGCTTCTTGACTGTAGATGGAACATGACCAGCAGGTCCCCTCTCCTACAGCCGTGCATTGCCATCCATGATGGACTCTATCCCCTATTCCATAAGCCAGGATAAACCTCTCCTTGCTCAGGGTTCTTCTGGTCAATCATTTTGCTATAGCAACAAGAAATATAACAAATGCAGATGGTATAAACCACTGAAGTGTATATAGCTTAGAGGCTCAGTGTCCAAGGTCTAGGTGCCAGCAGACTGAGCTTCTGAAACTCCTCCTTTCTAGTTTGCAAATAGATGTCATCTGGCTTTATCTTCACATAGCAGAAGGAGGAGAGACCGCATCTCTTCTGAAAACACCAATTCTATCCTAAACTCTACTCTAAGGACCCCAAATAAGCCTTAAAGGTACCGCCTCCTCAAACCATTGTACTGGGAGTCTGAGCTTCAGCATGAATTTTGGGATCATATAACAACAATTGAGAACCAACCTAAGTTTCATTTGTATCCTTAAACTTGAATCAGTAGACCGTCTTCAGGGATATTTCAGAGTCCCAGTAAGATAGAGTCATTAAAGAGGATGTGTGAATGGGTGTAAGTGTCTGCATTGGCACATCATCATGCCAGACACTGATGAGATTCTTCTGGGATTCACATCCCAGGCACATGTAATTTTTATAGAGCTTCCCCATTGAACATTGAGAAGGAAAAGAAGACCTGATCCCTGTCCTCGGGAGGGTCACCTAGGGTATTGAATACATAAAATTATGAAATATTTGAAAAGTATTAAGGGAAGACTGGCCTGCAGTTTTAGAACTGTAAAAGGCAGCCGATCAGTGTGGGGGAGTCAAACTGGACAAGGCCTTCTGGGCTTATTGGTGTGTGTGCTGAACCTTGAAGATGGGAGGTATTGTGGTTGTGGTAGGGCTGATGGCTGTGAATAGGCATGAGTAAACACGCACACGTGGGTGAGTTGGTACTGGGGGTCAGAGAGAGGCATGGCAGGCTGAGGATTATTGCGTTTGTCTACCTCCTGCAGGTCACAGCAAGTCAAAGCTTTTCATTTCATGTTTCTTTGCTGGTTTGTCTCTTTATAGTGTAGTCAGCATAAAGTGTAGACCCGAGTCAGGGGAACAAGAGGACAAGGGAGAGCTCAAAGTGGCTTCTTTGTAGGCATCGTGTCAGGGGCCACTGTGAATGTATAGACAGCAGGTCACAAGCTCACCCTGTGAAGTCGCAAAATATTGTTGCTTACCTGGAGGTGGGAGTTTGAAAGAGTTTGAGAGAGGTAAGATGGAGCTTAGAAGGGAAGAGGAAGTCTGTGAGGGAGTGAATTAACAAGCCAAGGGCAAGGGATTCATGTTGGGCTTGGTGTTCAATCGTAGCTTCCCATCACTGTTCCTCTTTTTCTACATTTGTGGGTTCCAATTTTTTTTATTTTATAATTTGATTTAATATTACATATCAGCCATGGATTCCCCTGTCCTCCCTTCTCCCCCCACTCCCCTCAGCCCACCCCCCATTTGAATCTCCTCCAGGGCAAGGATTCCCCTGGGGATTCAGTTCAACCTGGTAGATTCAGTCCAGGTAGGTCCAGTCCCCTCCTCCCAGGCTGAGCAAAGTGTCCCTGCATAGGCCCAAGGTTCCAAACAGCCAGCTCATGCATTAAGGACAGGTCCCGGTTCCACTGCCTGGATGCCTCCCAAACAGTTCAAGCTAATCAACTGTCTCACTTATCCAGAGGGCCTGATCCAGTTGGGGGCTCCTCAGCCATTGGTTCACAGTTCATGTGTTTCCACTAGTTTGGCTATTTGTCCCTGTGCTTTTTCCAATCTTGGTCTCAACAATTCTCATACAATCCCTCCTCTTTCTTGCTGATTGGATTCCTGGAGCTCGACCTGGGGCCTGACTGTGGATCTCTGCATCCACTTCCGTCAGTCATTGGATGAGATTTCTAGCACGACAGTTAGGGTGTTTGGCCATCCTATCACCAGAGTAGGTCAGTTTGGGCTTTCTCTCGACCATTGCCAGTAGCCTATTGTGGAGGTATCTTTGTGGATTTCTGGGGATGGTTTCCAATTTTTATGACTATTTATATGTAGCTGGAGTTTTCCTGGTCCTGCCTGGCCCATGGTCAGGACAAATCTCTCTCACCCGCCAGTCCTGCAGCTGCTTAGACCCAACCAAGTAAACACAGAGAGACTTATATTGCTTATAAACTGTATGGCCACAGCAGGCTTCTTGTTATCTAGTTCTTATATCTTAAATTAACCCATATCTATTAGTCTATAAGTTGCCACGTGGCTTACTGGTACCTTACATCTCGCTTGTCATGGCAGTGGCTGGCAGCCTTCCACTTCCCAGAATTCTCCTCTCTGCTTGTCCTGCCTATACTTCCTGCCTGGCTACTGGCCAATCAGCATTTTATTTACACAGAGTGATATCCACAGCATTGATATATTGTTGCTTTATCCCTTGCTATTTTATAGGCTCCAGTTTGACTCCTTTTTTCTCTTCGCAATTGCAATGCCTGACACTTGAGAGCAGAGTCTGTCTCTTTGTATCTCAAAGTGTGGCGATGACGATTTTTCCTAGGAGATGCTTGATGACATTGACTGCAGTGCATTTGGAAACAGGCGCCCATGTTAGCCTGCTTAGGCAGTTAGAGTGAGTTCCTGTGAGGTGCTGGACTGAGGCAAACAGACATGCGTCTTTCACAGATCTGACCCTGAGAAGTTCAAGGCCACGGTGCTAGCAGTTTCTCTGAGTCTGGCTGCATTAGCTAAATATTGGGTGTTTTCCTTGTCAACAGACCTTCCCCCTGTCCTTACATGCTCTTCCTCTTCAAAAGCCACCAATTTCATTATGAGAGTTCCACCTGAATGATCTCGTCCAACCTTAATTATCCCTCAAATGTCCCATCTTCCAATACTTTAGCATTGGGGATGAACACAGGGAGAATATAGTTTGGGCCAGAACAGTCATGTACAACTTTGAAATAAAGGAGAAGAGAAAAAACAACAACAAACAAGCAAACAACAACAACAACAAAACCAGAGACTAGAAGAACAATTTTCATTTCTTTGCTTAACTTTTATTTCATTGAGATCACCTAATTGAGGTGATCTCTGGCTGTAATGTGAATTACTACAGGACTCTATTAGGTCTTGAGTGTTGGGTCATTGGAACACTGACTTGGGGAGGGCCAAGAATTTATGCTTCATGCTGAGAGAACCAGAGTGTCTGTCCTTGAACATGTGGTGCAAAGTGTACCTGTGGATGTCAGATGCAGAGGTCAGCAGTAGGAACTCTCCCAACTAGAGGACTATTCCATATGAACTATTGTTGGGTTCTTTAGTGGAGGAGAATACATCATGTTTCTGTAGTCAAATAGTGGTAACTATAAACTTGACTATCAGTTGCTGTCTCTGTGTCATGTGGAAAAATGAGTGTGCCTGACACATTGTGCATATTTTATATATTGCTTAAGGGATGTTTGGCTGTCACAAGAACTCCAGGTAACTGATAGGGAGCTAAAATTGCTGAACAAAAATCCAACATTTATAAAGAAAGTTTAGGTAAAAAAAAAAAAAAGAGAGAGAGAGAAGGAGGCATCGTAAGGAGTTATAATTGACTGTACAACAGATATTTAAATGTGGCTCCAAAATTGTTATGAATATCCCTCAGTGGACTTTGGTTCTTTTCCCATCTTTGGGTAGATAATTTTGAGTGTTTGTGAATTTAAGTTTTTTGGAATAGTGTAATGATTATCTAAATTATTCTATTATAAATCAAAACTTGGGGGTCAGATATAAGGTTAAAACCTGATTAATCAGAGAAGTGGTGGAGAAGTCACCAGTGACCTCCCCTCTCTTTCCTTGATCCAAACTGCCTGAGAATCTTTCTAATTCCTCCCTACTACTTCCTGTATCTCTCTATATGTCCAGGGTCCTCCGAAAGCTCTATGGCTGATTCTGGTCAGCTAGTAGCTAGCTCCTCCCTCTGATTCAAGGTAAACTTTATTGTTAGTCTGGGGGAGGGAGGGGTCAGAGTGTGATCAAAATATTCCACAACAGAAGAGTGTATAGCTTTCATCAGATTGTCAAGATGATCTTGGACATAGGGAAATTTTGATTTCAACCCTTCAAAACTGTGGATGAGGAAACCAGGGCTTAGGGATTGTTCGTGACATGCCTAAGCCCTCCAGGAGCAGGGACAGCTCTGCAGGCTTTGGATCTGATAGTGTGGTATTCTCTTCGCCTTTGCTTTCTGACAGAGGAAGATGCTTCCTTTGCTTGCAGATTATTTCCCAAATCCCACTAAGAGGAATGAGCCACTAAAAGGAGATTGATGATTGATTTCCTGCCAAGGCCTCTAATTCACGGAGGCTGCTTTTGTGCTGGGACTGGAACAAACCTCTCAAAGATTCACTGTACAAGAGCAAGAATTTTGTGCAACAGGATAGATGTTAAAAGGCAGTTATGAAACTTGGCACTGACAGTGTCTGCCCTCAGTTAACATGTTTATATGGTGCCTTACCTCCAGTGTAGGGGCCCAAGTATGGTGAATAGGAACATAGATTTTTCTTACACACACTACAGACATGCTCTTGCCTAGCCTGGGAGAGAATTGGGTATCTAACTAATGATTCTTACAAAGTAACAGTAACAGTTCATCACTGGACCCTCTCTGATCACTCACTTGCCCACACATGAGTAGATGATCAAATTCCTGGTGGTAAGTATCGTCTCTACCTTATGACTGACGTCCATGAACTTGAATTAGCCAGATAGAAAAGTTTTAGGTGAGCATGATGTGAGGTTTGTGTGGATGGGGAAGGCTGGTGTCCTCAGAGGAAGTCAAGGCAAAGTGTGTGGAAGTCGAGGTAAAGTGTGTTGGACCAGGTACAGTGGAGCAAGATGGGATGGGAAAAGAACCACTCATATTCACAAGTAATAAGAAAGTCAAAAATCTGGGAGGCCCTGGGGTTCAGGTATACAGTAAAACTCTTGGGCATAAATTTGGGGTTGCCTAAATGATAGCAGACAAGTCTAGTTAGAGAGGTCTGCTCAAAAAATGTAACAGTTGGACACCTATGACTCATGGTTAACCCAGATTCTAACTGACTTACATTTTACATTTCTTGGAGATTTTTTCTTGCATTTACTGTAGGTTAGATTTACACAGTATCTTAAAACTCTGTAAACCAGGTCTTCTTTTCTTCCAAGAAAAAGAGAGCTTTGGGGTGGTCCCCAGTCTTCTTTGCTTGAAACAGTCTGAGATGTCCTGGTTCCAGTTTGCTCTCTGTGTCATTTTTGCGACATTTCTTAAGTGGGGATATTCTTGTTGAAATATGTCTTCCATGAGACGGTGACATACTCCATCATTCCAGATGTGGTCTGATTAGCACAGGATACAGTGGTGCTCCTGGTAGGCTTCCCATGAAACATGAGGCCCAGCTAATCTAACTGCCCAAGTCTGTTGAAAACATCTAAGATTTGGCACTTGCCACTGATTCTGCATATCCTTTTCCAGCTGTGTCACCAGGAGAGTTTATTACAAAAATAAAACAGCAATTTACAGCTTTACCTAGTAAGTTGTAGAGGATGGTGGATGGGCCTGTGTCAAGGATTCTGAGGCATTCTGATAGAGTCTTCAAATGTGTGAGGTCTTATATATTCAACCCATAGCATACCTCTTTGGGAAATGCTGGCAGTCCGTTTTCAGCAAAAGCCTGGAGGCCCTCCACCCTGATAAACACAGTCTTCACTCAGAAAGCTGGGTGTCAAGGACAGGTTTGTCCAGCCACCAGCTGGCCCCCAGTGACTAGTGCGAGTGCCTGCCCTTCTTCGGCTGTGGTCTTCTGGTCACAGCTGATGTTAAAGAGTGACAGCATTTTCCAGGGGGTCTTCCTTTTACTACCCTTTCTCTGCCTCTGTTCTCCCTTCCCCAGCAATTCCCAGGGCCTCTGCCTAACAAAGCTCATTCACCTCCTTAGCGAAGTGATGTCATTTCTCCATATAAAGCTCTGCCCTGCAAATGTGTCACTCTGGGAGCTTCCTATGAGAAGGCCTTTTCCTCACGGGGCTCCTCTATGAATGGAAACCTTCTCTGTCCACATGGAGATGGTTTCTCTCTAGGGAGGGGGTGTGCGGAAGGTGACACTTTTCATGCATTTATGAAATTCTCAGAATGACTCCATCAACTCACAATCGTAGCATTTTGATTCATGTGGATTTCTGTGTGATCCAAATTCATTTGCCAAAAGGCAGATTTGGCATATGAAGTTATTTTCTTCACGGGTTGGTATGGGATACATTCTAGTTCACACATCTGAGGTCTGAGCCCCGTTGGTGTTGTTCAGTAGCACCAGCTGGGCGCGGAAGCTTAGGTTTATTTGTGAACCCTTTTCTACCCTCTGCTGTGAGTTTGGCTCTAGGGCCAGGGTTGGTTGGCATCTCAGTTCTGCCACCTATTAACAAGGTGGGTTATCTTGGACATGTCATGTGGTCCTTCAGCATTTCTGCCCATGACACATATTTTGAATGAAGTGCACTTCAGTTCTGTCAATGATTCCCATCTCTCTCTGCTGGGACCCTTGAAGCTTGGTATTACACGGAGTCCGTCTTTTTACTGATGCTGGTTCCTTAGACTGGCTCCACACACACTGCCCACCAACTAACCAAATTCATGTGCATACCTGTGTGGGTAGATATACATGGACTTGTGTGGTCCATATCCACTATGGCTAACCAGATTTAGTTATTTGAGGCTTCAATGGCATTATATTAAGAATATTGACTAATATTTACAGAGAGCTTCCTGTGCACCTGTTTACGCTGTGCTTCATCCACTGACCTTCCCAACAAATAAAAAGCAGGTATTTACTAGGTAATGAAATGGAGACTTACAGAGATTGAACAGCTTGTCCTAGGTCAGATTACTGGCATTTAAACCCTGACCCCAGAGCCCAAGCTCTTACCCATTCTGTTAGAAATTAAACGGAAGCAATCTATAAGTTACACAGTGGTCTGGGGGTCATATTTCATCACCATTGTCTCTGAAACTCTCGCAGTTCAAATTATGATGAAGGGTGATGAGAATCTAGGTGCTAAGATGCCCCAGGATACAGTTGCTCATTACAGATGTGTACTTCTGAGAATGCCATTTTTGATTGAAGGCATGCCCGTTTTTGTGCCTAAGAGCTTGCTAAGAGATGGAAGGGAAAAGAGGACTCTATTAGGAGAAAGATCTGTCCCCTTCCTGTCCTCTATTTAATTCACCTCCGAGCCAGGGAAATGTGTGCAAAGATTCCGGAAGCAGAGAGTGGTGTACTTACACCCAGAGAGGACACACTCCCAAGCTTACAATCCCCAAGTTAAGGGGATGGTCGAATGAACCAGTTTTCTGATCAGTCCCTTTTCTAAATGTCCTCTTCTTGAAAGACATAAACCAGGGTAGCTGAGAACAGGGCTCAGAACCTAAATTGTAACCACTCCAAAAGGGCACTCAGACAACAGAGACTTTTTAAAAGTACTTGCTACTCATTTAACAAATGGCATCCATTCAGTGCCCATTCTTGGTGCTGTGGCCTTTCTGACTGCCTCTGAGTCCTTCCTTATTTGATGACTATGGTGGAATAGGAGACTGGAGACTTAGACTTCTACTGTATTTGCCATTAAAAAAGAAACAAAAAAACCCCCAAAACTTAACTAAGGTGTATTTCCTCCACGTCCAACAGTCAACAATCACTGCTGGGTCCCTTGATGTCAGCTGGGACCACTATAGTTGCTATACTTAAGTAGGTCTGGCTTACGGTCCCTACTTGGGGTCCTTCTATCAAGAAACCTAAACATAGGCCTTTCCAAATTGAAGAACATCATCTTTCTTTAGTGGTTCATAGCTGGTGAACGGTGCTCTTCTATGATGGACAAAGAGAGCATATTTATTTCAGTTGTCAAAATGAATTCCACTTGGTTCTTTGCACAGCAATGCTATTCAAAGGAGGAGCAGGGAGTGCTGTCCGAATCTTATTTCAGGGGGTGTGTTTAGAATTAGCAGACCCTAAAGCCTCGGTTGATGTCATCTGCTAAGCCTCGATGCCTAGGAGACACAGTCACGTGTAGAACATAAACCCCTCACTGAAATCTTAAATTATCCAAACTCTGAGAATTCGCCTGGTCTAGATGGCTTTTCTCAGGGAGGCGCTTCGTTTTCAGTTGATTTGTGTTTTCCTCTTTTGGCCTTCGAGCAGACGCTTGCCAGTTTCATTCCTATTTAAAGTCAGCCTCACCTTTCAGTTCCCCCACCCACCTTTGCCTGAGAGAGTTTCAGTTCCTGTCGATTTTGCGCGGTGAGTTACGGAAGAGACTTGTTCATGTCTGAAGTGAGAAGCGTTTCCTGGAGCATCACAGGGATTGTGGGCTACATGGAGGGAAGGCAGGTTGTTTGAGAGAGGGTCCATTCTCTTGTGTGAAGTTGGGCATTTCCTCCCCAGAAATTGTGGGGCCTCCTGTGCCTCTTCAAGATAGTGAACAAGACAGATACGGTTCTCCAATCTGACACGAGGAAAAAAATTAAAACGACACAAGTAAAAACCCAAACAAACCTCTAGATTTATGTTTAGGCATTATCTCATGCCAAGTAAACCGGAAAATTGGGAGGTGAAGGTAGGTCTCAAACATTAGAGTTTTGTCCCATTCCCCCAGTGTTAATGTGAAACCAGGGCCAGAACCCCTGGTCTAGGTTCTTGCTTGGGACCTGGACTTCTTTGTAGTAGAGCACTGTCAGGAGTTGTCGTGTTGGTGGCCCTTGCTACAGTAGTCCTAACAACAAGAAGGCGATAAGCCTCCTGGAGTCTTGGTCTGTGGTTTCATTTCCTGTCAAACCACCTCTTCTTGCTTGGTAAACATCTGGTGCTTCTCATTTGAAAGGTGACCATCTAGAGTGGCTTTACCTTGAACTTCTCTGTACTTCCTTGTTGACGCAGAGGAAGGTGACTTGCTTCTCAGGCCACAGACAAACCTTCTTGAGTGGAGAACAGAGGAGGTGGATCTGTATGACTGCTCAGAAGAGACCTGAAATACCTTGAGAATGCTTGGACGGGCTGTAAAATGTCAACCAGGATCTTAAGGTAGTAGCCACCAGCAGCAAAAGCCCAAGTCAAGATTTTGGTGAATGATAGGGACTTATCACAGTCTTTCATCAAGGGGGCATCCTTTTGAAGGAAGGGTGGCAGTAGATTGCAATGTTCCACCGGCCTGAAGTACTGGATCTATATTTGCTTGCACCAAAAACCATGATAGGCAGCCTATCATGGTTTTTGCAAGAGATTTACGTCATATACATACTGCTTTTGAATGCAACTTTATGATCCTTGTTGCATACGAACAAGTCTCATGATAACCATATGAGGTAGACAGAGCATTGTTTTAGTCTTCCTTTTTCCATCCTGATAGGAGAAACTGAAGCAAAGAGAAATTTATCACATTGTTTATGTTTTATCAGATCCAGAGCTGGGGCTTAGACACAAGCCTTTGGCTCCTGGCTCAGATCTCTTTTCTTCCCTATGACTAAGAGGCAGATTGGTGTGTGCCTGGGCATTGTCCTACCCTGACTGACCTAGGCCAAGTGAGACATAGAGATGGCTAAACTAGAATCATTGGGTAATAAAGCAGACCAGCCAGCCAGACGGGTTTTTCCACTTCTGCCCCTTTCTTTGGCTAATTCACAATTGTAAGATGTTTCTAAAGACATTTCTTGTCTTTTCTTTATGTTTTTGGAGGGTGTAGATAGGGAAATGCTCCTTGCCTCATGTTTCACTTACTTTTTTTCCTACTTGGTAGGCTACCCTCTCCTGGCCCAAATCCTTTGGGCCAGACCAGAACCCACCTCCTTAGAGAGTGTTTCTTGACAGTAGTCAATTTTTGGTATATTCCCAAGCAAAGCGGCGCCTTCAGCAGCAGGCATGGATAGGATTCAGATCTGTAATCTTGGGTTTATGAGACCAGAGACTCACCACTTGGCCACCACTCCCTTTTGTTATCTGGACAGCACATCACTTAGCACATACACTTTGCATTTTATTCATATTTTAACATGCAAATAAACATAGAGATACTGGTCTGTTCTTTTCTGTGTGCCACATTTGGAGATGCAGGTGGGTGTGGAATGTTTAGTGTGACATAAACTTACTGTCCTTTTTCTCTGCTTTCCCTATATAACATTATTATCTCAAAGATCATCAGATACGCTGTGAATTGGAAAAGAAAGAAGTACATGATGGGTCAAGAGTTTCTCACTGAGCCAAGGAATGTAGGAGTGGTATCCAGAGAAGGAAAGGCAAGGCGAGCCTCTTTCTGGGATGACCGGGCCAAATCCTTCAAAGCATATTTAACATCTCTGTCACCATCAATGATTAGCATTGGCAGAAAAGGGAACAGCCATTTCTGGAGTGAATCTGGGTGTCAGAATTTAAAGACCCTGAACTGAACTCAAATATTGACTTTCTTTTAACTCTTAAGCCCTATTATTCCTTGTTCATGGTTGTTCATTTATTCATCCTCTAACTAGAATTGTGTACTTATTTGGAGCAAGGCAGAGTGTCAAGTAATACATAGCAGAGGAGCAGAGAAGATATGGTGCTCACTACTGAAGATATCCACTCAGCAGAATGTGATCACACACAAAACATACACAGACACACACAGACAGACATGCACACACACATATACATATGCACCACACATGCCCTCACACATGCACGCACACACACATATACACACACGCATATACACACACACACAGGCACAACCTTTGGCATTTCAAGAAGGATGGAAGAGGCAATAGTCATTCAAAGCTGGAAATCCTTCAGTCCTTAAGTACTTTCTGATACTAACTGGCAGCCAGAGTTTCAATAATTTTTAGTGAGACCAGTGTAAGCTTCTGATATATTGAACTCCAGCAACCTCCCAGCCGCATCTAACACATGAACTGCCGTTTGCTTGACTTTTCTCAACCACTCTGGTCTCTCTCAGCTTAGCTGCTGCTCCTTTTCTGCAGCCCCGGCTAGTTTCCCCCATCTGCCTGACGTCTAACCCTTGGCTTGCGGTGACAGGGTTCTCTCCGTCTGTCCTCTCTGTCTGTCCTCTCCCAGGACGAAACATTGTCCGCACACATACACCTGCTAAGGTTATTCCCTCCTAGGCTAACTAACGCCCCAGGGTTGGTGTCCCTGTTCTGCCCAGCTGATTTACTTTCATACTAACACTTTCACTACAAATCTATGCATTTGAACTTGGCCTTTTATTCATTGTCTGCTTTTCTGTCCTGGAGACAAAGCAGTTTGAAGGCAGGAACTTTGTTTTGCTCGTGATGTTACTAAGAACATAGTATCTGTCACATAGTGAATGCTCGATAAATATTTGTAAGAAAATTCATGCAAATAGAACTCAGAGGAGGCAGTTGGTGACCCAGGGTGACCTTCATTAAAGGTCATGGAAGAGGTAAGTCTGTAAGGTTTCAGAAACATTGAATTGACAACATATTTGGCCACAAACACGGTTTTAGGAAACTCATTGAAAACATCACAGACCAAGGTCCCTGATTTGTTGAAAGGATGCTGATAGTAACCTTGATCTCGAGAGGAAAGATCTCTTGAGGAAGTGGATGTACCTTTCCCTCTCTGGAAAATAAACTTGATTTGGCTGTTCATCCTTTCAAGAAGGTTAATGTACCCAGTCATGTTTTTGTTTCTCCCTGTTTAGCATAAGATAGTGACATAGAGGTTATGTGGTGAGTGTCGTTTCTAGCAAGCAAAGAGGCATTTGGTGAGAAGTTGTGAAGCCACTTGGCTTTGTTCTCATTATGGTTACTATTTTATACACGCTTGTTTATATAAGGTTTTGTTGTTGTTGTTTGTTTTGCTTTCTTGTGATAAATGGCCAGCAACTTCTCTGCGCCTTGTGGAACCGGTATCCAGGATACAGAATAATTATTTAGTGAATGGAGGATCCAGTGTATATTGGCGCAGATCACATTAGTCACTATTCATCATGCTTGCTCTGACAGGAACCTCATCCCTTGCAGAAGGACTACTCTTCATTAAGGAGTAATGGTTGTGTGCAATGCCTGAGCCCCACTCTGGCTGCACAGCCTGTGGCTTTCCCAGTTCTCAGCAGGACACCTAGTGGCACCTAGCCAGCTCTTTAAAGAGCACAAAACAAACAAACAAATACCCAGGAGGCTTCACTCTTCTTTCACTCCTACTGCCAACCAAAAGAACTCAAGTTCTAGTAGTCCAGAAGAGAGGAAAGGCGGGAAGAGGAAGAAAGGGACAGAGAGAATAAAGTGGGGGAGGGAAGGGCAGAGGATGAAAACATTCTGCTCGCTCAAAGGAACAAAATAAATATTGATCATGGTACTTGGAGTTATACTGTGGCAAGTGGTGTTTACTAGCCAGAACATAGTAGGGTTGAATCCCTAGTCTTCGCTCCTGGTTTTTGTGCCAGGCTTATATCTGCAGGACAGTGGCCTTAAGACCTCTGGATTCTGTTCTGTCTGAAAGCTATGTCCCATGCTGGGCTATGTGGGGAACATTTTTTCCCATAATCAAATGAGCTCGTAGCCTGGATGTAGTTTATAACAGAACCTCCTGATCAGCTTCAGTCCAACGTGAAGCACATGGCATTGGAAGAATAAGGACCAGTGAGAGAGCCAGGCAGTGCTTAGGGAACCCTAGATGGGGGCAGGAAGCCTTGAACCTGGGTGTTTAGGCTTAGAGAAGCTCTTAACTTTACAGAACCTTGATTTTTATATGGGTAACAGTGCAATGGTAATGTGGAATACTGTTTAATATTAAAAAGGAAGTAAGTTCTGACACAAGCTACATGGGGATAAGAGTTCAGGAATTCATGGTATGTGAAGTGATACAGACACAAAATACATGTACTGCGTGATTATACTTTTCTGGAGGACCTGGAGTATCTAGATAGAGAAGCAGAATGGTGGTGGATGGGGCTAAAAGAAGGAGGAAATGGGCTGTTATTACATAATGGGTACAGAGTTCCGTTTTTTTGCAAGAGGAAGTGTGTACTATGAATGTGCAGTGGTGTTAATTCCAGAACAATGGGAATATACTTAATGGTACTAAACTATATATTTAAAATAGTTAAGACAGTCAATGTTTTGTGTATTTTATCATACTCACTCTTAAACATTATATTTTTGAGCATTGATATATTATAGCCTCATAGTGATAGGGAATCCTTAAATATGAAGGAAACACTGGATTCAGTCTGTAATATCCACAAAAGCTTGGTTTTTTGTTCTGTTTTGTTTTCTCAAGGCAGAGAAGGGAATTTTCCGTTGTATGTGGTTTCAAGGGGCAGAGTTGGAACAGAGATAGGTAGACCTGTGGATCAAACGTCTACCTATGATCCAGAACATCCTACCTTATAAATCCCGAAATAACAAAGGCTGCCCAAGAGGAATGGGCTTCTCTCAGTAATAGCCAACTCTGTCTTGTGGGTTGTTCGTGCAAGGTGACAGGAAGGATGCTGGGTAACTCACTCAGCTTCCTTTCCAGGGTTCTGTAAACCTCTGCTCTTTCTCTTTTCACTGGTGTGTGCATCTTCTTCTCTTTGAAAACTGTAACATCTGCCTCACCAAGAAGAAAAGTAACAAATACAAGCAAAGCAGTAACTCTGGAGTTCCTAAGGGCTGTATAAGTTACATGTGAGGAAACAGAACCGTTGGAATCTGCTATTGAGGGAGTGAGAGTGTTCTCAAAGGAGGAATCAATTGTGACTTGATGCAGAAGTGTTTCTAGTTCATTCAGCAAAAGGATTCAGCAAACTCCACTCTCCAAATTGGCATTCAGATTAATAACTGAATTCTTACTTTACTTCTTTAAAAACAGTCATATATTTGTAGATAAGAGCCTTAATGAATTACTAATTCACATAAAATCTTTTGTATGCTTTATAGCCTTCCCTTCTCGACTTAGAATCATTATAGGCCTCCACATCATCCCCAGCATCATAACTCCTGTTGTGCACAGGTTGATGCAGTGTGAAAATTATATTGTTCTTGGGTCTTAAAACTTGATATATATACAAGGATTTATATACAAGGAAAATATTAAGTGAGGATAAAATGAACTAACACAAATTTGTAGGGTTTATCTTCAAAAAGCCTTTAAAGGAACCATATATTCTTTAAGCCATCTACTTGGTAACCCAGTTACCAAGGCCATAAGTTAAGAGATAGTTTGATCTCAGAAACAGGATCAGGATCCTTTTGATGAAAAGAAAATTGGGACCCCAGAGCTTCTAACTTTATGTGTTATTTATTTTAATGCTTGGAATTTTTTCATGACTTATCTATCCCATAATGGACTGTTATCTCCTTGCGATCAGAAATCTTCTTTGCCCTTGGAATGTCTATTCAAGAAGAGTGCTATGGTTTTAGTAATTACATCTGAGAATGAATGAGTCTGTAGATCAGACCCAATATGGAGAACCAGCAAGTGTTGCCAACAGTGTCTTATCCGATGGTCTCTGGGCTGGTGGTCCTCAAGGAGCCATGACCCCTCTGAGTAGAAGGTGTTTTCCAAGAGACTGCAGAATGCTAGGACTCTGTTCTTCACATCCTACCACCAGAAATTCTGACTTGTGTGTGTTTTACATAATAGGATCCCAAAGTTTTCTCGAAATATGTTTTGAAAAATGCACATGCAGAAATACCTAAAATGTTTAATGTTTGGAAATACTTTCACTGTATGTGTGTGTGTGTGTGTGTGTGTGTGTGCTTGTGTTAGAGTTTGAATTGAGGTATAATGTTTTCAGGTTTCTTATTCAGTTTAGCTCTTCATTTTTTTTCTTTATTTGAAGGAATTGGACTGGTTACAATACAGAAGTTGCTCCTTTAGGGATCTGTCAAGACTAGCTAAGGATCTCATTAGTATTTACCAAGGTTTGTGTGATGACCGGCTCTTTTGTTCTTTTGCTTCTGAGGATGTTTGATCTTCCCATTAGTGCAGTTACAGGGATTATTGCCCGATTGAATCCTACAAGGATTTTTATTTCTACATACATACATACACACACACACACACACACACACACACACACACACACACACACACACACACATATATATATATATATATATATATATATATATATATATATATAGAGAGAGAGAGAGAGAGAGAGAGAGAGAGAGAGAGTGCTGCATTTCACCAAAACCTTTTTTATGTCCATTTCCCTCTGGACAAAGCCCTGTGGAAACCCTTAGCAAAGACTGTTGACTGAAAGAGTGGGTTGGAGAAGGTGTTGCTGCTGGTGGGGGCGGGTCTGAGAATGGAAGTACACCTCTACAAGCAGGACTGTCATTTGTACTCACTGTAGGGAGGCCTGTGGCATCTACAGTGAGGGTTCTGGGTCTTTTGTGGTTCCTGGTGACTGTCACAGTGGCCTGCTACAGACTGGGTCACCTGTACTGTCCACTAGTTTCAGTAATATTGATTGCAATGTGTTATGTGCTTATTTGCAGACTGTTGCTGATGTTATTGGCTATATCATAGTTGCCGTGAACTTTTGGAAAATACATATCCTTAGGATGTACTACAGAGCAGGAAAATGAGAGATGAGAAATGAGAATGAGGAATGAAGCAGAACTCTCTCTCTGTTTCTCTCTCTTTTATACACACACACACACACACACACACACACACACACACACACACACACACTCCCTGCGTGACCCAGATCGTGTTTTATGTCCCATAACTAAATAGTTGTATAAGCAGAGGTGGAGTTTTTGTCCTGACCACAGGGTCCCAAATAAACACACAAAAGCTTATATTAATTACAAAATGCTCAGCCAATAGCTCAGGCTTATTACTAACTCACTCTTACATTTAAATTAACCCATTTCTATGAATCTATATATTGCCACATGGGTCATGGCTTTACCTGTGCTCTAGCACATCTTGCTTCCTGGGCGACTTGCTGGCATCTCTCCTGACTCAGCCCTTCTTCATCCCAGTCCTCAGTTTGATTGTCCCACCTAACTTTATCCTGCCTTGCTATAGGCCAAACAAACTTATTGTCAATGAGAGTAATAAATATTCACAGCATACCAAAGAATCATCCCACAGCACACTTGAGTCTAGGTACCTTAAGAAGAAATAAGAATGGTTTTATTTGCTATTTTATTTATATTTAGCATACTTTCTGTACTGTCTTACTATGTAGCTCTGGCTTCACTGAAACTAGTATGTGGTAAGTGGACCAGAAGGACTTTGAACTTGTGCTGAGCCTCTTGTTACTGCTTCCTCACTATTGGGATCACAGGCAAACTCTACCACACTAGGCTAAGAAAGAGGCCTTTTACATCATAAGTTTGGAAGCTTGGAAGTCTGAGATCAGGTAGCCCTATCTGTTGAGCCTCTGGTGCGGCCTTCGGGGTGGATGCTATCATGGTGGTAGCAGATGCATGCAGAAGAGATTAGATGGTGAGGCCAGAGGTGTCCTAAAAACGAGGATGGTTCTTTTACAACCCTGAATAAGTCCTGGAGAGAAAACGTGAGTCTCTTCTGTGAGTGGTGCCTCTGCTGACCTAACTGCCACCTACCAGGTCTACACAGGGCCTCAACCCCTGGTTTGGGAAGATTTAGGGGACACGTGCCAATGGTATGCAGATCATGGTACTCACTCAGAACAGGGAAGAACAGCAAGGAGCTTAGGTGAGACTCTGCGAGTCGACCAACACAGACCAATCATCTCCTAAGTTCTCTTTGCTGCCTTGAACCCCATGGAGGTGCCCCAAACAGAGAGAGGATTCCAGAGATATGGTCACAGACAGGGACCCCTACACCCAGTGGTACCTAGGAACTTCACTCACCTCAGCTTTCCCCCCAAGCTCAGCAGGACTCTGTCATGCTTGGGAAGGAGCCAGTAGAAGGTGGAGGCTTGATCATATGTCCTCATGTGGCCCTTTCCACTCTCATAAAAAGCTACCTTGGATGTTTCCTGTTTCCAGGCCCTAGAGGTGGAGCAAGAACAGAAGCTGGCCTGGAATGATCCAGAGCAATCAGAGAGAGCACTCTGATTTCTACACGCCTCCTACCCCCCACCCCAAACACCCCAGCAAGGAGTAAATATTGTGCTTTGCAGCTGATAGGGTGAACGAGCTCCTGTGTGTACGATTCCAGGAAGAAAGTTAATAAACCTCTTGATGCCGTGCCTCCCAGGCAGCATTTATTTGTCTAGCGGTCAGCCTGGGTGCTGTTCATATAGTACTGGTGTTAGAGTGACACTGCTTTTGGCCTTTAAGCTTTATGCTTCCTCCTCCCTTGTCCTACCCAGGCCCAGGCCTCCCCATCTCCTGTTGTCCTCAGCACGTGAGTTTGATCTTGTAGAACCTGGCCTTTTCCAAAGGCTGACTCTCTGGGTTGGGATTGGGTGGAGTGCCAGGTTTTCCTCTTTTCTTTGCACACAGGCCATTGTGTAACTGTAAACTTATTGTCCAGTGGCAGACTAAGTGGCATTTCACATATGAGGAGTTTGGAGAGTTCTGTTTTTTCTTTAAACAAGAGAAGGAAAGGAAAACAGCTCTCGAGGACCCACATCTGCTTGGTGGTACAGGGCAGGGACTTCTGGTTGGAAACAAGTCTTGCCCTTTGGAGCCCTGGCCCAGCCCAGTCAGAACTGGAAACTGCATCCCTGGGAATGTTGGTGCTTGCTAGGGAGCAGGACATTCTTGGCTCTGAGTGCTTTTGGGTCCTGGGGTTATTTTCACAAGACTTTAACCCCAGGGTGAAAGGAAAATTCCATTCTTTGGCAGTGTGATATTTCTGTTTGGGCCATCCTCCTGAGATGAGATGTGCTGGGCTGGAGCTTCTGGGCCTTTTGGATCCAGTTCCACTGGCTACTGTAGCATGACTCTAGGCATGTGACTTGATATTTTCTCCACCTCAGTTTTCTCATTTCTTCAGTGGGATGTGTGTTGGCATTTTGGTAAATAAATATGTTGCTATGTCCAGAAATACCTGGGATTGTACTTTGCCTAAAGAAGAGCCATAGGACAAGTTCAACCTTAATGGAATAATTACTCCTTAGTTAAATCTTTCCAGGAAGAGTCTTGAATTCTATTGTTATTTTTGGAAGTCGTTGAGTTTTTGAAGGTATGATGAGATATAGCATTTTGTATATGGATATCTAGGAGAGGACAATTTGGTTTTTAAATCTTTTCATTCTGTTAATATCTGTGGAAGATGAGAGACACTATGCTCACACCCATCCACAGAATGGGCACTTTCTTTATTCATATTTCCCCTGTACTTACTCCTATTGAACCCTATTGAACACAGATTTATCTAGGACTTATGGCAATTAGAAAAATATGTCAAGGGTTTGTGAGCAAATATACTTGCTAAGGCTCTTGAGATCTTCCTTCAGCTGGTCTCCATGGAAGTAGTTAACCAATGGGTCTTAAATGCAGAGATGCCCCAGAAGTTGTATGGCAAAGCTGATTCACAGGCAAGAATAAAGAAAAGAGCAAAGAGAAATGCCATATGCATTGCTGGCCTGAAGAACTGGGAATCTGATGGATGCTTATCCCTTCCTCACCATAGACAGCATAAAGTTTTATGTAGTATATTTTCTTGGCAACATCAACAGCAAAATACTTTCTTCTTGCTCCAGAATATAGAGAAGTGGTAAAGATATTTCAAGTGTTGCCTTTTAAGCATTTGTCTCCAGTTGAGGGAAGCCCAAACCCAAATAAACTAGAGAGTAAACAAAAACTCAATCCAAGTGCTTAGGCATTGGAGAGTATCAGTTTAGGTGAAGGGAATGTGGTCTTGAGCTAAGTTCATACTTCAGATTCCAAGAAAGCATTAATATTTTTTTTCTCAGCCACCTCTACTTCATATGTATTTTTTTTTTTTTTTGACATGGCCTGGTCAACTTAAAGGCCTGATCACTCTGGGGTAACATCCTATGGTAACATATACCTATTGTCCAGTTACAGATACTTGAATGCTTTTGGCCATTGAATGCAACAGAAAACAAAAGTTAGAGTCAGTAGATCATCAATATTGAAAGTACTGTGAAGAAGATGATAGAAGCCTTAGGAGTTTTGTACCAATTCCCGATAACATCTTGCTTGGTTTGTTTTGGGCTATGGCTGTGGTTTGGAGGTTTTATTCCCAGAAGGAGGGTCCATCTTTACCATGGATGTTGGCATGCATTTCAGCATATTCAGGGTAAGTCCAATGAGGAGTGAGGCCATGGTCAATTGTCCTACTTGGAGAGCTCTACTGAAATATATATTTCTGACCTCTATTAGGAGGATGTACCCACCAGAAGAGGAAGTATGTGTGTATGTGTGGGTAACTGTGCGTGTGCATGGGGGCCTATACATTTCCCTAAGGATCTGCAAAGAAACCTGATGACCTGATATCCTATCTCTGAGGACCGATTCTGACGTGAACATTGGAGAACTGTAAATGCTGGCCATCAACCAGAACTAGTGAAGAAAAGACAAGGGTTGCCATGCAGAGTGTGACTTAGTAGTAGATGACTTGTGGATAGGGTAGGTACCAGTGTGGGATTTGGGGAACTTGGAACTGGAGATATGTATTCTAATTCCTCTATAGACATCTGGGAAGATGAGATTCAAGTTTAGAAATGCAGCCTGGAAGGGAAGAGTCTAAGCTGAGGTTTGAACCAAGGTCATCTGGTCTCAGTGCTAATCTGCCTCCCTGGCATGCAAACAAATGACATACTCTATCAGTGTCGTGGGTTGTATGTTCACGGACAGCTAATAACATATTTATAGCAGTCTGTGTTTTTACCTGAGTGTTATTCTAAGTTGAATCACTTTAAAGTTGATGTAACACTTTATAGAGAATATAAAGGCAAGATCCCTAACGATGAATTTAGTGCTCCTCCCCCACTTTCAACTTCCTTGGAAATAACAGTGAAAACTGACAACCTTAGACTCTGATATTTTCAGTTGGTTTACCTTGCCTTCCGTACTAGTCAAGGTCATGCCTGTAGCCTGTGCCTTGGATCTATTTTCCTTCAAATTTCCCCTGGAGAAGTAATTTCAGTGCATATTGATTCCAAATATATTTTTTTACCAGTTATTTCATACAAAGTGCACTGCAAATTCCTATACCTAGCAGTTGAAAATGGTGTTCCTTAGCTCTCAGGTGCTCGTCATCTTCTGGGCAAGAAAGACCGCTCAAGTGATGTGGACATTTCTATGTGATAGATGCAGCTGGTGGGTAAAGCAGGTTCCATGTCTGCGAAGCTAGATGTTTTTCACTTAGGTAGCATAAGGATTAAGGAATCTAGGTCCCCACCCCTTAGTCTTTGTCTCCTTCTCCCTCACCCACTCCTTCTCCCACTCTTTCCCCACCCCCTCTGAATTCTGTGCACACCTGCATGGATAGAACACTTGAGTGTCAGCTCCCTGCCTTCTTCCCATCACTTCTTCCACAGCCTTGACTGTAACAGATGAATAAAATAATTTTACTCCGTCTTACAGCCAGGCCACCCCGGTCTACAGCATTTCTATCTTACCTTCTAGTTCCTTCACCCAATTCAAGTGACTAAGGTAATTTTCACATTTAGATGAGCTTAGGAAGTCCCCAGCTTTAAAAGCACCACTTTTGAATATTGATTTTCTTGTCAGAATCTGAAAAACAATGAATCACACAGATTCGATTTAGATTCGTTAGATCAAAGACTTCAAGAATAGGAAGGGCTATCCCAGGCCCACTCATCCACTGCCATGTGCCTCCTGCCCCTGATGAATCTGTGCCCAGAGAAGCCCATGCCCGCCTTAGACACACAGCCTTGAGTCTGGGCAGCTCCCTCCACAGGCTCTTCTTTGCACTTAGATCACTATCGACACCGTTCAGTTTGTGATCCCTTATTCTCTCCTGAATGATCCTATCTTGCTGCTATCCCTGAATTGCCCCCTGACATCCAATGAACCCAGCTGTGTTAACTTAATTGCTATTGACTTGGCTCTCTTATCTCTTGTGAAGTTGGAAGGTATAGCTATCCACGTGAAGTTGCTATGTCAGGTAGAGGGCACGGTGTTATGAACAGCTAGTCTTGAAGGTGTTTGGATAGACTTAAGCAGGAAGCATTTTGGAGCACTTTTCACTGCTGGTATTTTCTTCTCTTTCTCTCCTTTGAGGCTTCGTTGGGCTCTCCACCTCCAGGGCCTGTATTGAACTGCAGCTGATTGACATCGAGGCCATGCTGCCTCTCTTTGCAACACAGCCCATGTTTTCCATGTGGATGGCCATTCAAGTCCGGCCCAGATTGATTTTTCCTGAAAGGCTAAAAAAAAAAATACGATTTCAAAACTAGACAGAATCTACTCTCATTTCATTTAGTGGTACTGTGAGGTGGAACTGTCAGGATAAACACTATCTAGCAAACTAAAAACTCCCCAAAGCCAGAGACAGGAAATACGGCAACTATTTCAGCTCCTGGACTCCGGGGCAGCTGGAACCTGTGCATTAAGAAGCTTTCCACTTTTCTGTAATTTCCCATGTTTATCACTCAAGATAAGGCAGTTGGGCTGACTCTCTATTCCTAAATGATCATCTTTTACTCTTTTATACGGAAAGGAAAAGGGAAAAGAAACAGTCAACATCTAAACAGCACCACAGGGAGCTGATTTCCTGGGAAACTTGACTTTGCAGCATTCTAACCTGGGAGGCTTGTACCAAAGCTGGCAGTCTCATGCTAGCTTGTTGATTAGAAGGGGCTATTTGTAAGGTCAGGAGAACTTGCTGTGCACTCCTGGGCATTCTGGTTGTGTGCTGTTTGTGCCTCAGTTTCTGCAAAGGGGAGAAGGATTCGCCCCCTCCCACCACCCCACCCCCATAGGGGTGTTTCCCAGGCTACCAAAGTGATGTCAGAAGGAAGGAAGTGAAAGTGCTTTGGAGGTCAAAGTGTGAAGAGCAGTGCTGTCAGCATCCACATGGTCATAACCGATGTGTTTCACTCCTTCAACACTGAGCCCAGCTTTTCACCCTCTGCCTTCCTGAATATGGGAAGAAAAAGAAGGGTCAGAATGTCAAAACCCCAGACATTCTGGCACCTAAAAGTGAAAGGACTCTGTCACAGTCTCTTGGAAACTCAAAGTCAGTGTGGCACTTATTAATTCATCTGTGACCATCACCTGTGGTGCTATGGTTGTGCTTCTTCTTGTCACAGGTATGAGCTGCTTCCTGCAGGTGCCTCTTTTCTTCAGGGGGACATGGTTGCACCTGTATGCCTCCAATACTTTTAAATCTGTTCTCCCCAGCAGAGTTAGGCCTTCGGCCCAGCTCTGTGCAGTCAAATCCAGGACATGGGCAGCTCCTGGTCAGTAGTCAAAGTAAAAGTTGGGGTATATATTGGACTTTGCCATGCATTGTTGATAGTTGGCACTGTCATTATTGTCTGGGAAAGCAGACTAAAGAAGACATCCAGATCCCAAATCCGACCACACAGCTTATAAGAAGTTGAAATGGGCCCATGTTGGTCCAGTGAGGAAAACCTGATGTCCCTAACATTTTGTTGCTGGGTCTGAATGGCACTACTCCCTGTGAAAAAGCAGTGGATGGAGAGCAAGCTTCTCAGTTCATTTCTGAACTTGACTGTTAGATTTGCAAACTCTAAGCAAATTTCTGGGATTTCACTGACAAATTCCCTGGGGCATGTAAATCAAGCTCCCTCTGTGTAGAGATGGGCTAAGGGAATGGCTGACACATTCTCTAAAGTATCTTTTTCTGCCCGGGACCCCTCCCTTGTTTCCCTCTGGAAGAGACACTGCCAAGACTTGAGTTGTTTAGCTTGGCTCTAGTTGGGAAGAACTGATTCTGAGGCGGCCTTGTCTGAGTGTCACTTACGGATTCCTGGTGTCTGAATGTTAAAAGTACAATACGTTCTAAAGAACACAGAGCAACACTCCCCATCCCCCACCCCCGCCTCTCTCACATTCTCAGCTAAGAGAAAGTCGATGCCCAAACTCTTGGGCACCTGCTCTCCATCATATTGGAACTGGGTGGAGGACATCTAATCATTCACTATTTTCCCAAGCTTTGTTCCCAGTGAAATTGGGCTCCCGGTTGAGAACTTTATCAGAAGCTCAACCCTGTTACTTTTGTGCATGGCACTTGTGTGGCATTCTCACAAAGGGGATCTTAGGCACAGAATACTAAGCAATCATTATTTTTATCATTTGACTTTTCTTAATCTCATTCTCATTTTCACTGAGCATACAAACAGGCAAACAGAAAGCCTATTTTATTACTTTTTCTTTCCTGGGATCAGGACATACTTTCCTTATACTGGTCAATCCAGTGGTAGAATTCAGTGCCTTTCCACTGAATGGTCCAGTGTCTTATACTCTATCTAAAGTTCCATTCCAGTATTTAGTCCTTCCTTTTTCATGGCTATGGTCCTGTGAGGCTAACACAGAGGAGGCCTGGGGAGCACTCTACAGTGGGTGAGATTGGAGATCTCTAATTCTAGCCCAAGTTTGGAACAGACTTGGAATTGCTTCACTGTATCCCCTGTAGGAGCGGCCTGCTGGGATCTATTTACTTAGCTCCAGAGCGTTTGATGCTGTTCAGTGTCGGGTGATGTCACTGGGTCAATGCCTTTAAGCTGGGCAGCTGAGTGGAAGGAGAAGGATGAACGGCCGCTTGAGGCCTGAGGTTGGTGCCCACTGAGCAGTGGCTGGCGCAGCCTCCCAGCCACCACCACATGTTGATTTTGTAGTGAGATCATTGCCTTGTCTGGGCTGTTAAACGCAGTTTAATCTTCCTTAAGACAGGGCTGGACAATGTTGCTTTTGTGACTTCAGAGAGTCACTAGACAGGTTAGAGGAGGCTAGCTTTACACATTCCAACCCAGAGAAAAATCATAGCCTTGTAAGGAAGGCAGGGAGTGTGTAATGCTTCCATTCTCTTATGATAGGCGCATGCTCATTATCCTCTGAGCCTTGCATATAGGAAGAATGTTAGAAGACTGGGGGTGGGGGTGGGGCGGCACTTCAATGGTCTAGTGGGAAATACCTTTTTTATAGCACTGCACACTTTCTAAACTAGGAGTAGCAGTTCCAGAAGTATGAGAAACATACCTCATATGCTCCGGATGTTAAAATGTATATGAAGTGCCTCATTCGCATGGCTTCTTTCTGTGTCTGGAGAGCTCTCCTTCTCTCTCTCACAGCGATGGCCTAACAATGGATGGCTAGTTTGGGGGCAAACAGTTGGCAGGAGACAATGTAGATCAGAGAACGGGAAGGTGGGAGGGGAAGAGGGGGCATAAGAGAAAGATGGCTGATCACAAAGCTGCCTACTGCTGACTGTGGGAAGGTTGTGAGGGCAAAGGCTTTGGAGGAAAACATACTTGAAGTCTGTGTGAACTTACCAGACCTTCTGTGAGGGCAGCCAATGTAACAGCCTCCCCTCTGTCCTTCCACACCAAGCCTACAAGTCTTATAACCTTCCTGCTTGCTGCCTTTTAGTTTTGTCTGATTAAGTTTTCTTTTACCCTGTCTTAAATATTAGACTAGAATAAGATTTCAATTACAACTGCAGTGTGTGTGTGTGTTACAGTTTAATCTGTGAGATATGCACACACATACACACACACACACACAATACAACTGCAGTGTGTGTGTGTTACAGTTTAATCTGTGAGATATGCACACACATACACACACACACACACACACACACACACACACACACACACCACTCTGCACTTTTCTGCTAACCATTTCGAACCACAAAAGGGAGCTGCTCTTTGCTCAAGAATTGTCTGTTTCCTCACAACCAGTGGCCAGCTGCATAATCACCTCAGAAACAAAGACCCAGGCTCCCCCTGTTCTTTCTTCCAATTGTCTCAAATAAGCACTGGTAGGAGGTGTCTCCTTGCTCCCATTCTCCAGGCACCAGGGGTCACCCTCTCTTCCCCCTTCCCCCATTTCCTTCTTTATGAGTTACAGATTTCTCATGCCTCAACTCTCACCTCCACATTCCTTTCATCCCATGAGGACCCAAGATGTTACTGACTTTCATAACTTTTTAGAAAAACAAATCATAAATTCCATTTATTCATTAATTCCCAAATAGCCACTTTGTCATACTTTAGGGTATGTCCACTTATTTCTTGAGTTTTAGAAGTGACTGATCGAGTCCACGCTGGAACTTTTCCACCCCACGTGTGGTTAGATAGTATTTCTGATTTGAAATGTCCATAGACACACCGTAGATTCATTTGTGTACCCAGCCAGTCAGTGGCTGCCGTAGAAAACTGGCTGTGTCGAGCATGTCAGTAGACCCCAGCCTTTCAGTAGACAGGTTAAATCCAGTGCTGCCCTGCTGGACTTCAGTCTGCAGAAGAAAGAGAGATCTTAATGAGCACTCACACAAAGCTGTAAATAGAGAGAAGAGGCAGAGGGTGCTACCATAGCATGTGGAAGAGGTTCTCTCCAGGAAGAAGGCTTTCTGAAACCAGTGACGTCCATGCTGAGAGCTGAAGAGGGAAGAGTGAGCCAGGTCAATGAGTGATGGAACCGAAGGAAAAGCAATCTGACTGGGTGGGTGGGAAGCTGCAGAGCAAGAAAGGGAATGGCTTGTTCCAATGACCCTGATACAAAAATAAATCTAGGGCCTTGGCAAACTAACAAGTGCCATTATAGTATGTCTGGAGCATGCAAGGGGAGCATGTCGCCTGATAGGCTGGGAAAGTAGGTCAGTGGGAAGTATGAGATGAGTGAAGGAGTGGTAGGTGTCTTCTAACCCTCTGAACAATTCTGTGCTTTGTTCCACGGACAATGGAAACACTATTCTAGTTCACCGCCCCCCCCCCCTTGTTTTTGTCCAGTGATAAAATGCTCTGATGAAAAGGAAATGGTTTATTTTGCTGATTCGTCCAGGTCATGGACCATCATGGAGGGAACTCAAGGCAGAAACTCAAGCCAAAAGTTGAAGCAGAAGCAGTGGAGGGATGCTGCCTCTTGTCTCACTCTCTGGCTCATGCTTAGCCAGATTTCTTATACATCCAAGAACCACCTGCCTAGGGAATGGTGTTACCCACAGTGGACTGAGTTTTCCTACATTAGTCATCTAGAAAATCCCCCACAGATATGCCCATAGGCCAATCTGATCTAGGCAATCCTGAAATTGAGACACCCCCCCTCTCAGATGACTCTAGGCTGTGTTAAATTGACAGTAAAAGCTAATTAGGACACTCATTGACAAGTTTAAGCAGTGGGTTACTTTTTTCTCTACTAATTGTTTTAACTTCCCTAGGGAAAATAAATTATAGGGTCATGAAGGAAGGTTGTGGGGTATGTTCATTAAACAGATTTTAGAGACAGGGAAGACTTAGCACACCATATTTTGACAGACTTCCTTCTACCACAGTATTTTTTAATGCTATTACTTCATGTCACAACTGTGTTTTTTGTTTTTTACTTTTTATGGGTGGGGGCCCATCACCCAGCTCCCAAATAAATCACACATGGAGGCTTATTCTTAATTATGAATGCCTGGCCTTAACCTAGCTTGTTTCTAGCCTGCTTTTCTTAACTTATTTATCTCGTCTACCTTTTGCCTCTGGGCTTTTCCTGTTCTTTTACTTCTGTATAACTTACTCTGAACTTCATGGCTCGCTGGTTGTGTAGCTGAGTGGCTGGCCCCTGGTGTCCTCCTCCTTCTGTGGGTGCTTCTTTGTCTCCTCCCAGTTTTCTCCTTCTATTTATTCTTTCTGCCTGCCACCCCTGCCTATCCTTTCTCCTGTCTTGCCATTGGCCATTTAGTTCTTTATTAGACCATCAGGTGTTTTAGACGAGCACAGTAACACAGCTTCACAGAGTTAAACAAATGCAACATAAACAAAAGCAACACACCTTAAAACAATATTCCCCAAAACACAACCCTGCTGAACAATGATTCATACCCACATACACATGCATACACACACATACACACACACACACACACACACACACACACACACACACACACACACACACACACAAACGTGTAGGCATGCACACACTGGGAGAAGGATCCACACCATTTTCATTTATTTATCTTCATTGCTTACCACAGTTTCTGGCATAAAAGTTTTCCAATGAATGTTTGAAAATTAGTGAACTGACGAAGAAATATATAGCTCCTCATAGACTCCTTTCTTGAAAGAATTTTCCCATTAAATTTTCCTTGGATGTCTAGAAGGCAAGTGATAGAGGATGAAACCATAGTGGAAAACTAACAAAAACAAAAAAACAAAACAAAACACAAAACAAAACACTAAGCCAGTAACCGGAGTTCGTGCCCACTTCAGCCCATGAGGAGCTGAGTAGATCAGGCCAAGGTTTGGCTCCATGGTATTTCTTCAAGTATGAAATGAAGGTGTTAGACTGTAGAAAGCCTATTGATCACTTCGTTTTTGTGAGTCCATGACATACAGTGTCATAGTACTATTTAAATCAAACATTTGCTCTTGGCAATCCTCACGTTGTCATAAAAACGTCCTTTGCTAGAGAGATGTCAGCAAACCTGGGTTACTTCACTGTCGGTGTTACATGATTCCCCGCTGCTCTGAGGGACTGGGGATAATGATGTAGCTTCCAGGAATGCAGAAGGACCTCAATGAGGGGGACTCCTACAAGCATGCTGCTGGATCTTGCAGGGCATGAGCAAAAGCACGGTGTCCTTTATGAAGAGAGATTGCTTTTCTTCCTTTGCTCCCATAAAGAGAAAGGGGATAAAAGAAAAATATGGCTTGAGCTTTCATTTCCTGATAAGAATTTCCTGTGATTTAAAACACATAAACTATACTTTTAAAAGGAAGATAATGCATTTTTGTTAGTTGGCTGTGGTGACTGGATTAAGGGGGAAATGTATTCTTTCAGCTGCAGTGTGTAGATCAGGTTGAACAAGAGTACTCACAACTTTCCTTTAAAACATATTTATTTACTTTAGAAAGGAAAGTCGGGAAGAAGAAGGAAGCCCTGCCGAGAGTCCGTAACCACAAAGTCCCATGGCCCTTTGGAAAGAGCTGGATGGCTGTGTTAGGGGCTCCTTTGTCCAAGGACCAAAAAGAATGGTCCTTGGAAATAACTACATGATCTTTTAGGCCAAACTGAGTTAAGTGGCAAGGATTGGCAGAGGCCTACTGTGCCTGTCCAAGTGTCCTGTGTAATGCAGCCATCTCCTGGGCTGGCTTCCCTTCTGCCACCCGACATTCTGAACTTGACTACTGGTCAAAGAAGATGAAGCAATGGAGGCAGCCTGAAGAGGTTCCCCTGGCCTTATCAAAATCACAGGGAGCCTGAGACAGTCACCATGTCCAAGGCCCTGTTTCATCCTCACCAAAGCCTTCCTGGAAGAGGTTTAAGAAACTTCCAAGATCCCTGGCCTCGGGCTCAGAATACCTAGATTTCTGGGTTTAGACTAGCTGTATCTCCACAAGAGGCCTCTGTTTTCTTCTATGGAAGTTTACTTGCCTTAACCCTGTTCTGACTCTTCCAGAGTTATTAAAATGCTAAAATGAAAGCTTGGATTGAAGCAGCCCTGTAAACCCAGTGAAAGTTGTTGCATAGGAAGCCTCTTCTATGTTGTGGGATCAGACAGTCAGTGTTATGAAAACATGGGGAATGGAATGCTAATTGTAGCTGAAAGTTTGGGCACTTGCCCAAGGTGCCACAGCTTATTCTCTGCAGGGTCTTTCTCCTGGGTCTTTCTCTAGAGAGTCACATTACTTGTGCAATGTGGAGTTGCTTCTCCCACTGTGGGGAACCCGAACAAAGGGATGGCACAGTAAGGACTAGGTTTGTGAGACAGATTAAGGAATCTTCAAGTGTTCGTGGAGCTGCTTCCATGTGATTCTTTTTACTTGTGAAATAGAAAGCTGCCCCTAAGGCCGATCTCACAGAATGATAGTCAAGATGTGTGGAAGGGTAGTAGGGACACTCATTGCCTTCTTCTTTATAGTTTCTTCAGACTTTATTTAGTGTGTCATATTTAATCTTCCCAACAATTGGATGACATAAGGAGAAAAACCATTTTTACTGGCTTAGCCTGTTAGAGATCAAACACTAGGTCTAGAGAACTAAATTAACTTAACCCAGCTTACAAAACCTCAGTGCTGTGAGTCTAGAGCCAGGCCTCCATGTTGAGACTTTAATTTGTCTCCATGGTTGCTAATGTTGCTGATTCTTTACATTGAACTTTGAACAAATGGTTTGTTTCATTCAAGTTGCAAACTTGTGATAGGATAATGAGTCATTTGCAGAAAAGAACTGAGAACCTTTGTTGACAGGCAGCCTGATATGGGAACTACTGATGACTAATAGTCCGCTGCTAGATGGCCACTGTCATGGACTTGTCAAACTTTAAGCCCTTTTGTCCCTGGTTTTCAGTAATTCCTTTTTTAGTCTGTAGAGTATATCTATTTTTTTCTTTTTCTTTCTGTTTATTTATTTATTCATTTATTTATTTATTTATTTATATATATTTATTTATCTATTGCTTACTGTTCAGTCTTAC
The DNA here is from genome assembly GCF_007827085.1 of Peromyscus californicus insignis. NCBI lineage: Eukaryota > Metazoa > Chordata > Mammalia > Rodentia > Cricetidae > Peromyscus > Peromyscus californicus. The sequence continues at coordinate 67,584,178 of NW_026294469.1, read as the reverse complement.
AACATTTTAGAGAGGCTGGCCAATAGATGGCCCTTCTGACCTCTCAGACCATTTGCCTCTTCCTTCCACAAGCCTAGGGGGCTGTTTTGTCTGTTGTAATCAATGTCTAAACTCTGTTGCATCCATGACACACTAGCCCTCTCTTGTTATTTGTGCATGACTCCTGTTACTTCTTCCAAAGGGACTCCTCAGATTTTCTTGGTGAAGGTCTCTGAGCCTCTACTGCTGACCTGTTTCATTTTTTTTTTTTTTGCTTCAAGGTATTTACCACTATTTGTATTGTAATTATTACTGTTTTCATTTTCTTTGTCTGTCAGGGCCTGCTGGATTTACACTCCAGTGGTGCTGTTTTTCTTCCTCTATAGTATGTGCCAAAGCCCCAGGATGGTGATTCTGTACATAGTAGGAGCTTATGTGTTGATTGAAATACACATCTTGAGAAATTTATAACATGCTCTCAAGATGACACAGTCAGTAAGGAACTGAACTCCACTGTAATTCAATCACTCAACTCCTAATTTATTATTCTTACCACTTGGTATTATGCTGCCAAAATTTATTCATATTCATACCTAGGAGTTCCTGATGACTACTGATAAAATTTAGAACGATTGTGAAGCATTTATGTGAAACCAAATGCATTTCTGAAGGGAAGTGAGAAATCCCCAAGGTTTACATTGTTCAGTCTGTGATAACAGAACTTCATAATCTGTGTACTTTGTATATTCACCATCAATCATCCTGTATTTGCTTAACTCGCTTTTAAAGGAAGCTTATTTTAGAAGCACTTTCTATATTTTTTATTGATGATGTTTGGATTTTCACATATAAACACATCACCACGCACACACACTCACAAGAGAATATAAACAATGACATGTGTGTTACATTCCTGCTCTAACTGCAGATATTTTCTCGCTGACAGAAGCCAAAAGGTTTTATGTGTGAGGTTATTGAGCATGCATGGTTGCCAGGGGACATGATGACTCCCTCCAAAATCAACCTTAGAAGTCACATTACAGGAATGTACTATGACACTTCCTTGCTTCCATCACTCATTATGAGTATGTCAGTTTTTTAGACATTTTCATGGGGGACATCAGGCAGCATGGTACATCTAGATCACCTCTGAATTGTAAAGTCTATTTACTGTGGTGTTAAAAACTTTCCTTTCGTCTGTGCTGTTTCTTCTTAGAAGCATTAACAACTTTTCCTCTAGATCAGTGGTTCTCAACCTGTGGGTCACAACCCCTCTGGGGCTCACATATCAGATATCATGCATATTAGATATTTACATTATGAATCATAACAGTAGCAAAATCACAGTTACGAAGTAACAACAAAATAATTTTATGGTTGGGGGTCGCCACAACATGAGGAACTGTATTAAAGGGTCACAGCATTAGGAAGGTTCAGAACCACTGGTCTAGATAAATGTTAACCCTGTTTTTGATATCGAGTCTCATTATGTAGCTCTGACCATTTTGTTTTTGTTTTCATTTTAAAAGCTCTGTATAGATCACAGTGGCTTGAACTTGCAGTGATCCTCCTGCCTCTCCTCCTGATTTCTAGATTATAGGCCTGTGCCACTCTGCCTGGCATTTTGTTTTCTTTAGTTGTTGGCTCTTCCTCCTGATCCACCACCACCAATACCTCCTTCTCTTTTTCTCCTCCTCCTTCTTCTGTCTTGTTTGAGTCTCACTCTGTGGGCCAAACTGGCCTAGAACACGATGCATCCGGGGTCTTGAATTCATGACATTCTTCCTCCTGCATCCTTCTAAGTGGTGACATTAGAGATGTCAGCCAGCATGCCCAGCTGGGATGAATATTTCTGAGGGATGATGGTTTCCCGGGCTTGGACTTCCTTTTGTCCCTACACAGCCTCCACCTTGCACCTGGAGAACAAACGTTACTAATGAATCTTCATGGGACCAGTGCTCACTGTCCTGCTGGGTTGACTCTTCTCCTCTGTCCCCAAGTTTTAACATTCTCATCAGGATGTAGCATTTCAGAGTGCAGCTAAGGATGATGTCATATAATACACGTCATCGCTGGCTTTCCTTTTTAATGACACCCCAGTTTTGCCTCCTTGGATTTTGTCAGTGTGACTTGCTCCTACCTGAAACAACTGGGGTATTGTCTGTTTCCCTCTTCTCTAAAGTAATGCCTATATTTGTGCAAAGCAAAACCATTTTTGGCTTCCTACTCAGTTGCCCGAGAGCTTCCTGTTCCCTGTATCCCCATTTCTACCACTACCTCTTATTGATCTCTGTTTCTCAAGGGACCTTCTTTTTTTTGGGGGGGGGGGTTTGGTTTCTCAAGACAGGGTTTCTCTGTGTAGCTTTGCGCCTTTCCTGGAACTCACTTGGTAGCCCAGGCTGGCCTCGAACTCACAGAGATCCGCCTGGCTCTGCCTCCCGAGTGCTGGGATTAAAGGCGTGCGCCACCACTGCCCGGCAAGGGACCTTCTTGTACCCCACTTCTGACTCTTTCCAGTGTTGACACTGCAGGCAGGGTACTGATGATCCTGGCTGTGATGTGCCTGTTTGTCCCACCCTTTATTAACTTTGCTTCCTGTCTATGAGAGTGTTTCCTCAGTACTTGGAAATTTGATAGTTCTTTGAATGTTCAGAACTGCCATCCTGGATGTTTCCTGTGTAGATACTTTCTGAACACCACCAAGAACACATGCTTGCCAGACTTCTAAGGTGACTGTTTTCTTCAGCCTGTACTGATGCCTAAAACTCTTGCATGCAGAGACATGCAAGGGTATAAAATGAGGGCTCTTAATAGTTTTTCCTTAGAATTGCATCTTTTCCCATGATGTCTCATGGCAGCATCATTGTGTGTTGTGACAAAGTCATAAGTCCCTGTTCAAAGCTAAGAGGCAGAACCTACTTTGGGTCAAGTATACTTATGCTAAAGACAGAGAAAACAAGTGTGGCATAGATCTCTTGTGGGACCACAGAGAGGAGAGAATGTGTTTCTTGCTCCCTCTGAGACAACATTAAGTCTGTGGGCAAATAACAGCTACTCCTAGTGGAAAGAAAATATTTTTGATATCTGTTGGACATTCCCTGGAGATGTGGGACTTGATTCTTTCCTCCCTCTCCCAAGAAACAAACACAGGACCTGTGAAGGGGTGGCTGTATTGACTTTCCCTTGATTTATTTAGGCAATTGAGTTTGTGGGGAAGATGTGATAGTCTCCATCCGGTTTCATGCTGAGATGCCCCTGCCATACTGTCAATAGTTCTTAGTTTCTGATCCTTCTGTTATACTTGCTGTCTACTAGCAGAGCGGACAAATGGTTCTTCAGGTACTACAAACAGGAGGCATTTTGAGGTGTTACCTGGGATTCCGTTTACAGACCCTGAAGCCCTGCCAGTTTAGTTCTTGATGGTGTAGAGGCATGTCCAAAGGACAGGAATACTTTGGAAGGTGATTTCGATTTCCTTTTTCCCCCCTTTTGGGGATGATTGTGTTTCTGAGAGGATGAGCATGAATCTCACCAGGACAAGGAAGGGTGCTGCTGCGTAGGCAGACTGACTTTCTTAGTTATGGTTATATAGCTTAATTCAATATAGTACAAGAGCCGTAATTGGAAGGATATTTCATTTATATAGCACCTGTCAGCCTCAAGCACCCCCGAGTCTCCACAGACAGGCATTGTTTTTTGCTCTGAAAGGTGTTGCCTAGTCAAAGTTGAACAGAAGACAAAAGCAGAAGGTAAGTGGACCATAGCAGCAAACAAACCATCAGGGCGTTGGGGCTGCAGTATGGGACAAGGAAATTACTTTAAAAAGGGTAGAAACTGTGTGTTTTTAAAAACAGGAACGCCTTGACTTTACATTAAGTAAGCCATCAACTTCGAAGCTGGATATGTAAAGAGAGTAGGGGTAAGACATTTTAAAGAAAGGAGAGACATTTAAAGGCATGGTGGTGCACACTTGTAATTCTAGCACTTAAGAGGCAGAAGTGTGAGGAGTTCAAGGCCAGCCTTGGCTTCATGGTGACAAGTATGAAGTTAGATTTTGGCATACAAGACTTTGAAAGTTTAAAACAACAAACAAACAAACTAGAAAGGAAAGATAAACCAAAAAACTATAAATATTAGTTTGTTTTGGGTTTTGTCCTAGGCTGGTAGGGTGACACAGTAAATAAAAGGACTTCCTGCCCGGTACGGTGGTGGCGCATGCCTTTAATCCCAGCACTCGGGAGGCAGAACCAGGCGGATCTTTGTGAGTTCGAGGCCAGCCTGGTCTACAGAGCAAGATCCAGGAAAGGCGCAAAGCTACACAGAGAAACCCTGTCTCAAACCCCCGCCCCCCCCCCACCACCACCAAAAAAAAAGGACTTCCTGCCAACCTGATGACCTGAATTCTATCCCTGGGATCTACATTGTGGAAGGAGAGACTGACCCTGGGAAAGATCTACATTGTGGAAGGAGAGACTGACCCTGGGAAATTTTCCTCTGACTCCACAAGTTCTTGGACAGACAGACAGACAGACACACACACACACACACACACACACACACACACACACACACACACGTAATGTTTTGTTCTAAGCTAACAATAGAACTGTGCTGTGGAGAACAAACGATAAAATATGCCCCAGGGGGTTGTTTCCCAGATGATGCTGGCTGGAAAAAACCTCAAGGTTTTGAAAGATGGCCACCCTTAGGATGGCGGGATATGAGTTTCTGGCTAGCTTCTGGGACACAGAACTGAGGGTGGGAGAAAGAGCTAGGTCCTCAGCAGACCTGCACGGAGGCTGCCCCCTTCCCATGTCAATGGGGGCTTGTCCAGGGTGTAACTTCCGATTCACGATCAGGTTATGCCCATGCGTGTCAGGCTCTCTGTTGATCCCTCACTAGATGCCCCTCCAGCAAGCCCACACATCTCTATTTTTCCTCTGTTTTCTCGTGAGTAGGGCCCTGTTAATTTCAGATGGCTGAGGGCATTAGTAGAGAGGAGGGAACAGGCATCTGGAAGCTTCCTCTCGGCACATGGCATGTTCTGTGGAACTTCAAGCTTGGTTTTGCTGCGTCTCAATTCTCTTATGTCATTGTTCTGTCCTAAACACACAGGAAAAGGGAACAGACTTGTATCTGGCAGAAGCTAGTGCTCAACACTTACTTAATTAGCAAAATTATCAGTCATAAAACTGGTCGTTTAAATGTAAGAATGGCTCGCAACTCAAAGCAACTTATTTCCCCTCATGTTTTAAAACACATTGCTGATTAAGAAAGCCTTATTTCCCTTGGATCCCATGTACTCCCTGGTAAATGTTGTTTAGTGACAGCGGATAAAGGGAGAAGAGGATCATGGGATTTGACTCAGCTTTACCCAAACAGCTTTGGGACCTTAGATTAATCATTTAAGTTCCCCAGTTCTCACTTGTTCCTTCTGGACCCTGAAGGGTGAAATGTGTGCTGGTCTACCTTTCTGCTTGATGTATATGAAGTTCTGGCTGTAAAGATGCTTAAAATGGATGTTTGGAAATTCCATGTCCTTGTGAAGAGCAGGGTCCCTCTCAAATTCTGACTTCACGGAGCTTGTTGGAGAAATTGGAGAGGCCGAGCTGAGAGTCACCCGGAGGAGTTTCTTCTCAAGCTGTGCCCACTCCACAGGAAAACGATCAGCATTCATGTTTCTGCTTGAGCAGCAATCTGTCACCTCCTCATCCTGTTCGATCTTCTTGTCTTCAAACAGACAAACAAACAAACAAACTGGAGGTTTTATTTTCTGCTGTGTTCCTCCTCTTCTCTGCTAACAGCGAAGGAAGTAGGTGGACATCAGGCCTTCAGCAAGCAGTCCGAACTCACCCAGCTGCATAGTAAACCAACTCCTCCCACATTCCTGAAATTTACCAAAAACCAACTGCGGCATGCCTGGTTTATGTTAGTTCTATTTCAGAAAGTACTTTTCCACACCAGTTCCTCCTGATAAGGCCTGTCCAGGGCTGCTTTGCTGCTTTGCTGGTCCCGGGAGAGGCAGGCAGAAGTCATTGTGTGGCAAGCTGTGTGATCCCAATTCAGTTCAGCAGCAAGCTCAGGGATGATGTAATTTACCAGTTTGTTCTTTCCAGCGGATCCCCACCCACCCCAGGCTTTTGGGCTTCGCCGCTGACTCTTGGTAGCTGTTGCAGAAGCACAGGAGATGTATTATCTGGAAAAGGAGCCACAGGCCCCACTGTCAATTTTGCCTGTGGTTGTTTTTGCTTCAGAAAAGCAGATTTTGCATATTTTGGGCTCAGTTTTAAAAAAACACTACAGCAACAACTAAAAGAAATAAGTCTTTAAAACATGAGTTTGTTCCTCAGCAAGATCTCTTCGCTGCTCCTGCCCAGCATTTTGAAAGGAACTAGCTCTCAAATACTATATTCATGCCTTTAATTCTAGTACTTAAAGAGGATCACCATGAGTTCAAGATCAGCTACATAGTGAGTTCCAGGCCAGTCTGTGCTGTAGAGTGAGATCCTGTCTCAAATAAAGCAAAACAAACATTGCGGCCAACCTGTTCCTCAAGCTTACCAGAGACTTTGTTTACTGAGCGGAAGGTGTTTTATTAAATAACCATTCATTCCTTTTCTCCTTTGGATTAGTCAGAGCCAAGCAGACCTGACAGTGATGACCAGGGTAGGCACACATATGCTGTGACCCTGCATACACTGAGAACCTTTGGATAACCTGGCCATCTGGGGTCCCGGAAGCCTGGGACTCTACTGTTCTTCAAATGAATGCTGGGATTGCTTGTAGACCTGGTGGGCAAGAGTTCTTCGAATTGGCTGTGTTAACTTTCAGTGCATCTCTTTATCTTGTTTGGGGTTGCTTCTCCAGGTATTGGGGGTTTTGTTGTTGTTGTTGTTGTTTTTTAATTGAAATATAATTACATCACATGCTCCCTTCCTCTCCTCCCTTCAACGCTTCCCACATCCATCCCCTCTCAAATTCACAGTCTCTTAATTCTTTAATAGTTATTATTTCATATCTATGAAACGTATAAAAATACAATCTGCTGCATCAGTTTAGTGTTGCTTCTACGTGTATGGTTTTAGGGCTGACCATTTGGTATTGGATAACTAATTAGCAGGTTCATCCATGGCAAAGATTCATTCTCATTTTCTCAAGCCTTGGGATTTTTAAGTTATTCAGCTCAACTTGAGGACTCCCATCCCAGGAACTCAGGAATCACCCAACTGAACTTATTACCTTGGAGAGGTTTGCAATCTACCTTGGACATACTTTGTATTTTGTGTGGCGGCCCCTGACCCCCACCCTGCCCCTATGTGTGACATCATGACAATTGTTTTTTTTTCCTCTACCATTCAGGTCCTGGGGATGGGGAAGGGGGTGGGGGGTAGGGGGTGGTAGTAATATCTAAATGGAAATGCTTACTAAAATATGTTTATTCAGAATGACTTACTGAAATTGTACTGTGTGCCTGACACTTTCTGTTGAAGCTCCTGGGGGTTCAAAGACAGCAGCACTTATGAGAAATCAGCCTCCAGGGACCTCAAACAGGTTAAAAGGGACATTAGCTTAGCAACAGGGCACTCAGAAGGTGCTGAGGAAAATGTCCTGAGAAGGAACTGGAAGGAGAGGTCAGGGTTTTCACAACAAGACAGAAGACAAATGGGCTATTTTTTTTTTTTTTATCCTGGAAGCCCAGGAGCATAGGTATTCTCTCTCAGGAGTTCCACTTTGGTCCATGGATTTTAATGGAAAAAAATGTAGATTATGTATCTTCAGATACTTCAAAGAAAATTACACACACACACACACACACACACACACACACACACACACACTTTTTGAATGTACTTCTTCATATTTGGGAATGATGGTAGGGTAGGGTAAGATATTCTAGAGCAGTGGTTTAAATAAAGAACAATCTTACCCCTTCTTCTAGCCCATGAGATACCTAGTAATATCTGGAGACATTTTTGAGTGACACAGTTGAGTAGGGGATGCTAATGGCATCTAGTGTATAGAGAAGCCAGGGATAGTATTGTGTGTCCTGAAGAGCACAGTTGAACTTCTTGATCTAAGGTGATCTAGTTCCAACCTCAGACGTGCAGCATTTAAGATACTGATCTAGAAATAAAACATTGCATGAGAGAAGGGCTTCCTGTAGATGTCTCCTCTTATTGCATGCATTCTTATTCTAACAGAAAACTTACACTTACCAGGTAAATAGAAGGCAAATCAGTGTTTTGTTTTTTCAGCCTTTGCATCAGACCCCCGGGAGAATGGCATCTTGTAGTGACGAAGGACAGCACATATTGAGGGTACCGTTGGCCATCTCCAAGCCACACACTTTCTCTGAAGTTTGGAGGAATTCCCACAGAGGAGAATTGCCCTTTGGTTTCTCATGCCATGTCCTCCTCAGTCTGAGCCGCAGCTAAGTTTCTTCCTCTCTCAGTGGAATGGAAAGCCTAACTTTTCCTTCAAGACTGAGGAGTCCATCAGACTCTTCTGGAATGCTTAGGATTCTTATAGATGTTGTGGCTCAAGTCTTGAAAAGCAGGGAAGGACATCAGCTGAGCTGGCTGGTCAGTTATCCTAATGCTGAAGGGAGAGCTAAGTAGGAAATGGATGGCTCACCATTGCTCTTTCCTCTCCCTGCTCTGGAGGGCACTGGCTTGGACCAGAGATCAGAAATGGGTTGTCCTTACACTTTGATTTTGTCATTGTCGTTGGGGGTGGGGTTTGGTGCGTGGTGGACTTGAGCATGCAGAAGCCAAGGAGGTACATGGAAATGTCTTCTTCAATTGTGCTCTGCCTTGTTGCCTTAAGACAGGGTCTCTCACTAAATTGGAATCCTGAACTTGCAGCTAGGCTGGATGGCCAGTAAGCTCCCAGGAACGAACTTCCTCCGTCTGCTCTCCAGTGCAGGATTACGGGCACCTGCAGCTGAGTTTGGATAGTTTTGGGTGGGGGCTGGGAATTTGAACTCAGGTCCTTGCACAGCAAGCAGCCCTAACCCACTAAGCTCCTCTCCCACAGCTCCACTTCTCATACACTTAGCTAAAAAATTTGAGACACACCATTTCAGCTTTCTCTGCCTCTTTCTACCCCATCTCCTACAATCTCCGAATTCCACAGCCTTGAGGGTTGAGCAGGAGCTGGTTTAGTTTGTATAAAGTACCCGATGTATAGTGGGTGGTGAATGAGTGACAATATTGAAATGTTTTTCTCTTCAGAAGGAAAGTGTCATATCATGTGATTCCCGACATTCCACTCACTCCGAAACTCAGATATTTCTCAGGCTAAAGAATGCACAGGTGGGGGCCACAGGAAAATAAGGAATTGACACTTTGTATTAAGTGAATGAGAAAATGCAGACGCCTGCAGACGTCCCAGACAATTTTTTTTTGTTTGTTTGTGAAACTCGCTCCTACTGGAAAGAAAGCAAGAGGCAGAGGGCGAGGCGAGAGCCGCCTGCTGTCTGGCTGAGAATGAAGTCAGAACTGTACCAGAGCCCACCCCCTAGGGACTGAGCTAGGGCTCTGACTCCTGGAGGAGCCAGTGCCAGGCAGCTGTCAGTGCCTGCTGACACATGCAGTTTGCGTGTTGCCCCCTGTTACCTGAAGGAGCCAAACCTCTTACCCACATTCCTCCCCTGCCCACTGAGATGTCCCAACTGTCTTTAACTGGTCACCCCTCCCCTTGCTTCTTAGCCCCTTCGTGCATCCTGTGGGTACCGTCTGAAGACCCTGTTTGATGTTGGCTCATGTTAGAAGTTTGCATCCCACCTTCCCCCACCCAGCTTACAAGCGAGAACTACCAGAGTACCACACACAGTGCTAGCTAGCTCTGACTTTGAAGAAGAATTTCTCCCCTTAGGGCTCTATTCTTGGGTGCAGCAGAATCTAGGAGAAAGAAAGTTTATCCCAAGGAAGCCAAAGCAGCCAAGAGTTATTCAGGATGCCTGACTGCCTGTTATATTTAGAAACTACACAGAGGGGAGCTTCAAGAATGTTGGAACCTCCCAGTAACAAGTGATCCTGCTGGATTCTCCTTGGTAGTTGGGGTGGCCAGATGAACAGAACATTCCTCTATTATTATGTAGGAACCAAACTCTGAAAACTGGAGGTGGGGTGTGGGAGTATGGGAAAAATTGAGGTGTTGGATGTGGTGGGGAGGGGTAACCCAAGGAAGGGTGAATGAGAAGTCATATGGAAGCATATCTCACGATCCAATTTAAAAAATAATTGGAAGCATAGTATAACACTTAGGAAATTTCATTCACAAGACAGGAGGCTGAAAGATTGGGTGATTGAATGAGGATGGGAGGAGGGGTATGGGAGTGAGAAGGACGTAGTGAGTTGGTTAAACTAAACTATGGATCTTTGAAAAAGCCTATGTAACCATTAATGAGTAAGGTAATTTCAAAATACAACCTAATAAAAGAGTTCAGAGGGAAGTACCCTGTATGGTTGGACAATGCTTCTCTCAGAAGGCATGGATTATTAAATAAAATTCACAGGGTTAGGCATGGAATACTTCCTTAGGGATTACAGATTAAGAAGGAGCCCAAAGTCTCCAAAGCAACAAGGCTATTGCCGTGGCCCTTGGTTACTCCAGATAACATGGTAAGACACTATTATTGAAGCTCTACACACTGTCTGTGGGACAGAAAGACATAGCCAGGTGTCCTCTGATCCTCTCAATGTCCCTTTTATTGCTTATAAAGTGAGGTGACTGGACAAGACCAGTGATGTAAATGTCATTGAGCATTGCTGATATTGGAGTTGGAGAGATGGCTCATCCGGGAACAGCCCTGGCTGCTTTTGCAGAGAATACAGGTTTAGCTGCCAACACCCACATGTTACCTCACAACCATCTACAACTCCAGTTCCAGGGATCCAATGCTCTCTTCTGGCCTCTGAGGCCACCAGGACATACATGGTACATATATAGACAAAATAATCACATATATAAAATGGAAATAAATACATATTGTTTAAAAAAACACTATAGACATTGAGGCTGCATGACCTGGGTTTTGACAGGAAAGTTCTGCTATATGCACATTGGGTCCATCATCAGTGGTCTTTTCCAAGTGATTGTAATTTATAGTTGTGGTTGACCAGAACTGGGCCATATTAAATTTTGAAAGGCCATGATTTTCAATGTGTGGACTTAGAACCCATTGAAATTTTGTATTCTAAGTGAATAATGCAAATGTGGTATTAATACAGAGGGTAACGCCATTTAGAGAAAAAAAAAAGGAATGAATTTCATTATCTCCAATGTAGATGGAACTTTAGACCACTATATTAATTGAAGCAAGCCAAGAATAGAAAGACAGCTACTACATGCTCTCACTTATATGATGTGGATTCTAAAAATATTGATCTCATAGCAGCTGAGAGGAAAATGGTACCCACTCACAGCAGAGGAAAGGGAGGGGAAAAGTTAAGCAATGGTTACTGGGTTTTCAAGATACAAATAAGCAGCCCTGCTGTGTTATTGCACACTAGGTAGGTATATAATACTTAGGTACTGTGTGTTTTGACAAACAAGGAGTCATCTTCAGTGTTTTGATTGTAAAGAAAGGGTAAATGTTTTAGGAGATAGAGATATTTACCACGATGTAAACATTAAACATTGTGTATGCATTTGTATCAAAACATCAGACAATGTTGCCCACAATCTATACAATCTTAGTGTTCTTGCACATTAGCTAAAAATAAACTGAAATTAAAAAATATGAAGATAAAAATAAAGGAAAATATTTAAAATCTTGTACTGGCTAGTTTTGTGTGTCAACTTGACACAAGCTGGAGTCATCAGAGAGGAAGGAGACTCAGTTGAGGAAATACCTCCAAGAGATCCAGCTGTGAGACACTTTTTCAATTAGTGATCAATGGGGGAGGGACCAGCCCTGGGCTGGTGGTCCTGGGTTCTATAAGAAAGCAGACTGAACAAGCCAGGGGAAGCAAGTCCGTAAGCATCTCTCCTCCATGGCCTCTGCATCAGCTCCTGCCTCCAGGTTCCTGCCCTCTTTGAATTTCTGTATTGACTTCCTTCAGTGGTGAAGCACAATGTGGAAGTATAAGCTAAAGAGACCCTTTCCTCCCCAACTTGCTCTTCAGTTGTGGTATTTCATCACAGCAGTAGAAACTTTAACTAAGACAAATATTATTTTTGGATGCCAGCTCAAGCATACTACTTAGAAATGAACTCTGAGAGTTCAAGGACATGAAGGGCTGTTACACAGAGAAACCCTGTCTCAAAAAACAAAAACAAAAACAAAAAAAGAAAGAGAGAAAGAATAGAGAAAGAAATATGTGGTGGTGAGGACCAATGGTGAGGACCAACCTTGGAGGATGTCAAGATGCTCAGCTACTTTTAGTGCGTGCAAAACTGTAGACTGGGTAGGTTTTGAGGAATGCATCCTCAGCTTCAAAATCTGTAGCCCTATAGAGAGGGTATAGGATCAAGCAAAAGCCACATGGATGACTAAAGAAGTTTTTCCAAGAACTGCTGTTTAGGTATTTTAAAATTACCCAATTAGGAGACCATTTAGGATTAACAGCCTGGTCTTATAGCTCCTGCCCACCCCCGCATTGGTTCAGCTTCTTGTAGGTCACAGGCATAAGAAAAACTATTCGTTGCTCAGTGGTGGTGGTGCATACCTTTAATAGCAGCAGTCAAGGAGGCAGAGGCAGGCAGATTTCTCTGAGTTCAAGGCCAGCCTGGTCTACAGAGTGAGTTCCAAGACAACCAGACCTACACAGAAAAAACCCTGTCTTGAAAAACCAAAACAAAATCCCCCAAACCCACCTATTCTTTATGAGCCCCCAAACAAGAGGTTAGCAGAACTGGTTTGTGATGTTGACCATAGCCCTAGTTTCCAGAACTACTGTGGCTGACATGTTTTGGGGAATTGCTTTGTCAGGTTAATAAAGGGGTCACTACCATGGAACAGCACTAACAAAAGGCATGAGAGAGCCAAAGACACCTCTCTTCTGGCACATGAAGTTTTCCCCTTCATAAAAACGTTTGGGTCTGTACCCATTGTACAACATTTGGTAAAATCCACCATGTAAAATGGTTGTATTGTAGTTATGCCTTTAAACGGGATCTGGAGTGAATTCTAGGCCCTAATTTTAGATATAATTAGAGACAATTTTACCTAGTTGTCCCAGGGGTGAGGGAAGAGTTTATATGCCATAGTCAGTAACCAGTGGCAGAACTGGAATTCTTTAACATTTAATTCAAAGTATCTGGGCTTGAGTAAAATTATAGAGAGGTCTAGGGAGATTTGAACCTGCAGAGTACTTGACAGGTAATAGATGGATAGGGACATATCAAAAGAGCTGATGCAAGGAGGCCTAGAGGTTTTGTATTGTGATGAACATCTCTTCATAGAAGGGAATTTGGGAGTTAAGGATGGAAAGCAGGTGTGAAGGATCCTTGTCCTTTTGATATTCTTACCTATTGCATCATTTCCTAAAGTCACTAAAATAAATGACAGGGTGACATGCTTGTCCCCTTGTTCACAAGCCACCTACCCTCACAAGCAAATAGTATGGAGGAGAGATTTGACTTGGCATTCTGATCCCATTCCTTCATAAATGACTATTGGGGTCAAGATGGGTCTCAGGATCTAACTTATGTGTCACAACTCTTTCTTGGGTAACAAAACAAGGAGGCAATTATGGACACAAATGTTCTACTTAGTGTTCCAGGCAAGGCTCAAATACAGAGGATCATGTCCTGGATTTGGGGAATTCAGTAGGAACCCTATCCTCTAATTACAAGGGAAATACAGTTTTGTGCAGAGCAGGGTGTTGACTGAGTGTTTCTTCTTGCGTAACTGTGTGCAGCAGATGTGGAGTCAAAGCCTTTGGGGTCTCATCAGCAGGTGCTTTGTGAATGACTTCCCTGCTTACCATGGCATTGTGTTGAAATTTAGTGCACGCACAGCCAAACAGTGCCATTGCTGCTTTCAAATCTCTCTCTTCTTGGAATGCTATGAGTTACTAAAGTACACTTAAAGATGATCACAACATGCCATGTGTGGTCCTTACTGGTACAGTCTCATTTTCCTCTTGGGTCCTATAATGCTACTTACCATCACAGGTGTGTTCTTATTTTATTGCTCTTTGCTGTGTTTAAAACCCCCATTTCTTCCTCATGGCTTGAGTTTTTTTCCTTTACTGTAGATACTAGAAGTAGCATGGATGGGGTTGTTGAACTGTTCTAGGTCCAGCCTACTAACTACAAGTGACAGGGAAGATTGTTTTATAGACTAGGGTCACATTCAGCCCATTAAAAATTCCTGGGTTTGTGAAGCTGCATATTCGATGTATCCATGAGTGGAAATTGTTGATGAAAATCTAAAGGTTTACTTCTTGTGAGAAGGCTGCAGATATCATTTCAAAACCTAACAAGAAACTAGGAATGCTTTCTGCTAACCCTAGGTATTTTGAAAGATTGAAAATTTTTCCTCAGAAAACCATCAAATAGGATTATAAATGTGAATATGGCCTTGATTGATTAAACAGAATTTACAAACATAAACTTTCTGTCTCTGTAATTATGATGGACTAACACAGAGATATTTACGGGTAGAGCCATCTTCCCCTACACCAAATAGCCCTAGAGCAGTGGTTCTCAACCTTTCTAATGCTTCGATCCTTTAATACAGTTCCTTGTCTTGTGGTGACCCCCAACCATAAAATTATTTGTGTTGCTACTTCATATCTATAATTTTTCTATTGTTATGAATCATAATGTAAACATCTGTGCTTTCCTATAGTCTTAGGTGACCCCCATGGGAAAGGGTCATTCAACCCTGCAGGGGGTCGTGAACCACAGGTTGAGAACCACTGCCCTAGACTGTGATTGTCATTGAGCACTTTTGGATTTACCTATTACTTTAGTTTTTTTTTTTTATCCTCGGGATGCAAATTTACCTTGGTTATTGTTAATAATAAATATAATAGTTCTTTTCCCCAAGTTTACTTTCTAATTTTTACTTTTTAAAGTAAGTTGTGGATGGGAAATTATGTCATTAAGCTGCTGAGATTCCAAGCAAACTATTCCTGAATTAGGATGCAGTTAAGAGCTGGGCACTTGTTTAACATGGGGGTTCCTTGCAAAGCAACAACAATCCAAATGACCCATGTCGCTCTTCTGCAACGAAGCTCAGATTGTTCATGCTTGGTGGGCTTTGACGATTTACATTTTGATTGTGTGTGAATTGAACATCTGTATTTGATGTATCAGTTTCCCTCTGGCTATCCTTCCCAGAGGCACAAAGAAGTAGGAAGAGTTATATATGGTTAAGTCTGAGAGTTGATAGCATGCTTGAGTGCTACAATGTTGGAGGCTGGGCATTAGTCTAGAATATCTGGAATAATCTAGACTGGTGCTTGTTAGCTTACACAGCATGCATGTGAGACTGACCAGGAGAGCTATTAAAATGTCAATGCCAGTTCTCCAACAAAAAAAAAAAGATTCTCATATGGGATGTACACCAGGATGGATATTTGTTTAAAGCCCTTTGTGCGATTTTATGGCAGCAAGAATTGAGAACCAGAGGTCTGTAAAGAACTCTTGGGTCACAGCTGAACAAATGCAGGATGGAGGGGACAGACAATATTGTTCTGTAGGTGCCCATAATCCGTGGCAATCTCTGAGATGGCAGAGCTCTATTGTGATAGCCTGTTTGGAGTGTAATGCTTCCCTGTCTAAATAGTTCCCACTCTCTCACTGTTTCTCAGGTGATCTCTTTCTCTCTCTCTCTCTCTCTCTCTCTCTCTCTCTCTCTCTCTCTCTCTCTCTCACTCACACACACACACACACACACACACACACACACACACACCACTTTTATAAATTTTGGGCTGCCCTACAGGAGCAAAACAATAATTCTTCCTTTCTCCCATCTTCGTTTTGTTTCTTTTCTCTTTCTCCTCTCCTGTGAACTTCCTTCTACCTATGCACAGGTAAACAAGGCCTCAGAATGCACTTCTTCAATATTGTTGCCTGAAGGTAATCTGCCAATGATGGATTCATTAGCCTGGGAACTGCACCTTAAGGAACAGGTTCCAGGCAGAGCCTGGTGTGTGTTAATCTTTAACCAGAATGCTCAGCAGTGGTCTAATTTGTGACCTAAATATAATTTTATAGCTGTTTTCTTGCTTATGAGTGTTGACATATTGGCGTCAGTGCCAGATGTCAGCATATTTACTATGAATTTCTCTCACATATGTTTAAACTTTTAAATAATAACTTTTAGTATGTAAGTTAGAACTCCGATGCTTCAATTTGTGCTTGTTTTCTCATAGGCATGTATAACCATATATGGCATGACTTCCATTATGTTATTATAGGTTTCAGATTTCATTTAGAATCAATCCACTTTCCAGTTGTCTTGGAGCAGCTCTTACGTATGTCACAGTCCCTGTTCACCATGAAGAAGAGGCCATTCACTTTACAAAAGAACAGTGAGTCCCAGAGAGGGATGGCATTTCTTTGAGACAGCGGTGAAGTTGGGTATGGAAATGGCCTGAAATGAGGCTATTTGCCTTCTTTCCGTATTTTTCTTCTGATACAACACATTGCCTTCCGCTAAACTGGAGGATGCCATTTCTGTCTCTTTCTTGAATTCTTTATCACTCTCTGAGGAAGAATGCCAGGAATCAAACATCTATCCCGAGAAAAATGGCTGAATCTAAAATACCACTGCCCCTTTAGGAGGAAATATTTAATTTCTCAGGCATCAGGACTTTCTTTGGATTGTTGGGAAATCTCTGATCTTCAGTGCTGTGTATTTGTAGGAACACTGCAAGTGTGAGGCCCCACAGGAAGGCTGAATTTAGCAGTTTGCCTTGGGAGTGGATAGAGACCACCACTTACATCCAGCCCATCCCTTGTCCTAAGTGTCCAGGAGACCAAAATAGCCCTCGCTTATCTTCTCTTCTAGGGCTTGTGACCTGAGCAGATATTCTCTGGAGATAGGTGTCATTTGCTCAAGGTCAACCCCAGGCTAGCTAGACGTGAATTCATCTGCTTGTTGTGTGCCTACTGCTGCTCAGAGGCAGTGCTAGGTCTATGGTGGATTTTTCTGCACCCTTTCTTCATGAGTCAGTCAACAAAAGAGTTGCACGTATTTATGGGGCTTCAATCTACTTGTCATTGTGTTCGATTCCATAGACAAAGTCTGGGTTCTAAGAAGCTTTTATATATTGGAAAAGTAAAACACAAACTTGAAGGTTTTATTGATATCCTGATTATTACTATCTTGTATTTGTAGAGCTCTTTGACATGGCAAAGCACACCCCATATAACAGTTTAAAAGGCAAACAGGAAATGAAAGCCTGAGCTTTTTGTGGAGGGTCAGTAGATGCTGGGAAAGTGTGTTGAAGTCTGATTCTGCTCCGTCCTCTCGATTCTCTCCCACAGCCCTTCTAAAGCCCAGAGATCTCCTGAAGAACTCTCCTATCACAAATGTGCAGGCTCCGATGCACATACACCCCTTCCTCCTTAAAACTTACCTCTGTCTGTGCTCTGCTCCAGTTTCTGCTTCTTGAAGTGTGTGTCTCTCCTTTGAGGTTTGAACTGGCTCTACAGACAATGCTAGATTGCTGCTGTCACTCTAGATGAGTAGCATAGCTTAGCAGAGCCTTGATCACAGCAGGCTTGTGGTTACCAGGGAGATCAGTTCCAGAAAATGCATATTTGGTGGGGATGGGTACTGACAAGGGGGTGTGCAAGCCAAGTGTGTGGCAGGCAGTAACACCTGCTAGGAGTCCTGCTTCCAGTAGGGGAGAATCTGCCCTGACCTCGCTCACCTTCCTCCTGTGAGCTCTTGCTGGTGCTGCTTCCAGAGGCCAGAGGGGAAGGGAAGAGAATGTGCAGAGAAGTCACCTGTCCCGGCTTAGGGAAGGGGAGGGCTTGAAGAAGTGAGTTTAAGATGGCCAGCCCAGGGAGAGAATTACCCCAGTATTTCATTTTATGTCCCTTTCAGGTCAGTGCCTTTGAAAGTGTGGACAGAAGCCCACAGCTGATCAATCATTCCCCTCCACAGTTAATACTGAGCATTCTGAAGATGTTGGTACCTAAGAACCAGGTGTGCTAGATGGAGAGAGATTGTAGAAACTCAACTGGTTGCTGTCAGTGGTTTCTCTGACCCAAGGGAACTAACTGGGTTTGTATTTAATGCTGGGAGATCCCAAAGCTAATAATTCACCAAGTTGTGGCTGCTAATGTCTTAGCCCAATATAACAAAGGGCATGCTTTGGAAAGAATTGCTTTTGGGTGTTTGGTGAAAGAGATGCTTCTGTTATAGCATTTCCATTTTGTTTTAGGACTTTGAGACCTTTCAGAACAGTGACGGAAAAACAGTTGCATGCATTAGCATCCTTGCAGCGGATCTAAGATTTCTATGCCTATTCTCAGGCTTGATCTTCATACACACCCCGAGGGTATGGATTAACATGTTCAGCTTTCCTCACACAGTTCGACACCCAACAAGGGCCATGAGGGCAGAGGGTCTCCTGATCCATGTATTCAGAAGGGGAGCACAAGTTAGCTTGTGACAGAAGTGAGGAGCAGTCCAGGATGAGGTGAGGCACCTCACTGACACAGAAGGTACACATGGGTAAAGCAGCTTTGGGGGACTGAAGAGCAGCATGGAGTAGATGAAGATACCCAGTCAGGTCAGTGCGATGGGGGCCCCATGAGGCTGGAAGAGTTGGATTTTTGTTCTGGTTTCACTGACCAGGCAAAAGAGACTCATCTTCCTCGCTTAAAATCAATGGGAACTGTTAGGAGGCAGTAAGGGAGTGGCAAAATTAGATTGCTTGCAAGGGTATACATCTGAAAGATCTGTGGAGAGGGGATAAGAGTTGAAAAAACAAACAAACAAACAAACTGGGTCTGTTCAGGTATTTGAGTGATGGTTGAGGACAGGAAGGTACAGCCAGACAGGTCCGAGAACTGTGTGGAGCTAGCAGGAAGGAACTGCTTGGCATGTTTATACATGAACTGCTTTGGAGATGTCTCCACTTGAAACCAGGGCCGTCGCGCCAAAGCTCTGCTGTTCAAGGTGAACGGCCTTCACCTTGTTGCTAGTGGGGGCATGTTTGTACTTATTCATATGTGTGTGTCTTTCTCAGCATTGTGACCTTCCATGTTTAGACAACCTTTAAAGTATGGGTGCATTCTATTTTTTTTCATTTAAACCAAGTATGTTTATTAAGTTCACTCTATGAAAACAACCAGGTATAGGAAAGAGAGTAATTTCACACATAACATTTCATAAGGCCCTGGTCTCTTACTTAGTTTATGGAGAACCCGAAAGTTAAGTTTTCCGTCCTGTGGTGGTTAAACTGTTACTTTTCCAAGCAGACATGCCTATAAAGTCATTAATGTATTTATGGGGAACCATCTGGTCACTGGAAATGATCCATTACATATCCTAATGAGAATGTTCTTCTCTTGGCCCTTCAGCCAGATTGGGTTAAAGGGATTGGACAGCCTGTCGGTGAACTCCGGTATACTAACACCCTTTGCTGCACCTGGCACTCGCCTCCTCAGTGGCTCTTTTCTGCCAGGCAGGAATGATTGACGTCCATCTTCCTCCTGGGGCTCTCCTTTCCAAGGTGCAGAGTGGCTAATGGTTCTGTCATTTCCAGCCAGGTCACCACTCCTCTCTTAGAGGTGGTCTGTGCAGAGACAGGGGCCATGCTACGAAGGACACAGGCACACTCCTGGCTACTTTCTGCTTACCTTTCTTAGTGTTCTTCCACAGAAGAGGGGCATTTAGCTTCCGGGGTGTAGATAAGGACTTTTCTTCTTGGAAAGTACTCTGCGTAAGTGACCTTTGTTCTGGGGATTACTTATGAAAAATCTGTCAGCCGAGGCTCAGGGTTGGAAGCTTTGCCATTGTTTAAATGTCTGATGCCACTCAATGGAAAAATAAGGCACATCCCGGCTTGTTTTCTCTCTTCTAACTGCTCTATTTATTCTTTAGAAAGGAGCATCTCTGAAATCTCCCCAAGCTTCTTACACCATGCCTCTTCCTCTCTAAACACTTGTGTGGGGCCTCTTTAGTCTCCCGTTTCTACCTTGTATGATCCTTGCCAAGCACATATCAATAACTCAGTCTCCTTGAACGAGAAGGGAATGTGTGCCATTGTCCCACAGACTTGAACAGGGTGGCGGCGTATGACAATAGTGACTCACACTTACCTAAGGGATTTTTCAGTTCAAGTTCCACTTCTGAACAGTTGTCAGACTTAGCACTTTCCTTGGTGTTGAGAGCTATTCATTTCTAGCACCAGAGTATAAAGACTGGGCACTTGCCAGTCCTCCGTTCAACAAGCCGTCACTCCACTCCCACACAGAGGTAGTCAGCCCATTCGCCTGACGTTACAAACAAAACAAAACAAAAAAACAAAAACTTGGGGGTAGTTTCTATAGGTCAGTTGAGCCTGGGGATATTTGAGTAGACACCAGAAAGTTTTTTTGTTTTTTTCAAAGCATAGGGCCCTGTGGAGTTGAAGTGACAACCAGAAAATCAGAAATGTTCTCAGGAGAGAACATACCATATAAGGTAAAGGCCACTATTTGCTTTCAGGGATTGGGGGAGGGACATTGTTAGAAACCAAGAGTGATGACTTGGGTTTTCTGAAAGAAGCTGTCCTGTTAAACAGCAGAGCATTAAACTATGTTAACAGCCCTATCAGTTATGTTCAAAATGCTGCCCCGTTGTATAGCTGTGTATAAACACAGTGGAGCTCTGTAGCGCAGAGGTCTGGGCCCTGACCAAGCTACTCCAGAGTAGGTAGTAAAATGTCTCTGAGACTCCAGCAGCTGCCCCCATGAACACTCTTGACTTGAGTTACAGCAGTGGAACTAAATATAGCCAGTTCTGCTCTGTGCGCAGAGCTTTGTCACATCGCTAGGACGGAATGTGCTCTGGGGGTGTGGACTTCTTAGATGGCATCACTTCTGTGGCTGCTGCTTGAGAGGTATGTCCACCCTCCCCTCCCCTCCCCTCTCCTCCCCTCTCCTTCCCTCCTCTCTCCTCTCCTTTCCTCTCTTCTCCATCTTCTCCCCTCCCCTCCCTTCCCCTCCCCTCTCCTCTCTTTTCCTCTCCTCTCCATCTTCTCCCCTCCTCTCCCCTCCCCACCCTCTCCTCCCCTCCCTTCCTCTCCTCTCTTTTCCTACCTTCTCCTGCCCTTCTTTCCTTTCCCACTCCTGATCACCTTCTACTTCTTTCTCTTCCCACCTCCTTTCTGTGTTACTCCCTCCACTTTGCTTTATGTCTCTCTCACTTTTCTCAGTAGTGAAAATAAATGTTCGAACAACTTTGAACTAACATTATGAAATCATATCACATTAGCTTGTACTTGGAAGGCGTGCTTCCTCTTTGCCTCATTTCTCATTATCCTTTTTTCTAATTCCTTCCTCTCCTTTTTCTCTATAACTCATCTATTTGCTCTACCTGTAAGTGGCATCCATTCTTTGTAAGAAACCTCCTTGAGTCTGTCTACAATGTCCCCCCATGACCTGGGAGTGATGTCTTCTCATGGTTTGTTGAAAGATGACAGTGGCGTATAGCAAATGACATTATATTATTGGCATAATTGTTTTCTCCTTTTTTTTAACCTTCTCTTCTTTTGGCTACTAAGTTTTCAAAGAAATTGAATCTGGAATAAATTGATTGTCTGCAGCCATCCATCTCTCTTCAAACATGGCTCAGATCGGCTTCATTGTGACCACAGAAGCACTGGAAAAGGAGAAAATGGACCAGTTAGAGAATCTAACGGGTACATGATGTGGGCATGTGCACATAAGTCTCGGGGCCGTTGTTTTGCCACTCATTGCCATTCAAGTTATGAGTATAATAAGAAGAATAAGCAAATTGCCTCGGCTCACAGAACCCCAATGGCCATGCTATAAATTCCTCATCATGGTGTATTATATTCAGCTTCATGTCAGGAATACATCATGTTAAAAGGCACATACTTTTCTTAAGAGATATAAAATGAATGCTTGACAATTGAACTATAGATTTTGCACAAAGCCTAAAAAGGAACATTATGGCAGAATATTTTATGTAAAATGAGGCAGGAGAGCTGTTTAAAGGTAACCTGTATCTTGCTCACTTGGTGATGATTTGCTTTGGTGTCTGAATGTTTCCTCTTGCTTTTAATGGATCCCAAGGAATGTTGAAAATATCCTGTGGTACAGGAGAGATTTTTGTGGTTACCAGAAATCCCAAAATTTGATTCAGCTTGCCTCAAACACACAAACATAAAGGTAGGTTATCAGAAGGGACCTTGGGAGGCTTACTGCAACTCTTTGCTTTCTAAGGGAAACCTTAAGACTGACCCGAAAGTGAGCAACATGTCCTATCTTCCCAGTGTTTCTTGGGAGTTATGCAGAGACCCCAGCTTCCCATGTCTTGCCAGCTCTCGAGTCTTGACTTTGCTGAGAAGACACAGCAAAACATGAGTGATAATTGAGTTTCTTTGAATTCCACTGATAGGAGGCTGCGCTGGAATCCTGGCCTTTCCTGGATAAAACGCTGTGTGTATTTTACCTTCTGGGCTGTCTTCTCTTGAGATTCAGCTACTTGCAATAGCCGCACTTAAGCAGTGTGAGGGGAGATTGAGAAGGGGGACACTGAGAATCTCCTCTCTCCAGAGGTTCTAATATAGGAAGGCTTCAGAGAAGAAAGGCCTCAAGTTTTAGTCAGTAGTAAAGTAGCAGAAGTATTTCAGTCTTGCTCAAGGCTCCTCACTGCTGCTCAGCTACAGATCCAAAGGCTTACCTGTTGTGTGCATTTAATAGCTGCCTGGCCTCCAAGGAGATGGCTGTGAATTCACACAAACATGTATGTTGTTCGCATGTGAAGTTGTATGTCACCTCTTTCTTCACATCTTCACAAACTATAACCTCTTCAATTTCTTGCTTGAATCCCATCCTTTTCCTGAAGTCATCTTAGATTTCTCGAAAAATGTTTTCACTCTAGACGTCTCCTCTCTTTGACTTTACAACCTTCTAGCATCCTCACGGCCGATCGTCATACTTGACTCCTGCTAACCCTCTTAAACTCTGTTCTGAAGACAGTCTCACGCAGGGTTGTTCAAGGACAATGGCGGACTGCTTGGTTTTCTGGTCGTGATGTCTGCATGCTATGCTTAGGCATTTCGAGGATTCAGTCGTTTGTCACCTCCCGTGGTCTTTTCAGCTTCTCCTGTTTCTGCATAGCCTTCTAGCTCGACTTCAGGGTTCCGCTGTCACTGGCAGTGGACCTTGTACAGCAGGAACGGGATTGGGTGCAGACTGCAGGGAGGTTGAGAGTCCGCATTCCTTCACCACATGACAGGCTTCCTTAAGTGAGAATAGAGGCCTCTTTTATTTTACTTTTAAGGGACAACCTTTTTGCATAGCACAATTTGGCAGTATGATGCAAGCATAGAGCGACTGAGGCTCAAAATAGAATATATTAAAATCACATTATAGAGCTGTATAAAGTTACTCTCAGGATTATATGTGTACATTGTGGATTTAAAATTAGTGACCACCAATTTTATTTTTTTTAGCAATGTGTGTGTGTATGTGTGTGTGTGTGTGTGTGTGTGTGTGTGTGTGTGTGGTGTTTCTGTTGAGATGTTAGTGATTAGCCTAAGAAGTAATTTGAGTTTGCTTTGTTCAATTCAGAAGCATGGAAACTTTGTCTATCCTATCTTCCATTCCCCATTCCCCATGGTAGAGACATTTCCATTCATAATTGGCACATTTCCCCCCTCTTTGCTTTGAGATATTTCAGGCCAAGAATACTTGGCAGTTTCAGCTTGACTTTGACAGCCAAAAAAGCTCCCAAATGCTAATAACGGAGTCTCTTGGGCAGTTAACATCTTATCATTTTGGATTTATTTGCTGAAGGCCCTTTCTGCCTCTTTACTTAATTTTTCAATTATTCTTGTTCCTAGGGAACGAGTAGGGTCCCTCACTTCTAATAGTTCAGAATTGCTCATTTGGGGTGTCCTGCACAGTGGTGCTGCTGAAAACCAGCTCTCCCTGGGGCCTCGGAGAAACCATAGTACAGGAAAGCATGAGGCCAAGAATAGCACCTTTGAAGGGGTCTCCAAATAAGTATTATGTTATCATTCCCTTTTCTTCTCATTGAGCCCTCACAATGATGTTTTCCATGCTTTTACTATGAATATGATTGATCTGGCAGTCACAAATATTCTATCTGAATATTCCCTGAATTATCTTGACCTTTGGATTGCAAAAGTAGAAATGGGTCCTTTGGGATGTGACCACACTGTATTGTGGAAAGAGTCCAAGATTAAGACACAGAATGCATCTGTAGTTGTCTACTGTTCTGTTCCAGCTTAAATACAGGCCTTTTCCAATATTCACCTTGTAAGACCCATAAGAAATCCAGCAGATCCATGGCCTCCAGGCTGAAGTGATGGGACATTGGCTATGACCAACAGGGAAAAATATATTTGAATTGGAATTTGGATAGACAAGTGGGATTTTGTTAGGTGAAGATAGCATCCCAGTTAAGGAGGGAGAGGAAATTCACAAGGACACGGTAGCCTAGATGATGGCAACTTTGGAAGGGACAGGCTGAGCATGTAGGCCTCGTAGTAATGCTAAAGAGTTTGGAAAAAAAGCCAAGAATGGATTTCACCCTCAATGTTTGCAGAAGCCATCAGCACTTAGAAACAAGATGGAACCATCTTCAGATCTACCACTCAGAAAGATGTTACTAGAGACCAAACAGAGACTGGATTGAATGTGGCTATCAAAACCCCACCAATAACAAGGAGGTTATCTACTTCTAGTAACAGCTCTTTCTCTGTACTTAAAGGTGAGAGTTGACAATAGCTTCTTTGAGCACCCCGTGTGTTCCCCTTACATCTACAGGCATGGATTTGCCTTGCTTATCCTGATCTGAGCATGGCATCTATTTCCTGTTGATCCTGACTAACACACCCGTGTTTATACTTCTCCACTGCATTGTTTCTCTGTTCTTCTCTCCACCAACCTGAAAGCGTCCATGTGTCTGTCTCGACGTCTGTCATACATTGTCAAGTCTTCACTCTTTGGGCTGCTCAGTGTCAGGAAAGGTCAGAGGCAAGTAGGCAGCTCTGGAAAGTTCAGAGTGAGACCTGCAGTGGACTGTTAGAACTCTGCATTGTTGGGATCTGGGTGAGCGATCCATGTGAAGAAGAACAGAGGGTGTCTGCTGATCAGAAAATAGAAACTCCTCAGGACTCCAGCTTTCCAGCAAGCTTTAGTGGGCCCCAGGGAGAAGCAGTGTGGAGTAGATTTGAGAGCCCCTGTTTCTGAGTGTGTTTCCTTTTGTAATTACATTTAACCTGAGTTCTTCTGAATCTAAAGTTGAGAAAGAAGTTTTTTCAAAACTAACCATGCAGGGAAAACTACCATTAGCCAGCTACTTAGCACCCCAAAGTTTGCCTCCTATTCTAACTAACATCATGAGAATTCACATCCTATATGAAAAAGAGTTGAGGTACTTAATAGTGGTAGGTCCCATGCTCTGGATCTGAGCTGTGGCAAGCAGAATTCTGTCTGTCCCTTCCTTGAGTGAATGCTTCCACTTGCCCCCCTGAAAATGCCTTCCTTTTCTATTTGCTGTGGGGAAGTTCCACTTGGGCAAGAATGTGAGAGGGCAGGGGGACCATATTTTCAGAGGAACAAGTAAAAACAAAAGAAAAGAAAAACAGGTAAAAAGATGAATCTGAGAGCCATGATATTCCAAACAGCTGTTAGATGAGCTTGGAAACACAATTGATTTCCATTCTCATACCAAGTCAGCTCTTTAAAAAAAAAAAAAAACACTGAAATTTGAAAAAGTTAATTTCATCAGTAAACATTGACTTTAATTCTCCTGGCCTGAATATATACGTCTCGAGGTGGGGGATATGTCTATTTGATTTCTGATCTTGTGGTTTAAAAGGAAAATTAATCTAGCATCCTGAAAGCTCCCTTAGAACTGGGAGTAAATGGGGACCAGCACGTTAAAAATTCGGTTACAGAGTTGCTCGTGCTCCTCAGCACTTTGCCGGGGGGAAAAAGTCTTTGGGAAGAAAGTTCCACATAATGAAGCATCACCATTCATGAAACATGGCCCTCTCAAAAAGACCTCTGGCTAAGTGTGGAGGAGACAGCTGAGAATGGGTCCTGAAGAGAAAACAAAAGTGCATATTTAAGGCACGATTCATGGGAGATCAGTCTGAAATGGATGTGAGAAGCTTCAGAGTCAGAGGGCTTGAGGCCATTGGAGGGCAGGAAGGTTAGAAATGGAAGGGATCACAATAACCATTTCTTGGAGAGAATCCAGTAGAGAGAAATGCCCCTCTGCCTTGTTGGACTGGCAGTGTTGGACTGGCATGTCTGTCAGACTCCCTCCCACCTGCCCTGCAACAGGCAAATTGCTTCCATAGCTTCCCTGGAAAGAAAATTTTCATCCCTAATAGTGCAGGTCACCATGGATTTAGTGGATTTTATTACCACATTTGTTGGAAAGGAAGTCATTGGGGAGCTCTCATCCTGGGTACCCTTTCTTCCTTTCATAAAATATCTCCACTTTCCCTTTCTTACGGATACCTGCTCAAACTGCTCTATTTTCATTTACGAGGCCACTTTGAAATTGGCAGCCAGCAGCCTGGAGTAAACAATCAGGGTCTGTGAGTCAGCAGAGCTGGATCCAAGTCTTCATATTGTCTGGTGGACTCTCATCTTCCCCCACACACAATCACGTAAAATGGGAATGTTGCACCAGGTAATAAACACGTGCCTTATGAGCTCTGAATTATGTTTTCTTTTAAGGGAGTAATGATAAAAATATTAAAATCCCTTTATGCAGAAAAGGGCATCCCCTGGTAAGTTTACAGCATCAGCTAAATGTGGCATGCCCATCTTTATGATTTCTTGATGTCCAGTCATTATCAGAATCAAGTGATATTCGAGACCATGGAATCTTCCTTAAGATATGTAGATGATGTCCAGTCTTTAAAATTTGCAGATAATTACTGCTATAGCTGAGTGCTCTCTGTTGCTGTAACAAAATATGTGAGATAATTACCCTATCCAAAGGAAGGGTTCATTTTTTTTGTCTCAGGACTTTGGAGTTTCCAGTTCCAAACTGAGCAGTACTACTACTTTGGATCCTTGCTGGGAGTGCTGGGAGTTAGGAGTGGGAAGTGAGCTGCATATTGCCTGGCCAGGAGGCAGAATAAAATGTGACTGGGGTTCTATAGTCCCTTCGGAAAAGGGAACCTGTGAAGACTTCCATACTTTTGGGTAGTACCATCCTGGGTCCTTTGGAGAATATTCAACACCCTAACTTTAGCACCAAGTGAATGGTGTTTGATTTAGGGAGTGAACACATCTCAGCTGAGGCGTCGTTGTTTTGTAGCAAGTCCTGTCCAAATTGAGGTTTAGGAAGCAGTGTTGGAGAATTTAGAGCTTCAGAGCTTGATGTACCTGTGCGAAGACCACTGTGTTGTGGAGATGAGAAGGGAAGGCGGAGTGGGAAAATAGACAAGCGCAGATATTGTTCCTCAGAAATGGAGAAAAAAAGGAAAATTGAAAGACAGAAGGGACACTTAATATCGCCTCATCCAGGAGTAGGCTTTAGGTAAGGAATTCCTTCAAATGTCATGCAGAGTTGTATTCAAATATAAACATATACTTTAAAGGAAGTGCTTCTGGAAGATCCATGACCAGCAGTGGTCCATCCTTTGCATTTCCCAGATTAGGAAGCTCTCACTTCTGGAAGGAAGTGCCAAAGAACTCAGTACATTCCTGAGTCAGGACTTGAATGCAGATTTTTTTTTCCTAACAACAATTCTTTTTACTCTGTTTAGGGTTTTGTGGGTAGTAGCGTGATGTAAGATAATTGACCAATCCTTAAATTTCAATGTTTTGGATAAGTTGCTTTATGCACATACCCCTGAAGAGATAAAAGTAGCATTACAAGAAGCACACCCATGCACGGGCTCACACAGTTGTTCCTTTATGTGCATGCCACATTCGTGTTCATCTGTGGTAGAACACCCAGATGAGAACCGTCATGAGTTAGTGAACTGTGCAGCCTGGAGGACGGTGCATCCTCAGCTCATTGATCATTGTTTGTTCTCTGACTGTGATGCCATCAGTCACCTAACCAGGACTGGGACGCACCTGGACATAGAGTCCACCTGCCAAGTGGAACGTGTTCTTCTGTGTTCCAGCATTGAGCACAAATGCTGAGGGTACCAGCAGACATGAGTAAAGAAAGGACTAGACAGCAATAGTCCAGTTCCACTGGGGCCTTTGCGCTAATACTGATTTTTTTTTGATGGTCTTTTCCCCCTGCTTATCTTAAGGAGAAATAAAGGGGCATAAATCACACCCCACACTGGTATGCACAAAAAGCCCCAAGATGAGTTCTGTCAGTATGGTTATCCTCAAAGATCAGTATTTTTGGAGTGATTAGTCAAAGTGGTGGCCTTGGCAGTGATGTAGTTGCCTTGACAACTGTC
Organism: Peromyscus californicus insignis; assembly: GCF_007827085.1. Taxonomy (NCBI): domain Eukaryota; kingdom Metazoa; phylum Chordata; class Mammalia; order Rodentia; family Cricetidae; genus Peromyscus; species Peromyscus californicus. The sequence goes on along the minus strand of NW_026294469.1, from coordinate 67,555,625 downwards.
TGGCTCACCAGAGACTAATAGCTTGGTCTTGTTCCCTCTAGAAATGATCTTCTTTGCAGTAGTCTAATGGCTACAGCAACCAAGCCATCAGCATCCTGAGGCCCTGTGGAGATGCTGGCAGTGTTGTGTGTGTGGGCTCATATAGTGGTCCTCCAGTGGCATGTCTCTGAACCTCTGAGCCTTGCTTCCTTTGCCCAAGACACATAGGGACACACAGACGTGCACATTGATGGTATGTGTACATGTTCATTGGCACATGCCTTCACAATTAGACACTGAACACGGAGATAATGCTCTCACTCCCAAATTCCTTAAATTGTTTTAATAACTAGTTTTAGTGCTTCATGGGAATCCTTTGAACAACTTTGCTTTATCTACAACTCTTGGTGATTTTTAGTGCTCTTAGGTTCTAAAGGAAGGGGTTTGGGTACTATTACCTTTAAGTGACCAAAAAGAATATATATATATATATATATATGCCCTCATATGCTGTTGTAGGACAAACTTTTTTCTTAAATAGTTAATGACTTTTTGTTCCTTCTCTTGTTGTGTCAGAGGCACTGTGCACACTATCTTGGCATCCCATGCCATCCACTTGTGCAGGACCAAGAGGGACTTTGGTACCCTGGCTAAGCATCATTTCTACTCTTCTGTTGATCTCAGGGCAGTTGCCTGTTTTATTGCAACTTTGGTGTCCACCCCTTGTTGCCTATCAGATCATGTAGGCAAGTCCTTTGGGAATGAAGATTCTTGATGTGAGCTGAGGTGCCTCCAACACTTGAGGCAGAAAATGTGAATTCAAGAGCCAGTATTTGCTCAGTAGCTGTGTGGTTCAGGGTGGTTGAGAATACAGAGAACACCTTACTTCAGCAGGTCTGGCTAATCTCTTCTTTCATTTTTCAAGATGTCAAGGCTCCATGAACCTGGGGTAGGGCCAAAATCAACCAACCATTCTATGACAGTAACAATTCTGTAGTTCTCTAAGGACCTCTGTTCTTATTAGTGACACGTACATTTTGAACACTAGTTATCCATAGGAGAGAGAACATAAGCTTCATGAAGGATGGAGATGCTAGTCAACTATCTCTTGTTTTATAAAGAAAGTTGGTGCAATTCCTTTAAATTCTGAGAACATTGTTGCTGGTGGTCTAGAATCAAGCAACTCTCTTGTTGAACGGGATATCTTCAGCTGGGTCCCTTCAGTTGTTTAACTTAGAACTACCTCCTTTGGAAGATAGTCGGAAATGATGCCACAGAGTATAGGCGTTTCTGGCTGTTGCCAGGGAAGGATAGGGTTTTCTGTTCCCTCTCATGGAAGACGTTCTTCATGATGGAAGAATGATAGTGCTGGGCAGAGACTGAAAGAAAGAAGCCAAGAGCCTTGCACTCAGCCACAGGCCTCAGCAGATTGGTGAAACTTGGATTTCCTGCAAACTCCTAGAGTGTGACAAAGTTGAATGTGTGCTAGACAGGAACACGATGCCTTCTGTGAGATCTTGGACCTCAGTGTTCCCATCTGTAAATGAGAAGTTGGAATCAGTCCCCAGATCCATTATGGCTCTATATTTCTATGCTTCCCCTCTCATTATCCAGTGAAACTCACAGAGCTGTTTCTTCCAGGAAGGAAGAAGCAAAGGGATTTGTCCAGCATATATTCTGGAAGGAATTTAGGCCCTAGTTGTAGTATTTCTACTGTGCTGAGTGCTTGCAGCACAAGACTTAAGTCATGGGGTCTGTGTCCTCTGTGACTAACACACTCACAAGCCAACACTTATTCCTGGACTTGGGAACCAGAATGAGTTTTCTGCTTTAGGACCTTCTAACGATGAGGAAGGTGTAGGCTAGGGATGATGACCTAGTCTGCCATGTTAGGCTTAGGTTTTTTGGTCCTCATTGCTTAGGAAAAACCCTCCACAAACCATTGATCAGTTAAGTAGTTCCTAGCAAGTCATGTGTGTATGTGCGTGTGGCTTTTGTGTGTGTGTGTGTGTGTGTATGTGTGTGTGTGTGTGTGTGTGTGTCTGTGTGTTTTTTTATGTGTGTGTGTGTGTGTGTGTGTGTGTGTGTGTGGTTTTTTGTGTGTGTCTGTGTGTTTTTGTGTGTGTCTGTGTGTGTTTGTGTGTGTGTGTGTGTGTGTTTGTGTGTGTGTGTGTGTGTGTGTGTGTCTGTGTGTTTTATAAGCATGGATGCAGGGGAATGAACCAGGCCTCATGCTTCCACAGGAAGCATTTTATTGACTGGCCCGTCTCCCTTGCCCTCTTAGCAAGTCTTACAAGGTGGAAATGAATAAGGAGAGAGACCCTTGCTCTCCAGGAATGCTCACTATAATGTCCGAGAAGGTAGCCAGAAGAGTGGTGCGGAGGACAGGAGCAAAGGGCAGCTAAGGAGAATATAGCATGAGGGGATGGCAAGTTGACATATTGTAGGCTCCTGAGCAAGGGGAGAATCTCCTAGAAGATACATCTAGGTCATTTGGTTTTGGCAAAAATCTGTAAAAGCATAAAACACCCTTCATGGAAAACCTGTAGGAGATGCGAGATAATTGTGTTTAAATTGGAGGTTGTGGCAAATGGCCTGGAGGAGTTTAGTCATAAAGGAGAAAGTGGATGAAACATGTGGCTAGATTCAAGGGCAGGTTGAGTGTGAATGATTCCTTAGAATCAGCTGTAACAATGAACTGAGCAGAGGTTACAGGGCTTATGAAGTGTCCAGAATTGGCAACGTGAGAGTACCAACTGTTACACTAACTGCTGGCATATTTTAGGTGGCTATCGTAGGAGCCTGCATTGGTAAGTAGATCCTGAAAACACTCTCTCTACTTAATTGAATTTTAGGTTAGAAGATCCATATGCTGAGTTCTTTCAAATTTGAGCAGATAGCCTAAGGCTGCAGGGGGAGACAGATGCAGGCTCGCTGAACTGTGAGCTGTGACCTCCTGTGTTGTGCAGAGTACGAGGGCAGGTGTTCATGGTATTCCAGAAGGTCAGAATCTGTGCAGGCTTTTAAAACTCGCTTGGATTTGATAATTGGGCTTGGTGAGGAGTTTTTCCTGAAGGCTGAAATCATTTGGATGCAGGTATGGAGAAGCAACTTTGAAAATGAAGATGGATTTCAGGGCCCTCCAAACCTGTTTTAGCACCAGCTCAAATCTCATAATTTTGACTCTGTCCTCTGCCTCTGGTACCACAAACATACTCTCGGGGTAGTAGAGACTAGCTCATATTATAGACTTTTGTACTGAGGTAGGGTAATGGGAAGCTCTTGGCCCTGACACAAACTGTGTCCAAAAGTGACTGGGATCCTGCTTTCCCTAGATTCAAACATCAAACAGCTGGTGTTTACTAGTAGCCCAGTGTTTACTAGTAGCTGGTGTTTGTTTACTAGTAGGTCATCTTTGAACCCAGGGCATGTTGGACACAATAGGATAATAGAAGACAGTGTTTGCACCTTTCATGCTGCTTTCTCTTCTGGGGAGTGGATTGAATTAGACCGCACACTATTTACCATTAAAGTGTGTAACAGCCTGCAGGACCTCCGAACTCAGATAAAGGACTGTCCGGCAGGGTTCTGAATTACATGTGTATCGGACATGAATGGGGCTTGCTGCCAGAGGAGCCCGTATCTAGTTCCAAGGGCAAAAAAAAGGGAAGGTGGTACCAGACATTAGGATTATCAAATGAGGCACATGCTTTCCATGCCCCCCACTACCTCTACTTGCTCTGGTCATTTTCGGGGGGCCTGGGGATATGAACTTTCTAGAAATCTGAGGGTGCTGGATATTGACATCTTTATTTGTCTTGTCTTTTTCACCTTTTAAGTGTATGAAATAATGTATTTCATGATAACATTTTCTTTTTTACCCTATTTCACATCTTCATGACTATGTCTGTTTATTTGTGAGCCCTCCCATCTCTCCACCCCTGCCCTTTGCTGCTCCCCCACCCCACACACCCCATCTTTCTCTTACTCTCATGACATGTATAGGATGTTTGTTTGCTTGTTTCTTGTGTTTGTGTGAGGGGCATGCCACTGGACAGATGTTGAAATCAGTTCTTATCTTTTACCATGCGGGTCCCAGGGACAGGCCTGTTGGTGACGAGCTCCTTTTGGCTACTGAGGAATCTTGCCAGCCCCGTTTCTTGGTTTTTGTTTTTCTGGTGCTGCTAATACCCATGTTTAATGCACATATGTTCCCCTTGCACACAGGGCCTCTGAGTCTGTGTGTCTCTCTTGTTTTGTGGTCCGAGGCATCCCATGGAGTGTGTCTGATGAGAGGGATGAAGGATGAGGATGCAGCCAGGACTGCTCAGTCCCCCTCCTTCCTGCTGTCACTCAGCACAATCCCAGTTTCAGCTGTGACACATTGGTTCTGTTGTCAGATAGATAAAGAAACTTAGATCCAGGAAAAATGACAGTCTCTGGGCACCCAGATAGATGCCCAGTGACAGAAAGACTGTTTCATCTGTGAAGTGCAGGGCTGAAGGGGATTTCCAAGCACTGTTTCCTCATGTCAAGTGAGTGCTGACTCCCTAATACTGAGCTCTTTCTTCTATTGAACAAAAGTGATTTGATTCTCCCAATCAATAAACAAATTAAAGCAACAGTAGGGAGACCCTGGACCCAAGGACAACAGATGAAGGCAGGAGGCTTGGGAGGGAGGGGCCAGAGGACTCCCAGGGAGCAGAACAGGTGGGCAGGGGGAAGGCAGCATCCACTGGCCTTTTTCCTTCTGAGGTGTAGGGTCCTCATCTGCCTGGGAATCCGCTAATGGTTGGGAGGGAAGAGGGCAGAGCCTGCAGGGGACAGTAGGGGGAGGGGCTGTGAAGCAGGTGCAAGGGAAGGCTGGGAGGCAGATGCTGGGCAGGGGGAGCAGGGGCCAGGCTAGAGGGGCAGATGAGAAGCACTTCTTAGGAAAGACACAGGCTGGCAGCTGACCGAGGGGAGGAGGTGCAGGGGGAAGCTTCAAGGCTGGCCAGAATCTGCAAAAGGCAAGTGGTAGGTGTTGGTTATCTTGGGTCCCTGTTTGCTTTTAGTCGAAGGACTGTTTTCAACCCATGTCCACTCACCTGCAGACAGAAGCCTCTTCCCCATGCACCAGAGCATCAGAAAAGACTGGGGCGTGCCTTCCCTGTGAAGGAGTCCTCAACTGCCCCTGAAGCAAACTCTGCTTTAATAGTGCATTAGAGAGATGTTCAGGGTGTAGGGACCCCCTCTTCCCTGCTCGCCAGCTCATCATCACCTCCCCGCATTTTTAATCTGCTAAATTCAGTTTTAACAAAGAAGTATTTGGGTTTGCAAACCTTTAACCCTTTTTGTAACTTTATTCCCCATGGTTCCTTTCACTAGGGCTTATTCTGAATGGACAAAAATGCATTACAAATGTATCCAGACACTGATTGGAGGACATAGGTAATTCTGGGCAGCTTGTTCTAGTTGGTGCCAGATGATAATGCTCCCATGGGTAAAATCCAAGCAGCATATAGGGGACAGTGTCTCGACATCAGCCCCGTGCATTCTCTCCCTGGTGGAAATCTGGATCTGCGCTCCAGCAATAGCCCCTCTGCTCCTCTGGGACTCCACCAAGAGCCTGACATCCCAAACTGCCTGTAGGGATTAGAAGAGAAAAACAGTTTCCTTGGATTGCAGGCTGCTTGCTCACTGAAGAACACTGGGAGACAGAGCTTGCTTCTGCATCCCAAACTGCTCTAGGTACCGGAAGCCAAAGCAGTGCCAGTTGTGGGCTGACTACTGGAATCTCAGGATCAGACCGTCTGGTCTCTAACCATTAAGCTATCTGAACGCAGAGATTGGAGCAAAGAGGGCTGCAGTCGAGTTTTGAACTCATTCAAAATTCTGAAACGTCTGACGATCTTTGTAGAGGTGAAGGCAGTCATAGAAAGGTGTACTATGACCACATCCTAAGCAGGAATCAGGAGCCTCGCCCTTGGGTGCAATGGACAGTCAGATTACATGAGCTAAAAAAAAAAAAACTAGACCTTTGTCACATGTTTGGGCTCTGAGGGCTTGTTAAAGTATATAGGCTTTGAGTGTGTTTTCAGAAGAACTAAGAAGAATAAACTGTAACATGACTTACCAGTTTTGCTGCATATCTTCAGTACTGAGTTCCATGTTAACACATTCAGTCTTCTAACAGACTCTCTTAGACTCTGTTGCCTCTGAAGAAGCAAAAGGATTTGTGTTTTAGGGATGTTGCAGTATAAAGTTTTTCACATGTGGTTTAGAGGGCTATAAAAGCACAGAACCAGAAAGCAAAACCTGCAGAGTCTGTGGAAATCAAGCACCTTGTTCAGCTAGGAGGGGGTGAGGTCCGGCTGAGCAGTGACTTTGACCAGAATCAGCGCTGACTGGCTCCAGGCTGAGCAGGAGGTCCACTCTGATTGGAGGACCCCTTAAGTTAAAACCTACTTACTATGGCCATCGGGATAATGTCCGAAAGTGGAAAACAGTCTGAAAAATGCTCTGTGAATGTTGTTTAATATCTCATGACTCACTCCCATTTCCCAGCGATACTACTACTTTTAAGGAACTGAAATCACCTCCTTACCTCCTTACCTCCTTAACTCATCTCAAATTAAAGGTAGCTTATGAGAGCTCGGGAAATGAAATATTATCTCTGGTATTTATCACCATAAAAAGTTGGTGAAAATAATTTCAGATTTCTTTTTATGAAAAGTAACATGTTCACATACTCATAATCTCCCCAGCCCAGCAGGATTATATTCTGTGGTGGAGTACCTTTCCACCAGCTAGCTCTATGGAAATATGACAGAGATCTGATATCAGCCATAGTCACAGACAATTCCTTTTATTTTCTTAGTAATTTTAATTACTGCATTATATTTCAAGCCTGTGCGCGTGCGTGCGTGCGTGTGTGTGTGCATGTGTGTGTGTGTGTGTGTGTGTGTGTGTGTGTGTGTGTGTGTGTGTGTATACAGCCAGCACTTTGTGTCCATGGACTTCACATCTGTGGAGGCAAACAACTGCAGATTGAGAATATGTGAGGAAACACTTCTGAACATGTACAGACTTAAAAAAAAGTGTCATTCCTTTAACAGGAGGATTTCACAACTTTTTACATAGCACTTGTATTGTATTATAATTAGTCTGAAGATGAGTTCAGACACAAGGGAGAATGTGGGTAGGCTGTTTATCAGTGCTGCACTAGATATCTAAGGGAGTTGGTCGCTTCAGATTCTGATGTCTAGGAGAACGGTGTTCCAGGTCCAGTAAGGACAGGTATGGAAGGTGAGCAGCAGATACATGCACATTCAGTTCCTGTCACAGCAGAGCTCCAACATTGACCTGTCACTCTGGCAGCAAAGTGTGTGACTATAATTTTATCTTTTTCATTTCAGCTTTTTCATTTCAGCTCTCATTTACTTTTTACACCCTTCTCTGGGTAGTGGAGGCTTACACTAGTACTGTAGTATGACAGAGGAGACTAGCCCCACAGGGAAACAGCCTACCAGGCTCTCCAGAGGGCAGCAGGAGGGAGAACATTCAGAACCTTTGACCTGGGACGCAGTATTTCCCCAAAGCACCATAATGAAGATGTTTTTCATCCACTCAGAGTCACACATGGGGTGACTTTTTAAATCTGTTTTGTCTTAGATGATAATCCTTACCTTAGGTCGGGATACCGTTCACAATAAACTCCTGCTGCAGCACACAGATGGAAAGATTTTGGCTGAGAATGATTTCTAATAGTTTGAGGTCTGTCGGCACCACAGCTTACAAGTAATGATCTCTGAGCAACAGCAAGAGGCAGGGTGAGGTGAAGGAGCAATACTCAAGGGCAAACCTTAAAAAAAAACTTCCTCGGGAAAGAGGTCCCAAATTGGTTGTCTAAAGTCAAATAGTCAGCCCTGAAAATACAAGTGATGTTATATGGATTTGCAATTATATACTTAGGTGTATATATATACCTAAGTACATATATATATATATATAAGTGTATATATATATATACACATATATATGTATGTGTATGTATGTATATATATATATATATATCTACTTACATACTTAGGTGTATATATATATACCTATGTATATATATGTATGTGTATGTATGTGTGTGTGTGTATATATATATACACACACACATATATATATATATATATATATATATATATATATGGTTATACACACACATACATACAATTATACAACAACAATGGGAAGTACATGGAGGAAAAACAAGTGGGAGTGCATGAGAGAAGTCGAAGGGGAAAAATGACAAAACTGTATTTTAACTTTAAAAAATTAAAATGAAAAATGGGACCTCCAGTGCAATTCATTCACGGCTCCCAGTGGAAAGAGCAGGCAGCTGAAAGCTCCAGCAGTCCTGCCTGCCCTGACGGCTTTCAGAGGCTGGCCCTGGTGATGTGGCAGTCCTTGCTGGCTGCTCCTGGGGCTGCTCAGGAGGAGGACATTCCTCACCAGGGCAGCAGGACCTGGGCTGGGAGCTGCTAGGCTGAGTGCCACTTGTCAGGCAGGCAGTCACGTGGTGGTGGCTGGAGCTCGGGTGCTGACGTCGTCTGCTGTGGACCCTCCAACACAGCGGCTTCTTGGTTTCAGAGCCCAGTGTCTTCTCCAGTCACAGAAGGTAGTTGCCAATTCTGAGTTTTGAAAGGGGAGGCACTAGAATGAAACAGAGACCTCCTCTCCTGGGTTCCTAAACCTTTTAGAAATCCATCTAGGGGCTTTTCTGGATCTGAAACCATTAGAGATCCGGCACGTGTTGGTCACCTGCTATCTGGCTTAATGCTGGACATTCTTCAGTCCTAAATCTGGTGTTTCTGAATGGTGGTGGGAGTGTGCTTGGGACAGGGTTTTAAATTACGCTTCTCTCTCCCTTTGTAAACAATATGCCCAGAGGCCATTGTCATGGGTAGATGAATAAATATGACACCACCCACTCTACTCACTCAACTGTCCACACATCTGCATCTATGTCTCGCAAATGCAGAGATGGACTCACATCGTCTCCAAACTGGTCTACTCCAGTGAGAATAGAAGGCTCCATGTTTGGCGCAGTGCCTGGCTCCTAGAGATTGGTCAGTTCACTTTTGCTTTCCTAAATGACTGAAAACGTAGCTTTGCTTTCAAGAAGTTCAAACTTGAGTGGGAAAGGTTAATGGACAAGCAGTCACCATGACACTGTGGTCAGTGCCTTGATGGGAATGTAGGCTTGGCGATTTGGGAGTCATCAATGTATCATTTCTTTTCATTCAAGTACAGATTATAGCAGCTTATTGGCAGTAATGATTCTGCTTCCCACAGAATGTCCAGAGAGATACTCACTTCCCACAAAGCTGTACTGACTCCTGGAAGCTACGCTGGAGGGAAGCAGGCTAGGTTTGTGAGACCAGAGTCCAGACCTGGCTGTTTCAGCGACACTGGACATACTATCTATGTGCTGCACTTGTTTTATGGATGAGATCGTGATACTGAGTTCAACTTTTTTAATTTTTAGATAGGCACTGTTTAAAAACATGCGCTGGTTCCCTGTGTCCCATAGAATGAATTTTAAAGTCAGGAAGGCAGGTTCTGGACTCTATCAGCATTAGCTTCACCCCTCACCACCTCCTTCCTCTGTATCTGTGTTTTCAGCTTCAGTAGCCCCATCATTTCCCCACCCTTTCTGTGCTCCCACACATCTGTGTGGCACACCATCTCTGCCTACAGGGCTTTTCTACAGTCATGGGGTTCAGAGGCTTCTTCCCGAGCTCAGATAGCCTTCCTTTCTTGACGAATGAAGACCGGGCCTTGCTGGTGCTTGTCTCCATGCAGCTTGAAACCCCCTTTCAGTGGGGGGCTTATTCCATTTCATTTTTCCTGTTCATGCCTCTGATTTTCTCCCTCACTACCTTCTTTGAGGCTGGCTCTCTCCTCTCTAATGGCCTCTTGTTGTTTGTTTCTTTGGTTTTGGCTCATGGGTGAATGTCACAGGAGTGCCTGTGTGGGTGTCAGGGTGCACTGGGTCCTTAATACCTGTCTTGATGATGGCAGAAAAGACTCCAATGTGGAAAGGAAAGCGCAGGAGATTTAACCTGAACATTCAAGAGTCTTCTCAGGACTCTGGATCAGCCACTCTGTAAAGTCACCGTTCTCTCCATGGTGTATCTGGAGATGTGTAGCTAGGGACACCTGCCTTGGAGAGTAGCAGTCACATCTATAACAGCATAGCTCATTCTGCTGTGGCTCTTGAGGGACCTGAAAGGCAAAAGAGACTATGGTTCTATGGAGCCAACACCACACAGAAGCTCCTCTACTAATTCAGTATGCACTTAGCTCTCCTTTTATATCTTTGATTTTTCCCATAGGTACTTATTATTTGTTGATTGAGCGACCACATTGAGCAGAACAACAGTGACTTCTGCTTAGCAGAGTGAAATGATCTAGTCTGAAACATGAATTACAGAATGGATTTATGGAGAAATCTTGTTACCTCTCTTGTAGCTCTTTGGTTTTGGCTCATGGGTGAGTGTCACAGGAGTGCCTGTGTGGGTGTCAGGGTGCACTGGGTCCTTAATACCTGTCTTGATGATGGCAGAAAAGACTCCAATGTGGAAAGGAAAGCGCAGGAGATTTAACCTGAACATTCAAGAGTCCTGAGACTTGTTGGTAGTTGGGTGAGAGTTTTTTCACCTCAGTGCGATTTGTCCAACCCATTCACTATCCGGAAGTCCTAGAAGAACTTGGGAAAGTTTAGTTTCCTCAGAGTAATCTCTCATCCTCTCCCCAGTCACCTCTGACATCTAGGAATGCCCTGAATACAAACAGTCATGGATTAAAACTTGCCTGAAGATTACGATATCACTTACATTTCTGATCACTGTGGTAAAATACCTGACCAGAGACAACTGATAGGATGAAGGATTTCTTTCGGGTTCACAGGTTGAGTACTCAGTACATCCTGCCAGGGAAAGCCTGAAGACTGGAGCAGTTTGTGACTGTAGCCACAGGAGTGCATTTTTAATAGCCAGTCAGCAATCAGGAAACAGAGATATTGGGACCAGACATTGGCAAAGTTATAATTCTCCAGCTCTTTGACCTTCATCCCCGTGACCCACTTCTTCCAACTAGGTCCCACTTCCTACAGGTTTTTCCCAAATGGCTCCAGCATCTGGGGACCAAGTGTTCAAACACACACATGCCTTTGGGGAGGATGTTTCGTATTCACCCCACCATATTGACATTTAACTACAGACTAGCAAAGAACTTCCATCCAAAATGCTGCAGGGTAAACAGTATCTAAGTCCCTTAACTATTCACTTCAAAATTCCCTTTAGAATATATATAGTCTGCCCTTGGTGATTAGCTTGGGAGGCCAGGGGAAACGCTTTACAACCCACTCCATCACCTTTCCCCTCTAGCCTCTCTCACTATTCATCCCCCCCCATTAAAGATTTCATAAGTGTCTTGACTCATCATAAAGAACTGAACTCGTTTGCTACCTGTCACAGCTACATGGAGAAGGTAGAGCCCTTCCAGGTCATATATGGCAATGGCCAACCCACTGTTAGAAACCCAGACCTCTGATTTACGTGTCTCCAGCCACCTTCTGCGCACAGGTTCACATGTATTTGTAGTCAAAAGTTTGCAGGTAGAACTAGAAGAACATTTATCTTTGCCCAGTTTCTCATGAATTATTTATTAGTGTAGCTTTCTGCCTACACAAAACTTAAAGCAGACTCTCAATCTTACAGTGGGCATTGATTATTTGGAAGCCATTAGCATTTAACGGGTTAAAAAAACAAATATCCCTAGGTATGATTTTTTACAGCTGATACTAATGAAAAAGATATGCATGTTCATCCAACTGAGGCAAAATAACTAACAAAACAAGAACAACCAGCTTGCAGTTCTTTCCATAGTGAAATAAGCTTTTGTATTTTGAGAGGTTCGACAAATGAGGAACACACCTGTTATTTAGTAGGGCATGCATGGCATTTATTTTATCACTTGATACTGAAAACATTTGCTCCATAATAAAGACTTGCATATATTCAGGCACGTTAGTTGAAGGTTAGGTTCCCTGTATGTCCAAGACGTTCTAGAACCGGTCATGGGTATGCAGCTTAGGAGCTGCGCTTACATCAAAGGAATTCAGACCTTGCTGCAAACCGATCCTCCTTATTTTCAGACTAGGAATTTTGTGAAAAAGTGAAGTAGGAATAGTTGTTATTTGCTAATGTGCCAAATCGTAGCAGAAGGGACGAAGACAGAAGAGAGCCGAACAGGTTTTGAGATCAGTGCCCTGATTGCCGGAATAATGAGAAGCGATTCCACTCCTCTCCTTGCTCACATGGCTCTGCCTACCCGTGAGTTCTTGAGTTAAACAGTGAGGTTAAATCCATTCCGGTATGGGATTAATTGAAGTTAAGTGAGAGCAGTAGCTGATGGATCCTAGCTGTGCAGGCACCTTGGCTTAATGGCAGCCATTGCAATAATCCTAGGATACTGACCCGTGCCCCAGTGACCTGACAGGTGGCATAGTCACCCTTACCACAAATCCCACCTGGATTCCATCTCTGTAACCCTGCCCAAATCTTAAGACCGACCTGTTACAGTAACTTGATGGGTAACCATGAAGAGGTAAGAAGGGCAGAGCATGACCTCAAGGCTGCAGCTTTCTTCTGCCTCTGGACACTTGTGCTAAGTTGACCCGTCTTTCCAGACCTTCCTCAGACCTCTTCCCCTTGACCCCACCCACAGCCTCTAGAGCACTGGAATATCGCTTTGTTATTTTCCTCATTTGTTGCCGCAGCATCACACATAGGATCTTGAGTGAATTTCTTGAATGGCTGTGGTTTGTGGTGTCTGTGCACATGTACTTCCTGCTCAAATAGACTATCTTAGAGGAATCAAATAATAAGTTTGTGCTGTGGGATGTTCTGTATGGCAAATGTGTTGCTCTGATTGGTCAATAAATAAATCACTGATTGGCCAGTGGCTAGGCAGGAAGTGTAGGTGGGACAGGGAGGAGAATAAAGCTGGGAAGTGGAAGGCTGAGTCAGAGAGACACTACCAGCTGCCATGATGAGAAACAGCATGTGAAGATGCCGGTAAGCCACGAGCCACGTGGCAAGGTATAGATTAATGGAAATGGATTAATTTAAGCTGTAAGAACAGTTAGCAAGAAGCCTGCCACGGCCATACAGTTTGTAACCAGTATAAGTCTCTGTGTTTACTTGGTCGGGTCTGAGTGGTTGTGGGACTGGCAGGTGAAAGAGATTTGTCCTGACTGTGGGCCAGGCAGGAAAACTCAAGCTACAAGTTTGTGTATTTATTGAGATAGGGTCTTGCTATGTAGCCTAGATAGCCTGGTGTTCACTGTGTAGCTCAGGTTGGCACTAAACTCTTAGTATTCCTCCTGCCTCAGTTTTCCAAACACTAAAGCACCATGCACAATTTCTTGATATCTATTGCTCATTATAGTGCTGTCATAGCTGATTCAGGCCCTGCACAGAGTTAGTGCTCCAAAAATATTGCTTAGTGAATTTCCTTAGAAAAGAATTGTCTTTACATAGGAGATAGAATTTGCAAGTTTCAGAAAACACAAAATCATGTAATCAAAAGCACAGTTTTCAAACAAAACCTTTAAAATTTTAAGCACCTAAAGGGAATTTGGAGATTTAGGGAAATGTTACAGAACAGAAGGAGATAGCAATGTAGTTGGTTCATCTACATTGTGACAGTCCTCGTCTGACCCATTTATCCCAAGATAGTCGGGTGGTAATTCCTGGATGATGCAGATTCTTCATAGAGATTTAGTCAATGACATAAATAATCCTAATAGAAACAATGTTCTTGCTTTTAGTAGGAGCTCTTCATTCATTACGTCATTTGTAAAAGATCAGCCAAGCATTCTGCATGGTCTTGCTGTCAAAACCAAAGTCCACTTCCTAACATGGCTACACATTGGCTATGGGATCCTTCATAAGGTAGACAAGGTCTCAGCATTTCAGTTTTCTTATCTGGTAATAAATAATAACTGCTTTGATATTCTGGGGATTCTTTGAAATTCTGTCTGACCCAACAGTCAGAAACTTCGAAGGTGCTCAGTGTATCTTATTTGAATCTTGTTGACTCTTTTTGTAACTACAAATGTCTCACAAGCGAGGTAGGGGAAGCTAATGTGCATTCCAGGTAAAGAACTGGGATGATGCCTTTTCATTGGTTCAAAGTGGACTTGCTCCTTTGGAATCTTGAGTGGTTCTTTCTCTCATTAAGGCAGGGAAAGAGGTGGTAAGAGGGTATGCAGAGACACATCAAGCCCTTGACCCATTCTGGCCCCCTCGGCCCCTCTTCAGAGTGTCTGCTACGGTAGGTGCCTAGTTTGCCACAAAAGCTTATTGCCTTTGGCTCTCTGGTTGCTTTGGACCTGTTGGACCTGCCCCCATCACAGGCCTCTTTGGGGCCATTCTTTTTTCCTCTCTCAAAAGACCCCAAAGGGGGTCCCAGGGCCCAGTGGCTGTGCTCCCAGGTTGCTTCACAGAAGACGTGTTGTTCAATAGAAAGGCATGTGGAGTCCCAGGGTGAGAAAGAGGAGGATGTTATCAATCACAGGCTGTTAAAAGCTGGGTGAGAGACATGAGCGCCAGGGAGAGTGAGGAGGACAGAATCACAGTGGAGGAGTTTTACCCCTGTTCTTGTTGTTGCCCCTTGTTGAGGGAGTTTTTTGGACATCTGCCCAGACACATGCTGAGTTATAGAAGCAGCAGGACACATTCTTAAAGAATGAATTGGGAAAAGGGAAAGATCTGGGAGTGGGGAGGAGGGAAAAAGAACCAAGGAATGATTCCAAAGACCAAACAAAAGAGGCCCCTGTGGCCCCGCCCTCTTGGCCCTTCTGTGGTTCAAATGGTGGTTTGTTTAGCACATAATCCAGGGATACCCAGGCTCCCTGATAGCTGCTTCCAGCCCACAAAGGGGCCACAGACATTGTGGGGATTTTTGAAGTGTTCTTCCTATTTCCAGTGTAGCCTGCGCATGCTGCTGTCCTCACTCAGAACCCACAGAGGCTCTGCTGAAGAGCAGCAGTTCATGATGTAGGTGGAGATAACTTGAGCCTGAATTCAGTGGTTCTGGTGTCAAGTTCTACCTAATGATTAAAAGTCATTGTTCCAAAGAAAGATGTTGGAAGTTCTGAGTGCTTTCCAAGGTAGCTTCTAGTTAATAAGCCTCTTAATATACTTCTTGAAATGAGAGAAACAAAACCAAACCTTGTGGTGGTGGCTGCTGGCTATATTCTAAACAAAATCTCCTCATTGGATTATGCCAGTATAGGCTTACCATGTGAACTGATTAAATTAGATGGTGATAGTTGGTGAATGGATAGTAGCTATGGAGCACGCATGACAGCTCACATTAATTTTTTTGTTGTTGTTGTAACACACACATGAATATAGAATGGTAGTTCACTACAAATATTTTGCATCTTTGTCCTAGGCAGGCTTTTAGAAGATACAGATATATTTGACCTCATCATGTCTAATCAAAGATTAAGTGGCCAAAATTTTCACCTAAGCCTGATAAATTTTTCTTTCACAGTAAGTTCACATGATAGGGCATATGTGGACACTTCATAAAGCCCAAGAGGGAACCAATAATGCAAGTTAAAATGTAATTGCTAATTGTGGCACCCCCTTGAGGTGAACACTGTGTGCCTCCTGTGCACCGTGCTTCCTCACCCTGCTGAGGTACCCGCTCTTCCACGGGTGCGCACACTTCCTCTGTAGTCCTGTAGGTGCGAAAGGGAGAAAGGCAGAACAAAGTAAAATGTTGAGACAGTGCCAGTTCAGGTCAAGACATGCTCAGAACCTGCAAACAATGGTCTGACGTGAAAAGGATGGATACACAGCCTTCTAAAGCATGGAGGAGAAGTGGTGGACCTCAGGACATGCATTTGGCTTTGTTACGTCCAAGTAATAATAAGTATTCACTTCTCAAATTGTCTTCTCCCAAAACTGTGCACCTAAAATTGCCATTGCTCAGAATGTGATTAAAATATCCCTCCTTTTTCAGTCACTGATAAAAAATAAATAAAACAGTAAAGAAAAGCTGTAGTACCTAATGTGTTACTGATTGTTCCAACAGACCCAGAGGAGTCTTGAATTAGGAAACTCCTGTGCTGAAATTGGTGGGGCAGGCTACCTTTGGCTCTGCCACATGGCAGTGAGGACAATAGGGACCAGGACCTATGCACTGCCCCATGTCCTGACTTGTCAAATCTGGCAATGACTCAGTTACCCTTGAAGGTAACTAGATGGAAATTCAGATGCCAGAGAGCCAGGTGTCACCTTGAATGTGATGATTTCAGGAGCAGCTGGGGAAATAGAGATATTTTTGATCCATTCTAATTTGTTCTGTGTCATTTAAAGGTGATTGCTAGAGTGGTGGCTGTTTTATCCTATTCCACGTAATGTGATAGGTTTGACTTTAAAGGGTTGATTGAAGGGAGGGCAGGGGGAAATGAGAGAAGACCCCCCCCAGTGCCTTGTGTGTGTACTTGTATCTCGTTTCCTTCCCACTGAACTGGATTGCACCCACCTTCCATTCATATCGCAAAGCCCTAAAGTCCCTTGTGATTGTACTTGAAGTAAAGAATGAACGAGTTAGATGAGCTCTCAAAGGTGTATCTGAGCTGCCACAGGGCTTAACTGCTCTCTTTTGGCCATGTGAGCACAGAAAACAGAATACAGTCTTCACCAGCAACTGGACCCTGCTACAGGTTGAGCATTCCTATCTGAAATGCCTGGCATATTTTAGATTTTAGTTGTGTTTCTGATTTTTGAGTACTTACATGAACCTAAAGATATATCAGAGATGAAACCTAAGTCTAAACACAACATTCGTTTATGTTCATACATGCCTTCTACACGTTACCTGAAGGTACTTGTACACAGTGATTTTCGTGAGCTTCTGGTTTGGACACAACTATTCCCATGAGCTCAAGTGTAGAAATTTCTCCACTCATGGCACCGTGTTGGAGCCTAAAATGTTTCTAATTTTGGAGCATTTTACAATTGAAAAGTTTGAATAGGGGATATTCTGTGTAGCCTGGATCTTGAACTTTGCAATTTTTTTGAATGATAAGAAAATGAGTTTCCTGCTTTTTAGTAGCCTGAGCTAACTGTGTGAGATTCTAGTATCCAGTATCAGATACTAGATAACAGGGTTAGAGACAATAGAGCTCTCTTTCAAACTCCTCAATGGCCAATGTTCATTTAATGATGAACTTAGGCCTTTAATAACTTAGGGAGGAAAGATAAAGATTCCCCAGATGTCTCTTGAGCAAGGCCTGTGTGGGTCTGTTTGTATTATCGAAGTCAAGGATGAGATATTATTCTAGCCTTGGATTCCCAGTGTACTTTCTGACTATTCAAGATTATGAACTCAGGACATCACATGTTACTGATTTTCCAAATCATATTGGTCCTGCTAATGATTTCTCCTCTAGTCGTTTATGTCTATTGATCTGACTGAATTCTATGATGAAATGAGTCTATAATGAGTTTATTTAAACATATTAAGTCAATTAACTGATGGTAGTTTAACATCTTAAAAGATATAAGTAAAGTGAAAGCCCAGACCAGTTATACCCCACTTCCAATGATATTGAACCATGAAAGACACATAGTCAGATTTCTGTTTTGGCAACATGCATCGTTTTTTCTTGTTTTAGGCTCAAGTAGATCAAAATCATGGCTTTATACTACATCTTAAGCAAGTGTTCTGGCATTGAGCCTTTTTGTCTGTGATTGGCTCCTATTCTATAATCCAACCTGTCCTTAAACCCAGCATCTTACTGTCTTAACCTCTTGCTTTTGGAATGATAAGTGCATCACCATGCCCCACTGGCAAAATGACATTTTAAATCTCATGTCATCATTAGACATCAAGTGTGTTTATGCTTAGAGAGTACCCAAAACAACGTGTGGAAATAACTTGGTCATGGTAGGGAACCATGTAGTGGAGTACTACTGATGAGAGAAATAGAACTACCAAGATCCAGCCAGATTATACAGAGGGACAAAGGGCTCTATTGGTTGAGCCTTTTCCTTTACACCCTTCAACCTGGCACAGCTCCACCTAAAAATATAACCATAGCCAAGGCCAAATTATTGACTCCTTTGTACTGCATGTCTCAGATCCTTGTACATATCTCACTTGCTAAGTAACTAGATGTTAGCTAGTGTAATGTCTTGCTGTAGACACATTGGTTGTATTACATTAGAAAACATGCTACGATACTGTGCAGTGTGTTTCAAATGTTTACGGAAGACACCATTCCTCTGCCTATCAGTAGAAATTATATAGTAAAAAAATAAACACCCAATATGTGGGGGCAAATTTCAACATTTTCATGCTAGAATTTCTAGGATTTTTTTTTAAATCAAGACTGAAATCTGCATTATGGATATACAATGAGAGAAGACAGCAAGTGATATAACTTGAATAGTATTTCCAAAAACTACATTGTGGTCAGGAAGAGCTGGAGTTACAGCAGAGCACATAGACTTGGGGACTTGCTGCTGCCATTTAAACTTAATCCCTATAGACAGTTGTGACTTAAGGTAGTATTTTACACAGTTATAGAATCTTCGGACTCGCTGTAATGATCCCCATGTGTCTTTTCCATTATAGGGCCATGCTTTTTGTTTAAGAACCATGGAAGCATCTCTAGCAGGAGAATGGCAGAGCAGGAGGTGGCTGCAGGGAGATGTCTGCAGCTCCTCCAACCACACTTGAGTGCCCTGATATTTCTGCTGATCTTGAAGAGTGGAAACTGGGGGGTTTTGATCAGATGGAAGCTGGGTGGGCCAGCATATAGAAAGCAGAGTTACTGGTTATTGGCCAGAATACATTTTTATTTTCAATTTCTATAAACAGTGAACATGGGGAAACCACACATACGTTCTAAAATATAACTGTCAGAAGACTGAAGTTTCCTGTGGACTGTGGAGGGGAGAGGCGGGAGGGTAGGACCCTATACATCGGGGACTTGAACTGATTCCAAAAGTCTGGATTTATACAAGGGTGTGCAGTGTTTTCTCTAACTTGAAGCATTTCACGACTTCCTTACAGAGGGAGTGGACCTGCGCAAAGCCTCGGGAGGCTGGGGAATACAGATCCTTTGCAGAAACTTAATTCGGTTTTCTGCTCAGTGACTTTCCAGACCACTCATTTGGTAAGGCCAGGTGGAGTGCTGTCATCTTACTCTTTTTTTTTAGATCCAACTCTCGTTTAAAAAAGAGAAAGAAAGAAAAAAGAAAAAAAAATCACCCATCTGGTTGTGTACTTTGTGGCTCGGTAGAGGCCTGTGTGTGCACTCTGTTGATAAACCGCTCTCACCCTGGCCTTCACCCAGGCTGAGGTGGTCTGAGCTCAGTCTAGTTTCAGGATCATTTCAACCCTAACCTTCTCCCCAAGGAGTCCAAGAGCTTTCCTACCCGTGCCTATGTGAACAAACACCTGTGCCCAAGGGGAATTTTGTGTGACTAAGTTTCAGAGTATCTCCTTCAAAGTCCTTTACCCTGAGAGATTTATCCCTACTACTTGATTCACCTGCAGTTTCTATTGTGTGCAGAAATCAGATCTCATCCCTCTTTCTCTGCCTGTTCGTCTCTTTGGGATACCAGATGATGTTCAATTATATTGCCCAGTTCTAGATTATTCGTGATGGTCAAACATAAGACTAACACTGAAAGTAAAAGGATTATTGGAATCAGGCAAAAAAAAAATTTTTTCCACTTCATCTCTTAGAAACCATCGAGTAGTTAATAACCAAATTGTTAGTATTTAGTAGACATTTGCTGATTATTCAGTAGATTGATTTAGACAGTGCAGAAAAGCAAAGTGATTCCTATGGTAGGAGAGATCACGTGATCATTGGTTCACATGATGTGAGTGAGCACTTCCCTGTTGAGGCCCAGAGGGCCCTTAATTGCCACACTAGCCAGGTGAGACTAGACACCACTTAGAGATGAGCAGCAAAGAATTAGAAAATGCCTAGGCTTCTAATTCATAGGAGGAACCCAACACCCTGTTGGCTTGGTCAAATATCGGTGAGTCTACCAAACCTTTGGCAATATTTTGTAACATGATGATTTCCAAACCAGGTCTGTGCTGTTCATGAGCTTCTGAGAGTATCCTGGCAATCCTAATTGCCCTGATTTTCTGACCACTCTTTGAGAAATACCATGTCAGAGGGACACACCCATACAAACAGCCCTCTCTGGGCTTTTCTTTTATAAGGTTGTATTCTCAGAATCCCAACATGCAAATTACCTGTTATAGGAGCTAGACGCCTAGCTCTTAGATCTAGCCTCTTTTCTCAGATTCAGTGTCCTTTGAGTTTCCCCCCAAGCCCCCTTCTCTGCTTCTGCCTCTCTGAGTTGATGTGGCCTCTGGGTTCTGGTTATTGGAACCTGGCCAATGGCACTGTATTTAGGTTCTCCTTCTCTGGGCCTCACTGGCCCTTGAATGAGAAACAGCTGCCTGCTCACCCCTCCCTTGCTCCATTTAGAGGGTTAAACACAATTCATGCTATTCGGCAAGCAGAGTCTCAAATATCATTGTGCCTTGGCCCCTGAAGCATTTTAGATTTGTGTTTTCATCCCATTGGGTAGACATCTGGAGTAGGCCAGGCTACCACCGGAGCACAATTTCACTCCACGTCTGTGGTTCTAGGCCGAAGACCTCCACTGTGTCTTGGTGGTGTGTGACTGGGTTTTGGAATTGAAAGTTCTCTGCTGATGGGGGTCCAAGGCACTGGGTAATATGCCTGAGAATCCACTGACTGGCCTTAGTGGAAGCCAGTACCATGACCCTATGTGGGAGGCTGAGAAATGCAACTCCCCAGCCCTCAGCTGGACCCTCCGATTCATTCTAGGGGCAGAGCTTATCTTTCACATGTTTCTCACACTCACCCAAGTTTGACAATCTTTACTTGGGGCGTGTTTGGTGTTAGCAGCAGTTAAATTTGGATGGGAAACGTCTTTCCTAAGAAGAGCAGACTTCTGTGGCCCCAAAGAGTGTGTTTCCCCAGTGTTCTGAGAAGCAAGAGTGTGGTACTTCACTGTGGTAAGAGGGCAGGAAGAATGACAGTCCGTGGGGAGGTAGTCCTGGTGGTGAGGTTGAGAGTCTGGAGGGCACCAGAGTCCACGTCCAAAGTCTTTGATCTTCCCATGTCTCTTGAGCCTGGAAGCTGGGCCAGGAGTGGCACCACAATGCTACTGGATATTTAGAGTTTAAGGAACAAGCGAGTTATCAGGATTTTAGGGGTGGAGATTAGTGGTTTCCACACATAACAGACTACAAATGTGCTTTTCTGGGTCAAAAATAGTCACATATTAGGACTCCTGTTGCCCAGACTATATGAGAATTAGTTAGTGGTGATCATACTGCCTCAATTTCTAAAGGCCTGCAGGTACTGGCATAAGCCACTGTCCTAGCTCATATCTATCTGTCTATCTGTGTGTATATCTATCTACCTGTCTGTCTGTCTGTCTATCTATCTATCTATCTATCTTCTGTCTAGCAATCTATCTGTCTGTCTGTCTGTCATCTATATATCTGTGTGTGCAAGCATGTCTGTATGTTATACATGTACCCATGGTCATTCAGGTATGTGTGAAGGCCACTGGGGCCAACTGCTCCACTCCATCACTCTGCCTTATTGCAGTGCGGCAGGATTTCTCACTGAACCTGGAGCCAGGCTGCCTGCAATCCTGCCTCTGTCTCTCAACAATGCAGCAGTTACATTTGCTCATAAGGCCAAGCCTAGCCTTTTACCTGGGAGCATTGCACAAGAATACTGCAGGACCCCTTGCTCATAGTTCACACTCCAGGCTTATATTCTGTGATAGTCAGGTTAGTTCGGACACCTAGGATAATGACCTTTCAAGGGATCAGATGTGCCACTGATTCTGCCTATAGGAGAATGCATGGTCTTTTGTTAAACAAATAACTCACTTGGAATATGAAGAGTATGAAAAGTGAAGTCTGCAAGGCGAGGCATAAGAGAAAACAAATTATTTTACTTAACAAACGACCAGAAAATTTCATGTAGGTAAATGTACTCCTTTTTTTTTTTTGTCTTCCTGCTTTTGGTTTGTTTTGTTTTTTGTGTTTTGTTTGTTTTTAGAGAGAGGGAAAGAGAGGGTGGGTAGAAGAGTTGAGGAGGGAAGACATGAGATCAAAGTGTATTGTATGAAAACTACTTTAAATGAAAGAAAATACAATTTAAAAAAAAGACTATGGAAAGGGAAGGATGTTGATTTCCATCAGAATAGAAAAATGAAGCATAAGAATATGGCTAGCGGGCTGGGGAGATGGCTTAGTGGGTCAGAGCACCTGAGTTTGAACCTGTAACACCCAGGTGAAAGCTGAATTTGACCTTGTGAGCTCATGTACAGCCAGCACTGCTGAGAGCCAGAGATGGGATTGCAACCAGTGAGAAGTTCAGTGAGAGACCCTGTCTCACTGCAGTAAAGTGGAAAGTGACAGACCAGGACACTCGCCTTCCTCCTCTGGCCTTCACACATACATGAGTGAAGATGAATACATCTGTACCCCCCCATACAAATGTCTTATCTTATATATACACACACACATACCACACACACACACACACACACACACACACACACACACACACACACACACACACACGTATGAGCCAGGATAGTGGCTTGTACCTATAGCTCTCCAGGGACTGAGGCCACCCTGGGCTACAGTGTGATGCCTTTTAAAAACAAACACAACACAGAACTAATTCAGAGTGTACAGACTTCTGATTTTATACTAGAGTGTAAAGAAACAAGTATGAATCCATTGTGTGGATAGCCTCTGACTTACAATGGCTCTAGTTCCGATTTTCTTACACTGTTATGTTTCAACATCTGTAGAAATTCCATAGAAATGACTGTTAAGGATTTTGAATTCCTCCCCACCAGAACACAGCTTAGCATAGCAATATGTATTTAATGATACTGGGAGTGGCAGCAAGCCACAGCTTCTAGTCACCTCACAAGGGGATACAACCGCTCTCCCGCAGTGTGCTCCTCTGCTAAGTTGTGGGGTTTTCCCAGTTAATTGTATCGAATGCAGTTTTCTTTCCCAATATTTTCAACTAGTGAACTGTGTTGCATGACTCCACAGTAAGTGGAGAGACACTCATGTGCAGATCAGTGGTTCTCAACCTTCTCACTGCTTCGACCCTTCTATACAGTTCCTCATGTTGTGGTGACCCCCAACTATAAAACTATTTTGTTGCTACTTGATAACTGTAGTTTTGCTACTGTTCCAAGTTGAAATGTAAGTATCTGATATGCAGGATATATAAGCTACTGACTTCAGGGGGTCATGACCCACAGGTTGAGAACCACTGTGCCATGGAGCTACTTGTGGGGATTAGTGGGTAGTGAAAGAATTCACCATCTGTTTCAGAGTATAGAAAGACAGATTTATTTGGTAAACCACAAGGGCACAGTGGACTGGAAGACACAGAAGAACCACCCACATGAGACAATGAATGAGTTATTGGGGAGCTGTTTGTTGGTTAGGGTGACCAATACCACATTACCACGTGGTCATCTAATGCCCACCATCCAAATGAGGTCCATCCTGATTGCCTGATGTCAATTCTAAGCAGAGGTGGGTTTAAAGGGTGGACTAGTCGTGGTTAATTTGGACTAGCTGCATTTGCTCACTGTTTGGCTAGAATGGAATTGTTATTTTCTCATGGGAGATGCTTTCTGGAGTAAGTTTGCAGTATGATAATTCCCTGAGAGAGTCTTGATTGGTCCCTTTCTGGTGTTTCAATCATGGCCCCCTTTCCCCACTGACAGAGCAACACACCCAACACTGTGAACTTGGTTGGACATTTCTTCTTAAGTGGCATCTTTGATGTGAACTTGGGTGACATGCTAGACCTGCCCATTGTTCATGACAGTGGCAGAGGCTCTGTGGGGTGTCAAGAATAAACAACCACACTTAGGGTTGGTTTTGATAGAAGCTATGTTTGGCCTGGTCCAGAGACTGAAAGAAAGTGGGACCGTGGTTGAAAGCCTTGTTACAGCATCATCTGGAGAGGGAACTGTTGAGGACTAGAGGAAACAGGCTTGGCAGGTAACTTAGAAATGGAGGGACCAAGTGAACGACACAGACAGCAGCAAGTAGCCCCAGGAAGGAACGAAGCCAGGAAGCCATAAGCACACAGGTATTAAAATCCTGCCACTCAACCATTTTTTTCTTTTTGTTCCTTGTTTCTGAAAATTGTTGGTGAAATTGATATTTTAGAGATTTTATTTGTAGTTGCTCAGGTTTGTTGATAGAAAAGCAATGTTTTTCTCTCTGTGGTTTGGACCTTACTTTAAGTAACAGTCAGTAAATCTTGGTCCCAGCAGTTCAGAAGTGTGTCTGCTGTAAGTGAACATAACTGCCGCTGTCGCTGTATTATCCAAAGTTCATGGGCTAGCTGAGTTTGTTTTGGGTCTTTGAGTTCTGGAGATTGTCTGTGGGCAGTAAAAATGGAGTTTTCTAAGAGCCACCTTTCCTGGACCTACAGCAAGGGGAAAGCCAGGAGGTACTAAAAATGAAATTGATTCTGTTCCTTAACTTAGGCCCAGAGAGGAATATAATGATAATGGTATGTGCTCTTGGCCTTATGTGTTTGGGAGAAGGGCGTTTGTCACAGTACCTGTTCCTGCTGCTTGGTTAGGTGGTAGAGGAGGCAGGGACGTTTGAAATGTGGTGTGTTTCCAACAGTGTGTTGAGGAGCAAGGGGATGACATTCCCAGGGAATTGAGACGCTCATGGAAGACTTTTCAGCCCAGGTGAGCAGGGTTTGAGGATCCCACTGCTCGGCAACTCATGGCCTACCTCGTTCTTGGGAGTTGTGGGCTCCATTGATGTTTTGGAGGTTTGGTCGTGTAGGTGGTAGTGCACACTGAATGATTTTTAACCACTGGAAGTTGATTCGGTTTAATTTTAGAGGAAGTAAACCCTTTAGTCATTCAAAGAGTAAGAGACTTAAGATGTGGATTAATAAGGTACTTTATAAGATGAGATAGATAAAAGGGGCCAACTGTGGTCATAGCTGTCTAAATAGTGATGAGAAAAATTGGCTGTGAGAAGCATCAGTCCTGGCAGGAAGCAAATGTTTTACCCATCAGGGAATGTAGCAGGAAGCCAAAGCCTGTTGTGCCACACATGGGCAGGTTTCTTATTTTTATTATTTAAGCTCCCTCGAGGCAGAAAGAATTAAGATAAGAGACAAACTTACCTGTGAATAATTAGTGTGTATCGGTTGCCGGGTGATGTCTTGAGGACCCTCAGTGGCTTAAGACTCCCAAGAGTGAATGGATGCATTTTAAAGACTGGGAGAAAGATCAGACTACTAGTGTAGGATGAACTCAAGGATGAACAGCACAAACCCAGCTGCAATGCAGACTTTTCTTCAGTAACAGGAGAAAAGACATTAAACAGAGTTGGATTTTATTCACTCAAAGCCGGACATTATTTCCATAGCTGGACAGATAATCTGAAAAGAGTGTTTGTGGTAGTCTAGAAAGAACTTGTCTTTGTTAGTGTTGTCCACATCAGGAGCTCTGTATCATGAGTTCATAGATTTACTTTTCTATTCATGGCACTTGGAATTCCTTTGGAAGAGAAAGTCTAAGTCTTAATTGATTGACTTCTCTAACAGGGCTCTCTTCATATCTTTTCTTGAGTGTTTTCTAGAAAACAGAGTATTGTCTTAGATAAGGGAGCCCTTTTTGGTAAATTTCCCAGAGTTAGGTACCCAGTGGATCACTGCTAAGGCCTGACAGGGTCATTCTAAGTGGAATGAAGATGGTTACCTGGGTGACTGCCATTGTAGGCCTTTGGGAACACTAGATCTCCTAGCTCAACTGGTCAAGTTGAAAATCCTGGAAGGGGGTTGCAAATTTATTTTGTAGTGCTACTAATCATTTTACTCTGTGGTTATACTCTCTTGCTGGGAATTTAAGGTGATACAAGAAGTCAAAGTTAATCAAAGTTCCTTTTTAATTTTAAGTCAGTTGAGGCTCTTTAGGGACCATATGGGGCCCTTTGATTTTTCTCTACCATCCAGGCCACTTATGAGGATGTGGTGAAGTTCCTTAGAATCATCAAGGAAGTGTCAATCTGCAGTAACTCACCTCTTTCCAGAATGTAAACTGGGCAGCCTCCAACTTCTAGGCTTCCTATGGCATTTCTGATCAAGAGGACATGTGGCTTACTTAAATTTAGAGGTGTTGTTTTATTAATGGGGACTTGGTTGGCCTGAAGGGGAGGCCTTTCCACTTCAGCCCACAATCACAACTGAATTTGCCCTCGACTAAGGTTGTTGAACAGAACATCAGTGACAGTAGTCTTGAAGAATGAAAAATGGTTTAAAATTTAGTTGTTATATAATGTTTAGATAAAGCTTGACAAAGACAGATTTTAATCTTGACTCTGTTACCTAAGTAATTAAAACCTGGAAAACTTAGCTGAAAGTACAAGTGTAATCTGCTGGTAAAACATAAAATGTTTTTTCTTTAAGTGGATTCTTACAAGTGTTTCCAGGATCAGATCAACATTTCCAACAGGGGATTGGCTTTTAGTTTCATATAAATTTATGGAGTGTTGCCTTTAGGTATTTTAATAACTTCAACCACAATATGTATCATAAAAGATAGAGCACCTTTGACTTGTACATCTCATAGACATTTAACTACACCTTTTAATTTTAATTTTGTCCTCATCCGTATATTTCCATATTGCAACAATCCAACAATCCTCTACCTTTCAGACAAAACTATACCTTACTGTACAAAATTTCCCTTCTGTCTAAAAACATTTCTTTTTCTTCTTAATCCTCTCATCTTTTTATTAAACCAGAAAGATATTTTTATACCTATAACCTCTATATAATTTAAAGATTATAAATTATTATTTTTTCTTTATTATACTTGTGTCTGTGCATGATGTATGGTGGGCGCACACGTGACAGGGCCTGACTGCATGGAGTCTGCTCCCCTTTCTACCTTTATGTGGACTCATTGGGCTTGAAAATAACACCCTGTAGCCACTGAGCCATCTCAATAGCCAACACCTCTGTATTTTTTTTAATGGATGGTTTCTTCCCATAGTATTTTATAAATTTTTAAAAATTTGTTAAAAAACATTATTTTACCAAATAAAATAACTTGATATTTTGATGAAGACCAATTAAGTTTTCTTTGAAATCTGAAAACATGGTTATTGTATTAAATATTTAATAATTGATATCATGGGCATAATTTGTTAATAGTCCTGAAGAAATATTTATTTTCTTTCTTTCCAAATAGTTTAAAATAACTAATTTATTAGCCTTGTTTAAGTTTTATTAACTAAAATGAATTTGGTTTAAGTATACATTTATGCTTACTTATTTAAAGACTATTTTGAATTAAAAGCCTATTTGTGTCTAGGGGCAGGTGTTATGTAAACACGCCACATTACATGTATCTAAACGTAGCATGTTGAAGCACATACAGTGATCAACTAAGATGATAAAAACTTTATGTTACACTAAGGTACAAGATGTAGTAATATACGAAAATAAATTCACAATGTTAAAGAAATGTGAATTTAAATTTATACCAGATTTAAATGAGTTAAAAATCACCTATTTATTGATCAAACTCTGAGTTTGTAGTTGCTGTCAGTAAACCTCATTAGGCTAGCATTTTTAAATGTTTCTCATTTGTATTTATCCTTAGAGAGTGGGATAATCAATTCCCATGTCTGTATTTAACTTTAATGGGCTTGAGACATCAATTTTGAAAAACTAGTTTTCTTTGAAAAAGCAGCATAAATAAGAAATAACCTAGATAGTTAGATGAGAGTCTCACATATTAAGCACATACAGAGCAAAACCATATGTGATAGACATAGGCTAACAGATGAACCACCAGACAAATTGACACACACTTTCACACAAATAATAATGCACTCTCCAGCAAGAAACTGAGAGAACATATAATACAATTGCATTTAGTCAGAAGACTCAGCTAGAAACACATTAGAAATTCTACCTGTTAGATGGAGCTTCACTGAAACAGTAAGAGGCACCAGGTGAAGGCAAGAAGGTCAAATGGTATTATGGAGACTTTAGGTTAAAGAGTAAGCTGGCAATTCCAGTAGAACAGGCAGAGCTAGAATTGGTCAGTCCTGTATTGTTGGGAGACGTTTGATGTTGAAGAAACAAAAAATTTCCTTTCTAGGGTGTGAAGTTCAGATTTAGCTCTGTTCTAGGACACACCCTAGAGGTGAGACTGAAGGAAAACAGGACGTCTGTCCCATGTTGAGACAAGAGATTCATGATCCTAATTCCCAAAGGGGTGTGCCTCCAGAGGCCAAGGGTCCAAAATATTCAGTGGCTCAAGGTGAAAATTTTAAGAAGGCATAACACACCTTTTTGAAAGGACCTGTTCATGTGATGGCCATAAGGGACTCAAAATGGAGCTTTACAAAGAATGTCCCACTCATTGAAAGAACCTCCCAATGGTCAAGAGATAGAAATAGAGTCCTTTATCTGTCCTGGGCTGAGTAGCTGGGTCACTCTCTCCCAGGCCTTCAGTTACCATCAAAGAATTGCTAAGGACCATGGGTTCCAGGGGACAAGGACTCTTCTACTGAACAGTCTACAGAAGAGACCGGGTCTCATCCCTGAGTGTTTTGAGCTGTGCACAAGAGTAACAAGAGCTTGACTTGCACAAAAAAGTTGTCCCATAAAGAAATCTCCTCAGAGTCCTCCAGAGGACCTGAGTCAAGATCTCCAAAGGTCTGCCCAAGCAGGAAGGCTTCTTAGCCACATCGGAAGCTCATATGGTGCCACTGAGAGTCTCAAGATGGGTAAAATGGAGTGTTCTCACTTCCTTATAAGGGTTACCAGATGTTGTTGGGATCAACAGGTGGTGGAAGTCGGTATCAGAAAAAGAAACCTTTCTATGGTACGCCACAGGAGCGGAGTGTACTGGGCAGTGACCAACCATGTGAGATGATGGGCAATGTTATCTACTCCTTGGTTTATTTTTGAGATTGCAATTTGATTACAACCTTTCTGTCTTCCCTTTCCTCCCTCCAAACCCTTCCCTGTACCCCTCACCATTTTCTGTCAAACCCATAACCTCTTTTCTTCATCAGTTGTTATTGTATACACATATGCATTTATATATACACATGTATTCCTAAATGTAACATGGTGAGTCTATATACTGTTACCTATATGCATGTTTTCAGGGCTGTTTGTCACTGGACAACAAATTGGTGTGTTCTTCCCTGGGGAAATCACTTCTCCTACTTCCAGATTTTCTCAGTTGCCTGTAATTCTTTCCAGTGACCATTCGGCAATTCCAATCCTAACAGGGACCTGTTCCCTTTTTGGTCTCTAAGTGATGTTTTTTTCTCCACAATATGGCTTGAAGGGACTAAATACAATATGTATGTCAAGACATGGCACAGTGGGGAATGCTAGATAGTAGCAAAGTAGATGCAAATTAAACTGATTATGTAAGCTATAAAATGGTACCTGTCTCCTTCAGATTCAAAGGAAAACATAGTTTCTACCAGACCAACAAAGTTATATATAAGTGGATAGAAAAATGCATAGTTTCAGAGATGATTGATGGTCCCCCAAAGTTGTAGGAGAGACACAGAAATAGAAAGAGGCTAATCGGTCTCTCTCAAAATGTCCCACGTCAACAATGTACCTCACTCAACAGAAGTCTGTGTAAAGACAGTACAGATCAAAAGGGAGGGGTGGGAAAGGATTTGAGGGAGGAAGAACCCCAGGACAGGTCTCCAGAGGAGTCACCTTCATGGGTTCCTGGTAAAGGAGCTGTGTGGACATATGAGGGAGGCAATGTGGGCATGGCTGGCTTAGGAAGTAGGGGCAGGGCAAGAGAGCAGGCTGGAGAGGAGGGCTTGCGTCAGATTATATGGACCTTCTAGGAGCTTCTGATGTCCTTAGATTCCAAACAAAGCCTGAAAGGGAGCATTTGGTGAGGAAGGTGAGGCAATAAAAGTTGCAATGCCGGGTCATTGACTCGGGAGGGCCAGCAGTGGGCCAGGCCTAAGGCTGAGAAGTGCTGACTTGGACTGCCTTCCCCAGGATCCACATCCTTTGGAGGGATCCTGGCGGCCTCTGCATCTTGCAGGGGTCCTTGTCTGATGTGCCTTTCACTCAAGCCCCTGTCAAGGCAGCTCTCAAGTGTTTGCCAGGGCACTGGTCTTCAGGTTTTGTCCCTTTCGTCCTCAGTTCTTTTGTTTTTTCCCTGTTTGCTGCCCAATGTCTGCCCTAGAGTCCCCCGCCTCAATTTTGGAAAAGCCATTCTGACCCAGACTTAAACTGAGATCTACTAAGAAAAGAGATATCGGACTCCCCTAAATGCTTTTTTTTGGCCCATGAATACATATTCTCCAAAGTACTCTGTGTGTGTGTGTGTGTGTGTGTGTGTGTGTGTGTGTGTGTGTGTGTGTGTGTATGTATGTGTGTGACCTCTATTTTATCTGCTAACCCCATAGCTACTATGTCACAGAATTTCACTTTAGGGCTTAGGGACCCCCTTTGTCCTGCTGTCCCATGGGCCTTTCCCATGTGAAGCTGCTGAGGCCCTCAAAGGCCAAGTGGTGTGCTTACCATATTCCAAACACCACGCTCAATCGAATAAGACTGTGACTTCCAGGCCAAGTCAATGTATGCTTGGCAACCTGTTCTTGGTAACTTAGTTTGAATTAGTGAAATGTGTCCACTTTAGTGTTTTTAAAGCAAAGTCCAATGGCAGAGCTCACGCGGTGTGGATGTGCAAGAGTGAAGATTTCAGTCCTGTTGAACTGGGAAGAAATCTTTATCCTTGAGTGTGCCTGGAATGGAGCAAAGACCTTTCTCCGTGCTCTGGCAGGCAGAGGCATTTCATAGGGAATGTTGTCCTGAAAAAAAAAATGTGGAAGATGGATTAAGAACAGAAGTGATTTCCACTGGAACAGCAATAGCGTGGTCTTCTCAAAGTGTATCCCCATGCATCATTTTCTTCATGTGTTGGGAACTTTTCAGTCTTATGACCCAGATGACAGCCATGGAAGGGACAATGGAAATTTTAGTGCGGTTCATCAGAGCAAGGAAGGCACAGGGAGCAGCTTGCACAGTGGTCGCAAGGAAGAAGAGAGGCAGAGAGGATGTGACAGGAGGTGCTAGAGATAAGATTTGCTCAAGATTTCTCCCCTGGAGTTTGTATTTTCCCTAGCTGGTCCTACCTCCTGATGCCCCAAACTTTTCAAAATAGCCCAACCAGTTCTGTATGAACTTTTCAACATATGAGCCTTTTGAGCATCACCTCATATCTAAACCATAACAACTTCTCTTCCCTCCCCCCATCTTAGTTACTTTTCTACTGCTGTGGAGATACACCATGATCAAGACCTCTTATAAAAGAAAGCACGTAACTGGGGGCTTGCTTACTGTTTCAGAGGGCAAGTCCATGGCCATCATGGTAGAGGGTATGGGGGCAGGCACACAGGCATGCAGGTATGGTGCTGGAGCAGTGGTTAAGAGCTTATATCTGATCTCTAGGCAGAGGATAGAGAGACAGACTGGGCCTGGCATGAGCATTTGAAACCCCAAAGCACACCCCTGGAGTTACATACCTCCTCCAGTAAGACCACACCTCCTAATGCTTCTGAAATTGTCCATCAACTGGGAACGAAGCATTCAAATACATAAGGCTGTGGGCGAAGGTGGCATTCTCATCCAAACCACCACATTCCCCATCTCCCTCTCTGTCTTTTTTCCCTCTTCCTCCTCCTCAGCCCCTCCTCCTCCTTCCTCTTTTTGTGTTGAGTGTATTGAGCAAGTCAGTATGGAACTGTGGGCCTTGTGCATGCTAGACCTACCTATAGTCGCTCACTAAACTATGACCTTCACCTGCTCTAATCTTCATAAATGTTCTCTTTCCATTGTAATGGATTCTTACACACTTAACACATCTCCCATTTCATAAAACAAATCAGGACTTTTGCACACACACACACACACACACACACACACACACACTCACACACTAAATTACTTACAAATACTTCATAAAGATACTTTAGTAAAGTTTTGCCTTTACACCCCCTGTTCTCCATCTTTTAAAAGAATGCCATACCTTTCCCAGCTGTTATATCTAGCACACATCTCTTTCAGCACTACTGCCATTCATCAAATGCTGTCCTATCCTTTGAACTGTGGCGGGAAAGCTCCATGGCCCTCTGCCCTCCAGCACACCACGAGGCTGTGCTGTGCTGGAGTTAAAGGAATGCTGAAAACACAAACTTGCTTATATCTTCAGATCCCTCCTCCATCTCTTTTTTTGTATAGAGCATGTGCTGAAGAATCTTGACAATTGTGTGACTATTTCTGTGAGGGCTTGCCATGGAGGCTTTTTGGGAGAAGCAGAGCTTTCCCCTTGCACCAGAACACAGCGATTTTCTAATAAATTATAAGCATCATGATGAAATTACCCAATATGAGTCTATTTTTATCTAAGTCATTTATTTTGTTATATATAGAGAGTTATAGTTATAGTTATCGTATATTGTCCATGTACAGAAATGAAAGAATGTGCATTTTGTACGTAGGCCTCCATTAACAGCCTTGTTGTTCGGTCGGGATAAGCCTGGCTTTCCAAGCATTAGTGCAGGGATTTTAACCTCAGCCTGCTGGTGATGCCATTCCTTTCTTGAGGCCGGGCTTGAGAAGGACTGATATGTTCCTAAGATCAGTTGTGACAGCTGTCCAGCTCTTCCTGATGCAGGGTTTCAGTGACGTTGTGTTATTTCTTGGAGAATGTTGGAAGCCGATGTCCTCTGACCCATCAGCATTCATTCCAAGACACAGACACATGCTAAGTGATGTTTTGATTATCTGTCATTTCGGATTACCTGTCCCAGAATCGTGGGTATACACTGAAACCTGTGAGGGCCCATTTCTTTCTCCAGGCACACCATTCTCTTGTTGAGCATATGTGCACTGTGCCTCCAGAATTCTCAAGTTTATTTCCTTTTGTTGCTTTTTTTTTCTTCTCTTGCTGGATCATACACACTAGACCCAATTTCTTCCTTTTGTTATGAAAATGGTCCAGTTTCAAGGAGTAGTTCAGGTTCTACCCACCAGGAGTATCCCGTATGTTCTCTGGCCCTTTCCTTCCTCACTTAATCCCTAAAAGATATTTAGAAAGGCATGAATGACATCAAGGTGCACACTGCTTCACAGTGAATTATCTGCTCCATGTTCTCTTCTGCCTCATTCAGTGTACAAGGCTGTGGCTGCTTACACACTCATCCTGTCACGTAGCTTCATTACCACACTTACTCCAGAATCTGGGCAGTGTTGTCCCACAGATACAAATGGTAGCCTTCAATATTTGGCAAAACAGTAGAAAGTTCTGCATTCCCCTTAATTTATCCAATATTTCAGCTCAGCCTTTGTTTTCATTTGTAACAAGTGCGAAGAAGCCTGGGAACCGTAAACCAGCATCTTACCCAGGTATTGCTAGACTTGGGACCCTGGCTGCATGCATCTATAAGTGACCTGGCCGAACCTAAGCAGTTCTGGAGGGAGCATCCTTCAGTGAGGTGAGGTACTCCAGGGCCTTGCTTATTGTTGCTTAGAAAGGCTCTGAAGTTATGGTTGTTCCCTCTTCCAGCCAGTCAAATGTTTGGTGGGCTGGATGGGAACTCTCTCTCCAGCCCTTCTTGAATACAAATGAGTAATTCAACCTCACTAATTACCTATGCTCCAAGTCTCATCGTCAGCTCCTGTAGAAAAGATGTGCACCCAACCCGACCAGACCTCCCTCTCCAAACAGCACACACTACACTTTAGTAACAGAATGCCTGGCGCTGACACCTGCTGTGGCATGTAGGAGCCACAGAGAGACAGATGAGATGGGGACGAACTGATCCCACTTTGAAAAGAATGAAATCAGCTCTTTAAAACTAATAACCAAGCTCTCTCTCAGGCTGATGCACGCTCCACTGTCGATTTGAGGGATGAGACCCTGATGTGACTTCTCAGCAATGAATGGTTCTCTTAATACCTTAAAAAAAAAAAAGAAAGAAAGAAAGTAAAAAACAAAACCCCTGCTTTTTCTTGGATGTTTCCCGAGGAACCAAGTATTACAGAGTAGATAGAAGATAGACTGAAAATGGCAGTCTCTGGAGCCTGGAGAGCTTGGGTCTCCCGCGGATCATGGGCTCATGCATGTGAGTAACTCATAGAAACACATGCCCTGGAGTAAGGATCCAGGGTGAGGAGAGAACAGTCATTCTGTTGAGATTGTCAACCTAATCCCTTCCATCTAATCCCTCTGTCTACTCCCATTACCCCCAGGAAATGAGCAGACTAATGTGCAGATAGGGAAGTGGCTTTGGGAGGTGGGAAAGTCCTGATGCTGATGCTGTAGGACTGTCCATCAACCTACATGGACACTTTGAGCATTTTCAAGTACCTCAACTCTTGTTAGAGGATACAGAAAGCCCTACAGCAGGACCCTATTCTTATGGACCTATTCTCTTGGGAGCCTAGTGCTATTATATAAGAATAAGTTGCCAGCACTAGAGGGGACACCAAGACTGAAGCAAAGATACAATACTATGTGATATCCAAACTGCCTAAGGTTATAACAAGGGTGAAGGCTCAAAGAGGTTCATGTAGGCAATTGAAGATTTGAACTTAAAATATTATAGATAGCTGTAAGATAGAATACCAGGTAAAGGTGCTTTGCCAACTCCGATGACTTGAGTTCGATCCTCTGAACCCACATAGTAGAAGGAAAAGTACAGACTGCAATAGACTCTACAAGTTGTCCTCTGACCTCACTTTGTGGCAAGTACCAAGTATGTGCACACACACACACACACACACACACACACACACACACACACACACACACACAGATATGAGGGGCATAGCAAACAAACAAACAAATATAAATGTAAGAGTTTGTGTTTTTTTAATACGTGCTAAGCATTTCTTTCCAATACAGCTTTTATATCCGTGAATGGCAAGCACACATGAAACACGTGATGAACAAAGAGATGAATGAACGAGGAATGACTCACAATTGACGTTTGCTGTATATTTAGAAACAACACAAAGCAATGTGTTTCAACCTCCTTAGAAAGAACATGTAGGGAGCAGAGTGTCATATGGCTTTTGAAAGGATCAGAGTAGGAAAATGTTTGGTGGCAAGTTGCCTTGCAGAACTGGATTGCTTTTATTTTTACTTATGGACTTGGTGATTAGCCTTCCCACAGCAATCCCTATGTGGGTAGTGGGAACGCTCTCCTTGGGTGTCCGTGATTCAGGAATGTAGCCACCCTATTTGCACCCATATTCACTAAAAGACTTGCATTTCAGCCCCTGTTGCCTTATTACTTCTTCGGACATGGTGAACATGGCAACTAGAAATGTCTCAGTTTTGCAACTGTGGACTCTGAGTTAGAAACATGAACTGATTGACTTACCCAACTTCCCATAGCCAATGAGCAAAATGTATTTTGATTCAGATCCCACTGTGACACCTAGGACTATGGTTACCTGGAGGACATCTGAAGCAGCATGGTGCTACTTCTAAAAGGGTCCTGTGTTGAGCCGAATACCTCTTTTGCAAAGAAATATTTAACCCACTCTTCTCACACTGGGTTATGGGAATTGATCAGTGCCAGTTCTCATTGGTTCTAGATCCCAAGCTTCATCCTTATTATAATGACATTTTACATCTTAAAATGTATTTTTTTATTTTGTCTTCAGCCAGATTATGTTTGTCTTTGGTTCTTCTGGATAGCTAGTGTCCAGGCATCTGGAATGGAGAGGGGCAAGGGAACAAAGAAATAGCTCAAATCCCATGTTCCTGTTTTCACAAACCTGGAAAGGGATCGGTAAATTTGTACCAAGTATTCAGGCCAGAGTGGCAGGTCTTGCAGACCCAGCACTCAGAAGGAGGAGGCAGGAGAGTTGAAAAGTTTAATAAAACCTGGGCTACCTGGTTAGTTCAAGCCATACTGGTCTATGTACACAGCATGATGCTGTCTCAGAAACAAACAAAAGTATTTTAGAGCACAAAATGCATCAAGTTCCATGGAAATCAGTTTTGGTGGTAAACTTAGGGCACTTGGGGTTACCTAGAACCATTTCTTAAAATGCTGGTGCTGGAATCTCCGCATGCTCAGGGGCTCACTTCTGATTGGTCAAAAATGTCCTGAGGACTAAGTGATGTGACATGAGCATGGACCAGCATTGGGAACCTATGAGTAGCCCACCCTTGGTACACAAAGGAAGAAAGAAATGGACCTCGAGGGAGTTCATTTAATTTCTCTGTTTTAAAATTACCCCCAAACTTAGTACTTTAAAATTTTAAGTCACAGCCGCCAAGATATTTAAGACAGGAATCTAGGACAGCCTAGACGGCTTGTTCTGGCTTTGAGACTCACAGTTTTGTCAACTACAGTCTTATGTGGCTTGTTGGGGTCCATGGACCACTTTTGAGGATGGAGGCAGTCATTCACACACTGGCCTTTGTAGGAGGCTTCAGTTCTTTGCCCGTGGTTCTCTCAGTGAGTTGCTGGAGTCTTAAAACATGACAGCTGGGTTTTCCTAGAAGGCATGATTCACAGAGGAAGCCATGCCGCCTTCATGACCTAGTGTTGAGAAGTCACACACCTTCCTTCTGCCGCTGTCTGTCCACCATGAGGGAGCACTGAAGCTAGCCCACACTATAGAAGCGTGATTCTGCTCCTTTTAAGAGGAGCTTCCACAGGGCCTGTAGACACATCTTGAAGAAGACACTTGGCCAATGCCATGTAACTACATGTCATGCTACAGCTACAAATTTCCTGTCTGCTGGTGCAGCGCCTGTCAACGAGTCTCATCATTAATTGATTGATTCTAAGTAAGGAAATCCTGATAAAATATTCAGGGTCTCATCAATTACTCCTTTCCTAAGAGCATGGTGGTTCTTCAGCACCCTGAGAAGGGTCTCTCATTAGATAAGCATGTGACCATCTCTCTGTGATTCACCTGGACTTGGCTTCCTCTTTTCACTTATTCGAGTCCCCTGAAGGATCGGATTACCTTGCCAGTGGAAATATATGAGCTCCCTGTGTGATATACCATAACTGCAACGGCACATCACATAATTCCCCCGAAGGCTTGTTGCCGCCTATGTCGAGTCATTTGTATTTATGACAGCTTGAGTGTGATTTAGTGTGACCTCACTTTGATAAAAGCCATTTAGAGCTCATAAATATGGGTGACACTCTGCCTCCCTGGCTGAGGGTTTTAAGGAAAGACAGATTTGCATTATGATTCAACTTTCATTGTTCAAGAGAGAGGAAGGCCCTGGAAAAGTGCAAAAGGAAAGAAGGGGGAGAGAGAGAGAGAGAGAGAGAGAGAGAGAGAGAGAGAGAGAGAGAGAGAGAGAGAGAGAGGCCAGGGGGTGAAAGGCCTGGGGGAGTGAGGAGAAATGGTTCAGGTTGCTGCTCCTGTTGAGGGAAGCAGGCTCTGACACTTGCTCGTCTCTA
Source organism: Peromyscus californicus insignis (assembly GCF_007827085.1). Lineage (NCBI taxonomy): Eukaryota > Metazoa > Chordata > Mammalia > Rodentia > Cricetidae > Peromyscus > Peromyscus californicus. The sequence continues at coordinate 67,517,975 of NW_026294469.1, read as the reverse complement.
GCCCTTCCCTGGGATGGCTGGGATATTTGAAGGGCACCGGCTCAGAGGGAGGGCCAGAGAATCACATAGGAGTGAAGGGTCACATACTTTATGGGCCATTTGCTTCCTCCTTTAAAAGCGTTGTTAAATCACAACCAAATTACAGTAGATTGTCGATTTTTATTGGACAGGAAAGCCCCGTAGCTTCATTCCTCACAACACAGCTCTCTGGGGATAACTTTCCTGCTCTGTAGAGCAGGTGACTGCCCTGTTGTGGAATCTGAGGGACCAACCTGGGGGCTGTGCCACCAGTATCTCCCAGGGACCCCCAGCACACCTGATATTGGCAGTACCATGAACCAGCTGCTTTTCATTGGAAGGCCTGAACACAGGCTGCAGATTCTGGAAGTCAATTTGTCTTCATTTTATCCATTAGCAAGTATACTGTGGGGGGTAGATCCGTGGGTGATAGATTTGGGAAGTGTGGACAGAAACTTCAAAGACAGAATATGACAGACATTTCTCCAGTTCTGAGTGGGCTTTGGTAGACAGCCTCATATTTATTTGTTCTCTTGGTGACCCCTCTGAATAAAGAGCTCCTTGTTAGTACAGTTCCCAATCTTTCTCATAGATGCTTATTAGCTGCTTAGTCAAAACCAATAAGAAGAAATGCTGTCTTGATCATCTGGGAAGCATGGGCTGGTGGAGACCCTGGAGGATTGCTAAAACTCCTGCTACTTTATTCTCCCAACCAGAAAGCCAGAGTCAGTCAGCTGGTCAGCAGGAAGGTAGCTGTGGTCAGATGGCTGAGCCCACAGCCATCTCATGTAGGAATTAGTGATGGAGAAGTGATGTGTGCGTGGGAGGAACTTGACCAGGAGATAGATGAGAGGAGCAGGCACTAGGCAATCTAGTGTGAGAGATGGAAAGAAGCCGCATATTGGGAAGACCCTCATATTGTGAGCCTGGTGGTGGTCATGTTTGTCTCTTGTTTAGGCTACATGGGCAGATTTCTTTTGCCCATAATCTGACAGTGTTTTAAAAGGAGGTTTCTCTCATACATGCACCCCCACACAATGGTAGATGTTGGACTTCTAGTCCCAGTAGGATGGAATAGTCCTCGCACCCCCACGGCTGGTACAGTGGACTTAGGTAGCTGCCATTTACAAACAGTAGGCTGTGTCTCAGAAGGATAAAGCAGCTGATATAAACAGACGAGAGAGATGTCAGTGACAGAACAGGGGACTGGACAGTGCTCCCCTGTACCCATTTTTTAAGGTCTTGTTTGAGAACTTGTCCTACCCTGTCAATCAATTCACAGACCTCTGTGCCATACTGCTAGAGACCATGTGCCTCTGTCAGGAAGCTTTCTCTGGACCATGCATCTTTTCAGCCAGCGCTGATGCTGTTCAAGGCCAGGCAGGTGGAATCTGTAGGCTCTTGGGGGGCTGGGAAGGGGATCCACTGTTCATCCTTACAGTAAGCCATGGGAGAACAGGTACACCCAGGGGCATCTTCAGCACAGTGTCTCCATGGCAGACAGACACGATACTATCTCCCACAAATGATGACCCCGTCTTGATCCTGCGGAACTCTCAAGTTCATGAACCATTTTCATCTCTGACACAGGTTTTTATTTATCCTTTCCCCAAAGGCCCAATGTTCACTCTTGTCCATTTTTTAATTTTCATGTGTTTGTGGGGTGGAATGGGGGTGGCCCTCTCCACTTGTCGCTTTGTAATACACTTATTTGGCACACGGGGACTCCTTTTCTCCCTCGGATAAGTTGGTGGTTAATTAAAACCCTTTGCTGTACTGTAAAGGAGGGGTGTGTTGGATATCAGCGGCCATGTGCTATTTGATTTATAGCTTGTCAAAGGGCTGTCAGGAATATCAGCTACGAAACCTCTTAATGCTCCTCTCTCTGGATAGCCTGTCTCTCAAGCAAATCCCCGCCCCCTTCCTCTTTTTTCTGTCCTCCGTCTAGTCTCCCTGTCAATCTCTTTCACACAGGTGCATGCACTCACACAAACATCCTCCCCACACAAAGAAAACCCACATAGCCTCTACTGCACTGTTGTTACGTTGTGGATTAGAGACCCTTTCTGTTTCCTGCTGTGGCCAGAGAGTTCCGTCGGAGTGGTCAAAGAAGAAACGAATACCCCGTTTTTTTTTGTATGTATGCCTTAGTGTGCAGGCGCATGATATATGTTTGTGAGTGTTTTTCTGTGTGGTATCCACGCATGTTCTGGTGTGTGAGGACAGATGCACTCATACTGAAGCCCGTGTATGGTGGCGAAGCGACACCCTTGGGTGTCTTTCTTTATCTCCCCTTGAAACAGTCTGTTTGTTGCTCACCTCTGTGTACTTACGGCTAGCTTGCCTGGGATCTCTCAGGGATTCTCTGTGTCTGCCAACCACCTTGCAGTAGGACTGCCAGCATTGCGTGTCCTGTGCTACTGCACAGAGTTATATGGGTTTTGAGAGCTTGAACTCAGGTCCCCAGGCTTGCCCAGCAGTTACTGCACTAAGCTATCCCCTTAGCCCCCCAATTTGCTTTAAAGCCCAGAACAGGAGAGATTTAGCCTGAGTGTCATTATAGGGCTGGGTGGTGCTCCTTCTCACTGAGTTACTCTGCACCCATAATTAAGTAGCCTCTCCAGACCATGTTACTTCCAAAGGCTACCACAGGCAGTCTTTGGCAGCCTCGTTATTACTCCGAGATCCTTAAGGATGGCCCGAGTACAATCATTCACACACAGAACTGATCAGAAAGTGGGAGGCTTTGCACTTCACCTCATTCACTGGCATGGCAGCAGTGACATGACTTCCCACTCAGGCTTCTAAGTCATTGGTTTCTGGTGTCTCGGTGACTAACTTCACTAATGGTTTACACGAGACACCGAGTCTGGAGGAAGGCTGCTTCTCGGTGTCCCCACGGCCCTAGGCTCCCGTAGAGATGAACTCTTTCTACATACTCCAAACTGTTAAAACCGTAGTGGTCTCTGCTCATTGCTCCGGGGAGACCTTCCATGTGCGGTTGGCTCACTGTTCTCTTTCGTGCTTACTCCAGGCACCAGCAGCCCACACAAGTGCTGTTTTCTCATACTGAAATTCTCCTGTGAGCCCGCTTCTAATTAATTACCATGGATTCCACACTCAAGAGGGAAACCTGCTTGTGAGGGCAAACAGGGAGAAATTCATTCAAGAGCTTCAGAGTACAAGACCTGTTGCTGGCATCAGCACGTCTTCCTAGGGTAAAGGAGAGGATGCTCTTTGCTTCTTGCAAAGCTTCTGTTCATGGAGCCTAGCAGAGAGGAAGCCTGGGGATGTCAACGGACATGAGCCTCCCTGAACTTCTGACTCAAACCAGGGCCCTTCAATATCAAGGTTTATAGAAACTGCATTTGCAGCTGCTGCCCAGAGATGAACCCTTAATAAGCTGCAATTACCACCTCTCAGAGAGTTCAAGAGGTCATTCAGGGTTCAGTGTGGTTATTCTCAATACGGACTACTCTTTCTTCTCAATCACGTGTTGAAGTCTCAAAAAATAGGGGTCAAATTGTATTCACTTCCTCAAAATGTAATATTCCTGTAGCATATTTTTAAGATATAATTTAGAGAATATATTTACTTCAAAGTAGTTTCATTATTTGAGAATTTCATACAATGTTTTTGATTGTATTCATCTGCCCTCTTTGAACTCCGCCCGGAACAACCCTACCTTGCTTGCTACCTAACCAAGTTCATATTCTCTCTCTCTCTCTCTCTCTCTCTCTCTCTCTCTCTCTCTCTCTCTCTCTCTCTCTCTGTGTGTGTGTGTGTGTGTGTGTGTGTGTGTGTGTGTGTGTGTGTGCTCTGCCTGTGTAAAGTAATGAGTGATTCAATAACATAGGTAAATAAGATGACAAAGTACTGTATTAAAACTGCATCAAGGAAGCTATTAAGCCCAGAGCAAAGTGGGCAGCTTTCCAAGGGTAGATGGGATCAGTGCAGAGAGTAGGGTTCAGCCACTTCATGGTGGCCTTGCAGTCCATAGTAAGGACTGTAGGTATTATGGAAAATGGTGGGAAACCGCTAGGTAGATTAGAGGCAAGGATGACATAATCAGATTAGCACAAAGGAGTGTCCTGTCTGCAGAGGCATTCATACAGGCAGAGAAAGCATGGAGGGAAGCTGTCTTTGCTAATACAGAAGACAGCCAATTCTTCTTTGATTTTGTGTCTACAAGAGACATGTGTACAGACATCATAGGCTAGAAGTCACAAAAGTAGAATGTCTCTGATCTCATCTTATTCAAAATTTCCACAACCTCTCCAATGAAGTAGAAATGCAATTGTAGGTGCAAGTATGGGGCGGGGGTGGGGGGAGGGTGATTGTCTAATTTCCTCCTGAAGAGATGACTTAGAAATGCCAACATAATGAACCATAGGAGAAGAGTTACAGATTCCGTTGCTGACGATGCATAATCTCCACTTATCTGAGCATGCTCATTAAGAAACCTTCTGATTATCCTGATGTGGTTTCCACTTCCCTATGGACAGAAAGAGACATAGAGAGAATAACATTACTGCATGGATAGGGTCAAAGGTTGTTTTATGCATTGGGCAGCTGCCTGTAGTCATATTGAAATGCTGTTGCCTAAAGGGTTGCTAACAGATAGCCAATGGCCTTGCCAGTTTTTGTGCACTTACTGTTTTTTACAAATTCAACTGAAATTGTGGATTCTCAAAACCAAAGAAGAAAATCTCCCCCTGTTTTCCCCAATCTCCCATATTCATTCTAAGTCTCTGATACTGTAGCCACATAAAGCCACATGGATACTGCATGTTATGTCTGAAAAACACCTCTGAGCTCTTCAGTGGAATTGTGCATATAAGAACAATGTTGGAAAGACCGACACACTGTAACCTCCTGTCCTACAGCGTTTGATAGACTCCCATGTCCCAGAATTCAATAAAAAGAATGCTGAACCAGGAGTGAAAGACTTAACCCTGGGCCTGCCACTTAACAAACATCCTGCTCCACAGCAGGAGATTAAGCTTTAATTTTCAATTCACCAGTCTTTAAAGGAGAGATTCTGATGTTTAAATGCCATAATGTTTCTTCGGTCAGTCTTGAGTTGGGACCAGGGTAGGATACTGAAGTGTGAAGAGGTGAGGTAGATGATACTGTGACATGATCATGTTTGTCTGTGCTATGTGGAGATGAGGCCTTGGTTAAGGCCTTCCTGATGCATGGCTGAACTGGAAAAGGTGATGGTCCTGGTGAAGAGCACGCAGCATCCACTGTCAGAGCAGAGGATTTCCGAGGCTCCTCTCACATTCTATGTAGTCTCCAGTAAACAAACCCTCAGCCCAGATCCCTTATCTTCAAGATTGCCGCACTGTTCTGACTCACAAAGATTATCGTGAGGCACATGTGAGATTTGGATACAGCTCTCTCACTTGTAAGAAGTTTTACCAAGTTCATTATGACTTTAACCTACTTGACCATCAGACAATAATGCATTGTTTATATATTTGGAGTTTTAGGTTACCTTCCAATATCGTTTGACAAGACAAAGAATAGCTATGCCAGGCTTTTTCTTTTGGGCCACCAACCAGCTCCCAAATCGTGAAACGGAGACTAACTAGTTTTGAGTGCTCAGCACTGTAGCGCTGTAGCGTAGCTGTTTTCTGGCTCGCTCTTTTAACTTAAATTAACCGGTTTCTTTTTTTCTGCCTTTTGCCTCAGGTCTTATTACCTTTCTTACTTCTGTCTGTCTTACTTTCACAGCTTCTCTAGGGCTCCCTGACTTCTGTCCCCAGGAGTCTCCCTCATTCTCTCCTCTCTCCTTCTTCTCTCTTTCCCCTCAAGCCCAGAGTTCTTCTCCCAATTATTCTTTCTGCCTTCCAAACCACCTATCCTTTCTCTGCCTACCTATTGGATTAGACATTCAGCTCTTTATGGCACTAATCAGGTACCTTACGCAGGAAGGTAAAACACCAGTACATCTTTGCATACTTAAACAAATGCAGCATCAACAAAAGTAACGCACCTTTGCATAGTTAAAGTAATACTCCACAACACAAACCAATGTAACATATCTTTGCCCAGTTCAAATAATATTCCACAACAACTAATTCCACAGTAGCAGGCCCTACAAATTCTTCTAAACTGCTCCCAAATCCTTCTAGTTGGTGCCTATTCCTCAATTCAATGTGTGCCATTATTGGTGTGAAGGACTCTGTAGATTAGATCTGAAATGTTCCTGTATCCAAAAATCACTATTAAAAACTACATCATGACATCCAAGGACTTTTTCTTTTAGACACCCTTAGTGATCTAAAAACAAATGTATGAAACTCAGCAAAGAGTCTTCACATAGAGGATTAGAATCTGATGCTGCTGAAGGGAGCCAGGCCCACCCAGCAGTGTTGCCAGGTTTTGTGGATAGTGATTAATTAGAATCAGGGAATTTCTCATATGAGAGATGGAGTGCAAGACTCACATGCTCATATCATCATCCTGGAGGGATTAATAGAATTATTCTGGTATCATAAGAGCTATTAGAAAACTATATGTGCCAAGTGCCAAATGAATGGCAGAGACAAGACATAGCAGAGAAGTTCAGTGAAGGAGAGTCTGGAGACAGTTTTGAAAGAGTTAAGTCTTTGTTTGGATCATAATGATGTTCATAGTCAGATTGGCAGAGAGAAGTGAGAGATCAAGCTCCACTCAGGCAGAATGTATACATACAAGATGAGATCTAGGCTGGGGTCCTGCTGTTTGAGAGAGATGCAACTCCAAAAGCTACGAGAGTGGTATGTGGGAAGTAATATATGAAATGTCAATCTATTTATCAGCTGTGCCACACGTAGGGACCTTCCTGTGTCCTTTCCCCTCTCCCATACTAATGTCTCCTTGTTTTCTCTTTCTTCTTTTCCTCTATACACTTACATGGTAATCCATATCACATGCTTCTTTTCTGAATCCAAATTCTTGTCTATAGGATATGTTTAGGACTCTTTAGTGCATCTAACATTGAAGAAGTCTGGCTTGCATTCAGCCTATCCCTCTAGCTGCCAGCCCCTTTCCTTGGGGTCAGAATGTCAGTCAATGAAGGGAAGTATTAGCATGATCTTCCCAGGGTCCTCTTCAAGGATATGGATCTTCACATATGGGAATCTACACTTGTTCAGGAGATCTGCTCAGTGAGCCAACTCTCCTTCCAGCTGCTGTCTGCTGTCTGCCTCATGTCCCAGGTTCATGGGCTTCTATGTCCTCGCAGGTTCAAGCTGTTCTTGGATGCCTAGACTTTGATCATGCACACAACAGCCTCAGGACAGAGACATCCATGCTAATCACCATAGATTAGGATTGAATTAAACAGGACAGCAGCTGCACAGAGTTGCTTTGATTCAATCCCACTCAATAATTTGATGTAGAGGCATAGGCCAGGAGGCTATAACCATTGGTCTCTCAGGAACCCCATCCATCTTCCTCTTGGGGCTCCTCCAAATGATGGGTACTGCAGACACCCAGGAGAGACCAAAGCAGGTTGCATAGACCTTGACCAAAGTAGCTTTGGTACCCCCACTTTATTCCATGGATGCCTCTGGCTCAACAAAGTGAAGATCTTTACAGGTCACCCAGCCTTCCTCTAAACCCCTGCTGTATGAAATGCAGCTTGCCCCTTCCATGTTCCCATGAGGCAAGGCATAGAGCCATGATTATATAACAGCTAATTGGCAGAGAAGAATCTCAAAGCCAGCTTAAGAGCAGGCAATTCCAAAGAGGGGTTGGTGATTCCTTCCTTCCCATGACCATGATTTTCTGTGGCCATCTGGTTTAAAAGACACAGCAAAGGTAAATGTCCCCAATGAGATCACTTGTGTAAGAGGTACAGAACACATTCATTAACTACTACCATTTTATGTATCTCCCAATCCTGTGAGATAGTCAGGATTTTGAATCCTGTTGAAGAAATAGGGAAGCTGAATATCAGACAGGTTTAAAAAAAGAATCCTGTGTACCTTTTGGTACTCTTGAACCAACCCAAGCCATGTCCTTTACCATCTACCAGCTCCCCTTTCTCCTCATTGGAGAATATCCCGAGTACATCTAGTTTCTAATGTGGGTCCATTAAAGTAGTGGCTGCCTCATGCATCTATTTTTGTATACACAATGAACCACTCGGGGTTTGGTTGGGATATAAGCAGCTGTCTTGGCTAAATCACAAGACTTAACGGAGGGAGCAGAGATAAGAGGGATTCAGCAACAAAGCCTAGAGTTCTGTGGCCTGTTGGATCTACTAATAAATTTGACCTTGGGGTAGTTTGTGTTTAGTTAAAAGAGTTTAAAGAGCAGTGGGGAATTCCCTGTTTCTAATAAAAGCTTCCACAGAATCTAGCTGTCTCCTGCCTACCTATCCCCCTGAACCCAGAGGTGAGTTGCCAACTTTATACTAATCACAGCTAAGCTGTGGCCAAGACAACACCCTCTCATGTCATTCTTTCAATGCAGGAAAGAGGGAGGGAAGGGTTCAAGGCTTGACAACAACCACTTCATATGTAAGTGTGGGACAGCACACTCTGCCTGCTATCTCATGTAAGTGGCAAGAGTTGAGTTGAGTTGAGTTGATCTTCAGCAGGTCCAATAATTGGCATGGCAGTAGTGTACTGAAGCCAGCTCAGGGCCAGTGGCAAGAGCTAACTGGGTACATCTCTTCCCTTCTGTACAATGGGTGGCTTCGGGTTGGAAATTGATAAATGTCTCTGGTCTATAGTGCCCTCACCCACCCACTCAGTGTCAAGAACCCGTTCTTAAACATTTTCTAACATATGACTGTTAGCAATACTTATTTTTCCCATTGGTACTGTGTGCTCAGTTTGGGGAGTTACATTTGAAGGAAACTTTTATAAACCAATGATGCTATGGAGAATGAACCGAAGAAACTTAGAAAATTCTGCCTGGGATATATAGAGCTGGCACCTTCTCAAATGTATCAGTGGTTGGGCAATGTAAGGAGGACCAGGCAGGCAATGATGCAAGACTAGGGCCAGGATGTCAGAACAAGGGGAGCACGTAGGAGTGGACTCTCTAGGGAGGGGGGGGATGCCTGAACCTGACCCAGAAGCCTAGAGTGGCTGCAAAATGGGGCTTGCATTCCCTACTTCATAGGAAGATTGTAAGCCTGAAAAAGGCAACTAGTTCTTGTTCCTTGGAACTAGGTGGTGGGAGTGGACATTTCTACTGAATAAAAGTGGAAATTTTAAAGATGATTACTATGCCAGTAATAACACTTACAGGAAGTCCTCAAGCTGAGTCCCTATCTGTCAAAGAGGTTGGAGAAGGGGATTCCTGCACTGGGGGAGGGGTTTGATCTGAACAGAAACCAAGACTGACCTTGTCCCTGGGCAAGTAACCAACTGAATTATTATTATTATTATTATTATTAATTTTGCCACATCATTCCCTGTGTCAAATAAGTTGGCTAGTTTCTACTCCTTCACGTTTTTCCTTGTTGCTGAGTTGTTAAAAGAGGTCATTGTATGAACCTTTATAGGTCTCTAAAGTAGAGCTATTTTTATCAATCTCATATTCTACCATTCTTGTTATAACAAAAATACTATAATACCTTGAAATAGGATGATATTCTTTGTGACCTGATTATCAAGCACACTTGCTGTTTTGCCTCCAATACATTAAAGGGGCAAAACTTAATTAAAGGAGAGCCTTATTTCTGTGTCTTAGAATCGGGTTACTCAATATCCCGGGAGGTTGAAGGAAGTTGTAGGGAGAACCAAAGAGAATGGACATTATTGACAGTCACATGCTTCCCTTTAGATATACAAAAGGAGAGTTGGTACATATAGTCAGATATGCCTTCCCTGCTCTAATCCCCCTTCTATCCTAAACCAAGCCTTGCTTCATTTAACTTCACCCCCATGGAACAATGAATCTGCCCTTCAGCTATGGGTACCTTCCACTCTCTTGTTCTGGAACGAGAGTTTTTGTTTTTATCAAAGGCCTTGGGTTCCTTGCCTATTTAAAGCTCAGCACAGCACATGCTGACCCCAGGAGCAGTTTCACAGTGATTATGGCAAAACTGATTGGAGGTGAATACTGCCCCAAGCCAGGCTTTAAGTAGCAAGAAATGCAAAAAAAAAAAAAAGATGTAGACCTCCTTCTTGGAGACACCAGTAAGTGATAAAGGATTTACTGACTCCTGTGCTGTGCCCAGAGCCTTAGCATGTCACTGTCATGTTAGGATACCTTGCATTCAAGTACCAGTTGGGCTCTAGGTAACCTCCACCTTTAGGAACAGAGAGTGAGCGTGAAGCCTGAAAATGTTCTGGTTGAGTGTCAGCCATGTCCATCATCATTTTCAATTTCAGAGGCCATCAGAGCATGTATACCTTGCAGAGTTCTTTATTATGGCTGGAGCTTATTAAAGGATACCTTGGAGAGTTACTTATTGTGGGGATAGAGTGTACTAAAGATGCTTTCAGAGTTCCTTAAGTGGGGATGGAGTGTAATAAGGGATACCTTATAGAGTTTCCTTGGTGAGGATAGAGCATACTAATTGTCAGTAAAGGATGTAAGTCCTAAGTGAATTGTCCAGTGACTGCAAAAACATACCTTGTCACTCTGGGGTAATCTCTTGTGTTATATGTATTTGCTGTGTTCTACAAAGGGACTCAGACATCTCATTACTAAAGAGTCTTAAACTGAGTTAGCAGCTTCTTCCCACCCTGATGAATGGGAGGAACGGGTTCACCATGATAGTGGGGAGTGAGTTGACAGATAACTCCCCATGAAGCCAGTCAGAAATTCTGAGTACACTTGCTTAGAAGTAGGATGGACTGGAAGTCAAGCACACATGTAATTTCAGTAATAAAAAAAAGCAGAGTATCTTAATTGAGTTAGAAGTTTATAGAGAGGCAGTTCAATTTGCCTGAAGCATTGTAGTGAGAACAGAGTCTTGATTCTCAATACCATTGTGAGGTGATCACAGAGTTCTTGGAAGCAAGATCACAGCATACTTTTAGCAAACTCCAATTCACCGAGACAGCATTGGGTGAAGCACAAGTGGACACATATGCTACACACCCCAGCCAAGAAGAATTGCTAGTGAACCAGCCGTTTCCAGAAGTTTCCATGAAATACAAAAGAGGCATCATTTTTTAGCAAAATACCAGGGTGCCTGTGTATTCCAAGGTGCTGGCCTGCATCAAAGTTAGCCTCAAAATCTAACCCTATTTTCCAAGGATATTTTGTTTGCTCAGTCTATTGGGAATGCCTTTCAGAGCTGCATTAAGGCCAGGTATCTCAGTACTTGAATTTTCAGTCTGATCCCAGGACTTAGAATCCCTGTGTCCTTAGTTCAAAAGCAGGGCCTCTTGTGGAAGGGCTTGTAGATTGGTTGAACAAATGGTTTTTGAATAGCAATTCAAAGTGATTTTACATTTCAGTCAATAGAAATCGTTTAGCCTGTGCAAGTCTGTAGGTTCAACTCCTAGCGCTGACAACAACAGATTAGTAGGGAAGATCAGTTAGTTAAAGTAAGCTAACTAACAGTGAGACTGCCTCAGAAGAACAGGGTGGAAAGTAATAGAAGGGTATGCCTCATGCTTCTGGCCTTCACATGCATGCCTAGGTAGGGATGTCCACACATACATCTGCATACAGCACACACACACACACACACACACACACACACACACACACACACACACACACCAATAATCCAAGTAGACAAATTACCGTAATAGCTAATTAAAAAATGTTTAGTAATCTTTCTGATGAAAACCCTATGGAGATTTAAAGTACCTAGCCAAGAACCCATGGATAAGGAATTAGAACTCCTGAGGGGAGGACCTACCATTATTACTTGTTAAACAGACATGATATCAAACTGCCTTCTAAGTACTTATCTATTTATCTTTAGAGTGGTTCAACTCTCAACCCTCATCAGACAAACTTCTTTTTTTTTTTTTTTTTTTTTTTGTGGACGATGGTCAATACCGAGACCCACAGTGGGCCAAAGTTCAGAGAATTAGTCACTATGGAGTGTGCAGCCTTATATTGAATACTTGTGTCAACCTCCCTCCCCACATGGCTTGGGAAACATTGTAGAAGAACAAATAGAAATACTCTAAGAGCCAGGGTTTAGGAAGGAGTGGTAGGAAACAGTGTCTCTTGGAAATAAACAGGGCTTTTGTACTCATGATCTCATGGTGGCTCTGGTTGCCTGGACAAGACTATATAAGATCAAGCCAGTTCAATTTCAGCATAGATGGGGAGGGTCTCATAAAGCCCAACCTCTAGCTAAGCAGCTTTGGCAGTGGAAGAGTACTGGTGTCCGGAGAGTCAGTTTTCTTCCACAGCTGTGCATGGTAGGTTAGATTCTCATGCTTTACCCACTAAAACATCTCCCAATTGAATTATTTTCTTTCTTTCTCTTTCTTTCTTTTCTTTCTTTTCTTTCTTTCTTTCTTTCTTTCTTTCTTTCTTTCTTTCTTTCTTTCTTTCTTTCTTTCTTTCCTTCTTAACTTCCTTCCTTCCTTCCTTCCTTCCTTCCTTCCTTCCTTCCTTCCTTCCTTCCTTCCTTCCTTCTTATTTTGAAAACACCTATCTCCCGTTCATCTTGGTAAGTGTCTCTAGATTAAGACTTCTCTAGGAGGGATGTGGTGACCCATGACAGCACTGAGATTCCTGACTGTGCCACGCACAAAGAATAGTTGCAAATTAACGTAATCTTCAGCTTTAAAGGGAATAGAGTATACTCCGTAGATCTGTCACTTACAACTGTGTGCCTTTGCATAAGTGATTTAGTGTTGCTAGGTTTCTGTTTTCTGCTTTGTAAAACAGTATAATTATAATACTGTTTTATGAGGTTTTCCAGAGGATTTAATGTTATTAGCCTTTGGAAATTGTAGGGGCTCCTGGCCTCTCTTATGATGTCTGTGACTTGGCACCACCTCCTTTGTTCAAAGGGGAATAAGATGGAGAGCTATGGACGAAGGCAAGGAGAATGAGAAAGGGAAGGAAAGAGGGAGGGAGGAGAGGAAGGAGGGAGGAAAAGGTGGGGATAGACAAGGAGAGTCGCATGAAAGAAGAGGGGGTTTCAGTTTGGCCTGGAAGAGAAGATGCATGTGATCATGAGCTGAATTCACAGCAATGTGCTCCAGGCTTGAGTGATTCTTGCATCCACTATAGACAGGAACATAGTCCTTTTGGGCAAAATCAACTCAAGTTCAGGGAAAAAATGTTGAAGTTTAAGAGGCAGAACCATTGCCTCTGATGCCTCCTATGTTAGGCTGCATTGACTCTGCCATGGAAGGTGGGGGCCAGGGCTGCCTCCCAGGCTAGGGAAGGAGAGAGGGACATCCCAGGACAAGATTCCTGAGTGGGGCAGGGATGGTTCTAGACTGGGCTATTACAGTTGCTCTGCTCTGGCAGAGATTTTTCCCGTTTTATCTGAGGCTTATAAAAAGTTAAACTACCTGTAACTACAAAGTTTGGCTATTACTGATCTCACCTTGGCTTTATCTGTTTTACATATGCACCTGTAACTGTGATTGATTGCTCCAGATTTGGCCCTGGGAACCCAGATTCTCTGCCAAACTGCTGTACGGAGTAAAACATTTCCTTCCAGACCTCGGATCCTTTCAAAAAACCATCTGTTACCTTAGACATTTTCTACCACGAAGTGAATGCAGGGATTCACCAAGGAAAAGATGAACTAGAAAGACTTGATGTCTGCTTGGGAGCCCCACAAGCAGATCATCTGGTCAGTTCTAAGCAGAAATTCTACTCAAAGATAAGAAGGAGGCAAGGGCCATCCTCTCCAAGGATGTGGTTTGGGTTTGCATGTGTGCGATGACAGGACGCTCCTTTATTGGTGTTTTACTAACATTTCAAACTGCCCACAGATGCTCCTCATGTGATTTCTTAATTTTGTTGAGATGAAAGACTTATGGCCCAGATCGCACTCTGGAGATACAGCACATCTTCAGCTGTTTCCCTGCCTGGAACTTTCTTAAACATGTAGAAAGAACAAAGAGAACATCCCTATCTGCAGAAGAATGAGGGAAGGAAAAGGGAGTGTCTGCCCTGTTAGGCTCACAGCAACCATTAAAGGATGCTCTAAAATGAGGTCTGGATACACATACAATCCACTTCTTGGCAGAGGTGGCTACATTAGCATCTTACATGGGGAGGACTGGCCAAATCCTTCCCAGATAAATTCTGTATAAGGCCTTTTTTCCATAAGACATAAGTTTTCTAATTCTTATTTTTTATAAAACTTCATATCAAACTTGCAAAATACTAATAAAAAATATGTTATTATCAGTGAAGTAGGATCACAGCTTGGAATGCCCTTATTCTCACACACTGCTCAGTCCCTAAGAACCTTCTATGATCTAGAACTCCTTAAGGCACTGCTCTGTAGGTTTTATTCTACGTGGTGTATTACAAAGTATGAGAGGCATCGTGGAGAGCCTGATAAGACCTTCCACAATACATGTTCCCAAAGCAGTTGAAAGGTCTGAGAGGATATTATGATGTACTGAAAAGGAATATGCGTTAGCCAAGCCAGACCATGACATTCTGCTGTCTATGGATAATGAACTGCAGAGATGATCAGACCCTCTTAAACCCGTTTTTACCGAAATGCTTAATAAATAATGATAATTAGCATCCCTTTTACCAGTTAATACCAGATTTTCCTAGTAAACTTCCTACACAGTACAACCCACATTGACCCCCATGAAATCCAATTTTCTCAATCTGAGGAAGAATGATTTGAAAGGAATTACACCGGTAAGTTTAAAATGGGCATCATGAGTATGTGTAGAACTAGGAATATGCTGCTTAGATGTGGTGTGTCTTTAGTTATTTCTTGGAACATGAACTGTACTTGTTCAAGTGTGTGTCTTGCTAAACTTCAGATGAAGGCCGTGTGGGTGGTGGTAGTGCACACCTTTAATCCTAGCACTCGGGAGGCAGAGGTATGTGGATCTCTGTGAGTTCGAGTCCAGCCTGGGCTACAGAGTGAGTTCTAGGAAGGGCGCAAAGCTACACAGAGAAACCCTGTCTCCAAAAACAAAACAACAACAACAACAACAACAAAAAACCACTTCAGATGAAGAGAGCAGCTTCACCAGGTCCAAATAACATAAGCAAGACTTGTCATCTCAGTGGGTTCTAGATTAACCACAGCATCCAGATGTACAGATGCACCACTCTAAGACAGGAGTTCATATTTACAAGGCTGACCATGAAATCTTAAGGCCAAAGTTGTGAAAATTCTTTTGGCTGCATCTCTAGGGAGAGTAGAAATGCATTGCCACAGAACTTACCTCTAAACATTTGAACTGCATCATTTAAAACATAAGAGAGAAACATGAGCAATGAAGCCCAGGCCTGATTGCAATTATACAGTGGTTGTTATTAGAAATCCTCATCAATCTTTGAGTAAAGAGCCAGGAGGTAACACTGTTGGTGTCAGTGGTTTTGGTTTAACCATTGGAATTCCATGAGGCTGAGGGGATTTAGCAAATGGGCACAACACACCTAGGATGACAACCACAAGTGTGTGACTTGCTTTTTTAGGTTGGTAGGAGGCCTTCCTTGGACTCTGCAACTGTGTATATCAAATGCCTTGGTAGTTAGAACTAATGCCTGCTAATTTGGAAGGTTGATTACACTTAACTTGGATGTGAATTTGACTTCTGCCTCAATGGGATTTAGAACTCATGTAGCAATTTAACTAGTCATCTGTACACAATACTATTTGTAAGCCCGAAATGAGGCCATAGTGTGAAACAATTTCACTGACCATTCTCTGACATTCAGAGATGTAGACAAGCTTTTTTGAAGGGTGTGTTTTTAGGGGCGAGTTATTTAAAGGGGGAGAAGCAGAAGAAATCGTATCTCCTCTTAAATTCCTATTAGGATGACAATTTGGGGTACTAGGATTCTCTAAGAGCGGGGCGAGTGGGATCAAAGGCTTCATTCAGTTAGTAGGAAAATGGGATACAAGGGGGTTAAATCATCCTAAATCTGATCTTATAGTGAGACGTGAGATGCAAGTTTTCTCCCTCGTGCCTTGTGATTTCTGCATAACCTCACTTCATTCATCACACCGATGAAGAGTGGCGAGCAGTTGGCTAAGCCACGGCTCCCTTACCCTGTGTTTTCCTTTATGCCTGCCATGCGGTGGACTGTGAGGTCCTTCACGGTCGATCGCTCCACAGTCTGTTGCTGTAACTTCTTTCCTGCTCTGTCTTCGGTCCTAGCAAACCACCAGTTTTTCTTGTTCCTAGATTCTGCGTTCCCAGGTAGAGGCACCCACAGTTTTCTGCACATCTAAAACTTAACTTTGAGCAGAAATATCAATATGAGTATACATGTATAATATCTAACACACATGCATATTTTCCTTGGTCATGATGTTTAATCTTTCTGAACTTCATTTTTCTTTTTCAAGGGAGAGAGTGGTTCCAGTCCATCTCTAGTAACCTCAGACACATTCATAACTGGATAGTTGTCTTTGCTTCCTGGGCCATTGCCTGAAGATAAGCTGTTCTAGTCTTTTCTGCGAGTGAAATAATTAGTAAAACATGGTTTAGCTTCCCTCCTATAGCTAAAGTAAGGAGCGATGACAATAGACTAGAGAGAGAGAAAAAGGCCATTTCCCACAGCATGGAAAGGAAGAAGGATGAATGATTGAAAGGAGGGGAGGGTAAAGTCTCATTTAAGGACAGGACGATGTCTTTGAGGACACATTTGGACAAGGATCCATTGATCTCCCCAGAGCTACCTTTACTGTGCTCCTCTGCCTGCCTACCTCTGCATCTCTCCATCTGTATATTCATGCTATACATCAGCATTTTCTGGAAAGAATGAATGAGTTATAAGGCCCCAGGACAGACCCACTGGGGTTTCATTTTTCCAGTGTCATATCTAGACTGAAACCCTTCTGGCCAGATGTTCAGAGTGACCCGTATCCTTCCCCTTTTCTGTATTAGTAAGTTCTTTCCCAGACAGGTGTCTGGTATGAGCCAAGGAATATGTTGGAACATAGGCAGCGCAGTCTACCCTGGTGTGGCGCATGCTTTCACTAAAGGTTCAGCAGAGAGGAAGAATGAGCAGGAGAAGAGAAAGGAAGGAGGAACGCTGCCCCTCCCCTCCAGTGGGAAACTTTAGAAACTATAGAGTTTTAAGGTAGGAGGACCACTCTGTGAAGGGACAGTCTTAGACCCAAGATGGCCACATGGCCTTGTTGATAGCCATGTTGTGAAGACTTAGAGAAGAAACCAAAGGGACAGGCCCGTCCATGAGGAATGGACGAAGTAAAACACAGGTCTCTCTGCTTGGGAAGCTGGATGAGTTTTTTTTTCTTCTTTCCTCTGTTAGAAGCTGGGGCTCACTCCCTTCATCTTTCTCCAACTCCCCTTTTGAGTCTGGAGAGACAAAAACGCACCCTGAATTTATGCCAAGAGAGAATTGGCAGCTCTTTAAAAATGGACGGCAGGGTCATCGTCTAGTGTTTGAATGTGAACTGTTTCAGAGAGCAGCAGCCTGTGTCAGGAGTGAGATTGGTCTGAGCAGGGCCCCAGGAAAGCTCCCCGCTCCACCAGGGAGATGAGAACATTTTCTTTCTTTTGCCTTTTAAATGAAATTCTGTCTGCCCTCCTCCCTGCACCTGCTCAACCCTCTAGCTGAGAGTGTGGTGCAGACATTTAACCATCCTGGGAAAAGACAGGATCCTTTTCATTAACTTTACCCTGATTGAAGTCCCCAGAGCTGGGGTGGATTTCATTTTCCTCTTCTCATTCTCTGTCTATCATGGATACTCCCCACACAGTGAGGCCGTCATGGGCATTGAACTGTTCCCCAGCGGCTCCAAATGGACACAGGGCCACAGTGGGAAGGGGTGGTGGGGAAAAGCCGTGGGTCTGTATTTTATTTTTCTTTTGTTTGTTTTAAAATACTATTAATAAGATTTATTATCATTATTGCTATTAGTATATCTGTGTGTGTGTGTGCCTGTGCATCTCTGTGTGTGTGTGCCTGTATATGTGTGTGTGTGCCTGTGTGTGTGTGTGTGTGTGTGCCTATGTGTGTGTGTGTGCGTGTGTGCCTGTGTGTGTGTGTACACTTCTCTCAGATGTCAGTTCTTTCATTCCACAGTGAGTTTTGAGGGCTCGACTCAGGCTGGCAGGCTTGCACAGCAAACACTGTAGCCCTGAGCCATCTCTCCAGCCCCTAACTCCATCTTACCTTTTATTCACTTTCAACAGAATCTCTGGGAGTTTCTGTCTCATCCTTAGACGCCAGCAGCCAGTCCTGTGTGGCAGTGTGGTTCGATTGGATAGCAGACAGACACGAGCAGACGTCTGTGCACAGGGGCCAAGGGTTAGGAGACACACTCAGAGCTGTCTACTTAATAATGTCACTGTCAGCTCTTTCTTCCCCCTAAAAATAAGACTCCTTTTTTGTTTGTTTTAATGGAAAACTATGTTGCCTAGTGAAACTGCATTCAACAATTGAGAGGGGTGGAACCACTCTGGATTAGGAAGGAAGGGGGACACAGAAACACCTTCTTCTTTATTGCATTTCTTTATACCAGAAGAGGTGGCTTCTTAGTGCACTGGGGGAGCAATACCCCTGTCCCTCCCAGAATCTTCCAACTGCTTGATTCAGTCTCAACATTAAGATTAAAACTCTTCTGGGAATCCAGGTTTAGATGGTCTGTGACTCTGAAATACAAGAGGACTTTTTCTGTCCCTGTAATTCTAATTGACACCAGAGCAGCACACTTCAAGTGTCCGATGATCGGCCCTGTTGCCTTTAAAAATGCAGAATGGGTATCTGCTTTGGGGAGTATTCATAACGTGAGTCTATGCTCTGCCTAAAATTTCCCGTGTTTGGTTATAACATAGTTAGAACTTGAGAGCCTGGAAGACAATTACGGTGTGAAGACACATACAAGCTTCCATAGACTGTTCTTTCTGGGCTCAGTGTTAGGAGAGGCCACCATATTCTTTTGGTTGTTTCCAGGCCAGATAGCATTTGCCGTGCACACTACACTGTGAGTGAAATACTTGGCATCTCCAAGGAAAAGGAATTGAGACATTTAAACTCTACTTAAACTCCACACTGTTCCTGACATCACATCCCTGCATCCTCCTACTCAGCAGAGATAGACAGCATGTCAGAACTGTGCTGGACCATTGAACATCCACTGTTGCAGAGGCAGAAAAACAAGAACCCTCTCCCTGGGGTGAATCCATTTGCTGTTAGCCCCTTTCCTTGCATGTTACATATCCTTACATTTAACCCGTGACTTCTACACTGAGGTCTAAGCCAGTATTCTGTCCTATAGCCGAGAACAGATGAAAAAAAAAAAGAGCTTGTTCCTGTCAAGGGAGTGCATCAATTCATTGTAGCATTGCTATGCTCCTCATGCAGAAAACGTACCGAGTGCTGAGTGCTATGTCCTTTTGTCAGCTTGGAGAATATTCTCAGCTGTCCCTCACACTTCTCCACACCCAGCAACTGAATGACTCTTGTCCTCACCTCAAGGTTGACAATCTCTCCCGCTTTTCTTTCGAGTCGTATGTTCAATAGGTAATTTAGTGACTAAACTATGTGTTCAGTCCCCTCCTAACACATTGCAAAGTGCAGAATTTACATAAAATATTGTTCCACTCGTGTCTTGTTGGGCATGTTGTTGTTGGTTTAAAATAATATATGCAGCAACACAAAATAGAAATTGAAGGAGTTAAGAACTAAACTGCACACATCTGATTCTGTTCTGAGAGAAGAGAAGAGAGGAATTAAGACTTCTGGCAGGGGGTACATTATAACTTTGTTGAGAACCAAAGGAGACATAACAAACCGTAATCAAGCCTGCTGGATTTCTATACAAATGGATTTGCTCAGTTCTCAGTCCTCTGCCATGGATGTGAAGAAATGATACACATTTGAAGATGTTGTGAATACACTTGTAATTTACCCTCACTGTCAGCATTTCAGAGCTAAGAGGTAGATGTTTTAGTCCCCTGTCTCTGCTCTCATGGTGAGCCCAACGGGTAGGTGGGTATTTCTTGGCTGAAGCTGAAGGGCCTGGAACATTTCTGAGATGACTCTTCGGTGCTGATCCTTGTGTGGTGTGACTGATGTGCTGATGCATGTCAGTGGCTTCATAGCTGTATGAAGTCTGTCTGTCACCTCTGCGTTTGCCTGATTCAGTTAAAGGCTTATGCTGTATTGATAAGTCTTGAAGAGTAGATGCTCATTACCGAGAAATGAGAGTGTCTTAGCCAAAGGGCTTGTTAAGGGTCATTGATCAGGACATAAGTAGTATGTTACTGCATGGGGCTCTTTTGGTTAATATTCTGATACTTGGCCTTTTTCCTATGCCCACCTCAACTCTACAAAAGGTCTCCAATCTGTTGAAATTCACATGCACACACACACTGTAGGAGACAAAGCTTGATCATTGGGAAAATATAGTTTAAACCCAAAATACATGTAGTGCCAAGTAACACCTAGAAAATATTGCTTAACTTTAATCACTTTTCTCATGGATGGCATGTAGGTACTTTCCGTGACAGAATTTGTGGGTATTAGAAAGAGGAACAAATTGAAGCAAAGTATAATATATAAAGTATGTATAAAGCATCAATCAGCGTGTTGGGACTGGAGTGATTCTCAGTGTACTATAATGCCCTCCCTGTTCCCTGAAGGAGGCTGGGGCTTGCACTGATGGATGCAAATGGAGGGGGGATGTTGGGATTAGCAAGTCCCTTACCCTGCCTTCATCCTTCACACTGCTCCCGCTTGAAGCCCCTTCTCCTCCTACCTTCTTCATTTGGAGACTCGGCTCAAATTCGATCTGCTTCACCAACCCCGCCCCCAGCTGTCTTCCCTTTTCTCCAAAGTCTGAGACATGGACTCTGCCGTTTCTGCTGATGTCCGTTTGTGTGAGCATTTTCTGGGCAGGGTGCTCTCTGAAGGCAAGGATTGAGTCTTCCATTGTGCCTAAGCTCTGTGCCCGGGCCCGTGGCCTTACAGGGAGTTGCCTGATTGTTTCACTACAGCTGGAGGGGACAGACTGACTTCTTCCCAGGAGGGGAAATCCGTCTCTCGGACTGGACAACCCCAAGGCTGAGCAGAATGTGCTGTTCTAGCCCAAATCCCACTGTGGCCCACATGTGGTAGAGTGATTAGGGATTCGAGAAAACCCTCTTCAGCTTTGTCCCATGGAAGACCCCAGAGCCTAGCAGGGCTCCTTCTGTTCCCTGAACCAAACAGAATATTGTGAGAGAAAACATGAACTCATAGAATTTCCCCCAAATACTCTCTAGGCCTACATTGGCCATCAGACTCCTTGACTTGAAACAGGCACTTCCCCTTCTCCTTGTCACCCCACCCTTTCCCAGCACTAACCAACGGCCAGAGTGGGTCTCTTTCATTAATTAATGTGATGTTGTCATTGAGGGGTTTCCACCCCCAGGAAAGAGGAAAAAGTACTGAAAACCACACCCTAATCCTACAATATCAATTAAACAAAGGTGTGTGTGTGTGCACAACACACTCGGAATTTAATTTTATTTTCTAATTCTGTGTATAATTGTTTGAAAGATAAGCTATAAACACTTAGATAGAATATAAAATCACAAGCAACATACGATAAAGGCAAACCGAACCATGTTGGTGGGAAGACTCAAGAGTCAGTTCTCTGACTTGTGTTTAAGAGAATGAACAAGAAGAAAAAGCCACGTTAGAAGAGCAGTGCCTTTGACTGCATATGAAATAGTAACTCCTAATTGGGTTTATCATGGAATACTTTGAAAATAGGAAGAAAGCTAGAGAATTTCTCCTTAAAGAAATGGATGTATCTGTGGACATATGTTATATCTCACAATTTCAGTGAGCCAGTGACCCTCAACCTTTGCTCCCTGACTTAAGCCCCTTTCTGTAAGTGGTAGCACACACAAAGGCAACAAGAGGATGGGAAGGAAGTCAGAGAGGTTGTGGACACATCGTGGAAGCTCAGAGTGTCTGGGTTCCACACATTTTGTGACTGTGGGTCTGAAGTGCCAATCTGGGCTATGGTAGTTGCGGGCTGGTTGTCTTAGGGATGCTGTGTGTAAACTTTGAGAAGCATTACTAAGAAAAACTTCTTTGTTCTTTTCAGCTCCTCACAGCCAGTGACCTTGCAGCCAGTGACCTCAAAGGATTTCAGACACAGGTGAGTCTCTGTCCTGGTTTGATGTGGTTTGAGAATGGTGTGATCTGCAGTTAGGTTGTGAGTAAATGAAATTGATGCAAGGACCAAAGCTTCCCGGGGAACCTCCTGCTTCTCTGACTTCAAGTACCAAAGAGAGAGTGACCTGGTACTTGTTCCGTCTCTGGAGCTCTTATCTTATCTCACCTTTGATATAATGATTGCTTTCTACTCTGACTTTCTTAGTGTGCCATAGTGAAAAGCAAAATAAAATGCATTTAGATCAAGATGCTTAGAATATTGAATTAACACAGGGTTCAACTGAAGGAAACAGAGTGGAATTAGGCTAGAGTTACACCTCCTCTCTCTCTTTTTCTTTCTCTGGACTGTATGTTTCTATAATATTTGTATGCAAATACCTTGTAGTCATGGTCCTATGGCTGGGCTAATCCAGGCTCCTGCAAAGGCAGACTGATGAGTTATGCTGATAGTGGTTGGGGAACATGTCATACTTCTCTAGCTAGAGTGCTGCTTGAAGATCACTATTAGAAATGGCAAGGGGGACCAGGCAAAATCTCTCTGGGAACCAGGTGTGGCAGCACAACCCTTTAATCCCATCACTTGGGAGGCAGAGGTAGATGGATCTCTGTGAGTTGGAGGCCAGTCTGGTCTACATAGCAAGCTCCAGGCCAACCAGAACTACATAGAGACCCTTTCTCAAGAAAAGAGGTTTTCTGGGTAACCTCCTTAGCAGGGGTAAAAATTTAAAATCATTCTCTCTGTCTCTGGAAGAGGAGTTCCTATGGATGAGACATAGATACCTCACCTTCTCCCCCAGATTCCAGCAGAGGCCCAGGATCAACATAAAGAAAGACACATTCAAGAATGATGGCTGTGGTGCTCAGTCCCTGGTCCCTTTTCATATGAAATTTTCTATCATCCCAACTCACTCTCCGTTTCCCTTTGTAGCAAAGGACATCATTGCTGGTAGAACTTTTGGGCATGAAACAATCAACTTTCTAACAGAGTTCCATGTATTCTGGAATGTTTCTGTTTTTAAACCAGTTGCATGTGGTGCCCTCATGATACTTTTTTTGTGGGTTATACTACTTCTCTTTTGTGGATTATAACCTCCAGGCACCCTTTTATTGCAAGGGCATCTGAGAACCAAAATTCTGATATAAAATAGTCCCATGTCACACAGAATAGAAACAGGGACAGAGAGTAGGCAGGGAGAACTGGAGGAGGAGAACTGACAAATTGAGGGATCCCTAGTGAACGTCCAGAGCAGGTCTGAAAGCCAGCGCTTCTGGGGCAGGCCTTTGACTACAGCACTTGGGAGGCAAGGGCAGGTGGGTGTATGTGAGCTGGAGGCCTGCCTGGTCTACAAAGTGAGATCTAGGATAGCTGGGGCTGTGTAATAGAGAAGCCTTGCCTCATGAAACTTAAAAAAATAAAGAAAGAAAGGAAGGAAGGAAGAAAGGAAGGAAAAAAGAGGGAGTGAGGGAGAGAGAGAGGGAGGAAAGAAAGAAAGAAAGAAAGAAAGAAAGAAAGAAAGAAAGAAAGAAAGAAAGAAAAAGAAAGGAAGGAAGGAAGGAAGGAAGGAAGGAAGGAAGGAAGGAAGGAAGGAAGGAAGGAAGGAACAGACCTGAATACCATTTGGGGTGTTTCTGTCTCAGTCTATTGTAGATGACCCATAGGGCTTTCTTGCCAGGCATTGAAAACCAATAAGGAACTGAATGCTATTCACATTTGCAAACAAACTTCCAGTGGATCTGAGAGAATGTGAAAGAAAAGCAAAAGACAATCACCATCGACCCATTTCCCACTCACCTCCATTATCTCTCTCAAGCAGTGACATCTCAGCTAAAGGTTTCATTTCACTTTAAAATTCAACTTTTAAATGATGTGTTTTTTTATTTTTTTAAATTAAAATATAATTACATCACGTCCCCTTCCCTTTCCTCTCTCCAATCATTCCCATGTACCTGCCCCACACTTCACTCTCTAATTCATGACCCCTGTTAAACACATCTTGGCAACATGATCGTATTCTTTCCATGATTATATGTATATGTGTGTATACATATGTATCCTAAATACACAAATGCAGCCTGCTCTGTCTGTATAGTGTTACCTGTCAGCTCAGCAGGGCTGAGCACCTGGTATTGGGTAACCCATTTAGGCGCTCTTCCCTCAGGACAACTATTTCTCCTGCCCCCAGCATTCCATACTTGCCTGTTATTCCTTTGTAGTGGGTAGAACGCCTTTCCTGGAGGGGCTGTTTTGTTTCCCCCAAAGGAAGATAGTGCACAGTGAGTTTCTGGAAGGTCTGTGTGTGAGAGAGCACGAGTGTGTGTGTTGTGTCAGTGTGTGTGTGTGTGAGTAATCGATTATGAGTGTGGCAGTGATTACGTGTAGGTGTGTTTGAGACACGGCATGTTTCTGACATGATCCAATGCCTCCCATGATTATTTAGAGATGTCGTCAGATACTAGATTTAAACTGAGCAAGAAAATGAAGGCAGAGGTAGGCTCATTTGAGGCTGGTCTACTGCCTTGGAAGGCGGGGTCCTAGACAGGCACTCTCCAAGCAACCCTGCCCATCCACACAGTCTCCGGGGCAGACGGCTCGCTCCCCTGCTTATTTTCCTCCACATCGTTCCATTTTTATGTCATCCCCTAAGACTGCAAGCATATTGTTTGACTACACAGGATGCCATTCTTGAGGCCAGGAAGTTCTGTGATTCCTGTGGGCAGCCTGCTAGGCTAAGATCAAAGCTAACTTTCCAGTGTTAGTCTTGAATCCAAAGGGCAGGGGTGTGTTTCAAGTCAACACCAGCTTTTGGGAATTTTCCCAAATAGAAGCTGAAAGCAGGCTCCATGCAATAATCCATGGATGTTTTCACTTCCAGGAACTTTCACTGAATGTTGGGTGAAACCCAGGAGGACCCCTTGCTGGGAGAGCTGA
Source organism: Peromyscus californicus insignis (assembly GCF_007827085.1). Taxonomy (NCBI): domain Eukaryota; kingdom Metazoa; phylum Chordata; class Mammalia; order Rodentia; family Cricetidae; genus Peromyscus; species Peromyscus californicus. The sequence goes on along the minus strand of NW_026294469.1, from coordinate 67,492,792 downwards.
TTAGCTTCTCTGTAATCCACACTTTCCTTGAACATGGGCTGGGTTAGTCCTTTCCTTTATGCCTGTTCCTGTTGCATCCTCTTAAAACATAGTCCTGATCCCCTCACTGAGTTTAATGACTTGAAAGTGGCAAGTGGCCACTCTAGTGGACTGGACTGTTCTGTCTGTATCTGTTCTTCTCTCTGCATTTGGGTAAAGCAGAGAAGGATAAGGAACCAAAATTTCCCCTTTGCTTTGATTTTCAAATATATCTTGTTCCATCTTGGACTGAGTTTTCAGGTAGTGCCTGGCTATCTAAGTTACTATATATTGAGGATGGGTAGTCTTTACCAAAGTAGTGAATTTGGCCTCAACACCACAGGTGGAATTGTCTGTTAGAGTGAGGTCTAGGGCTGGCAGGCATGCCATCTCAAGGAGTTTTCAAAGCATAGATGGAAAAGCCTCTGGAATCCATACCTGAACTGCGCCGACTTCTCCCATTCTTGACTTTTGAAGCAGCTGGCACACCTGAAGACTGCCATCTCTAGTCTCCAGTAACCGGAAATGAGGACACACATTTCTCTATCTGAGACCAATGTTCTCCATCCCTGAGAGAAATAAGATTTGGCATCTAATTTCGAGTGAAAGCCCAATAAATATAAGCTCTGATCTCTTCTTTCTTTCTTTTTCCCTTAATACAAAAGCTATAAAGTAAGAATTTGGAATGCACAAAGAAACAAACAAGCCTCCTGTTTTTTCACCACAGAAACATCAATGGTGGCCTCTGGGGCTGTCTTTTCCTCTTTCATCTACACAGCCTTGTATGGCTATTGGAATTTCCATTGTTACACGTTACATTTATGTTGTTACTTTCTGTTTTCTTTGCACGCTTTCCATGCCCCTGGAAAGTCATATAGCAGCTGGTTATTCCTGCACTTGTTGCAAGTCCCTTTCTCTGTCTACCAGCCCATCCTCAGGAGGAATTCCATCCCTTGGAGGCTGAGATCTCCAAGGAGCAATCTAAAGCAGATGCTAGGACAGAGTCCTCTCATCTAGGACACAAACAGCATACAATTCTTTGCTTTGTTTCTAGTTTATTTGCTACCAAGATGTGACAGTTGCTTAGGCTTTGTATACAAAGCCCACAATCTTGTGCACATGCTTGGGAGGGCCCAGGTGGGACTATAGTAGAGAGATCATTGTAGCGAGGGGACCAAATGAGGTAGGTACCAGCTCTTCAAGTCCAACTATAGTGTTGGGGGAACCTGACTTTAGAAACAAGCACTGCTCACAGAGAAAAGACTGCAAGTCTTGGTCCTTGCCTACTGTAAACTCCCCATCGTCACAAGGGGAGTTCCTTCCTTTAGGGAGAAGGGAGCAGTACTTTAAGGATGAGACAAGTATATGAGCAACATATGAACTGTCATTTATAATGCATTTCTGTTTTGTTTTTTGTTTTTTTTTTTTTTTTGGTTTTTCAAGACAGGGTTTCTCACATTTCTAAAATGTTAACTGCTATTGTGGTCAAGGGCACACAGGGACAGATCTGAGACATACAGGAAAACATTTGAGCATGGAGAATATAGGAATTGTTGTTACCTAATTGCCACCTACATTCAATAAGCAACCCTGTAAGGCCTTTGTGTGGGGCTCTCTTTGGCATACAAAGCATTCCCTCCCCTCCCTAAGTTTTAGAATGTTCTGCCAAAAATATCATCTTTATGACACTGGGAAAGACATCGAATGACTTTGATGCTTATTTTTTCTTATAAAAAGAAAAAGGTCTTACTGTGTATATGATTTTTGTTAGGGTTGAATAAGACAATCCACAAGAAAGCCACCAATAGCAAGCCTGTGTGAACAATGGGTCTGGGTAGTTCTTCCCTTGAAGAAGTAGAGATTAAACTAATTAAAAATGCCGACGAAGAACAGAGAATACCATTATAGAATGAACTTGAAGGTTTTCCAAGTAGAGGTGTCACTCACCTGGGCTAGGAGAGGGGAGAAGAATTATGAGGTGGTAACCTTATTCCAGGGCAGGTGAAGCCTAAATGAAGCTTAAGCTAGAGCGGAAAGGCTTGCTTGGACTGTATTCTGGAGATGTGGAAGTAGTTTGACTTTTCTGCCTGCTTTTCAAGGAACCATGGTTAAAAAAAAAAAAAAAAACCTTGGGAATTGAGTTATTGAGTTAGAGCCAATTTTCAGGTCTTAGAAATCTGAAGAAATGGTTGAACTTTAAAAATTAACAATTTTGAAGTTTTCAAATGTAATATCTATACTATATTATATTATATATGTATGTTACATTACAGAGATATATATATGTATATATATATATATTCATAAAGATGATACTTTTGGCAGAGCATTCTAAAATCTAGAACTGTTGCAGCTGGGGGAGGGTGCTTTCTGTACACCAAAGGGGCATCACACAAAGATATTACGTGGATGCTTGTTGAATTAGATGGCAATTAGGTAACAGAAATTAAGGAGTTATTCACACTAAAATGTTTTCTTATGTCTCAGATCTTCATACACACTGACATGCGCACATACACACACACACACACACACACACACACACACACACACACACACACACACACTGATATGCTACAATAAAGGCCCTTATTGGTATCATTGATGACTTCTGTAGTTCATATACCCTTTTCTTCCATTTTAAACTATTAATAGTTGAACATCCATTGACAAAGTCACTGCCAGTAACTCTCCAGAACTGAGATAAACTCGCCTCCACACACCACTGGGTCAGCTGCAGTAATCAGTGCTTGTTCTCCAGTCTTATCTCTTCTATATTCTCATTTACGTTGGCTTTAATTATGGGGGTTATTTTCAATCAAACCTCAATCATTTCATTTTACTTATAAAATGAAGACTTGTTTCAATGTCTCAAAATAATGTGGGCTTTAAAAACAATCATAAGTCATTGTCATACCTATCAAAAACCAATGCTAATTCCTTAGTATTTTCTAATATCTAGTCCGTATTTAGATGTCTCTGAGCATAGCCACACTATTTCATAGTTGATTTGTTATGGTCAGAACTAAATCACCACTAGCTGACTTGACCATGGATGGATGCCAGCTGTCCGTAAATTCAGTATCAACAGATATAAACATTAAGATGTAGTTCTGGGAGTTCCAGAGAATCCAGCTCCCACTGACCTCAAACAAAATGTGTTAGTATGTGTTCATACTGCCTTTGCTTGTATATTTGTATGCCAATTACTTATTTAAGTTGAATGTACTATAGTTTGCTAGGAATTCTGTGAACATTGAATATATCATCTCATTTAATTATTACAATAATATGTGGGATCGGTAATTATTTTATCCCCATACATAGGTAAAGACACAGGTGTGACGATCATGAGGCTTATGTCAAAGGTGGTATTTGAACCCAGGTAACCATGTATGCTATTCACCTTAATTTAAATGTTTTGATTTCATTTCTGTTGTTCTGATAAAATACTTTGACTTAAATCAATGTAGCGGACAAAACAGTTTATTTCATGTTACAGGCTATGGTCCATCAGTAAGGGAAATCAGGGTGGAAATTCAAACAGGAACTTGCAAGCAGGCTCACTTGCTTTTCCACACATTACCTTTTCCCAAGGATTTCACTTGATAGTCAAATACATGCCAGAGAAACCCTGATGGATGCAGCTTTCTGCATGGCTCACAAGTCCATGCTTACTTAGATTTCTTACACAACTCATGATCACCTGCCCAGGGAGTGAAGTATCCCACAGTAAGCTGTCCCCTCCTACATTATTAACCATCAATACCGTCCCCCACAGACATGTCCACAGTCCAGTCTGGTCTGGAAAATCCCTTAATTGAGACTTCTTTCTTGGGTGGCCCAAGGCTATGTCAAGATGATGGTAATAATTAAGATAGGCATGATTTCCCTGGCTAAGATACTTCAAATCTAGGCTGACCGTGGATAAGATGTACATGTGCAGCTCCATCTTCATTTCCATCAATCATACCAAATTTTTTGAGTCAAATTCTAAGAAAAAGTCAAATTCCTATACCTCAAAGTCATAGAAAGACCACTACAAAGCATGGTGAATTCTTCCATTTTGGAAAAGAATTTCTGCTTTTCTAATTTCCTTTCTTTCCCAAACTCCCAGAGGGACGGCCATTTATTTGTTGACTGCCTCTCTACAGTGAAGGGCACTGAGGTGAGGTAGAAGAAGGCAATGCATACAGCCACGGGGAGACATGTTGGCTTATTCTCATTGTGGGAGGGGAATCATCACAAAACCAGATGGTACATAAGAAAGTTCCATTTATGCTGCTGTCTGCTCTCCCTGCTCCCACCACACACATTAAAACTGAGAGATCTCTCAGCGCAGGTAGGAATTTTTCTGAGGGCATCTTATGGAGAACACAAAAGTCCAGGCTGAGCTGTAATAGTTGGGCTTGCATTGTTCTAGATGGGTCTAGACATAAGTATTTTCAGAAGCTCTCTGGGTAATAAGTCGGGATCCCTGTTTTTTGGCTGATGATTTCAAATAAAGACTTCAAGGGAGGGGTGTGAAGAGTCCTATCTAAATAGACTCTTGTGCTAGGAACATGGCATGGACTTAATTTGCCCTCTGAAGTCTACCTCTCATAGCTACGTTGTTAGCTGATGTCTTAGTCCACCACCTCCCAGGTGGAGGGAGTTTGGCTGAGCATGGATTCTATGCAACCCATCCCCACATTCATCTCCTGCTGTTTTCACCCTACAATTGAAATTTGCCAAAGATTGTAGACTAACCAGTAATAGTGTTTGAGTTTACAGTCTTTCTGTCTCTGTTTTTTTCTGGATATAACAGTATCCAAATAGTTCATCTTTATTACACTACCCCAAGGAGGAAATGCATTTATCCCTTGCCTGCTGCAATAAGGTGCATCTGTGACTCCTCCTGCCTACAGTGGTTGCTTTGGAAACATTTGGCTTTGTTCTCAAGGCCTTTCATCTGGCTGGTTGTATATCATCTCAGCTCTTATGTTATGCTCTCAGGAGACTCAGGAGGTCTTTCAGAGCATGAGGTACACACTAAAGTAACCTGTCCAGTGTCTGCTATTAGTCCACGTGACTAAGAGCTAACAGCTAAGGGTTTAGGAACATTTACAGCAATCCAATATTTCCGGGGTATCTAAGAATTGAAGGGTTTTTATTAGTAATATATTTTTCTAACATTTTACAATATTCATAGCAGAATAATGGTTAGCGGGGAAATCAAGAACTTCATTCCAAATCATTGGGTGACTCTGTTCTGATTTGTACTGTCATTATTTCCTACTTTCAAGGGGAGGAGAGCATTTGGATGGTGTCTTTTTATTTGGTTATTCTGTGAGTGTATAGTTGCCTGTTTGTTTTATGAATACTGTTACCCCTCTGGAGGAAACAGCACCACCTGGAGAGGTATCTCTCTTGACGCCCTTAGAGCAGCTAGACAAAACAGGGACATCATTCCCAGTGATTTCAAAGGCAGCCACCAGTGTAACATTTTCTTAACAAATATGGATACCTGTGATTATAACAGACCATCTAACAAAACGTATTTTTCTATATGCAAATATATATGTTATATGAAATCCCTGATGAACATAAATATTTATCATATGTGAAACCATGAGTTTCGTGCAATAGGCATATACTTTTTGCCCTGCTAGACAATTTTTTTAGTATTTTTTTTAAACAGCATTGGCATTTGGTTCTGGATAGAAAACTTCTCCAGGTGTTTTCCAGAGAGCCTGGCATTTCAAGGGGGATATTCTGAAGGCTTAATAAGTTCTCTTGGGATACTAAATCTCTTTAGACTTCAGTGGGTATTTTGTTTCTGACTTCCAAGATGTTTTGACCATCTGAGAGGCATGTGCAGGTGGACCCAACTTAAAACAAACCAAATGTTGAACAGTTCACCCCCAGGAAAATGGATAAACAACAGGTAGAGGATGAAAGGAGGAAGGGATTATTCATACACAGAGATATTTTCCACTCTATCAGTGAAATCAATGTAGTCAATCTCTGCTAGGATGTCCAAATATAACGTAGGCTTCCAACAGCTGATTTAAATCCAACTGTTTAGAATAGAAAGAAAACAGAGTGAGGGATTAACAATGGGGACTGACTGTGAATGGTACCTTCTGCTCTTTTAACTGGAGTTTTCTCTTCTCTCAAACAAAAACAGAAACAGAAACCCTTAGCAACAAGAAGGAAAGATGAGATAACTCCTGTAATCCCTTGAGACACCCAAGGTTTAATTATCCTGTGACTCCTTCCCCTGACCTTGTGTTGTTAGTTTCTATGGTCTTGCCTTTCTCTTCCTTCCTTATGTTAAAAAGAGCCTACATAGGAACTTCTTAAAATTCTCTCCTCGTGCTTCTGACTTGAAGCCTGTGCATCTCCAACATCGGTGCTCACTGGAGCATTTCTCTGTGTGAATGTTTACCTGGGTTTCCTCCATGTTGCAAGGTTTGAGAATGAGTACCATGGAGCAAATGCAGATTCCCCACTAGTGCTCTGAGAGCTACTGCCAGAATTTCTTCAGCAGGATTGTTCCAAACCTGCCTCATGAGGAAGGGGTACCTCTCCAGCCAATGAAGGGACTTGTCTTGAAAGTTTATTCTACTTCTACTGCCTAGCTTCCGCTTCTATTTTCTTATCCTTCCCCCTCTCTTTTACCAAACAAAGGCCCATTTGAGAGGTGTCAGACCCCTAGGAGATGAGTTATTGTGGAGAAGCTTGCTTCTCTAGCCCTAAGGCTTCCTTTGGCCATCTTCCTGATGGGCAGAGGGTCTGTTCATTCTACAAACTCTCCACCACAGCACTGATATTTCCTGATAATGGTCTCCCTCTTCCCTCTTGTTGAATTTCCAGTTATGAACGTGATTTCCCTTCACGTCTCTCAGTTTTCTCAAGGTTAGGTACCAGATCCTCGAGCAGGACCCTTGCTTCCATCTCAGCTCAAGCCAGTGCTACATATGCCAGAAGAAATGTAAGCAGTGCTGAGGTGGGTAAACACGGTAGTAGTAAAAATCGGTGCTTACTAACTAACAGAGCAGAGTGTTCTCCCGCCTGCAGTTCCAGTGTGAAGAGCAAAGAGAACATTCCCAGTGCTTCATAAATTAGTAGTTAAGAAGGCAAATTATGGGTCTAAGCTGGTATATTGGAGCCTAGGAGTGTTTCTTCCATAAATAATTCTCTCTTCCTTTTACGAGACCCGAGACCTCTTCAGCAGAAGGAAACCGGTCCTATGCTACTTCTGCTCTCTTAACTCAACCACGCTAAGCATCTGGTAAGCACTCCATAAGTTCACTGCAGTTCTTACTCCTCGAATAACTTCACATAATTAAAAGTAGTCACAGGTACCTGGTGTCAGAGTCAGAGTACAAAGTGCAGTTTCCCGAGGGGGTATGACCGGAGTATGGGGTGACTCAAAGGAAAAATAACAACCATGGTTTCAAAACAAGCAAAGAATGGTAGTGACCCCTCCCCTTTTCACCTGTCTCCTCATGGTACTTGCCATCTGCAGTGAGCAATGGCAGACACTGTGACCCCAAATAGAGATTGACTGTTTTCCTCGAAGATGGGCAGGGCTAACTGGCTCAGGAGAACCCCCACAAGGGCTTTCACGATGACTCTTCTCCTTCTCCCCTAAGACACTTTCAAAGTTAACATTATAGGTTTTTATTCACAGAAGAGAAATATTCCATAAAATATCAAAATTTATCGTAAACAGTTGCATCAGGAGCCTCCCAACCACCAGAATATGGGCTGATTTTAATGACATTTCTAAACTTATTTCCATAAATTCATTTTGACCCCGGCCCTAAAGAATGATGGATAGCATGATTCATTGCCCAGTAGGATCAGTGAGGAAGTGCACTAAAGAACGTTGGGGTGGGTGCTGGTGAGAAGACCGTGTTTGGGCATAAGGCCTTGTAGGAGTTTGCATAATGACTTTGCCATCCCTCGTCAATTTCTTATGTATCAAAATAGGACAAGAAGTGTTTCAAAACTACTTGGATTTAATGGGCCACATGACTGCCATGGTACCCACAAAAGAGACCATGCTGACCACAGAACTCTTGTTTCTTCCAACTCAGTCCATCCATGATGTACCAACAGGGCAAATACCTCACAGACTACAAAGAGAGGTCTGTGTCTGCCAGCCTGATCAGCGTTGGGAGAAAACACAGCTGCCTGAGTTTGGCTCGCTCGCCCCTAATCCGGGGAGGAACAGAAATTCCAAAATGGGGACAGTGAACAAAAATCTGTGTGCTTCCAGCAAAACAATAAGATGTTCCAGGGTTATTTGTAGCCCCTGTTCTACAAAGAGGGGCTGTTTGTATAGCAAAGTTTAAAACAGATCCCCCACATGAAAATGTATGTGGACAAATTCTGGTATTTCTGTAATGCCATCTGTCTCGAGGGTTATACTGAAGATGTCCACTGTTACTGGTCATATTTTTAGCTAATAATTCTTGGGAGCTTTCCTTTGCTTTCTTTCCTTTCGCTGTGGTTTCATAGCATCGCTTCAATTATCTCTGAACTGGGGACCCAAAGTACACAGCTTTCCATTAAATCAGTTGGATTCCACCACTTTGGACTTATTACATTATTGCTATCATGACATCTGTGAACAGCAGCCTGAGGCAGGGGTAGGTAAGAAGAAAGGGGAGGGTGTTGCAACAAGAAACCCTTGTGAGTCTCAGTCTGCTGATATTTCGAGAGGCAGCGGGCTTCATTCTTGATAACTCTAGCAGAAAAGAGCAATCAGCTAAACGAGAGCTGGACAAATTAAATGGCTGAGTATTATTTCAAAAGAGAGCTTGGGCAGCATCAGAAATTCCCCATCAGCTGTAATAACGCCAATTACCTTGCCAGTTGCAGATTCCAGTGTGATGTGTTTAGTGCAATCAGGCACTCGTCTCTTGCTTGGGCCTGATGGGTTTTGTTTACTTTGAATGTACATTTGTAGAGAATCTTTTGCACCCAAAAGTTTTGAGCTCCGAATGTCCTTTTCTCTGTCCAGATTCACACACAGCTGGGAGAGATTATTTTTGAGATGGATGCTGAAGCATGCCAGACCCAGGGTTTCCTCTCTGTATATAATGCCTGGGACTTTAATATAACTACACAGTGGGTTTGCCAGTACTTGGTCACTGTAGCCATGTTCAGCAATGCTCTCTATAGATTAACCAGCCATTTAATAAATACACATTTCTGGTTAACAATGAGACTTCTTGGCATGTTGGTGCATTAGACAGATTAACATTAACCATGAACAAGCAATAGCAAACATACAGCCCTGGAGTGGAGAAGTGGCCAAGAGTTCATCAAGTTTTAAATATCACCAAATGGGGGTTCAGGGTGCTCACTGTCTCCCTTGAAGAATCACTTGTTGAATTGTGAGGCATGCAAATGATTTCAAATATTGGAAGAAATTACAGGAGAGGAGACCCACCCCTTCTCTACCCCCTCTGCATTGTAACAGAGGAAATAAAATTTGGACACTGTAGGAGCTCTCATTTTCTATTTACATTTGGCTCCTTCGAATAATGGCTGGTTGCTCTAGCTTCTTTAGGGAGTGGGCTGGGATTCACCATTTTTACTCCCCATTGAGGAAGGCACTAATCATGGGCATTAATGGAGTGCTTTGGGCTGACTGACAGCTGGAGTGGAAGCTGTGTCTGGGGCCATTGGGGGTGCAGAGGAAAAGCTAAAGGCTGATGAGATTCCTCTTGTGCTCAACTGTCATCTGAAGCCAGAACCTGGACAATGGGGACCATTTATGGCTCCTGCTGCCTAGTGACAAGTAGACTTTGTGTCTTGTTGCTTGTTTTTACCTGCTTTTTCCCTCTTCATGCTTATGAGAAAGGCTACTTTGCTTGGCCTAAGGAAGAAAGGGATCAAAGACATACAGCCTTTCAACAGGTCTCATGGATTTCAAGGTCTTCCTACTCTTAGCTGCTGCTGAGCACTCCCTGCTTACAAGCTCAGGATGGGGATCCATTTACATTTGAAACCTGATGAAGCTAGGCCAGACCAGGCTAGCATGGCAAGCAAGGTTCATGCAGTGTGCTTCAGACAACTTGAAGTTCACTCATTCCAAAAGTGTGTGTGTGTGTGTGTGTGTGTGTAGTTGCATATCCTCCACCAAGTTTATATCAATCCATCAAGTGCAGACCCCATGGAGTGTGCGTGGCTGCCCTCTGAAGATTGGTCCCATGGCAGCCATACTGCCTCAGCCTCCTTTTGTTATCTTTAAGATCAATGAATGTTTTGAGTGGGCTGTCCTGGGAAACTTGCCCTGGTCGATACTCTTAGTGATCACCTTTCCACAGAGGCCTCAATCTAGAGTAGCTTGTCATGCTGTGTGCTAGCAAATGCAGTCATCTGCACCAGGATCAGAATCTCCACAAAAATCCTACTAGGGTGACTTTGGAAAGGGGTTTCATTACCTGCATTTATGGAGCATCATAGTCAGGCGCTAAACATTTGTAGAAGATATAAAGCAATAAAAACATGTTATATTTATGTTGCAATTTGTAATGTGTTCTTGTGCGTAGAGAGGAACAGAAATGTGAAGTAGGCAAGGATAATGAACTCTGTGATATAGAAAGCAGAGACGAAGGCAGAACAGGGAACTTTTCTCAAAACCCTTAGTGATAAGGTCACAGAAGAGGACCCTCAGCCTCTCAGACCCTCTCTCCCTCTGCTCTTGATTCTCTGACTCCTAAGACAATAGAGCATTTAATATAATGTCCCAGCCCCCTCTATACTTTTCTTTTAATGCGTACAATAAATTTAAAGGTGCTGCTAAATCAATTCCTCTACAAAGGAAAACTGGTACCAGCAGGACCTGGTGAGAGAGACAGATTTCCAGTTTAAATAGAAAGTTTTCCCCAGGGCAAACTGAACTCACCGGCACCAAGCACCATCTTTAGGGAAGGCTTTTAGCAAGGTGCATAGTCAGAATAGGTTGACTGAGGAGGGGCATCAACCCAGCTTCCCTGTTTCCTAGCTTTATGATACCTTCATGTTGGATAACCTGTCTGAGCCTCAGTTTTCGTGGAACAGAATGCTCTCTCAACACACGCAAATGTCCAACCTCTCTAGTTTGGCATTTGCCCAGGATGGACAAAACGGGGCCTGAAAGATTTCTTCTTCTCCTTTGTAGCTGTAGGATATTGCTTCTGTCTCCCCATTTGACACATGCCATGTTAGTTACTTTTCTCCTTGCTTGACGAATACTGGCAAAAGCAGCTCCAGGGAAGAGAGGTCTGTTTTGGTTCAGTTGGAGGGCAGAGTCCACCACGGTGCTGATAGCACGAGAGAGGAGAGCCTTAGAGAAGCGGTGACCAGAAGTGTGGAGAAATGAGTGCTCTTGTTCAGCTCTCTGTTGGGTCTGTTCGTTTGTTGGTTGGTTGGTTTGTTCTTTAATTCAGTCTAGAACCCCCGTCCATGGAATGGGGTGCCCAGTTTTAGGGTGAGTCTTCATACCTCAATGAACTCAGCCTAGGAAATCCCAGGCATGATCACAGGGTAGTGCCCTGAGTGATTCTAGATTGTGTCCAGTGGAAATCAGCGTGAGTAGAGACATCAACTCCTTTTGACTGTTATTGGAATGATTAGAAAACAATGTAACATACCTGGGAGGATTTGGTGTCTGCTGACAGAGAGGTTCTTTTTTGCTGTGTTGTTTTTTTAACTTCTTTTTCTACCTCCTGCTTGCTTCTGTATAGGCCCTCAGAAAGTGTTTGATGACTAAGGAGAGGTGAACACCACTTATCTGAAACCCTGAGTCATTCTCTCACACAGGAATCACCTCTCTTTTATCTACTGGGCTACTGTTGGCAGCAGGGAAGTCCCAGGCTCCTGATTGGGACTTTAATCCAGCCCGCCAGGGGTCAGTAGCCATCTCTGGCTATTCTAAGCATGAGTAAGTCTACCTGGGAATTCCCCTCTTGAGTCTTTCTGACCTTAGGGCCGAGAAACCAGTTCTAATAATGAAGAGAGGCCTTGCTTCTTTCCTCCTCTAAAATCAGAATAGCAGAAAAACAGTCTGGGGTGTGCAGAGGCAGAAGCCTGGTCAGTGGAAATCTCCAGGAGAAGTATACCAGAGCTAAGAGTATCTCAGACCAGCTTTTCTAGGGTGAGCATTCAGAACGGGTCATAGTCACAGACCACTAGCCACAAGGGAAGGCACAGGCACACAGTACATTAAATAGGGGGCTATGGGTGTCCCAGATACTTAGGCAATATCTGAGTTGGTAAAGAGCAGCAGGAAGCCAGAAGCCGAAGAGAGGTAGTCAAAGATCTCATAAGAAGAGGCAGCAGTGTCCTGTTACAAGTGGCAGGAACTGAGGTTCCAAATGAAAGGGCTTCCAAAGAAGAGAGGAGACTGAGGTGCAGGCCAGCATAGCCAAGCTAGGAAAGAGCTGGAACACCAAAGAAATAAAGTCATTTTCTTTACTTCCAATAAGGACCTCACAGGGTAAAGTAGAAGTCAGTCTCTCCCAGAGGCCGCCCACAGAGGAGGTGTTGTGGGATGTCTTTCTGTATGCTGTGAGTATGTGTTGCTCCCATTGGCTAATAAATAAAGCTGCATTGGCCTATGGTAGGGCAGGATGGAGCCAGGTGGGACAATCCAAGAGAGATAGAGAGAGAAGAAAGGAGTGGAGGGGAGACGCCAACCTGCTGTCCAAGGAGCAACGTGTAATGGGACACAGGTAAAGCCACCGGATACGTGATGATACATAGATTAATAGAAATGGGTTGAGTTAAGTTATAAGAGCTAGCTAGCAAGAAGCCTGAGCCATAGACCATACAATATGTAATTAATATAAGCCTCTGAGTGATTATTTTATAAGCAGCTTCGGACCTCAGGGCCTGATGGGACTGGAGAAATTTCCAACTTCAAGGAGGCACCTTCAAGAGTGCTCTTCTGCTCTCTGTTGAGGAGGGTGATCAAATTCTACACAGAGCTCCTTAGTGAGTCACATAGACGTTGAGCCCGAAGCCATGCACTTCAGTTGGTTAGAAATAGAACTAATAAAACTCCAATCGTGCTTTTTTTTCTTTTCTTTTTTTCTCATAAGCCAATTAGCTCTGCCTCTCTGAAAGTGTTTTCTTAGCAGCTACTCTAGGCCACTTGTACAGCAGGCTCGGGAGTTTTGCTCAGGTCAGCACTCGGAGGAACCCTTTGACAGGCTCCCACGAAGTAGCACTTCAAAGCTCATATTGTTTACTGTGTCCTATAGCCAAAGACCTTTCTTACTTCAAGCCTTATGAATTGAACTGGCACCAGAAGGAATGGGCTTCCAATTTGGTACAAAGTAAAAAGTTATACAGCAGATAAAAGAGCTTTGTGCTTTTATTAAAGCTATGACAACGAACCTGCTCATTTCCCACAGCCTTACCTTGTCCAGTGAGGCTTCATGCCTCTCTCTATTATGTTTATCCTCAGAGTGAGTTTATATGAGCAGCAGCTCTCAATAGCACAGCCATTGAAGACTAATAACATTGATACCACTGACAGCCCACCCAGGGTTTAAGAGCATGGAAAATGATTGGTAGTAAATTGGAAAGGACAAGAAAAGGGGACAAAGAGGTCTACAAAAAGTTGAGAACCAATTCTAGCCAGTTTATTGCTTCAGCTTGAAGTTTGTCTCCCAGGAGTCTAGTAAGAGGGCTTGGATTTGTCCAAAATGACACCCACCCATTCTTTCTCAGATACTCGTAAGGTGCACTCTTGAATAACAGCAGGGCTGGCCACTCTTCAGCAAGTGGAAACTGCTCTCTTCCACTTTATTTCTGGAGACTAACATGAAATTATGTCATTTGCCTATGGGTCTTCATTGACTTGACAGTGAAGTATCTTTTCTGGGAAACTTTTGTTTTTCTCTGTGTTAGAGTCAAGTCACACTCCCCTCACCTTTTCCCCTTTAGCCTTTCAAAACACGAGTCAGTTATTTAGGTTGGCTCACACTTCTAAGACTTGTCAGATTCTTGCACTAATTTTCAGGGACAGCAATAGTTCCCTGTTGGTTTTTGAAAATGCTCTACTACTGTCTCCAAAACGAGTAAAGACACTAAAGAGGAGGCTCCATCCTTTGACCTAAGATGTGCGTTATTTCTCTAACAGTTTGACAGCCATCATTGGAGCTTATTTCTCACCTGTACCAAAGCCTGTCCTTTGAACAGCAACCAAAGGACTTGGATTTGTAAATTCAGGTACCTTCAGTTACCTGTGGAGTTTATTTCATCTGCAACCATGTGCTGGATGATCTTAGAAGTCACAAGAAACACTGTTCTAGAAACATCAGCCACCCTTTTCTCTGGAGACCACAGAACAGAATTCCAGGGTGGTAACAAGGCCTCTAATACAGGAACTGTACCAATTTGTCATTTAAAATCAGTGATGCTGAGAGCCATATTCAGTGTGTTCTGACCCAGAAATTTTTGTTTTGTTGTGTTTTTCAAGACAAGGTTTATCTGTGTAGTCCTGGCTGTCCTAGAACTTGTTCTGTAGACCAGGTTGGCCTTGAACTCAGAGATCTGCCTGCTTCTGTCTCCCGAGTGCTGGGATTAAAGGCATGTGCCACCATGCCTTGCTTCTGACCCAGAACTCTTGAAGGATGCTAAGCCACTGAAAATAGGTTGATTGTTACACTTAGAACCTAAGACTATACACATAAGTCAAAGGTCACCATAAGTTTAACTATCTAGGACAAAGTTCATGGTTAAGTTAGACATTAGAACTTCCTTGTCATCTGCATGGCATGTTGTACAGCATTGAAAATTAACTGACCTACAGAAATGCTTCTAAAATACATAATTATCTGGAAAATTTCTCTTTTTATCAGAAGATAGCATTCTTCCAGTAGTACTATGTCTTCATATAAAAAAAAAAAGCAAGAAAAGACCACATTTGTAACGGATACAGGGACTTTGGAGTCAATATGCCGCTGCACTGTTCTGGGCTCTAGGATCTTTTCCACATGTTCTCACTATTACTACAAAAAAACACCGTGGCCAAAAGCAACTTGAGCAGGAAAGGGTTTATTTCAGCTTTCAGTTTATGCCAAACAAATTTGCTTTCTTTATAAAGCAGGTATTTTGGCTGGGAGTGTACCTTAGTACTTATTTGGTGTGTAGAAGGTCCTATACCTAGCCTGAGGACAGGGGAAGGAGGGCGACAACTTTTCCTTCTCTGCTTTTTGCTGTATGACACTCACAGAAATTTTGTCATAAATATCTTGAGAATAAGAATGGTAAAAGACATTATTTTTAAATAGTGGAACATTACTTTCCATTTTCTCAAAGGAATTTGCACATGATCGACAGATGCATTAATCAAATCCACCTACAAGATGAGAAACTCAGACTCAGTGCTGAGGCAGTGGGGAGTGCCCGCCCTAGCATGAGAAGAAACAGGAGAAATCAAGCTGATCTGTCTCAGAAAGTGAATCCTGAGTAATCCTTTCACAGTCAAACATTTTGACAGGATTTAGTCATAGGATGGGGAAAAGGGTTTACATAGAGTGTGCGTTAACTACTCCCTATTTGTTTTTAAAGGGCTGAAAAGGAAACTAAACTAATACCCCACTGGCTGTCTGCAGGGGAGAAATTCCACTGCATGAAGGACCACCCACTTCATCAGTGGATGCTCTCATGATTTTCCAGCTTTTGCATTTGATGAACTCTGGGACTACTGTTGTTGTATGGTGTGACTCTTTTCTGCCATTTTTAAAATACCACATCTGAATGTTAGCATTTAGGCATCTGTACTGGCCTGCCCTTAGGGTCCTGACAGGATATATCCTCAGCTGCAGCTACTAAGAACACCCCCTGTGCTCATCTACATTTGTGTTTCCTTACAAGAGGTGGGCCTTGCCCACCTCCCGTCTCTTTCTCTTCCTTTGCTCTGGTCCCCTGGGACTGGTCTCTACCCCCTTCTCTGCCCCTTCTCTCCCCTCCCCTCACTACACCTCCCATGTGGGCCCTGTTGTATGGTGTGACTCCTTCCAGCCATTTTTAAAATACAACAAGGGTCTCATGGGGACTAAGGGCAAGTAGCAAAATACCTTCTCCCAGAGTTTAATAGGTCTTTCAATGGTATGGACAGGGACAACCAACAGTGAATATGTTTCCTGGGGAGCTAAAGGGTGTGACTCAAGGATGGAGTTCTTGCTTGGCATGTCTGATGCTCTGAGATTGATCACTAGCTTTCCCACCCCCTAAAGAATTAATAATATCTTATGTATGTTCATGGCTTTACAACATTTAAATCCTAAATATGCCTATGTAATTGTGTAGAATTTTTGTTCTGGTAAATATTTTACATGATTAGATCGTGTGGCCAATTCAGAAATTCAATTTAACCTACCTATTAGGTCATATCATCTGTGACTGAGTGTTCCCAGTGCCTGTTTCCAGTAGGCCAGGCAACAGATTTAGTTGTTGGACAGCTTTTATTGTTTGGAAATTATTCTCTATATATGTTCAAATCCATCTCATTGATATTTGGATCCACTGTAATACATGTACAGTAATTATTCTTTGTCAGGAACATAATAATTCAACCATTTGGAAATAATTGTTAAGCTCTCTTAAATCTTATCTCTAAGCCAGAAGTGTCTTGTTTTCTCAGCCAAACTTTTGTCCGTGCACTCTTTGTCTTTGGTCTGCTGTGGTCTCCTTCTCCAACAGACTCTCTTGGTGTCTCCTTACTGCCAACCTCAACAAGGTCCTCAAGAGTTGACATAGCATACTAATGTGCCTAGCAAATGACACATATTTGTTAACAGTCTCCATGGGGATTTTCACCTTCAGAGTCTGCCATCTAGGATTATGGTGTCTCTTTTAGCAACTACTGCTTCCTCCAAGTGAACTTGAGATCAAAAGGCACCGCTGGCCTTTTCCTGGAACAGCTTCCAATCATTTCTCCCCATTCACTTCTTCCTTGTCATTAAATTAAACAAAGAATCTAAATGAAGGGTTTGAGTCGTTAAAGCAGATGCTATCTCCCCAATTTTAAATAGAGTGTGTGTGTGGGGGGGGGGTGTGTGTGGGTGTGTGTGGGTGACATTTACTAATGCTTAAAGTCTTACTAGCACTGTGTTGAGCAAATTTCTATGCAGATTGAGTACCATTGACCCAAAAATCCAAAATTCAAATGTCTCTAAAATTTGAGAATATTTTTAACACTAACATGCTACCACAAGTGAAAAACTCAAAACCTTTGAATTTAGTATCTACTAAATTTTCATACTAAAGTATGAAAATCATACTTCTGTGTGTATAAAGTGTACATAAATAGATTTGAGGTTTAGAACCGAGTCTTACCCCTAAGATGCTCATCTTTCTCTTTCAAATTATGATAAAATCCAAAATCTAAAACAATTCTGGTTTCTCCAAGCATTTTGGGTAAGAGATTCTTTGCTTGTATTAACTCTCCAAATGTTCACAATAACTTGTGGGTTAGGGTTCAAGAGTGGTGCTTCATTTGGAAAATATAGAAAGTGGAGCATGGAAAGATTGATAGACTTCACAATTTCAGGTTTGCAGGAGTTGTCCTTAGGGGAGGCGAGAGTCCAGCACATGCTATATGGACACAGTTTTCACCTGGCTTTCTAATTGCTATGAGGTTAGTTGTCAATAAAAAACAACCCCCAGCCTTCTGACTGATGAGTCAGTGTTCTTTAACCACTAAGGTCCTAATGTAGGCTTCCTGGAGTAGCAGCCAGGTTTTTACCTTTTTGAAATTGATATTTCAGGCCTTGTTAGTGAATTGTGACTTTAATGCACAAAGAAGGAAAGGAAGAAGAAATACAAGATGTAGAGACAGGCAAGAACATCCAAGTACCAAGAAGTGCAAATTTTGTTTGGTAAACTCTTTTTTAAAAACACATGCAATACAAATGGACAAGCACACTGATAGAGCGTGAGTAGATTCAGGTGAAAATTCCCTGTGTTCCTTTTCACATGACCAAAAGCGTTTAGGAAGTGTCATAGATAACATACGCCAAGGTTGGCCCATTTCCCTATTCTAAGGCTGAGCGAGGAGAGTAGGCCATTCCTCGGAGTGAGATGCTACCGAGTCTACAGCAACTCAACTTGCAACTAAGAAGAAAGTTTAGGTAAATAATTTCAGAAAGCAAAGGCATATTTGAGACTAAAATAAAAGCAATTAAAACCTTGTTTACTTTTCACCTAATTTACATTCAGCTTTCTCCTAGCTTCCCAACTCACCACTTCAAGCCAGTGTCTGCCCCTCTGAAAGAGCTCTTTTTTTTCCTATTTTGAATCTTGGCAAAATGCCTTCAGTTTAGCCAGACATGTAGGAAGCTATTGTAAATATAAACTTATTTTACATAAAGTTCCCAGTGGAGACTTGTAGTTCACCTCCCTGGAAACAATGTGTCTAGACTTGTGCTCCAGGTGATATTTGTGGATCGGTTTTTCCTTGCCCTTACATGCAGTGATGTCCTTAACTGAGGCAGTGATATTGTACGTACTAAAGTATCACGACAACTACTTTCTACACTTAAAGATCTCCTTGGTGAGCAGGAAAAGCCATCACTGTATACGGGAGAAAAAGAAATAACAAGACTGGTTAATTACAAAGACTGCAGATTAAAAAACATCATCTCTGCTAGTCATTTTTAAATATTTGCAAAAAGAAATGTATTTGCCCACTTTATTTTCTTAAATTCTGTGTAAGGGTGAGTGAGGTTAGCACAGTCTAAACATGGCCAGTCCTCAGCAAAGGACCACCAACAAAACCTAAATGAATTTCAGTCCCAGCCAACAGAAGTCCATTTAAATGCAACTCCTTGTTAAAAAAAAAAAAAAAAAAAAAAGTAACCAAAAACCTGTGTTCCACATCAAATGCTGGACATCAAAGTCTTTCCAACTTGCTTAGAGTTAAGAAAATTTAGGACCAATAGAGTACCATGAGTTTGGGTCTACTCTTCCTGGGAACTACCTGATGTTCAGTCTTCCCTGTTAGGTAATTATAGTTGCACCACACAACCATAACCAGAAGGTTCTGGCAGTAGCATTGATAGAGGCATGAAATGCTGGCCAAGGTGCCATACCAAGTGCTTGGGACAGGTAGATGGACTCATAGACCAGTGCTCATTCCATAACCTCATACTGCCTCCCTGTGGGAAGGAGGAATGAAGTGAAGATGGAGTTTCCTTAGATGTCTCTGTTTATCTCCAAGTGGACAGGTAGCTAAGAATTGTAAGATGGCTTTATGAACTTAATAACCCTGTGTTTAGCAGAACTAAGTCACTTCTGTACAGGGAAGCTAAAATATTAAGTTTTATCTATTGTACCCAATGAGAAAAATAACACACTGAATGTATGTTATAAGCTATTGTTACCATGAAACAAATCCAAAGAGTTTGTAAAGGGGCTTTGCCAGAATACCATGATAGCACAATGACAATATATTCCCTCTCTCTCTGCATACCTCACTATCTATTCTTACACACATTTAAATTCAATAATTAGACCCTTTCTCTATCGATAACAGTGTTGGCAAGGGAAATAGACTCTCATCAGAGTTGCATATTTACATTTCTGTAGCATTTGACCATCTTAAGCTGCTGGTTATTACCTATTAGCAGACAGCTCCTGGCAGGTGGGCTGAGGCAGGTAGCGTAGGGTAGTGGGATTAGTCCTTTCTCAGTGTACAGCCTGTGGGTTGAGCTTGGGTCATGATTGTAAGTTTGGATCTCACACAAATCTCTCACCCATGGTCTCTGCTAATGGTCCCCATAGCATCTCGATCTCTTGAGTCTTGATCTTCGGGAAGCATTTCACGTTTAGCTGAAATCTGGGTGCTCGCTGCTTTCATTGGTTTGCCTGTCATTAACCAACCTTCCCTGTGTCCACCCTTGACAGATTTGAAGAGGGCTATAATCCCCAATGCTCCTCACTCTTGCCAGCTTTGGTGTCTGTAGGCTAGATCCCCATCCTGCCTGCTGTCCCATAATTCTGCTTTGCCTGCATCCTTACTTGTCCTTCTCTTCACTACCTCCAGCTTGTCTATACCTTCCCTATTAAGTGGTCTGCTTACAGACATTTCAACAGCTCCCAACACATCCAACTGCACCATCCACACACACGAGGCTCTATCACAACTGTGAGGCTTTATCAGAAATGTTTACCCAGCTGCCACCCCAAGCATGTTGACTCACTCCTGTGGGGACTGTGCTTTGGCACGGTCTGGGCAGCTGTGCACACCTAACTTCAGATTTTCTGCCTTGTTGCAAGAGAGCACTTTGGAAATTAAGGTTGCATTCGAGTACCATAGTTGCTGCATTCATTATTATGCTTTTAAGTTCCATGAGGAGGTCTTTGGGGGCTCTTTAAAACACAAATTATTGGGGTATGCCCCAGTCTCATAGAGAAACACTGTGGGCCGCTTCCCTGTTTTGCTGTTAGCTGAAGCTTCAGGGCATCCTATGTTTGGGGGTGGGGGAAGCCGGGTAAGGATCTAAAGCTCTGTGAAGACAATATGTTGCATCTATTGATCCATATGAGTGAAACATATGGAGACTCTGAGAAAAAGAATCTGCCCTATTTAGCACCCGGGGCTGATGAGAAGGTGCATTACCAATCCCTATTCCTCTCAGCGTGTGGTCGGGAACACATGGGCTCATTTCACTGATGAGATGCCTGCATCAAGCAGGGGCCATCATCTTTTACCAGTTTGCAGCATTAATTGAGTTGTGTGAGAAATGGTGCAGGTGCATCCGTGAGAGCAAAGAAAACCTGGAAATGTTGCTCCTGCTCTCAGAGCTGAGGTGAAGAGGGAAGGGCAGGCAGCTATGTGGCTGATGGCACGGGAGCAAGAATAACCGTGCATGTAAAAAAACAGGGCCATCTTCGCAGGGCAATGAAGATACCTTCAGTTGTTAAAGGCACATAATGTAGCCCGAGATTTGGGCTTTGTGTCTTTGCTATGGTGACCATATTCACTGAAGCAGAAATATAGACCTTTAGCCAGAAAAAGGATATTGGTGTACCCTGGGTTTGATGTGCAGGTGTGGTTTAGATATGAGAGTGTGAAGTCGTCCACTGTTTGACAGTGGTTTAAGGAGAGAGTCGGTCACAATATTGGAAGAAGAGTGGTACATCCCATAGTGCTGGTGGCTGTGATCATTATAGGTGCTGTTGCTGGACTTAAAAAGATTGGCATCCAGGATCACTCAGGATGCCTTACTTATCCTAGAGTTCAGTGCGGATAGAACTACAGAGATACTTAATTCGTTGCTCTTCCCTGTTCTTTCTGGGTTTCGTGACAGTGGAATCCAGCATCATCCACACACCTCACTGACGCATCCTGTGTATTTTTTAATTAAAATTTCTAAACTGGGTTCTAATGTCAACTACTAACGAGTCTGCTGAAGCGGCACCTCAGTGCAGTGACTGTACATTAAGTGTGTTCGGGAATAGCCGCTCGGGTCTCAAGATTTGATAGGCTTGAACCTCACTTAGGGAAAAAGGAGAGGGATGGATCTACTGCTTCCAATTTTCAGTTTAATTTGGCTTTCTGACTCCACCCAGAATTTTAAGAGCCCCACCCCCACCCCCTTAAACCTGCTGCTCCTCCAAATATTGGCTCAGAGTTCTTTCTCTCAAGGGGCCCTGATTTCCCAAGTCTCAGTGAGCAAGCCAGGAAGCCTGCCTCCAGGATTTCCTCTCCTCTCGCAGTCCTTGTCAGAGGGCTCCAGGTTCTACTGGTACAGATCCTTGCCAAGCAGAGTTTGGAGCAGAGTAAATTCCTTTTAGGATTATAGGATTAGGAAGCTGAAAGGTGATTGAAATTCTTGATTAAACAGAAAGAAGGAAACAGAAGGGGATGCTCCTGCACACCCATGTCACTCCAGTGTGTTTTCTCTGTAATTAAAGGAAGTGATTGCAAAATATTTGAGGGGATTAAATGCTCAGAGAATATAGTGATCAAGTAACAGGAGATGCTGCATTCTGTAAAATGATCCCTAGTTTGGCTTCGCATCTGTTTTCAACTGCTATCATTTACTCCTTATACTGAGGGACTGTCCAAATAGAAATGTTGTCAGTTTAGAAGACATCCACATATCTCATTTTAAAGTACCCTGGGTGTAAGTCTGGCACCCTCCAGGAACCTCTAAATGGCAGCAAAACATGGTATAATGCAAGGTACAGCCTTTGTTACACTTTTTAATATTTGTATAATCATAACAATAATCTCCATGTTGTCTTTCTACTCCTTTGCCTTTATTGATATCCACTAATCCAGCAGTAATTTATTATAGAGCTGTTATAAATCCTCTCTAGGACAAAGAGAGAAAGTTGATATATAAATGATAATCATGTTTGTTGAGATTCTTGCAAATACCAAAGTTTTTTGGGGGACTACAAAGTCCCCTCCCAGAGAGATCATAAGTGGACATGACTGGGAGATGGGGCATGAGATAAGGATATGAGACAGGAGTAGGGGAGATTTCTCAGAAAAAAAGAGACTCTGCTTCCCTAGGCACAGTGTAGTAGTTAACTGTGGCAGTCCAAATTTGTCTTGGAGAATGACAATACTGGGCAGTCATGGAGGAGAAAACTGACTATCTCAGAGCCAAGGAGAGCAGTTCTTGGACAACTGCTCAGTCCAGGGTGAGCTTCTGGGGTATTTTACCTGTATACCTATAGGTGCACATTTAAAATATCCCCTCTTGGTTATCAGTGAGAATCCTTAATACATTTTAATGAAGGGTTTTATAATTCATTATGTATTGGTCTTCCCAAATTATGTAGCCAATTATGACTTGGAATCTACACGCCTACAAGCAAATTAGTAATCCCCTTGAAGTAGAAGTGAGCCAGAATTACTTATATGGTTTGGAAAGTAAAATACAACAGTGTATAAAGATGGGTAACAATACAGAAGATAGGAATTTTTTTTTGGGGGGGTGGATACTGGAGCTGGCTGTGGCCAGCTTTTTACATAAAGGAGCTGAATACTCAACACAGTCTGTTGCAGTGACCCAACTTGGCCATTGTAGTTTGAAATATCCACAGACAATTCATTAATGAATGGCTGTAACCGTGTTGCAATAGAATGGTTTTAATAAATAGGTGGCCATAGTTTTGACATCACCTGGATTAGAGGAGAGGGAAAGTCGAAGCAAGGAAAACTGAGGCAGATAAATAAGTGGGTTCAAAGCATTGCGAGCATCAGTAGACGGTCCTGTCAAACTATGGGCTTTCGGGTCTTGTCTCATACTTACTACATCTGAGAGTCTGAGGCAATTATGTTTAAGAAGCTGTGATGGTTAATACTGATGGTTAGCCCGATTGCTTTGGGAACCACATAACAGATGTAGGCATACTTACGAGGGAGTTCCTAGGTTAGGCGAGTTGAAGTGGGAAGACCTACCTTAAATATAGGTGACACCATTCCACAGGCTGAGGTATTAGACAGAATAAAACAGAGAAAGAAAGCTGAGCACCAGCATGCTCTCTCTCTCTCTCTCTCTTTGTCTCTCTCTCTCTCTCTCTCTCTCTCTGTCTCTCTCTCTCTGTCTCTCTCTCTCTGTCTCTGTCTCTCTCTGTCTCTCTCTGTCTCTCTCTGTCTCTCTCTCTCTCTCTCTCTCTCTCTCTTCTCTCTGTCTCTGTCTCTGTCTCTCTCTGTCTCTGTCTCTCTCTGTCTCTCTCTCTCTCTCTGTCTCTCTCTCTCTCTTCTCTCTGTCTCTGTCTCTGTCTCTCTCTCTCTCTCTCTCTGTCTCTCTGTCTCTCTCTGTCTCTGTCTCTCTCTCTCTCTCTCTCTCTCTCTCTCTCTCTCTCTCTCTCTCTCTCTCTGCTTCCTGACTGCCAGTGCAGTGGGAGGAGCTACTTCATGAGCCTGAAGGATTCTCAGCCTACATCAAGAAACTTCTCCAGCTTCAATCCAGACTAGTTCTGGGTCTTGCGACTGGAACTGTGTTTTAAGAATCATAATCTGGGTGATCACGAGGACACAGAAGTTGGGGAGTCCCTGCATAAAGGGGCTCAGACTCTTTCTGCACCAGCAGTGAAGTGGGTGGGAGAGGGCTAACGTGACTCCCAAGGGCACTGCGCTGCTACTAGAAAGGTTCAGATTTCCTTGAGTCCAAGTCTTCTAGTCCTGAGCCTAGAGCCTTTAAGACACTTTTAGGTAATACTACAAACAAATGAAAGTCCTCTTCTGGCCCTACCTTATAAAATATAACTTGTGAATCCCTTTACTTCCCCAAGACAAAATGTACAGGGGTCTTTAATATACAAAACAAAACAGGAACTGTTTAACTTGGCAGCCCTGGAGCTAGCCATGTTATTT
The DNA here is from genome assembly GCF_007827085.1 of Peromyscus californicus insignis. Lineage (NCBI taxonomy): Eukaryota > Metazoa > Chordata > Mammalia > Rodentia > Cricetidae > Peromyscus > Peromyscus californicus. Next base: position 67,468,440 of record NW_026294469.1, on the reverse strand, counting down.
GAGATCTGTTATGTTTCTTTTGGGGTGAAGCAGCTGCCCCTTGTTTTGATAGGTTCCCCTTTCCTAGCTTGTCCTATCCGACATGAGAATTAATGTCCAGCTTTGTAGTCCATGTGCAATGCTGTCTATTGCACGCTTTTCCATCTAATGTGGCGTGTGACTGGTCTGCCAGGCTGTTTCTTCAAGTGGATACAAGGGCGCTGGTGTATTGAGAGAAAAAAAAAAAGTCAAAAGAGATGTATTTTTGAGATTCAGTTTTTGACAGGAAACAGTCTCACCTAAGGAATTCAGATCATCTTTTCCTACATGTGAGTTGCTTCTGCTCACTGATGGGCAGTACTTCACCTTGTCACCATTGGGAGGTATCTTCTTCCTCTTGGCTGAGACTTAAGGTAGGGATAAGAGGCAAGGAACAGAGTGAATTGGATGGCACAGTGCCCTGCTTGTACCATTTAGGCCATCCAGTAGGTCTCCAAACATCCTGCTGATTGATGTATCATGTTACTTTCATCCTACCCATCCTGCTTTAATAGGCAAGTATTATAGACTTTGCACATTTTTATATTGCATGCTATAAAGAAAGGTGTGATACTGGGAACACTGGCTCTGTAGTCATCATGACTTGGTCAATCATTTCTAGGAATGTGTATCATTAAGAGCCAGCAGCTACCTTCCTTTTTCATTTCCCAACAGCTCTATATTTTAACACATCTTTCTTTAAGATTGAATCAATTAAAGTTAAATAAAATTAGAAATTACGTACTTTAATTATACTGTCCACATTCCCAGTGCCGGGTGGTTAGATATATCTAGCACTGCCATATTAAATAGTGTTAATGTCTAATTCTATCTTTTTGGAAAGATCTATTGAAACTTACCACTCTAGAGTTCTTCTTTCCTCTCATCTCTTCCCTCATCTTTTCTTCTCTTCCCTTCCTCCCTCCCATTCTTGTTCTTGGTTATAGTGTATTTTTACATTCTTTCCCACATCAACTCTGACCATATTGCACTATGTAGTTTCTGTACATAATGCAGTCTGGATTTGCTAAAACTGTTTGGTGTGCAAACATGGTAATGTGAAGAAAATTTTAATGGAATTGCATTAGGATTCTTGATGATGAATTTTCAGATATTAACTTTGTAATGAGGCAGGACAGATATGGGGGAGCACTTTCATCAGGCTTCCCAGTTGCCCCAAGTCGCACACAGTACATATGCATTTTCTAGCGACTGTTTTATTGTTAAAATATTGAAAGCACAGAAAATTTGAAAGGATACTGCATACATGTTTAAGAAATCTCTCCCCCTTTTCAGATATTTCTAAAATTTTCTAAATTATCAGATTGACTAGTCATTTAGAGAAATCATTTCCAGGGAGCATAGCTATTAGCTATGGTTACCATTTATCATTATTAAACACATATATCATAATAACGAGACTCAATTTAATCTCAGTTACTACACACACACACACACACACACACACACACACACACACACACACACATACACACACACACACACACTAAGCCATTCTCACACTGAAATTACCAGTGTGCATCTGTTCTCTCTCATGTAAAAAATGGGTTTATGGCACACCAAGATGACTCTCAGTGGTCCTGTAATGTCAAGAACAGGTAGAGCTAGATTACTACCGGCAATATTGAAAACATGGATTGCCTTCACTTAAAAGCCAATGAGGAAGAACACCTTCCATTTGAACCATACCCAGACACCCTGTAATAGAGTTTGTAACCAAGTTACAGAGAATCTAAGGGGACTTTGAGGGGATGACTGAAAAGATAAGACAGAAAAAAAAAATCTAAGGAGTTGCCCATTCTATCAAAAATTTGATGAAACAATCAAGCTCTTTGATCTTTATGAACACAATCCTCATAGCCATTATAACACTGAGTACATGGTCTCTTCTCCATGATGAACTTTAGCTATTGAAACACCAAGTACAGGGTCTCTTCTCCATGATGAGCTTTAGCCATTATAAGACCTAGGACAGGGTTTCTTCTCCATGATGAGTTTCTGCACATCTGCTCCAGGCAGTGTCTATCACAGAGAAGGTTCAAAATAAAATGAGCAATGTACTAGTTAAAGAGAATGCGTTTTATCAGCCTCTTTCTTGGAACCTCTGGCACTTGGAATCTGCACTGTTCACCTGATAGTCTGAAGCAGGTACTTACTGCTGAACACTCTATTTTGCCTTGTTTTGTCTTCATAGCTTTTCTTCATGTTAAACTATCAGGTCCATTGGGCCATGTGTTAGTTAGTTTCCTTGTTACTGTGACAAAATAGCATGACAAGGAAGGAAGGCCTTCTTCTGGCTCACGCTTTAAGATTACTGTTCATCATGACAGGGAAGTCACAGCAGCAAGAGTTCATGAGGCAGCTGGTCACCGTGCATCAGCTGTTGAGAAGCAGAGAGAGGAAAAAATATCTGTGCTTGGCCCACATGCTCCTGTTTTAGCAGGGTGATCAGCTCATGGAATGGGGCTGCCTGCATTTGGGGTGGAGCCTCCCATATCAATTCAACTAACCAACAAACTTTCTCCCAAGTATGCCCATGGGTGTGTCTCCTAGGGGATTCTCGATCCTGTCAAATTGACAGTCAATAGCAACCTTCATAGCCTTGTTCAAGGCACCATACTAGCAGAAAAAATGGAGATGGGTATAGAAATTTTATCTTCAAATTCCAGATAAATAGAGAAAGTTAAGATCCCAACCCTGCTATGAATTAGCCCAGTCCTTTGTAAGCATGTCTTCTGAGAAAAAAAGGAGGGAAGGAAGAAAGAGAGGAAGGGAGGGAGGGAGGGAGAGAGGAAGAGAAGGAGGGAGGGAGGGAGGAAGACTCAACTAACAAACTAACTCTAGATGCTTAAATCCCAATGCATAAATAACAATAATACACAGAAAAATAAACAAATGAATAAATAAATAGATAAATAAAAATAATGTCACGTCTGAAAAATACAGATCCCATAGCAATAGCCCCTATTGAAAGTGACGTGGGAGATGACAAAGAATTGGAAAGAACAATCCCAACTATGGTCAAGCAACTCAAAGAAGATAGAGATGGAGAGATGAATGAAATAAGTAAATCATGCCAACACATGAAAATAGTTTGAACTTTCTTTTTAAGAAAACCCAAATCAAATGATATTGGAAATGTGAAACTCAATAAACCAATTAAGACTCTCAATGGAAAGCCCCATCAATGACATATATTATATTGAAAATACAGAGTCAGGAATGGAAAACCATTGAAAAGAATTGTCTCACTCAGTAAAGGTCATTGAAAAGTTAAAAAATTAAATGAACAAAACATAGATGAGTTGGGGACATGATGAAAGTTACGATCTCCAAATTATGGGCATAGAAAGAGAAGAATTCCACAGTCGGGTCAGAGAAAAATGTTCAGCAAAATCATATCAGAAAATGTCCCCAAATTAGAGAGATACCTATCTAAGCACACTAGACCTACAAACTATCAAATATTTAAGACCAGGAGAGAAATTCTCCATGATATCCTTTAGTTAAAACATTAAAAATGCAGACTCTTGAAGACAAAGAGTATTGAAAGCTATAGGCAGAAATGTTAAGTCACTTAATAGGCTAGCTTATTAGAGTAGCACCTCGTGATTTGCCAGAAACCTTTAAAGCCAGAAGAGACCAGAAGGATGTACTCCAAATGCTGCAAGACTACAGCTGTATCCCTGACTCTCATACCCAGCAGAACTATCTAGTGATATTAAGGAGAAATAAAAAAAATTAGAGGAATTTATGGCTACAAAGAAATTAATACAGAACCATAAACACAGCTCTACATAAGGGGATGTTTGAAGAAATACTTCAATCTGAATAGAAGGACAAACGTACCCAGTAGGTCACAGGGCACAAATGAACAATGCCAGGACATGTAATCAAAAGGGAGCTGAGAAAAACTACAGTATCAACAAAATGAGTGGAATTCATACGTAACTTTCAGTAATAACTCTGAATATCAATAATAGCAACACCCCAATACAGAGACACAGGCTGTCACATTGGATTAGAAAAAGGGATCCATCTTTATTCTGCCTCCCAAAACTGCACCATTCCATCAAAGATAGATATCATCTTAAGGAGAAAGATGGAAAAGCACTATTCATAGCAAATGGAACTAAAAACAAACAGGTGTAGCTTTTCTAATATCTGATGAGACAGGTTTCAAAACAAAACAGAAGAGATAAGGGAGGACACTTTATCTTCACTGAGAGACAAATCTACCAATAGAAAATTACAGACCTAAATATAAATGAGTAAAACATAGAGGCATCCAATATTATAAAAGATATTGACCTCAACATAGTGATGGTAGATGACTTCAGTACCCTATTTTCACCAATAGACCGTACATCCAGAAATAAACTAAACAGAGAAAACCTAGAATCAAGTGACATCATAAATCAAATGAATGTAACATACCTAAAGAACATCCCATCCAAACCCCGAAAAGATACACATTCTTCTCACCAGCCAGTGGAAGCGTATCCCTATATTGACACAAAGCGTAACACAACAAATATTGGAAAACTGAAATTACATCCGATATTGGTATCATTTAGTAATGGTAAATAGACTCATGATATCCAATGATAGGAAAGCAGTTATTTTTTAACAATCCCAACTAAAAAACCCAGATCAGATGAATTTGGTGCCAAATTCTAATGATACCTTCCAAGAAGAGCTAACAGCAATGCTCCTAAAACAGAAAACAGAAAATAAAAAGCCAGTTCTAAATCCCCTTATGAAGCCAGTGTCACTCTGATATCACAGTGGAATAAAATTGGAGATCAACAGCAATGAAAACTACAAACTCTACAAACCCATGGAAACTAAGTAACACAATGCTGTAGCCAGAAGTTTCTGTCCCGCTGGGTCCCACATCTGCTCAGCTCCAGGTAAACACACAGAGGCTTATATTAATTACAAACTGCATGGACTATGGCTCAGGCTTCTTGCTAGCTAGCTCTTAGAATTTAACTCAACTCATTCCTACTAATCTATGTTTTGCCACGTGGCTTTGTGGTATTACTGTACTCTCACATCTTGCTTCTCCTGGCAGCGGCTTGGAGCATCTCCTTGAAACCTCTCTATCTCTCTTGGATTTTCCTGCCAGGCTCCATTCTGCTCTGCCATAGGCCAATGCGGCTTTATTTATTAACCAATGGGAGTAACACATATTCACAGCATCGAGAAAGACATCCCACAGCAAAATACTAAGTGATATTTGAGTCTAAGATGAAATTAAAAGGGAATTTAAAATTTCCAGAATTGAATGAAAATGAAGATACAACATTCTAAAATCTATGGAGCACAATGGACGTAGCCCTTAGATGAGAGTTCATAGCTGCACCAGTACTAGAAAACCTATGATTTGTCTGCATCTGAATCCAGTGTAGAAGTTTCTGCCTGGCTGTCTTTCTATACCATTATATAAATGGTATATACACTCACTAGAGGACTCCAAATATACAATTTTAGTCAAGGTCCAAGGCAGTGAGTTTTGCTGTCAGGCTGTCCTTCTGAACTTCTGGTGGAGTGCAATATCTTTTCTGCTACTGAGTTCAAGAGTGACCCATACCCAAGAACAATCCTATAACAGTTCCGTCTCATCTACTATTTATAGTCATAGATATTGCCATCTCCGTCATCTTGCTCTGTGCCCTGTGCTTTACCTGCATATTACTGAACTCTAACTACATCCCTATTAATCCCATTGTAAAGGTGACAGAATTAAAGGGTACCTATCTAGGATCTATCTCAAAGAGTCTATGCTACATTATGTTACCACCACCACCCCACACTTTCTACTTTTTCATGTATTATTGGTTCATATGATATTCTGACATTGTGTTTGGGGAATCAAAGATTATTTCTTATCTCTCAGTGTGTAGCTAGCTTTTAAGAATAATAGCTCAATCCCAATTGCTTAACAAAGCATCTTCCAAAATCTCATGATTAGATGACTCTAAGTATAAGCCATAGACCACATCACAAATGTGTCTGATTTAAAGAAAATGCTTGGCAGCTGGGGGAATTGCTCAGTAAATAAAATGCTTGTCATAAATTACAAGGACCTGAGTTTGATCCCCATAATCTACGTTAAAAAGAAAAAGAAAAAAGAAAAAAAGCCAGGTGTGGTGACACAAGCTTCTAACCCCAGTGCTGGGGAAGCAACAAAATACTTGCAGATCCCTGGGACTCACTCATTGGCCAGCCAGCATAGCCTAGTGGGCCAGCCTAGGACAATGAGAGACCCTGTCAGGAAAACAAAGAAGATGTTGCCTAAGGAACAGCAGCCAAGTTGAGATTGATCTCTGTCTTCCACATGTGTAAACATACACACACACACACACACACACAGAGAGAGAGAGAGAGAGAGAGAGAGAGAGAGAGAGAGAGAGGAAGCCGTTTTGGAGATTAAGTTCTTCCAACAGAGTGAAAAGCAAGTTGGAGTCTGCTTTTGCATGAAGTGACATTAATATACTCTTTCAAGTACAGCTCAGCTTGCTTGCTTAGTAAACCTTGGTCATAAATCTTAACCAAATTTGAGGAATAATAACTTTATCACATATCAAGAGCTCCATGACAACTTATGGAAGCTTTGAGTTTTGCCTGTTCCTCCTGGAACTTGTAGCAGCGTTATCCAAAAAATTCTGAAATGTAATCGAGTTGAGTCTGAAGAGGACTATATATGGTGTGAAATGATTGCTGATGATTGCCTGCCTTCAAGAAGATCCTTGTATCTTCTAATGCTCGCTGAGCACACCTGTGTACATTTTCCTTGATGGTGTTTTTTTCTAATGCAGAGCATTTTACCCACCTCTTGAGAAGCTCAGGAACAGGTTTTATCATTTTCCTTTCTACCCTCTTCCTGTTGGTCCTTCCTTCCTGGCTACTACCCTTTTTCCCTCAAGGACAACTAAGAATATAAGGAGACAGATGGTTGTCCCATGCTCTAGAGTCCTGGCCTTTCATTTAACTGTCAACGACCAGAAGACATGAAGTCCCTTCCTTCAATATTGGCATTTAGCCCAGAATTACTGAGAGTTGTGAAGCCAGGGAACTGAGGGATTCAAAGGGGGATTATAACAGAGTGCATGCACAGCTCTGAGCCCACTTTAATCCAGTCCTAAGACATGGCTTGCTTGATTATAGTGGGACATCAGGAATATTCCTCCACAAATACAAAGTGCTGGGCCTCTGTGTCAAGAAATGTCAAGGGCAGCCGCCCAATACATAAAATTCACAGAACAAGTCTCAAGAAAGACTGAAGCTGAGTTTGCTCTTGACTAAGTCCCAATATAAGACCATGACTGGCGACACAGAATTATCATATCATAGGACCTGAGTCTGCTTTGGTATGTCGTTCCCTACTTGCCTAAGATCAAAGCTTCTTCCTGCAAGGCTAACTCATAACTGGATTCAAGTGCTAACACCCTTTTGACCTGTAGATGCATAAGGGTGCTGAGCAAAGAGGATGTGAGGGGTCCAAGGTCAATTTCAGTGAGGACTAGGACATAGGAGCATTTGGCTAACAGCAGGGCTTGGAAGGAGAGGAGGGTGTTCTGGGAAAGGAGACCCAGTGCCTCAGAAGCTGCCTTCACTTGCTCCGTTAGAGCCTTCACCGTCTATGAAAGAATGAGTAGAGTGGGTCTCTGTCTTGTGTGTCTGTCTGGCTTTCAGTGTGATTTCTTATATATCTTCCTGTGACTCACACTGACTCTAGCTGGTGTGTAAAGGTCATGTTGACACCACACCATAGTGGGGTCCATTCCATTTTAGTTGCTAGTGAGGCATGGCCTGCCAGGCTTGATTCTTGTTCTTCATCTTTTGTAACATAGACTATGCATGCCGTTCTGACTATCTTAAAATAGATGATAGGTAGATGGATAGATGGATGGATGGATGGATGGATGGATGGATGGATGGATGGATGGATAGATAGATAGATAGATAGAGCAGGATCCAGTATGGGTGCCACTTAGAGCTAACTTTTATTTATGTCCTGAGATAAGTTATAGACCCTAGACTCAGTGTCTGGAGCCATCAGAAATAATGAAATAACTGATATTTCCCAAAATTCAGTAATAAGACAGGCCTTTTTTGTCATATTCTTGAAGTATAGTCTCCTTTACTGCTTGCATAGGCTTGCATCGATATTATCTCAATGTCTGAGGGTAGTGAGTTACCTGGGAAGGGAACAGTAATGATTCAAAACATTACCATGGCTGTTTGCATCAGATATGAACACATGACTTAGGGCAGAGCTTGATGAATGAAGCCAGTTCCTTCATGTGTGAACTCTCCTACTTTTAGGCAACACAGGCTACAAGTGGGAAATGGGGAAATGATCCATCACATTTGGCTTGGCAAGCTCAGTATTAAGGGTTCAATTTGGATTTTTAGCTTAATTTCTATTTGGTTTTCTGAGTTGGATGAAAACTATTATTTTGCTGGGCGGTGGTGGCACACGCCTTTAATCCCAGCACTGTGGAGGCAGAGCCAGGTGGATTTATGTGAGTTCGAGGCCAGCCTGGTGGTCTACAGAGCAAGATCCAGGACAGGCTTGATATTCTGCTACCTTGTTAGTGGCTGTTACCTTTCAGACTAAAATAGGAGAGATATTTAACCTAAGATTCTATGTAACTAAGTGATGTGGGAAATGATAGGTGGAGACAGGATGGAATGTCATTGGTCCTTATTGATTAGTGTAGATCCTAAAGTAACTTAGCAAAAAAACAAACAAACAAACAAAAAACAGTACGTGAGCATTGATTTGAATATAATTGTGGAAACTGATAAAAAACAATCTTGGTCACTGCATTTCCAGTTTGGCAATGGAGGATCTCTGAGTTTTCAAATGTCCTTAGAAAATGACTTGTGAAGCTGCCAACTCTAGTCCCCTCACTCCATTATACTCCGAAATGACAATTCTCCAAGCAGATCTCCTAACTCGGAAATTGATTAGTTAAGAATATATTGGGTTTTACTTGGTGGGCTAGAGAAGATATATATATATATATTTTCTTCTTCTGGTCCAAAAAGACATTAGTATCATGGGGTGGGTATGACTCATTCAGCCAACCAGCTAGTCAATTGATGACTGCAAACATGGTATGCCCAACCCTATGGCAAACACCTAGAAGGAAAGGAGGGCGTGATGACAGACCTACGGGGCCTTCTGTCTTCACTGAGGAGGGCAAACCGATAGAAACACATTACGATCACAGCAAATAGGTGAGCGTGCAAATGTATGTCTTTGGTTGTGGTTGACGGAAACCAGGTGTTAGATGTATGTGATGAGTAATGAATGAACCATAAAGAATTCAGAGAAAGCTTAGGGTGCGCGTCAAAACTGGGCTTCACCTGAGCATAATTAGTTTAAATTCAGAAAAAGAGGACCTTGGGAAGGAGGGAGCACAGCCAACTGTTGCCCCTTCCTACATGTCATGGGTCGAGCTCATCCTTCCCCAGATCTCCTTCTGTCATGATGAGGACAAGTGAGGTAGCTAGTATTACGCCCATTCCTTATCGCCTTGCAAGGAAATACCATTATGATCCAATCTAGCACTGGAGGCTCCCAAGACAGAGTCCCTTTACCACTCTTTTCCATTCCAAATCATCCTGCTGACTGATAGACTTTGTAGTCCAGAAAAACTGACTTTTCTGTTTGTTTTCAATTTCTTATTCCCACTTTCCAGGCTAGCTGAATTCCTATTACTCAGAATCGTGAATCAGTGAGGAAAAGTCCCTTGAACTTCACTACTGCTTGATGCTATAAATGTCCCTCTTTTGGTCTACAAATATTGATTAGGTTCTTCTCAAGCGTTCTTGTATCCTAATCATGGTGTAAACAACACTGCTGTCCAAGTCACTATGGAATCTTACACTCCACAGAACCTTATACTACTTATGACCTGACCTTGTTCTACTGGAAAATGCAGAACAAAGTCTTGAGAGACCACCTGAGGCAGCATATTTCTGAGTACTCAATAATAAGGCTGAATGGGGCTTTAACTACATCATGACATCTATGTGTAATGCCTAACTTTGTTATTCATTTCTGAACCCTGAGACAAGTCATTATTTTCAAGTACAAAATGGGACTGATAGTCTCCTCCCTTATCATTTTCACATGGGGTCTTAGAAGGCTTGAGAGGTAGTGATACTTGAAAGAAAAGTATGTTCCAGAATGTGGAACCCACTCCTGGCCTGGTGACACACACTTGCTAACTGAACTGGCTTTCTGTTTCTTAGACCTCATTCACTCATGGATGCGAGCAATTCCTTGACTTCACCTTGTCATATTGATTGACTCTCAGGAACTCAATTAGACGAAGAAACAGACAGACATACAATGACAAAAAAAAACAAACAAAAAAAAAACATTTGCTGGTTTGGAGGTGTCCCCATTTTTCAGAGAATGCCTGTAGTATCCCCCCTGAACATTCATTGGTTATTCAATATACTCAGAGAAGGGGAGACTAGACCAGAGTATGGAAGACAGTCATGCTGTCATCCTCTTCTCCCTGGGCCTCAGCTTCCTTTTTCCTAAAATGAAAAAAAGTAATTAGAATTCCTTTGTGTCTTTTGCATGGTGGAGTTTTCTGTGTACTTGCTACCGGGGGTGAGGTGGTTTGGTGCAGGGTATTTGAGAGTATTTCCAGTTCTCCAATTCTCTAATTGCTCATCTTGAATTTCCTTTGTTTATACTCCAACTGAGACTTCATTGAAACCAAAGACCTTAGCTCAGGCCAAATGATATCTAAATGCCTGATTTTTTGGTTCTCTGGTCTAGTTAATAAACAGATCATCTTCAATCTCTTTACATCCCTGTGTGGGTGTAGGGGAGAGAGAGGGTCAATCATCTCCTCACTTTCCATCATCCCCAGCAACAAGGATGGGTTTCCTCTTCAGCTTGCCTCAAGCCTACCACCACCTGAATATGCCTGTCACAACTAAGACTGTGAGCTGCTGCTGGGCTCTGGCTTCTCTAGCTCTGAACTCAAGGTCAGTGCACACGAGAGTCCAGATAACTGTATTTCAAGTGAAGGATTCTGCTTTGAGGACTCCCTGAGGCCTGGTGTGGAGAAGGAAGTACCAAAGAAAAGACATCCTGGAACACACCAGCTCCGGGTGCAGCAGACTTGTGTCTTACCTAAGCTCCTGTGTGCACACACTCGTCCACCATGGACTGCCTACACAATCTGCCCTCCGTTTGTGGTTTGGAAGACTTAGTAAAGAAGATTAGATTTGTAAAAGTCAGAATCCTTCTCAGTACTGCCGAGCCCTCTGTACTTCTTCTCAGCAAACAGTTGTCCGAGAATTTGGTTAAATGAACACACACACGATCTACTGCAAAATAGTCATCCCCATAATCAGAGTTTACACTTGCGGCCAGCTTTATTTTTCTAGGTATAGTTCCCAGGGACGTGTACTTCAAGTTGGGGTCACTGGGATGGGGCCAGAGCCTCAGCCTGATGAAAAGGGGCCCGGCTCAGCTGGAGTGACCTGGAACTCGGCTTCCACTGGCTAGCCCTACTCTATGGAAAGCTGTCCAGCAATGGCCCAGTTAACACGAGTCTCTGCATGAGAGTGTCCCACTGAAAGTCCATTCGACTAGGAAATCGGGAACATAGGATCCATCCCACTTGACCACAAGCACACCATGGGGCTGCCAAAAATGAAAGTGATTGCTTTGATAGTTATGCACCCCTGATCACTCTAGATGTGAAACAGGGGTGCTGGATCTTGCTTCACAGTGCTGAGGAAAAGATTCAGGCGAGAGGCAGAAGCTCCAAGATTTTAAGCTGCGAATAATTTTGATTCCAGACATTTTGCTCAGCTCTGCTTAATAATAAGAATGGAAAAACAAAACAAAAACCAACAACAAAAGGCAAAGAAAGATGCGTATAAAGACATTTGATTACTATAACGTAGCCTGAAAGCATTAGAATTTATGTTCTAGTTATCAACTCTAAGCTGGAGTGGCTGTCTTATCTGCACTGCCACTGGGCTGGACCTCATAAGTGGCCCCAGTAAAGGCTGAGTGCAACCCTCACTTCTAAGAGCAGTTTACTGCATGTCCATTTGTGAAAGACTATTCCCCTTAACCATGGCATATGTCAGCCACACACTGGATTCTTCTGGCAGTAAAGCAGGAGTGTAGCTTTATTGTTGTGTATCATGCTTGTTCTGGTAACCCTTTCCATGTCTGCTATTTATTTAAAGATGCTGGTTCCTGCGCCAGCCCACAGCTTGACTGAGGCAGAACTGTGTCCATCCCATTCTCAAGGGTGAACCCAGCATCTAGTCCCTGTGGTTTAAAACATGATACCCAGTAAATTTAGATTGAACAAAAATAAGACATACCAAGGGAATTCAGGGTTTAACTATAGCATTCTGAATCTTTAGCTACCTGTTACTTAGAGAAGTGAGAGTTAATTTGCTCTGGATATGTGCTTAAATATTGCAGTATCAGAGTGAATATCTTTGACCGGCATCTCTAAATCAAATCTTGTCATCTTTAAACCTATCCCTAGATATGATTTGTTTCTTTTCTTTATAATTAGTATCATTTGATTAATGCTAATCAGCATGCATGTACTTATACTACATGTAAATACCACGTGTTTGATATGTACAGATAGTCATGTATATGTATTGATATACACACAGGGATAACTAATATGGAAATATACTTCTAGATTTTTGCTTTTTTTTTCTTGTCTACTATTCTATAATGTAAGTTTCCTGATAAAAGGGATCTTGATTTGTTTACTATTTACATGAATATATTTAGTGTATTCAGTGTATTTAGACTGGGTAATTTGTAGTAAACAGAAATCTATGTCTCATCACCTGATAATCTCAAGATCTCCACTGCAAATCTGGCTACGCCAAACCCCATAGGGACCCAGGGAGTGGAGTGATAAATGACTGCATGAGACGTTATGAAGGAGGTGGCATCAGAGCTGACAGAAATGACCTGGAGATAGGGAAGCAAGAGGAACAACAATAACAACAAAACCCCAGGGCACCATGAACTGGACAACTTGTATCATGGCCATTGAAGGTCCTTTGTAATACTGAGAAGTCACCATGACACATATATTTACAGACATCAGGTTATAAGGACTGATTGGCTGGACTGAGAAATTTAAATGCTATTTATGAATAAAAGAGTGGCCACGAAAGACTTACATGAACTAGATGGACCCAAACATTGCATTCGTTATATTCCTGTGTAAAAACAAATACAAGAGCCTCCATGTGGTTTCTTTTCTCCATGTGCTCATAAATTAACAGAATAAGGAGTGTATGCATGTGATATGTAAGGTGGCTCTTTCAGTTCCTCATTCTTTTCCCCACTATACTCCTATTGAAGGCATTCTTAGTCTAATTTTACACACGAACAAGTGGAGACTTTGGTAAATGACTTGTCCCTGAACTCTAAATGCAGTGATTATAAAGTCAGAAGGAGAGAATCTCAGAATTCCACCAGCAGAACTACAAAACCGGGGCTTCTTCTAATAGAAAGTCCTGGAACTGTGTCTGTGGTCCTCACTGAGGTCTTCAGAAGGAAGATGTTTTCTGTTCTGTCAAATGTCACCCAGTGAGCTCCAGCCATTGTTGGAATGTAAAGTGTTGCTCTTGCAAATTATCTTTATAAAGAGCTCCTGTAATTATCACCTCCCCCCGCCTCCTCCAAGGCAGTAGGGTTAGAATCTGAGCTTTGTGTGGCCCAGTTAAAAAATCTCTTTTTTCCAGTTCTCTGGAAGCAGCTGTTGAAAGGACAAAGCCTCCATTTTAATGACAGTATTTTCCTTGCCTAGCTGAAATGAACCCTAGTAAGCAGACACACAGCACTGGGAAGCTCTTAGCTCAGTGTGAAGTGTCTCTCTCTCTTCTTTCAAACTGAAGGGACACAGCATACATGGCAAGAAAATCTAATTACATGGCACATGTTCTAACATAAGATGCTGTCATGCTGTCGGTTACAAAACGTTAGGGAAGCAGACGTATTACAACAGACACTTAGAGTGGCTGCTGTATCTGCCAAGAGATGAGAAGAGCATCTGGAACCTGTCCTAGAGACAGTTAGCTCAGAAGTTCCAAAAGTTCACCTTCAAACCATGGATTAGCCTAGCCTTCAAAAGAGTCACTTGCCTAATTCTCATTGGCCAGCTGCCATGGTGATTAATTCATAGCAAGGAATGGTGGTGTCGGGATATTACAGATTCCTAGAGTCGCTTGAGATGTTGGCCAATCATGGGTTTTATATGTGAAGAAACAGATAAATACTTAAGTAACTAATGATCAGACTATGACACTCTAGGAATCAAGCCTTTTGTGTAGCATTAACCACTTTCCTCTTGAGTAACATGGATGAGCACTTGCAGGACACAAGGTGTTATTTCTATCTGTGAAACCAATGTCCAAGAGTTTAGGGTGTCAAGATCCCCCTGTGATTTGTATTGTGCTCTGCTTCACAGGCAGAATTCCTGATACAGTTGGTTGTGTTGTTGTTGTTGGTGGTGGTGATGGCAGTGGTGGTATATATGTGTGGGAGGGCATTAACTCACAAGCACATGGCCATTCACTTAAGACTAAATATATCTTGCTCTTGTCTTGTTCTTTAAAGTAATTATTTCCAGTGCCCGGAGTATGTTTGCATGAGCCAGCTAAGAAGTTAGGGTCACTATATACAATGGTAGAACTGAGTAACATCAGCTGTTTGACATACTGTTGACCATGGCATGCTCAGTGTTAAATACAGAACAGCTATCTTAATACATTTTTTTTTTTTTTGGTTTTTCGAGACAGGGTTTCTCTGTGTAGCTTTGCGCCTTTCCTGGGACTCACTTGGTAGCCCAGGCTGGCCTCGAACTCACAGAGATCCGCCTGCCTCTGCCTCCCGAGTGCTGGGATTAAAGGCGTGCGCCACCACCGCCCGGCCTTAATACATTTTGATCTGTGGACATGATTGCATCTTTCGCCTTGAATAGCCACAACTTGGAAAATTTGTTATCACAGATAAAATATCCAGTGTGCTCTTCAGGACGCCCTAATGCTACCTGGAAGAGGCCATATAATCTAAAGATACAAGGAGACCCGTGCTCATAAAGACATTAGAATGGGGTGGCGGTGGTCTGAGAGTTAAAGAAATGGGCTGTATTTGTAGAAGTTTCATGGCTACCAGAGAAGTCTACTCTCCACTCTTGATTTTTACTTCTGTTGCCAAGTTTTATGCTTTTCAGGAAATCCCTGAAGCCTGTTCTCTATTTAGTTTCAGACAGACACAACAGGAAAGCATCTGGATTGCCCAGTTATATATGTGAGACCCTTGGGACTATAGCTTTCTTTCAGGTTGTCCTAGAGGGCAACTGGCAGGTAATGATGCCAGGATGAGGGCCAGGCACCTCTGTGCATCTGGTTCCCCAGGCTACTATCACTGTCCTTTCCATTGATAAATGGGCTATGGGATCCTTGAGTCAAATGCCACCTATGGCCTAGGGCTTTTGTATAGAACAAGCTCAGAGAAACCCAATTTAAAAAAAATGGCTAGAGAGAAAAATAACCTCATCCATATTTAGGGTTTTTAATTCCAAAGTTCCTCCCCTCTCATTCATCCTAAGGTAAGCATTCTTATATTCTAGAGTTTACCATGAGAGAGCTGAGATAAACTGTGGCATCCTTTATTGTTCTTGCTGTTTTGTTAATGGGGAAATTGAGACCCAGAGGAACTGTGCATATACTGGAAATGACGACTCCAACACTTTCCCTGGTGCGTTTGCGTAGTAGCCACAGTGTTTTAAGCTGCTTTTGTATCCCAAGAGCATAATTCCAGCTGAACGGGACATAGCTTCATTCAGAAGAAACTTGGAAATACACTACAGCCCCTAGGGATGTCTCAGTGCCAACTCTGATTATTTAGGGAGAAACCAACTCCCAAAATACATCAGTCACCCAACCATGGAGAGAACAGATTGATATAGACATATACTTAGTAAATAACCTCTTGGTGTAGCATCAGATATGTTCCCATGTGATTAAGAAGAGCACAGTTAGCTCTCAGAGGACGTGGACTGAAGACCTGGACAGCGGTTCAGAAGGGGCATGCCCAATGTGGGAAATCCCACACGGTGGGCCAAGCTCACTCCTCTTCTCTCATCAGCTTGTATGATGTTTCTTGGCTTTTTAAAAAATTCCACCAGACTAGCCTAACTTTCCAGAATGTCTGTTCAATGCCTGGGACAGTGGCTACAATCCCACTAAGCCTTCATCTTTTTAACTACAAAGTGCAAGCTGTCGAGTACCCAGGAGGCATTATCCATAAAACAGAGAGACAATTTTTAGTTCCAGCACCAAAACCCTACTCCCTCAACTGACTAGATTCACATGTAATAAAATACTTGGGAATCACTTTCATTTCTCGATATAAATACAGGGTTGCAAGGGCAGGAAATGGAGACTGGGGGAGAAAGGGCAGGCTGCAGCCTGCACAGAATGTGGCAGCATTCAGTCTCCACCAGCCGCCTCACCTCTGAAAAAAAAAATGAGGCTGAGTAGGCAGGCCACTTTTATGATGGGAGAAATGCCTGTTTTTATAGCACACTAAATAAAACCTGCTTTTGGAGCAGGAAGTTTATTACCAGAGTGGGGGAGGGATGTTGTTTTCGTTTTCTCTTCTCTACCTTTATGTTCCTGTTCCCCTATCAGTTGAAACCAGAAAAGTGGGGTGATAAGGTTCCAGCAGTCTAAGGAAGTCTATAGAAATAATGGAATCTAAAGATGTTGTTAGAACATCCCCTTACTTGTCTCTGCATCCCATGCTGGTTTTACAGGAACTGTATTCGGTGCTTTTCAGCTTCCTCACATCTTTAGAGGAGTTCTCACCGACGCAATAACAAACAGCAGTAACCTGCGTTTATATAGTAGTTATGGTTTCCAAAATGTTTGCACATCCATTCGGTCTTCAGAGCAGCCTGGAGAATCAGGCCTATTGGGGTGACCATTTCAGTGTGATGGAAAGAGAGGTTAAGTAAAACCTACCCTAGGTCGCATCACCTTAGGGAAGACCAGAATGACAGGTTAAAAAGAGATTAACCAAGGAAGGGACAAGCCCAATTAAGATCTTTACCTTGGAAATGGGGAGCTGCTTGGGAGAAGTGAAGTGGGGACTGGGTAACACTGATATGTGCTCTAAATGCAGAGTTGGGGGAAGGTTTACCTGCAGCTAGTATGGTAGGGCTTTGACTTTGGAAGTATTATGCTTTGTGTAAAATCAACAAAGACTGGAAGAAAAAGACCACAAATATTTTCTGTGTTTTTCTCAATTATTAATGCCTCCTCCTCAGGAAGTACTGGGACATAATGTTGCTGGATCTGGCGTGAAGTGTCCTTGTTGTGTGACCCAGTAGTCTCTCAAAGGCTCTCCTGGCTCCCTAGTGCTCTGTCCCTGATGGGTGCCAGGAATTTCTGAAAGCCAACCCCCAGGAACCATAGGGCAGCCACAGCAGGGTGCCTGTTACCTGAGCTACTGTTGAAGAGGCAGGTGACTCAGAAGGAGCCTGCATGGAGAATGGACCAAGTGATGAGGATAGGCTCTATCGTTTTCAAAGGCTGATTTTTAAAAAAGGGCAGAGGCACATTCTGAAAACAAAAACAATGCAACCTTCTCTCTGGGCAGGAGTTTTAGATCAGTCTCATCCTGATCTATTCACAGTAGTGGGAGTTAATGGAAAAGCCCAGCAGGCAGAAACCCTTCAGCTATGTGCACACACCCGTGGTGGGTCAGCTACTCCAGTGCTGTGTACACCTTGTCCTTGTGTAGGAGGAGGTGCTGACTAGGAAAGTGGCAGACCAATTGCGGTGAGTTGGTGCTGTAGATTGGCCCAGATCACAAGAATAAGTCAGAGTGATTTGTAAGATTTCACAGTTTTCCATGTTGCATCTGTAGTACAGCTTCATTCCCATCCACTTACTGAAGGATTTTAACATGAACATGGTCATACCTGTCATGCCAGGGCCTGATTTCTTTCAGTCCACATCCAAACTTCCAGTCTCCGGTCCATGATGCCCACTGCCCATAGGTGGGCAAGTCACTCATCCCCTCTGGCTCTGACACTTCCACCTCCTCTTCTGCAGGATTCCCTAAGCTCTGAGGAGAGGGATTTGATGGAGATGCCCCATTTAGTACCAAGTGTTCCAAGTTCTCTCACTCTCTGCATATTGTCCAGTTGTGGGTCTCAGTATGTAGTTTTCTCTGACAGGAGGAAGCTTCTCTGATGGTGGCTGAATGAGGCACTGATCTATGAGTATAGCAGAATAGCATTAGGAGTCATATTATTCTTTGTTTCTTTTTTTCTCTTTTTTCTTTTCTTTTCCTTCCTTCCTCCCTCCCTCCCTCCTTCTCTCTCTCTCTCTCTCTCTCTCTCTCTCTCTCTCTCTCTCTCTCTCTCCCTCCTCTCTCTCTTTCTCTTTCTTTCTTTCTTTCTTTCTTTCTTTCTTTCTTTCTTTCTTTCTTTCTTTCTTTCTTTCTTTCTTTCTTTTGTATTTGGGTTTACTGTAGGCCTCTGGTTTTTGTTCACCCAAGAAGTAATGGAGATGCATTTCATCTTGTGGAGTGGGCCTAAGTCAAGTTGGACACTGGCTGTTAACTCCCACAGGCTTTGTGCCACCATTGAACAGACTTGATCATGTATTGGTCTTGCACAGGCAACCACAGATGCCATGAACTCATGAGTTCAGTGACCTTGCCACATGTCCAGAAGACACTGTTTCTCTATGGTGATCCTCTGCTTCTGATTCTTACAATTCCTTCACTAATGGGCACTGTGCGTGTGTGTGTGTGTGTGTGTGTGTGTGTGTGTGTGTGTGTGTGTGTATGTGTGTTTGATATAGAAGTGCCATTTCCTCTGAGTACTACATGCTTATTCTTTGCAATTTGAGCAGTGGTGACTTGCAGCATTAACTACCATCCACTTCACAGAGAAACCTCTTTGTGGAGGTCTGAGACCTACACAATCTCTGGGTATAGAGATAGAAACTTAGAAGGTAATTTGATACTATGTCTGTTTAGCAGAATAATCATAGTAAGTTTACCCCGGGGCCTGTGAGCATTCCATCAATGGTCTCTTGGTCAGATTTACAGTACTGGGGATGTGAGCCTTCCTGAGGAGAAAGACTTAAATCCAAGCAGAAAGTGGTCAGTTACCCTTAACATTTGTGCCACATTTGTTAGACCGATGGGCATATCTTGCCACGCTGGTCACTATTGTTGCTCACACGATTTAAAGATGGATAAAACTGTTCTTGTTCCCCCCCCCCCCTCAACTCCCTACATAGCGCCTTCTTGTGTTGTGCAAGCTAACCAGCCGGAAGGAAGCTTCTTAGTCGGCACCTATTGGATTTCTCTGTGTACTGTGATCAATAATGTGTAGTGTCTCCAGCAATAGGGTATTTCCATCAAGTTCCAGTACACAACCAAGAGTAGCAGCAGTGTCCTGTTATTTGGTGTGGGTGTGTCTCTGGGACACCTCTGACCAGCAACTCCAGGGATATACCACACCTGGCAGTGGGCATTTTATTTGGCAGTCTATGGCTTCTGGGAGAATCACTATCCTCTGCATGGGATAACTCAAATTGAAATATTTACTATGAATATAATTAGGAAGCTTACAAACTTTGAGGCTTCCGTATGACTTTTTCAAATGTCTTCAGTATTAGTTATCCCTTCCCCGACCCCCTCCTCTGCCAAGAGTCTTTATTTAGGTCACATAATTAAAAGCCCAATTGTATTTCTCTAACAATAGAATAAAATATATCCAGATCCATGTAGCCTAAAAATTGCTAAAAAAAAAAAAAAAAAAAAAAAAAAAAAAAACAGAGCAGGAGATGCCTCTACTACAGCGTATTTTTTCCAGTTTGCTAGGATCTCATGCTCACCCCCTGGCCACCCTGAGTTTTAGAATACTTATTGTCCTGATTTACCATGGGCAGAGAGCCCTGGGCTCAAGAGAAGAAAGCGCTACTTGGAGTTAGAGAGCTGGCTCCATGATTAAGAGCACCCACTGCTCTTGCGGAGCACCCATGTTTGCCTCCCAGCACCCTCAGGGTGCTTCCCAACCATCTACTTAACTCCAGTGCCAGAGGACCAGACACTCCCTTCTGACCTCTCTGAGCACCAGGCAAGCACATCTTGTACATACACATACACACAGGCAAAACACTCACACACATACCAGGAAATAAATAGGCCTCTTTTCAAAAGAAAAGAAAGTACTAGCAAATAGATAAAAGGGCATTCTTCGTGCAGGTGTGAGCTCCCTCTCTCCTCTTGTCTTGTCAGGTAGTTTCCAGTGAGGCTGTGGAGGAAGATCTTGAGTTCTGAACAGTAGGTTAAGGGTAGAGGGTGTATTCTAATGCCTGCTATGAGTGAGGTACTAGGGTGCTCATTGACTTCCGATCCTATGGCTCCCCCATGACAAGACACCACTGCAAATTTCTGGGTGAGAGACCAAGAGGCTCATTCGGTTCATACAACATCTTACACACACACACACACACACACACACACACACACACACCCTGCCCCCACTGCATGCTTCAGTGTCTCTGTTATCCCATGCCTCTCAGAAGTGTTGACGCTAATCAATTGCTTAAGGAAAGAATAGTGGTCCTTTGGTAGAAATGCAGAGTCTTAGCCCCACCCTAGACTAGCAGCATCTGAATCCAAGTTTTAAGAGCATCCTGAGGTGAATCCCAGAATTCCAAGCAGTGGGGGTGGAGAAGCACTGGTCCGTGGTCCTCCCTCTCCTCTGCTCTGTGCTCCAGGCTTCCTCTCTGGCCCCTCCCATAATTGAGGTAGAACAGAGGAGAAAACAGTGAACAGACCTTAAAATATAAGTGGTCACTTGGGTCCTATGTATTTTGAACTGTTGTCAGCGAAGTCCCAATTTGTGCTGACGGGGGGGGGGGGGGGGGGGGGCTACTCGGAATGGCTGTGATGGGGGGTGGGAGAGTGAGCGGTACTGTACTAGGGAGGCACAACCCAGGATCCCTGCATCTTTCTGGTGCCATCTCAACTGCCCTGCTTCGTGCCCCTCTTGGCATCTGTCCTCTGCAGAGGCCGACAAAGAGTGCCTCCTGTCCCTCCGGAGAACGTCCTGACAGGTCTCTGAATGTGACTGCCCCTCCAGTCTCTCACTGATGTTATTAATTTTTAAAACAAACTTCCTGATTGAGGTTCTGGCTGCCTCTAAATTGTCTCTACAATGAGACTGTGTACTAATTAACCCATAGAAACAATCAATGATGTACCTTTTTCAAGTTTCGGAGTGATTAGAATATGAAAATGAAGAGCACAATGGTGCAGATGTTTGAAAGTCGCAGCAGACAGCAATTAGTGACAGGGGAACCAGCTGCTTATCTCTCCAGATAAAGCCTCTTAATAGGGAATTACACTGGAGGCGTCATTACCCAGATGGATCACACATGATTTACCGAGGGAGGCGGGGCAGCGCTAACTTTGATTTGTGAGCCAGGTTCCTGTCAGGCTAGCACGCTTACCTTCAGAAAGGTGAGCTGGTGGCTGCGGTGGAGGTAGCCTTTACCTGGCCACCTCTTAGCCTGAGTCAGAGCAGATGTACAGGAGCCAAACAGCCTGCGGAAGCCACAAGCACCTGTCTCCTAGAGGGGTCAGGCTCTATTGTTTAGGGGTGAACTCATTCAGCTGCCCCTGTGTGTTGGGAAGAATGAGGACCAGGCGAATGGTGACCTCTGGAAAGAAAGGCTTTCCTTCCCTGCTAAGAGAATCTGTGTGTGTGTGTGTGTGTGTGTGTGTGTGTGTGTGAGAGAGAGAGAGAGAGAGAGAGAGAGAGAGAGAGAGAGAGAGAGAGAGAGGGAGGGAGGGAGAGAGAGAAGTAGAGGTGGAGAGATTCATCTTATTTGTCAAATATATCTTTGCTTGGGTCCTTTTATTAGGGTGTTTACTTGTATTCATGTTAATAGGCCTCTGAGCTATTCTGGGCACTAAGGATTCTAAATAACCCACTATGGCGTTTTATAAAAGTCTATTTATAGATACTTGCTTTGGTCTCTCAGGTAAATAATTGGAGTGGAATTGTTGGGTCATGAGGTATATTTAGCCT
This sequence comes from Peromyscus californicus insignis, assembly GCF_007827085.1. Lineage (NCBI taxonomy): Eukaryota > Metazoa > Chordata > Mammalia > Rodentia > Cricetidae > Peromyscus > Peromyscus californicus. The sequence goes on along the minus strand of NW_026294469.1, from coordinate 67,446,229 downwards.
GGACAGAAATTGCCAGAACATTTTCCGATGTTTTCACCCGTTAACACTCTCCCCCTCAAGCAATGGATGAAAGTCTCAAGTGTTTCCCATCTTTGCCTACATTTGCTGTTTGTCCTTTGTATCTTAGCCGTCCCAGGAAGCAAGGGGGCATCTTCTTGTGGCTTTGTCATTTCCCTAATGGCAAGTAATGTTGAGAACATAAGTATGAGTTCACTGGTCATCCCTCCTAATTTCATTGCCCCAAATATTTCAATGAAAGTATTTTGCAGTTACTGAGCAAAGCAGAACTGGTTGATATGCTAGTTAGATCTTATATACAATCTTTTCATTTTGCATTGATGAGAAGTTAGACATCCTTGGGGTTTTTTTTGTTGTTGTTTTTTGGTGTTTTTTTTTAGTTTGCTACAAATTGCCTATTTTATTTAGATGGTTGCTTTTACATTTTTCTGCACATCTTTGCTTTTTACTAATTTCTTTACAATATGCCTGAATATGGTTTCTGTTTGTGTTTATTTTGCCTCTGATTTGTTGACCTTCTCACCAATATGAATTTGTATGCACTGTTCCTTCTCTGTTCTCCATCTGATATTCTAAGTGTATTAGATCTCTTTATGTTGTCTCATGTATTGCTGAAATGCTGGGTTAAAGCACTGCTGTTATTCTTCTCCCCCGCTTTCAATTTAGATGATTTCTTCTGTGTTCTTTTCATGCTCACTAGACATCCGTAGTGCTCTGGAAGCTGGTAGGCTCCTACTTGATGTTTTCATTGTATCTTTATTCAGGTACAGAGTTGACACTTGCCTCTTCTAGTGTTCTTGTGATGACTATGCTGAGGCTTCCCAACTGGTTATCAGTGACTATGCATCCGTTCCTTTAAATAGTTGAACATTTTCAGAATGGTTATTTTAACCTCATTTTCTTTTACTAATTGTGGGACATTTTTGCCCACCTCCTTGCTTATTTAATAGCATGTGTGTGTATGTGCAGGTCCAGGTTGGAGGATAGAGGTGGTATCAAGTTCTATCATCCTCTGCCATATTCCCTTGAGAGAGTGTCTATCAGTGAGCCTAGAGCTAGTCTGGCAGCCAGTAAGCCAGCAATCTTTTTGTCTCTGCTCATACAGTGCTGGAGTTAATGATGAGCATGGTCATACCCATTGTTTTGTGTGGGTGCTGGAGACTGGAATCTGGTCCCCATGATTGTAATTGCAAGTATTCTTACCCACTGAGTCACCACACATGCCCCATTTAATAACTTTCCTATTGTGTCAAAGATATTGTATGCATCCTATATTATGTAGCGTCTACATGTTTTTCTCTAAAGAGTTTTGACTTTTGTTCTTGTAGGCAGTTATATCAGGATCCTGTTTATATCCTTCTTAGAATTTCTCAAGGAGAAATTAGAGTTAGTGCACTTGTAAAGAGCATACCGTTTTGAAGATATAAATAGAAAATACGGGCATTTCATTAAAGCTTCCCCCCCCCCAGCTGGTAAGAAATTCAGCATTGCCCCATATTGTGCCACCTCAACCCTTCACATGCAACTTCAACTGATCATTGCATTTTGAGTTCTTTCTTCAAGTGTGCATTAAAGTTTGTCTAGAGACCTGAGATGAATCCTAGTAAGGTTTCTAGAATTCCTATCTACAAAGTTCCCTCCCAGGTGCCTAACTTCCCTCCAACTTCTGTTCCCTTAAAGTCTAAGCTTTGTTTTATCTGCCTATTGAATGCCAGCCCTGGACTCCACCTTCCTCTCCCTACCTGCTCAGAAAACTGGGCACACCTTGAGGCCTTGTGTTACCACTCCCTGCAATCACAGCCCATGTTGTCTGGTATTGACTGCAGGGGATGAGTGGTTTCATGTATTTTGTTCAGTTTTATATTTGTCTTCACGGAAATATTGTAGATGGTACCTGTTATTTCATTGTGGCTGAAATCAAGGCAGTGATAACTTTCGATTATACAGAAAGGTAATGTACTCAGAGCCTGTGCCTTTGTGAGAGCTCTTACCACCTCCAGGGAAAGGAATGCGTTAGTATATCATTCACTGCACCCAAATAGCAAAGGATGGTTCTTATGGGAATCATACTGTGTTGACTTCCCAGGGTAACCCACAGGACACAAGAGGATGACAGGTCCAATTTATATACTTAAGGGAGCACTGAACAGAAATAATGCCTTTAAGGAGATCTGCAAAATGACACCACCAGTTGACATGCCAATGCAGATTGGGAAAATCGCACAAAGTACAACCACTAGGTGAAGACAGGCAATTAATGACTGCTGAGAGAGGAAGAATCAGTCCTCCAGGGACAAGCCCCTGAATGCTTATCCAATCCTGATTGGTCATCTTCACACACATGTATATATGAACAACACTAAATGTACTCAACAGGTTTTGTGAACACACACAGACACACACACACACACACACACACACACACACACACACACATACACACACCTGCTTCTCTGTTCCTTCTCTGTGGTCCCAGAGGTTTAAAGTATCATCTCCAATTCCCATTATTTCTGATCCTTTATGATAGTGTCCTTCTGGACTTGGATTATTGAGCTCAGCCAGCAGGACAAATTGCTCTGAAATCACACACACACACACACACACACACACACACACACACACACACACACACACACACACAAAGGCATGCATGTAATGTTTGTAATGATAATTAAAAAAAAGAGGTCATGAATTTGGGAAGGAGTGGAGAGGGGCACAGGAGGAGTTGGTGGGGGGAGGGGGGAAGTAGAAATGATATAAATGCAGTAGGCATGTAGGAAATTCTCCACAAAATGCAAAAAAATCCATATATTAAAAGAATAGTTCTTTAAATATCCTGTGTCCCATGGAATCAGAGACTCCTGAACCCGTGACTCAAGCTGGGTACTCAGTGACATTCATCTATATCTATCATTAGCAAGTGCAGGAAGGTGTTTTGTAGCAAGCTCTATGAAGCCAGCCAGCTTGATAGCTTTTGTGCTCATGAAGTTGAATGGCTTTTCTTGGGGGCTGGGGGAGTGGCTGTTGTGTGTGTGTGTCTTGCCAGAGTCACTGGCTTAAGTTCAAAAATGTTTTGGGAAAATTCTAGGACTTTGTGAAACATGTTTGTAAACCACTGGCATAGGATTCTCCTGGCAGTATTTGAGTCTCTCTGGTGCCTAAGCCAGGCCCTGGCTTTGATATAATCCAGGGTTCTGAACTCTGTCTGCTCACTGGGGTCTCCTGAAAGCTTTGAAGGAAGTGCTGGTGATTTGGGCCCACCACTAGAATGTTGGCATAATTGCTCTGGGTAGATCTCAGGTATGTTGTTTTTAACAAGGTTTCCTGTGTGATTGTAGCATCCAGCTAAAGTTGGGCCCTTTTTATCTAAGCAGGCAGTTTGTGGTTCCATTCCTTGTCTCCTCACTCAGCTCTTGCTCAAGTTTAGGCACTTGCTTCTAGCCCCAGAAATAGAAAGCCAGGGCTCCCCAGAGCTCTAATGATTAGCCTGGATAAAAGTCCCAGGGTGGGAGGTCTCCAACACCTGCATGCTCTCCCTTCTGGGGCGGTAATACTTTCTTCCTCCTCTAATAGTGGCTATTCTGTCCCTCTTCCTCCCCCTCCTCCTCCCTACATCGGAAACAGTGTTAGGGTTTCTTACCATGTAAATTGCAGAGTTCGTGGAGCAAAACAGGAATGTTCAATGTTGCCAAATAGCATATCCTAACAGGCCTATGGTGGTTTGCTCTGCATATTTACCACTAAAAAGTGCTGCGAATGTCATGGTAACCACAGATGAGCCTGTGTTAAAACATGAGATCAGTGGGGTTTAAATCTGTGCATCAACATTACCTGGGGATCCTGGTAAAATCCACGTTCCTTCCTCCCACCCGAAGAGACAGTGAATTAGTGAGTCTGCAATGGGCCATGGAATCTGGATTCATAACTATTACCTAAAGTGCTTCTGATACAGTGACCCGACCCCACATCTGGAGAAGCAGCAAGTGCCAAGTTCAGAGATAAAGATTCCCCAGTGGCTTCATATTTCCCTGTGCTTGTAAATCAACATATCTCACAGACAGTAAATTCATATCATAGGTGTCATCAGGAAGAAGCGAGGACCAAGACAACCCCAAAGAGTAGTTTATCTCTAAGAATGCTTCTGTCATTTTTTTTGAAGAGTTATTTTTTTTCTCTCATTTGATTGGGGAAAAAAGAAAGGGAAAAGCTTAGCTTTAGATAATCGTGACATAAGGCTCAGATACTCATTTTCTTCCATTGTTTAAGAATCTTAAAGTATTTTTATTTAAAAAAAACCATAAACTGATTTTTATAAAGAAACTTGACTTGTGCCGAGTTTAAAATTGGTATAAGAGATCTGGGGGAGGGAACAGTCACTTTCTGATATCTTTTTGCAGTACACATTGTCCATTTCTGTATGGACAGAGGAAGGGCTCTATGCTCAGTGACGGATATACTGGAGCTATTGTGTCCATGGCATGTCATGGCGGACAGATGAGGAACTGGGACTTCATGAATGCACTCCACATAACCATCAGAAGAACTGTCGGAGGCCTTCTCAGACGTTTTAGAAAGTGCTCTTTCGTGGTCCACCCTGCCTCTCTGCTCCTTGTCTGCAGCCCCAGGCAGTGAAATGTTTAAAGAACCCTCGCCATCCCTACTACTCTTGATCCTTTACCATCTTCCCCCTTTGTCCATCCTAGTCTTTGATTTTACTAAACCCACCTGGAAAGGTAAACTGCCTATGAAATGGTGGGAACAGTGGGCCAGCCTGTGGTCTAGGGGAACACTAGCCCGTGAGCTGCAGCTGGTTCCTGGCTACAAGAACACAGGCCCAAACATCCCTGGCACACTGAACCCACCTTCCTTTTACCTGCAGACCCTCCTCCGCAGTAGAGCTAACTGGAAACAATCAACAACACATAGGAAAGAAATAGCAGTATGATTTTCATTAATGGAGGAGGGGTTACCTTACCAGAAATTGAGGCCATACGTTAAGGGGAAGGGGTGTTTTTAATTCTTGTTTAGTCAACACCTCGTGTATTTCAGCACTCCAGTTTGATTGTGAGCCACTATCAAATGAAAGGTGAATGGTGTGTTGTCTTGTGTGTAGCTATATATTTTGCCATTGTAATAGGAACCTCAGCTAACTATTATTTTTTTGTACTTATTTTTATTTAAGTGTGAATCGCTGTGTGTATGCCACCAGTGCTCATGAAGGTCAGAAGGAGCTAGAGTTACAGGCAGCTTGTAAGCCACCGGACCCGGCAAGCATGCTTAACCATTGAGCCAGCCTTCCAGTCCCTCTTTGCATTATTTATTAATTCGAAAGACATCCATAAACAATCTTGTGTACTTGGCTTTGTAGTATCCTCTGAGAGGTATACAATACATAAAGGGATGGGAAATGTGTTTGTCTGTTTGTTTGCTTGCTTTTACCTAAAAATATTTACAGTCTTAGAGAAAGAGACGGTGTATATGGATTAAATACCACAATGGTATTGTAAGGACTGTGATAGATGTTTTTATAGAGGTCAGTGGAACAGGCAGAAGAGAGAATGTAGGGAATTGGGTGTAACCGTGTTTGAGGTGGTGACTATGTCTGCAAGCAATATGTTGCAATGCATAGCACATTAATCTCATCATTGACAAAATGAAATATCCATAATAAAATGCACATTCTTTCATTCAGTAAATGTTTATCGAGGGCCTGCTGTGTGCAGACGCATTGTGATAGGCACCTTGTTGATATGTAATAAGCTAGAAAAGGAAGTGGGCATGTAATTCAATTATCATACAAATCAAACATGCAAAAATTAGCTATAGCTAGTGCAACAAAGGTGAGATGCATGTTTCTTGAAAGCTTAAAAATCATCATATTTCTCTAAAGTTGAGAGACATTACTAGAGCTAAAACCATAGAGCATGAAGAAAGCAATAATTGTGGACTCTGCTGGAGGTTAAGGATCAGATGTTGGAGCTGAGAACAAGTGGGGAGTGTCAGGGACCAAGTTTCCAACCATCACTTCGTCCCAAAACCCCATCCATAGGTGGACTCTAATGTCCAGAGCTGGAGCCATGGAAGAGCTAGGGGTTTGGAGTAGGCAGGATCCCCACAAATTCTGTTGTACACAGGGTGAAAGCAGTAATATTCATATCTTATTTTACTTTACTCCCAGAAATGCCATAGCATCCTAAGGGAGTAGAAAACATAGCCTTCTTGAGCTCCCCTTCAGCCTGTGGTGTAGTGACAGGCCACAACAGAAATGGGGAAGCAGAAAACCCCTGATGCGTAAAAGATAAGTAAGTGACATTTAAGATTTTATCCTCCATTTTAAATTCATGCTTTTTTATAGAAACTGGGATATATCTTATGTCTACAGCAATAATCCCTAGTAGACAGCATCAAGTGGCAGAGTGAATTCTGAATATATTGATGGTAATGGTGTTAATACTACAAACTCAAGATGACAAAAATATTATTTCTTCCTGGATGTGTATTGGCTTGACTTGGGGAGACTATCACACTCAGAAAACTAGGTAGTGTGGTCATACAAACATAAAAAACATTTCACTAAATTGTGGTGACAAACTCTTCCTCCAGAGATTCCAGGAGTTAGTGTGAAGCAAAGGCTGTTGAACTAAGACATTGACTTTTACTTACAAAACTTTGGCCACCCATGTCTTGACTCTTCAGGGAACTATCAGGATATATATGTTCAGCTAGAACATTCAGTTCTATTGCATCAATGACAAATAGAATTAAAGCAATAGAAGGTATATAGGTAAGATCAGAGGTGATCAACTGATAACAAATAGATAATAAAGGAGGCTGATATGTAGATATCGGACTGATAGACATTATAGGATGGAATGGCCAAATTTTCTAGACCAATCACCATATTTTTCTTAGAGTGAAGGTTATAAGAAGTTTTCTTCAAATTACTAATATTTTCCCTTCTGTAACAAATCAGAAACTAACCTATCCTGTAAGTTTACCTCTATGTGCACAAATTAAGCTTTGAGTGAACTTGGAGGATTATGTCCATGCGTGACTACCATGGCTTTAAACTCTCCGGAATAGTGAGAGCATTTCTAAATAAAGTGGTGTCAGTATTTCCAGTGTCAGTTAGCCCTTCCATTCCCTCTGTGACTTTGTAAACTCCGACAATGATTTGCCATTCTTGGGAGTCAGTCCTAGGAAAAGTGTTGAAGACATTCAGTCATTTCTGTAGGGGAAACACAGATGCCAGAGTAAAGGAAAGGTGATTTTGAATGATCACAATTTGTTCCTGGTACATTTGCTTATAAAAGTCAAGCTTTCTTTGGAGACTTTCCTCAAAGAGTTGGAACTGTTCAACACAGCCCACAGATCCTGCCACATGCTAGCCCTCAAGCCCAGGGGCACGCCCATCAACAAAGATGAGGATAGTTCCTGCAAGTTTCTCTTCTTGTGTGTCTTCTGCATGTCCTACACATGTGCTGTTTTTCACTTGCTGACCTCAGTGGGGCTTGCATACAAAGAGACTGAGCTCTGTGGTGTGTGGTCCACACTAAAGTAAGCAGGGAATCCGAAGAGGGGCGTACTATGCTTCTAAGGGGAGACTGGGCAAGTAAGAGGCAGCTTGAATTAGGCAAAGGAGCACACGTGGGGGAGTTCAGGCTCTTGCTGACTCTTCTGCCTTGGGCAGGATTCTCCACTCCTTAAGGGTCAGCTTCTTCTTCATAAGAGTCAAGCTCAGAAGCTTGGGCCTATTCTGTCCTCTCTCTATAGAGTTCTTGGACTATTTTAAATCACATTCTTTAGAGGGGAAATACAGCAATTAAAGCGTCCTTGTTAAGGTTCAAATCCAGTATCTTTAGAACTATAATTGAGAAAATCATTCTGTTTTTTTGTTTTTTGTTTTTTGTTTTTTGAGACAGGGTATCTCTGTGTAGCTTTGCGCCTTTCCTGGAACTCACTCTGTAGACCAGGCTGGCCTCGAACTCATGGAGATCCTCCTGGCTCTGCCTCCCAAGTGCTGGGATTAAAGGCGTGCACAACCACTCTCTCTCTCTCTCTCTCTCTCTCTCTCTCTCTCTCTCTTTCTGTGTGTGTGTGTGTGTGTGTCTTTCTCTCCCTTGCATTCTGAAGTTTGGTAAAATATTAGCATAACCACTTATTTGAAATTTAAAATAATTAAGCTTTTAGACAATAAACTCTAAGGAGTTCTGACATGCTCATTTTTGTTTTTCTCTTCCTCTTCACTCTACCCACTTTCAGGCTTATGAGAGGCCCCAGAAACACTCAACACTTCATTATGACTCAGGCCTCTCACAGGGCTTCACCAGTGACACCTTAAAACCAAAGCACCAGCAAAAAAGCAGCAGCCAGAACCACATGGACTGGTCCACCAACTCTGACAGTGGGCCCACCACTCAGAATTGCTTCATCAGTCCAGAGTCTGGCAGAGACATTGCAAGCACCAGCAAGATCCCAGCTCTTGAACCCGTGGCTTCCTTTGCAAAGGCCCAGAGCAAGAAAGGCAATACAGGGAGTCCCTGGAGTCAGTTGTCCAGCAGCAGCAAAGATCTTCTCTTGGGAAATGTGGTACCCTCCCCCAGCAACCACAGCTCCCCAGCGCCCACTAGCAACTCAGCTGAGGGCAACGGACTCCAGCCATTGGGAGATCAAGATGGAGGAGGTACCAAGGAGCTCCCAGAACCACCCACTGTAGGTAGCAAGAAGAAGTCCAGTAAAAAAGATGTGATCAGTCAGACCATACCAAACTCAGATTTGGATTGGGTCAAAAGTGCCCAGAAAGCATTTGAAAACACAGAAGGGAAAAGAGAGGGTTACTCTGCAGATAGTGCTCAAGAGGCTTCACCAAGCAGGCAGAGTATCAGTTCCGTCAGTAATCCTGAAAATGATTCCAGTCATGTCCGGATTACTATCCCCATAAAGACACCTTCTCTGGATCCAACCAACCATAAGAGGAAAAAGAGGCAGTCCATTAAAGCCGTGGTGGAAAAAATCATCCCAGAGAAAGCACTAGCTTCGGGAATTGCTATGAGCAGCGAAGTAGTTAGCAGGATACTTTCCAACTCAGAGGGAAACAAGAAAGAGCCTCGAGTCCCAAAGTTGGGAAAGATGATAGAGAATGAGCCCCCCTCAGTTGGCCTTGAAACATGTGGGAATACTGAGAAAACTGTCCCTGGAGGTGTGTCTAAGCAGAGGAAAGCACCCGTGGTCATGACATCACCAACACGCACAGAGCACTCTCCGTCAGGAAAGCTGCCTGAAATCCAGCACCCCAAATTTGCTGCAAAAAGGAGGTGTAGCAAAGCAAAACCTCCGGCTATGCTTCGAGAGGCAGTCTTAGCTACGGCTGAGAAACTGTTGGTGGAGCCGCCATCTGCTTACCCCATTACCCCATCCAGCCCTCTGTACACCAACACGGACAGTCTTACTGTGATCACACCGGTCAAGAAGAAGCGGGGACGACCAAAGAAACAGCCTTTGCTCACAGTGGAGACAATTCACGAAGGTACCTCCACTAGCCCAGTTAGTCCCATCTGCAGAGAGTTTCCTGGCACCAAGAAACGAAAGAGGCGGCGCAATCTGGCTAAGCTGGCCCAGTTGGTGCCAGGAGAGGACAAACCTATGAGTGAGATGAAGTTTCACAAAAAGGTTGGAAAGCTTGGTGTGTTGGATAAGAAGACCATCAAAACGATCAATAAGATGAAGACCCTCAAGAGAAAAAATATTTTAAATCAGATCTTGTCCTGTTCCAGCAGCGTGGCCCTCAAGGCCAAAGCTCCCCCGGAGACCAGTCCTGGGGCAGCATCATCCATTGAAAGCAAACTGGGCAAGCAGATTAACGTCAGCAAGAGAGGAACCATCTATATTGGCAAGAAGAGGGGCAGGAAGCCAAGAACAGAGTTGCCACCCCCATCCGAAGAACCCAAAACAGCCATCAAGCACCCCAGGCCTGTTTCCAGCCAGCCGGATGTTCCAGCCGTGCCTTCCAACTTTCAGTCACTTGTGGCTTCTTCACCAGCAGCCATACCCCCCCTTTCGACACCGTTAGGTGGGTCCAATGGCAACCTGAGCCCCGCCAGCACTGAAACCAATTTTTCAGAATTGAAAACTATGCCAAACCTCCAGCCCATCAGTGCTCTTCCAACCAAAACCCAGAAGGGAATCCACGGCGGGACCTGGAAGCTGTCTCCACCCAGGCTGATGGCCAACTCTCCTTCGCACCTTTGCGAGATCAGCTCGCTGAAGGAGATAACGTTGTCCCCCGTGAGCGAGTCCCACAGTGAGGAGACCATCCCGAGCGACAGTGGCATCGGGACAGACAACAACAGCACCTCGGACCAAGCAGAGAAGAGTTCCGAATCCCGACGGAGGTACTCTTTCGACTTCTGTGCCCTGGACAACCCGGAGGCCATCCCCTCTGACACCAGCACAAAGAACAGGCACGGCCACCGGCAGAAGCATCTCATTGTGGACACGTTTCTGGCCCACGAAAGCCTCAAGAGGCCAAAGCACAAGAGGAAAAGGAAGAGCCTGCAGAACCGCGACGATCTCCAGTTTCTGGCTGAGCTGGAAGAGCTCATCACCAAATTTCAAGTGTTCAGGATCTCCCACCGGGGCTACACTTTTTACCATGAGAACCCATACCCCAGCATCTTTAGGATCAACTTTGATCACTATTACCCGGTGCCATATATCCAGTATGACCCATTGCTCTATCTTCGTAGGACTTCAGATTTGAAGTCAAAGAAGAAGCGTGGTAGGCCTGCAAAAACCAATGACACCATGACAAAGGTGCCTTTTTTACAGGGGTTCAGCTACCCTATTCCCAGTGGAAGTTACTATGCACCCTATGGAATGCCTTACACATCAATGCCTATGATGAACCTTGGTTACTACGGTCAGTATCCCGCTCCTCTGTACCTATCGCACACACTTGGAGCAGCGTCCCCATTCATGAGGCCCACAGTGCCACCACCTCAGTTCCACACAAGTTCCCATGTCAAGATGTCTGGGGCAACTAAACATAAAGCCAAGCATGGAGTACACTTGCAGGGGACTGTAGGCATGGGCCTCGGTGACATACAGCCATCCCTGAACCCTCCCAAGGTGGGCGGGGCCACGCTGTCCAGCAGTAGGCTCCACAAGAGGAAACACAAACACAAGCATAAGCACAAGGAAGACCGAATCCTAGGGACCCACGACAATCTGAGTGGTCTCTTCGCAGGCAAAGCAACAGGCTTCTCCAGCCACCTCCTGAGCGAGCGGCTGAGCAGTGCAGACAAAGAGCTCCCGTTGGTGAGTGAGAAGACCAAGCATAAGGAGAGACAGAAGCACCAGCATGGTGACACCGGCCACAAGGTTTCCAAGAACAACTTTGAGGTGGACACCCTGTCAACACTGTCACTTTCTGATGCCCAGCACTGGACACAGGCTAAGGACAAAGGGGACTTGAGCAGCGAGCCTGTGGACTCGTGTGCTAAACGGTACTCTGGTGGGGACAGTGGCAGCAGCACAAGATCCGAGAGTCTGGATGTGTTCAGTGAAATGAATCCTTCCGGTGACAAGTGGGACAGTGACGTCAGTGGGGGTAAGAGGCGGAGCTTTGAAGGCTTTGGGACATACAGGGAAAAGGACATCCAAGCCTTCAAGATGAACCGCAAAGAGAGAAGTTCTTATGAGTCCTCCATGTCTCCAGGTAAGACCACATTTTTCTCTGGATTTGGGCTTCCCTGTTGTTTAAGTCCTGGCCTTTGCAGTATGAATGCCAATCATATTGGGCACATAGTGTTCACTGTTTTACAAAAAGGGGGAGCTAAATGCAAATAGGCTGCCTTGCATGATTGAGTTTGCTTCATATTTCATATATTGTTTACATGGTTTCGGCTGTCTTTCTGATCCACTAAAGCCAATGCCTCGAAACAGAGACAGCCTCAGTAACTCTCCAGGTGACAGACATACATGCTACAATTGTACTTCTTTTCTTATTTTGGTTTGGTTCAATTTTTCAAGACAGGGTTTCCCTGTGTAGCCCTGGCTGTCCTGGAACTCACTCTGTAGTCCAGGCTGGACTAGAACTCAGAGATATGCCTGCCTCTGCCTCCCAAGTGCAGGATTAAAAGCATGCAATACCACTTCCCAGCTTACAATTGTACCTTTTTATTAAAGATCCTGTTCTTACCTCATTAGGTCCTGATTACATGATACAGTTTGCTAGTTGAGGCTCTAAAACTCAGTAGACTACCAACAAAATCTTAAGAATGCCAAGGCTAAAAGAATGGCACTGAGTGTATGTGACATGTTGTCAGTAAAAGTCACCTATCTTAGGTGATAAATTTACCACAAAGTGATTGGAAGCTAGTGATTAGAGAATCCTGAAGTCTAACCAATCAGGAAACTACAGTCTTAAACCATGTCATCGATTCTTAACCATGAGCATTGGAGAGGCTGCCACAGTCAGGAGTCAGGTGAAGCCTTGATTGAGTTCACAATCTTGCTTCCATGCACTAAAGGGAAGAGGCTTGGAGAAAGGTATTTTGTTCCTCCTCTACAGACAGAACCATATCCCTGTGATTTTTAGCACACCCACTAAATTGGGATTTTTACTTACTGATGTCTAAACGAATATGTTCATTGCTACCAGAAAAATCTCACTCCTTGTCAGTTACTGGCAGAATTTCTTTGCTACTCTCCTGGTCCACATAAATCCTTTCCTGCCATGGAGTTTTACAATTTGGCAAACATACCCCTGTATCCCTGTCCATATAGTACATGAATGCTAAGACTCTTAGGGGCACATAATTACTTGGAAAATAGTAGAAATTCCCTAAATAAGAATTGAAATGGGTTAAAAGAATATCTCAGGGACAATAGTCTCTTGTCCCCAAATGGTATAAAGCACTCTGGCCAAACCCTGGTTTTAAAGGACTCATTAGACACTGAAGATGTGGATATAATATTTTAATCTCAGTTTAGGTTGCATGGTTCCCACTTGCCCTCTGTCTTCCTGGGGAGTCCACAGTTAGTGACTGTGGAAACGGTCTGTTCAAAAAGAGTGAAATACTATTTCTAGGCCAACAATTCTCAGAAACGACTAAACACTGCATCGCATTGCTGTTGGTTTGTGAGTTACCACGGTGGTAGAATGCCTTCTTAACGAAAGGAGACGGGTTGTAGTTATGTGTCATGGATTTGGTGACTTGGTGACATGGTGAAGGTACCAAATGGCCCGCATACCCTGCCTGCCCAGAACAGCAGCTCTGCTTTTGCTATTGCTCATTCAAGGACTACCTGGTTTCTTGAAGAGCCTAGATGAAGCCCACCTGGCATGGGTATTGTGTTAAACATGGACATGAAAAATGTTGGTATCTTCCAGCAGCATAGCACTGATCTACAAAAGCTGAACTAGCAATGGACAGAGTTGTTATTTGTGGGGAGTTGGGGGGTGCGAATAGGGGGAGATGGTAATTTCTGAGAATCATTTAGCTAAAAAAAAAAATACTAACAGTGGTTCATTTTCCTAAGAAGTTATAAGAATCTAAGGTACACAGACTTAAGGGAAGGAAAATTCCTGGAGTGAAAATCAGTGGCATATGACATTGGGACTTTCCTGTGGTCAGACATTTTTGCTGGGTGTTCAGTGAATTCTCAGTTTCCCAGAGGTGGCTCATCTCCAGACACTTGGAGTGCTTCTGAGGTACCCTCACTCCAACAGTGCATTAACGTGGTAAATATTATTTTATTCAAAACCCTCCCTACCTTTCTCTCCTATAATCTCATTTGATATTCAGTCAGCCATAGGAGAGGGAATGAAAAAGCCATCAGGTCAGCATTCGAAGTGAGCCATGCTGAGACAAAAGTACTGGGTACTAGGCACAGTTCCGTAATGAACTACCTGTTTGGCCTGCAGCATGGCATTTCACTTCTTTCGGGTATTACCTCCCCATCCATCACTGAAAGAAGAGGGCCTGAATTCTCATGTGTAGTGTATTTGAAACCCTGAAATTGTTTTTTACACATTGCTTCATAGTATGCTTTCTGCCGACCTAGCCTATAGATACACATTGAGTATTGTTTATCCAAAGTGCTTGGGACGAGAATATTTTAAATTTCAGATTTTTTTTATTTGCAAATATTTGCATTATATAATGAGACATCTTGGGGATAAGACCAGGGTCTAAACACAAAATCCATTTATATTTCATATGTAGCATATACACATAGCCTGACAGTAATTTTATATGATCTTTTAAAAATGTTTTTTTGTGGAAAATGAAATTTATAGTATGGGATTTTTCTAATCCTGTTATATTGGTGTTTAAAATTACTTAGTTTTTGGGGTATTTCAGATTCTGGATTTCCAGATAGGTTATGCCCATCCTGTGTTATTATTTTTCATTGACAAATGCAAACACAGGGCTCCAAGAGAGCCAGTGACCTGTCCACGGTCACACAGCTGTCGGTTGTGATGCTAAGCGAGTCCGACCTTTGTCTGCTGCGCTGAGGTGCAACCACAGCTCATGCCCTGACTAGGGGCAAGTCCAGAACACAGGGCCTGTTTCCAAGCTGGGCAAACCCACGTGCCGCTATTGCCTTCAGAATCTCCTCCGTCCTCCGGTGGCTTTCCCTTTGCCAAGGTGTTACTGTCCACTGATCATGTGACATTTGCAGAAGAAAGCAATGAAGGAAAGAATGCAGTCTTTGACTTAGTCCCCAACTTGCGCAGGGCCCCTCATGACCCCCCCTTCGAAACACAAGTTGGAAGTAATTCTCAAGAATAGGTGTGATTTTCTGAGGATTTTTGCCACTCCTTTGTGTCAGTCTCTGGCTAATTATCTGGGTAATTTCCCACCCCCCAACTCATTAAAGAATCATAATCACTAATGGCTTCTATGTGTGTCTAAGTGAATTATACTTGATGTCTCTGCTCATCTTGTTAACTAGCCCCTCCCTTGCAACCCTTGACCTACCCATGCCTGTGTCCTAAATACCCCATCTATTTCTGCAGCCCAAAGCATCAGGCAAAAATGTCCTTGGCTATACTTAGAACCTAGGATCAGAGTTTGTCAAAACTCTCTAGAAGGCATCTTCCTTAATGTGAAATATTTTTTAAAACGCACAAAGTCCCATGAAAAGATATGAAGCAGGTAAGATGAAGGGGAGGGTACTGGAGCCATTAAGAGCTTCCAGAAATTGTATTCATGTGGACAACACTAACACTCATGTAGGAAAATACCTGAATTTCCCACAGCTTCTTTCCCAGCACTCTTTGTCATTCTATGCTGGATTCATTTCCTCCACCTCTGAACATCCCATCTCACACGAGCTATTCTTCTATAAAATAGATACAGCCACTATATAGTTGTTCTATAGCCTACTGAAGACCAGATTTAGGAGCTTGGTGGCGAGAGGGTTTCACGCCCTCCCTGAGATCAGAGCTGCTGAAAGGCACCATATAAATGTAAGTCGTTACCATTATGGAGAAAGGAATTAGAGACCCCATTTAGCAAAGGCAGCAGTTGCACACTCCATTTCATCCGTCCTGCTTGGTGAATCCTTCATTCCCCATGCCTCAGCTCAGCCAAGGATTGCATTGTCTCACGAGCTCCCTTACAACCCGCTCAGCTTAGAGTTGCCCAAGTCCTTCTCTATTTTCCTTCTTTCACTCTGCATCTTCAGTTTCAGAAGAAAGCAACTCTTTGGGCCTGTTTTCTAGATGTATACCATCTGCTAAATCACCATTCTTTAAAATGCTTGATTTGTGCCCAAAATGCATAACAACATGGAAAGAGATAGTCTCTGATTCAGACTTATCAGCATTATTTGAGTGTAGCACGAATCTTAAAAGGTCTTCATACAAATAAAATCACATTTCAGCACAAATAAAATATCACCATATTTGAGTCTCTCTGTCACCAGGCATCACTATCCGCCTTACGTACACAGGCTTCCAGAAGAGCAAGCCTGTCCAGAGTTGACAACACATAATCAGAATGATGCCATGTGCCTTCAAAGTCAAATTCCCATAGGTGGTAGAAGTCTCTAGTGTGAGTGATGGTCTTCCTCTTTGGATTATTGGAATCAATCTTTGCATATTTTGACCTAAAATTCTGCCATGTCTGAGATATCACGACTGAACCTGCTGTCTAGGCTCCTTTCAAATAATGGGAAAGCAGTAACATGAGTATATTTACATATGGTACCTTTTAGTTCAATGCCATCATTAGACAAGGAAGCCAGCCCTCATTCCCAAATGTCAAATGCCTGCCTCATGATGAATGGAGGCTGAGAACTCATCCTGAGGTCACCTCCCAGATATCAGAATCATACCATGCAGGTAACCAGATTCCCTGGAGCCTGGCCCTCCCCACTTCTCCTGGTGGCTTCCCATCTTGCCCTTTGCCAGCTCCTCTTATCAAGCACTGCAGGGCATTTGGGGAGGCAGAATCTGCTGTCACTCATCACCAAGACAGGGATCCCCATGCCAGAGCAACACAAAAGCCCCCTCCAAGCAGTTATCCAAAACAAGGAGCGAGTCACGTGGATGAGATGTCAGGAAAGCCTTACAAAGGAAGCATGTGAAGACTGTGGCAGAGAAATAAAAGGAAGGTCAGTCATGGGAGGAAACGTTCAGACCGGAAGAAAGGATAGTAATAAATGGAGAATGGGTGAAGCGTAATTTGTGTTACCTTAATCCAAACTAAACTGCACGACGTCCTCCTGCAGGAAGAGACGAAAGATTAGTTAGGTAATAGCTGCCTTGTAGCTTGGATGGGATTACCAATACCCATCCAAGTATCATCGCTTACGCTCCCAGCTCACTGAGGCACCTGCGTTCTCTGAGCTTCTCACGTGGGTCTGTAATAATAAAGGTTCTGACTAAACTTTAGCCTAGGATTCTAAAAGTCTATTATAGTGGAATTTGAATATGAGCACAAACTCAGCAACAGGCAACTTGGAAGAAAAAATGCTAAAATATTAGAACATCATCTCTTCAACGAAGTTTTATAACACGTTCCTACAGTCCAAGAATTAATCCATGAGTCTCTCTTCATCAGGCATTTGGCCTCACCTCTTTAGAAAGGTAAAGCTCCTCCCACCTGACTTCCACTAACAATTGAGCTTGCTCCAGATGCAGGCTGAAGCTACAACCCCACTAATGTGACCAATTATTTGGGGACAGGCTGAGAATGTTTAGACTCTGAATTTTAAAATCTTACTGTAGATAAAACACTTAGTTTTGCTGTTGTGTTTACAGACATAAAAAGGTCAAGTGTCTTATCCAATGATATGTACCTAATTGTTTGGTCCCCAGGTCATCTCAGTGGACCCATGCTTGAGAGGAGAGGCGGCCCTGATGAGAGTCATTCTCTTTCCTTTTAATGTCTTAACTATCGCATACACTTCTTTTGTTTATCCTCCCAAGGTTTCACCTAAGTTTCCTTTTGAAAGCCGAGAAATAATCAAATTAAATATTGTAATATAACCTACTGGCAGCAATGTAAAAAAAAATAAAACTTAGATGCACACCATCTCTTTTGCAGCACAGAAACCAGGCAGTGGTGCCTTTAGAGCATGGTGTCCCTGGGCCAACTATCTTCCCACAGTTGGCACACACCTCCTGTCCTGTTAGAAGTTTTATGCATAGGTCTGTGGGATTAGGGAATTATGCAGATCCATGTGTGGATACAAAGAAGTTAAAATATCCACAGACATGGCACTGAAGCCACATGGAGCCTTTGCTGGCTGGAGAAACCAGGACAGTGTGCCTTCCAAAGACAAGCCTGTCGCTGGGGAGAGATAAGAGAAGCATCTGCAAGAAGACTCCAGGAAAGGATGTTGGTGTGGCATACATGAACAAGGGATACTGAATACTTGCTGGGATTGTGGCCTAGCATTGAGACACTTAGCATTTAATGCAGATCGACAAAGTCAGAGGGAAATGACAAAGACAAGAAAAACTTATTCAGTGTCAAGAATGCATTAGGTGGTGGTGGCGCACGCCTTTAATCCCAGCACTTGGGAGGCAAAGGCAGGCAGATCTCTGAGTCTACAGAGTGATTTGCAGGACAACCATGGCTATGCAGAAATCCCAGTCTTGAAAAAACAAAAAGGGGGGAAAAAAAGAATGCGCTATAAATTTTGGTATAATTCTAAGAAGAATTTAAAAATTATTAACTCAAAATTTTTGCTACCAGGGAGGTTGTAAGTAAGAGGCACCTCTAGAAGAGGAAAAGGAAGCAACTGTAACTCCCCACGTTGGAAAGCAAATCGAAAGTTCTAGGAGAAACATATGAGCAGACCAAAATACCAAAAGAGGGCTGTCCACCTGAGGTGAGCCTATGCTCTCACTAGAGGAAGGAGAGGCAGGGAGAGGGCATATTTCTTTATCGCTGTCACCATTTGAGATGGGTTTTGTAGTGTGGCAGTATTCCTGGCGACACGTGAACAAACACATCTACTCACTCTCAATAGGAGTCCAAGGACAGACCAAAGTGAGACTATCACCAACGTCCACCTCGGTGATCTGATTGATGAGATTTGTTGGTGTAATGTTAATGATTATTTGCAGGAGCAGGAACAACTCAAAGACAGCACATCAGTGAAGCCTACCTACCCCAGACTGGGTAGTGGCTCATGGAATAGAGAAATCTGGAGCACACTGTGGCTCAACAAGTTGGAGACTGGCTTTTCTAGGCAGCTTAGTTGGTATAAGCCTGTTCTCCAAGACAGCTCAGCTGGCCTCTGTCCCTTCTAGGGAGTTCTCCTGGTTGGGCACTATTTCTCAGTAGTCCTTACTGTTTATATAAGCTTGGGGAAGGAGAGGCCTAATGAATCTGGTCAGTTTCAGAAACTTCCTGAAGCTTCTGAATTGTTCCCTTCCCAAGTTTAAAGAGCTTCCCTGCAGGGTGGAATGCTTCCCTTCAGAGCATCCTGTGTCTTAAGGAGCTGCCCTCCAAGATGGAAGGATCTAGGCGAAAATTGCTATACAATAGGCTTAGAGGAAAGAAGAGGCATTTGGGACGGGGAGATGGGGAGTGGACAGGAGTGTGACAGTGAATGGGGCCCATACATACAAAGATTTAGCCAAAGCCTATTGGGCCATGATGTTTAGTTCTGTTTCATTGCAGTTTAAATCTGTAGTTCTGGAATCATGGAAAATAACATAACAAAAGACTGTGATCACATAACAGAAGACTGTGATCATCTGTCAAGGGGTCTTTCCTCACATTTAGAGGTTCAAATTTAGTTAATTAGCAAGTGGGGAACTAATTTTTAATTGTATGAAAATTATGGTCCATTTTTATCTTTTTTCAAAAATACTTATCTTTTACTATTTCATGTGTATGAGTGTTTGGCCATGCATTCTACCTGCATGCCTGATATCCATGGAGGCCAAAAAAAGACATCAGGTTCCCTAGGACTGGAGTTATAGATGGTTGTGAGCTATTATGTGGCTTCTGAAAATAGAACCCAGTTCCTCTGCAAGAGCAACAAGGGCCCTTAACCTCTGGGCCATCTCTCCAGCCCCTCATCTTGTCTTTCTATCTAAAGTCAAGAATTATTTTAATATTTTGATCTCAGGCAATTAGGAGACTCAAGGCACATGAACCAAATTATAGAAAGTGAAGATTCTGGTGAGGCAATGGGCCAGTCATTAAGTCAGAGATTGTTGGTACAGTAGAGAGCTAGATAGTAACCTAAGAAGATAATTTTAGAGAGAGAAGAAGCAGATGGAAGAGAGGACACTGTGGTCTACCTTAAAGGGAGAGATGGGATAAGAGAAAATCAGAGAAGCTGGAAGAAGGAATACAGAAATGCTAGAGAGAAGCTGGAGGTTCAAAGATTGTGTCTAAGAAATGGCATATAGAGCTGGAAGCAGAAAAGCCCACAAAGGTTATGGTGAAGGCTTGTGTGAACATATTGATGGCCTGGAAGACAAAAGAAATGTTTATAATTATTAATTTGGTGCTTATATGTTTGTGGCTTGGTGGGCTCTGTATTAAATCCAGATGCTAAAGTTAATGAGTGAGTAGTGACTCCACCCTTTTCACTGGTTCATCAGTAACTTTGGAAACCCAAAACACAGTCAGAGTCCTCTTTACTGTCATTCACTCTTCATGTGAGCTATAGAACCAAAAGCTTCTAGAACAGAAAAAAGAGGAAACAGATTATCCACCAGCTCCTGTCCCCCCACCTAGAGTAACATTAGTGACCATGATAATGACTATTTGAAAACTTCTGAAACCTTTTATTTGTGATGCCATGGAAACCAGTTGTGACACTATGATACATAGAGGAACAACCCAAGTTTCCATGAATTCTGATAAATGTATCTGTCCCTGAACATTTATATGCTCAAAACCTTCTCCTGATCCTCCAAAGCTTTTTACTACTGTATATTCACACTGTTCAAATCATTTCAAAACTATTTGGTTGCATGTAACTGGAATCCCAATACTTGGGAGTAGAAACAAGAATATCAGGGTGACCATAAGGTCATCTTTGACCCCATTGTGAATTTGAGGCTAGCCTGAGCTACATGTCTTTGTTTCAACAAAACAAAAATAATGAAAAATAAAAATGGTTTTAAAATCTTCATTCATTCAACACAAGAACAGTTAGGGGGAAACAGAAGAAAATAAAAAGCAAGGATGCAGAGTGCCCATGTACACACACATACACAAACATATGTATGTATGTATTATGTATATACATACATACACACAGCAACTAGAGTAAATATAGGACAAGTGAAAGCCACACTGACTCAATGGTCAATAAGGAAATCTATGGGGATCCAGAATCCAAAATCACAATGGGTTCAGTGAAGGATAACACCCTGAATCTAGGATAGTACACAGTGGAAAAAAAATCTCACACCAGCAGCAGTTGGATGAACAGTACAGTTGAGGACACAGACTAGGATGCAGGATGGTACCCACCTAGACTGAACTTTGCAGTTGAGTGAGGATGGATTTGTAAGTGGCATGGTTTCCATGAATAGAATATACAACTGTATCATGGATGAAGGGAGGATGCATTAAAATTAAAGAATCGTGAGCCTAAAGGGTGTTGAACTTGGTGCTGCTGAAGTGATAGAGTACCAGGAAACATGCCTGTCCTCAAGGACACTATATGCTATGAAGACACGGAGATTGATGCAAAGACACAAACAGAATGGTTAGAACAATGGGAGTTCACATGTCTAAGGACTGGAAAACACAATGTATGTGTTGTAAGAGCAAGTTAATATTGGTGTTTGTACTATTGCCTAAGGATCCAGAGTAAGTTAGACCAAGAAGAAGGAAACATGGGTGAAGGTGGACGAGCAGGGAACAGGGTACAGTAGGAGCCTCTGCTGTAGTGTCACTCCTCCATAGAGAACGGGGTGTCAAAGGTGGGCCAAGAAGCAGTCAGAATTGGGGCTGTCCCTGTTGATGGAGAATCTGGGGACACACTGAGAGGAAAGTCTTCCCCTGTCACATGTCTGAATAGGCCGTTACACTTTTTAAGAGATATCACATTCATTTGGTCTTCAGAATTCATTGAGGCATACAGAAAGTTGTTGCTTTCCTGCTGGACAGATGAAAGGATCAGAGCCCAATGTCTTCTGGCCATTTTTGCGCAGAAAAGCATCCCAGGTTTCCTGAAACTGCCCAGCATCCTTTACTTTTTCCCATTAGAGTTCTTAAATCTTTGTCAAGGTCAATAATGTGACTCAGCTGTCCCAAAATAAATCTTGTCACAAATTGTGACAAAATTCCACAAACTGTGGAAGCTGCAATAAGCCAAAAGACACTTAGTCTTTGCTAAAAATTCTTTCTGATGTGAAGGTAGTTCTTTGGAGCCAGGGTAAGCCAAGCCCAGTGCATAATACCATTGCTATGTGTGGTGTTTTTATCCACCTCAGGATAGAGACTGGGGTTGGTGTGTGGATGACCTGAGAGAATCAAAAAGTGAACACAGAACAGAATGAGAGGGTTCTTATTCACTAAATTACATGACACAGAAACTAGTATTTAAATGTGTGTTGTTTTAAGGAAAGGTTTTATGCAAATGGCAGAATATATACTACTATGCCTACAAAGAAGTGCTTCTTGCCAAGGCTGGGGGTGAAAAATAAAAACAAGGGAGCAGCAAGTCATGAGGGTGCCATGGGGCTGGGTCTATGTATCAAAGGGAAATTGCTGGAGGAGAAAAAAATCGGTCCCCTCTTAAATGTCCACAATGTATTATAATGGATTTGTATTGCTTTATTGTATTTCATTTTAAAAGTAAGACCAGTAGCAAAAGCATTTCTCTTAGAGGATATAGTTCTTTATTAGGTTTTATATTTTTAATTCCCATTTATTTTAATCATGCACAAAACATCAATCATTGTATAAGACATAGTCTTAGATAGTTTGGGAGCAATAATTACATAAAGGACACCTTTTTATCCTTTGAGAGACAATTCATAATCCTACAGGTCTGTATTAGTCTGTCATGCAACCTTAGACCCTGTTAGTGCTTAGTACTATTTTTTTCCTCAAGGTCCCAAACAGCAACAAGAAAAGTGAATTCCATGACCAGAAGCGTTTGGATTGAGGGCATCTACTAGTGTATGCTTACAAAAATGTGGCCCCTGAAAAGACTGTAGGTTACAAAGGAAACACAGCAAATCACTAAGGAACTCACAGGGCTAGGGCTCCATCTCAAAACTGGTAAACTGGAAAATTGTTTATTATACTATATTTAAAAGTATTATTAGTAAATAAAAATGTGTAGAGCCTGGAGAGGAGAGAGTAAAACCCCTTGTCATCCCACTGCCCCAAACCAAGCACTGTGACAGTGTGAGCGAACTGATTCCCAGCCTGGCACTTCCCTGTCCCATCTGCTTTCCTCCCAGACCCCCAGGGGAATTCGGGATAAACCAGTCACTTTTGCTCCTCCATCCTTTCCTCTTCCTCCTTTCTTTCTGTCTCGACTTTGGTTGTCTGATCGTTCAAGTTTTCTCCAAAATGCCTTTCCATATTGGACTGTGATAACCATTCCTTCCGTATGCCGTCACTACCCACACAGGGAATACATTTTAAAATCAATTCAGCAGCAATTGGACATCAAACCTTCAGATTTCCAAATTGTCCTGTGTAGCTAGTCATCGTAGACTTTCGGTGCCAAGACAGGAACCCAGAAGGGGATAAATTAGTCAGTACTAGAGACAGTTGTCAAAATACTATCCTAAGAGTCGCTAAGTATGAGTCTTTTTTTTTTCTCCATAACAGAATGGAGCAATGCTGATAATCCAGCCAGTTTCAGTTACAAATGCCATCTCCACTTCCTTTAGCTATGTGCGTGCATGCAGACAGACAGACAGACAGACACACACACACACACACACACACACACACACACACACACACACCACCTAGAGCAAGTTAGCCATAACTAGTCCCATTGGTCAGTGTTGTTGCCACTCGTATCGGATACACTAAGAGGGAAAGAACTAGCTGTTAATTTTAGGCTATAGCACAAAAGACCAAAAAGCACTCACTTATGTTCTCTCGTGAGACGCCTGTGGCTATGTCTATAGTGACGTGAGAAAGCCTGGGCTCCCTCTGCAGAAGGCAGCCCTGGTGTGTCTTCCATTTCTCACCCAGTTAGTTTACGTCTCCGTGTGTTGCATGTCAGGCCAGTGTGTGAGACTTAAGGCAAAGAAAACTCCTAGAAAGTTCATCAACGTCAGCAGACAGTGCCTGTGTGAGAAAAGACTTAGTCAAGCAGCTGGTCAGCTTCCTCTTGAGCTTCTTCTCAGTTTTCGAAGTCTGGTTCATATTACTTACATTAGAGAAGAAGCTTCCCAAAATTCTGCCTTAGAGAGGAGAGTCCTCTTTCTGAGAGTCGGTTCTGCCAAAGTCAAGGACTCTGGCCATTGGATTCTCTCGTGTGAGCTGTCCCCAGAATGGTGTGCCAGCTCCACCTACACTACAGAAGCCACCAAGAACCCTCAACCACATCATTCATGTGGGCTGACCTTCCCTGAGGCCATGGTGGTGACTTACTGATCCTAAATAATATGTCTGTAATGGCTTTTTTTTAAATGCATTTTGTTCTTTGGAATAACAGAGCCAAGGCCTATTGTATTGGTTTCTGGCATACAACTCTAACTATAATATATAAATTATTTAAATATAAAAGGAAACTACAGTCGTTTTCAGAGACTATCTCTGAAGCCAGCTGCAGCTAAATGAATAATTGATGCCAGGTGCGGAAGCATCGATTCCTGCTGTGTCAAGTCAAAATTCTGGGTCTTGAAAGACCCTTGTGGTCTTCCCCCACAGGTCGTGCTTTGTCTCCTAATCATTTGCAACTCATTTCCTTGCTGGGAGTCCTGTTAAAACGCCTGCGTCCTGTTAGCTCGTCTTCTGAGTCTCCAGTCACTGCACTGGCCTTCTTCACACTGAATGGCCTCCTTTCTACCTGCTTTCTAAACTGTGTGGACTAGTGTCCTTAGCTCTCCCATACCTCCCGTTCTTTTTCACTTTGTTGCTTCTTTGCATGGGGCCTTGCATTGTTTCTGGTTTTGTTACATAGAGATACATTGGCTCACCCACCTCAAATCTGAGTCCAGGGATATCAGTGATCTTTGTAGCTCATATGACCCTTGAGTTGATGCTGAGAAGAGATGTCACTGACCAGCTGAGTTCATCTTTTCAAACCCTCATGTGGTCTTGGCTTCCGCTTGGAGAAGCAATCTCTTAAAAACAAATGTTTCAACTTCTGAAACAAACTAATCTAGCACCGGAAGCCCAAGAGTTCAAGATGTTGATGTGGATACTAACCCCCCACCCCCACCCCCACCCCCACCCCCACCCCACCTACTGCCCCTACCAGTATCATGACCTTTGGCCTGGTAGTCTCTACACTGTATCTTTTCCTTGTCTAAAATGAGGCTGTTAATACCTATTTTGAGGGCCTAACAAAGGTACACCTAGTCCCCAGCACCACTACCTCCACACGTACCTGCCTTGGCACCTTGTTGTTAATAGTGTTCATTCCCTTTCCTTTCCACTTTTCTCAATCAGAGACAGTACAAAGCAACAGATTACTCTTGAATGGCATCCTCTTTAAACAGCAAACTTTCCCTCTGGATTATTCACCCACCTGGGTGAGGCTGAATGGGCTCTTGAACACACATACATGCCTGGAGAGGCTGGACCACAGTTGTATTCAATGATGAAGATAAGGCAGCAAGATCATGCCATCATGGAGACCGAGCAATGAAAGTACACGTTCTACCCAAGGAAAACCGAGTTCCCTGGGTTTGCATTGTATACAGGACATAGATGGTCTGGGAACAGGGGAAATTCTAGTCTCTTGGAATTTGGTCTGTCATAGGTGGGGTATTTAAAACTACCTGCTGGTGCCTATTTTGAGGACCAGTTTATCTGTTAACCCCAGTCATAAATGTGTAGCCATAAGTAAAGGAGCGGGACTGGTGTTCATTTTCCAATACTGCTCTAACAAAGTCCCGGAAACTTAGCAACTTAAAGCAGTCTAAAGCTATTTAAGGTTCTATAGAGCATGAGTCTAGGGAGCTTTGCTGACGCCTGTGATAAACCCCTCCAGGGGCTGAAGTCAAGGTGTGGCCAAGGCTTTGTTTCCTATTAGGGGCTCTGGGGAAGGAGTCACTTTTGGTGTGTATGTGGGTAGGAGGTTATAGGATGTTATTGGCAAGAAGAGACCAGCTAAGTAGAATGGTTTGGTGGCAGCTGTGTCTATGGCTGATTCCAACAGTCATGTGGTATCCTGGTTGTTTTTGTGGTTCCAGAACATCCTACACTTTTGTTATATATCTGCATAGTGTAAGGGCCCTTTCTCCTGAATAGAACAGTGCTTTCTCCATTAATTCTCCACATGAGTTGTTGGGTTTTAATGGCACATTCTTTCAAGGTATGCTGGTAGTTACAGCCAAACAGACCTATTTGTTATCCAGTCATATAGTGTAAGTGCTAGGAAGATACACACAGAACATGTATAAAATCAAAATGCTTCTCACTCTTGGCTTCTTTTCACAGTGCAGAATTGTTGGTATGTTCCATGCAAAAAAGAAAAATAACTCCTTTGCTTCCATTTCTTGCTGACATTTCTTTTCGGTGGGAGTGAGGGCGGGGGTTCACTCAGCACACACTGTAACTCATGGCACCGCTCTGTGGCATTTTCACAAGATACCAACCACCAGAATTCTCATAATCACAAAAACATGTGCTTTCTCCTCAGATCCATGAAAATTCTTTCTCTCATTAAAAAATAGAAAGTTCAGAAATTAAATTAGAAAGCTGAACTCGGTATCTCTAAATTCTTTTGGTTTCAGGGGGCGGGGTACAGTTTTCCAAATTTCCTCTCAGTTAAATACTCTTGAATGGGAAAAATTGTGCAAAATATCTGAAGATTTGAAACTCTGACACAAGGGGGGGATTTATATTTCCTTGTATTAAAAGAGAAGAAGAAAAACCCTCAGTTACATTTAATCTTTAGGAACGCAGTATCCCGTCCAACCCTCAAACTGTTGGCAGAATCATAACTCTACACAAACTGCTCTTTTAAACTGTTTTTCCCTCCCAAACCTTTCCCATAAAGTTATAAATCTCAGCATTTAGAATTGCTTTTATTCCAATAGAGTATGGACTGTAGCTTGGCCCCTTTGGCATCACCGCAGCTGGCAGCTTGTTAGAGAGGTGATCCCAAGAAAAGCAGGCATACCTAACTAACTGACCGGAGCCTGGGTTTGACATTCTGTGTGAAAGCCCATCTATCTCTCCCCTACCAAGTACCTACCCTGTGAAGCTGTGACTTAACAACTCTGTTTGGCCAAATCCTTTACGACATGGTGGTTATTTGGAAAACTGAATTTCTCTGAAGATCAACCTCCACCACAGCTTAGGGTGCCTCTTCTGTTTATGGCTGGCCTCTTGGTTCTGGTTGAACAGCTTCCCCTTCGGGAGGTACTGCAGCAGACACATCCATGTGACCTCAGGCATAGCTGCACCTGGAAATATCCCGAATCATGCCCACTTCAGTCAAATAGGCAAGTTGATGGCCCTGAGTCTGATCCTGTCCTTGAGTCAAGAAATCCTACTTCTCGACCAGTGGTGGCGCACGCCTTTAATCCTAGCACTCGGGAGGCAGAGGCAGGCGGATCTCTGTGAGTTTGAGGTCAGCCTGGTCTCCAAAGCGAGTTCCAGGAAAGGCGCAAAGCTACACAGAGAAACCCTGTCTCGAAAAACCAAAAAAAGAAAAAAAAAGAAATCCTACTTCTCACTATCAGGCTATTTTGCATGCTTTTTAAATTGGACATACATAGATATGTATGTATGTATGTATGTGGGGAGTGGGGTCGGGGGTGGGTGGATGGATGGATGGATGGATGGACGGATGGATGGATGTAACTCTGGAGGGACTCAAATCTAAAACGTGATGGGTCCCTTCTGATGGCAGCTACTGTGCTATCTATCACTGAAAGGGGCAGGATAAAGAGAAACTGACCAAAAAAGATCAAGTCCGAAGAGCTTGAGAAGATGACTCTAACAACTCAATCCCACACCATTTTCTTGTGCTAAAAGGTGGGAAGGATAACAACTGTCACCTCCTCAGGTGTGTTTGCTTACAAGGTTGTAGCACAGTGTCCGAGTCCAGGTTAACAGGCAAGAAAATGTTAGCACTCAGACCTATTGTTAAGCACGTGCTAAGAAAATACACAGAGATCTAGGTGACCTAAGCTGTTGCCTGTTAGGGCCTAAGGGGAGAGGTGCAAATGGAGACAGAATAAAACACTGAGATGCCTTTGATTCTGAATATAAGCTTATTAAACCAAATTATTAGAACAAGTGTCCTTTACCTATCTGTACTATCCCCTTTGGCTGTGTACTGACACTGACCCATAGGCATTTTTAAATGGCAGTGCTTTAGCAAAATAGCTCTACCTGAAGGACAAATAACTGCTCAGAGCAAAGGAATAGGGGGGCAGGAGGACCACCCAGGAGACAAGGATGGTAGCCAGGTAAGAGATTCTTAGTTTAAAAGCCAGCTAAGTGCTGAGTAGGAGAAAAAAGTAAGGAGCTGTGGGTAGGAAAAGAGAGCTCCAGCACTGCAGAGCCACTGGCAGCGAGAACAAGGAAGGCTCCTGGGATTACTCACTCATCTTTGCATAGTACGCCGTTCTCATTCATCAAGCATTTTGAGGATTTCCATTAAGGACCAGTGAAACGCTGTTTCAGATATGGGAGACCGTCACAGGTGGTGTTTAACGTGCAATCATGGGCACATCATGGGGGGGGAAACTAGCTAAGCATATGTATGAAATCCTGGGAAAACAAAAACCAAACAATCCAGACAGACGACAGAGAGAAAGAACAGGAGGGCACCTGACTTTTAGAGGTAAAGTAAGAATGTGCCGGGCAGTGGTGGCGCACGCCTTTAATCCCAGCACTCGGGAGGCAGAGCCAGGCGGATCTCTGTGAGTTCAAGGCCAGCCTGGTCTACAGAGCGAGTTCCAGGAAAGGCGTAAAGCTACACAGAGAAACCCTGTCTCGAAAAACCAAAAAAAAAAAAAAAAAAAAAGAATGTCCAGTCTCTTCTACTGTGTTGAGAGCAAGATGAGCAGATGAGTCAGGGGCAGACCAGTCACACAGAACACAGCCCATTTATAAACCTCACTTACCATGCACATGCAGAATATACTGTATGAAGAAAAGGACAACCATGAAGAGGCCAAAGTCAGAATACTAGACTTTGCCTACTAAACAAGCCTGTGAGTGACTCTCTAGATTACTCTGGCTTTGACCTGTGGGAGCCTGTATACCTCACAAATTCACTTGTTGAAATCTGACTTGACCAGTATCTGTTTATTTACTTCTCTGTGTGTCTCTACTGTAAATACCACAAGGTTATAAGGGGGGAAATGATTGGAAATCTTCAGATGCAAGGAGAGAAACTTTCATTCCAATGTTTTCACTTCTTTGACCTTAGGAGTCAATTTGCACTCAAAATGCATCAATAAGTCCTGGGAACTGCGGGACTGTGGCCCAGTGAACAGCATCTACCTCAGGTTCTACTGAGCACATCTCATCCTGAGGTCATTTGTTAGCTACATACCATTCACCACTTTGGACTTTGGACTTAAGTCTAAACCTTGTCAACCAATTATCTTATACTAAGATAAATTCATTTATGATAATATTTTCATATTTTCTTGTGTTATCAGCACAATCATTTTTAAACTATTGAAATGATTCATCAAGTTTCTGAAGTGTGAGTCTGAAAAACTCTGAAACTAATTCATGTCTAACATCCTAAGTAGTTTGAACTGTGTCCTTTAAAGCAATTTGAATACCAAATGCATTTATTAAATACCCATATACCTACCACATGCCATCCCATAGCATTTAACAGGAATGAATGGTGTGTTTCCTGTTACAGAGCACAGCACTTTTCCCAAGTTACTGTCCTGCAAAACTCTTACGTCCTACCAGGCATTGGTGGTGCATGCCTTTAATTCAGCACTCGAGGCAGGGGGATCTCTGAGGCCAACCTTGTCTACAAAACAAGTTCCAGGACAGCCAGAACTGTTACACAGAGAAAGACTTCTCAAAAAACAAAAAAAGAAAAGAAAAGAAATGAGGGAGGGAGGGAGAGAGAGAGTGAGAGAAGAGAGAGACAGACAGACAGACGGACGGAAGGAAGGAAGAGAGGGAGGGAAGGGAAAGGAAGGGAAGAGAGAGAGAGAGAGAGAGAGAGAGAGAGAGAGAGAGAGAGGGAGGGAGGGAGGGAGGGAGGGAGGGAGGGAGGGAGGGAGGAAGGAAAAGTAAGCTAGGTTCTGGAGAATGGATGCTTATATGTGCAGATACTCACAAGAACACAGACACCAGAGCTGTCTAGGGAGTAAAGACTCTTTCCCCACAGCATCCTGGAAGGGTACTGGAGCACAAAGCAGGTGCAGAGGACCAGTAGAGGAGCCACAGTGATTTTGAAGGCCCCTTGTTTGCAGGCAGTATTAACCGAGGCCTGCTGCAAAGGCCAAAGCTTGGCTCGCATTTGAGTACTGAATCTCTGACATTCAAAAAGCTCCAAAGCAAATGAACCTGAGTGAGTAAATAATTAAATCACAGAATAAAAAAGCCAATTCTAAGAAGATGGTTATGATCCAGTGTTGACTCAAGAACACAGGCTGTGGGGAAGTTATCAGGGCCTTTGTGAGACGAGGGCACCACTTCTCGGCACAGATCTAGTCAGAAGCCCGAGAGTGAGCCATCCAAGGTTCAAGGCCCTATGATGATGATCAAAGTAGAGGTCTAGAGCTGAGTTTGATCAGGGCAAGTAGGGAAGTAATTGGTTGTATGTGTGGCTAGCAGACATCAGGAATACAGACTTGGTTAATCTGAACCCGGCTCAGTCACTACCTGGCTAGAGGAGATGGGCAAGACATTTGCTTCTCAATGCATTGGCTCCTTCATCTGTATTACGTGACTAAGCTCTACATTGTAATCCAGATGTGCTACAAAGACAAAAGTAGAACACAGAACAGTGTCCTATAGAGATAGGAGCGTTGATCCAGTGTTTATGTATTCACTGTGCTGTTGTTGATCTGAGGTCCATGGTCCCCAGAAATGAAACAACAACAGACAGAGTCACCTTCAGAATCAGCCATGATATTGCAACGTTAAGTCACAACTCTGCAGCCGATTAGCTCTGCGACACTCATGAAACTTACTGTATGGTGACCTCAGTTTCCATACCCGTTAAAATGGGACAAATAAAGTCTATGTGAGACTTAATATGGAGATGAAAAGAGCTACTGTGGGGAGAACCAATGAGGATTTCAGAGCTGTAGTGAGTGGTCCTCCTAGAGTGGCCCTCGCTAATTAGAGGCCCTGAGGCCTCTCTAATCTCAAGCCCTGAAACAAGGTCTTCACCAGTAATCCAGAGCCAACCCCAGGGCATGGAAAGGCTTCCTGTAATCACTAGATGGTAGAGTTCTGCACTGGTCCCCTCAAAGACATGGGAAGGGATGATTCACAGTTAATTGCTCTTTCTGATCCCAGGTCGAACCCATAGGTGTTCAGGGGCATGTTGTAGCATATTTTAAGTAGTTATAGAGAAAGAAATTAAGGAAGTATATGTGAGCAATCCATATAGCCCCAGAAAAAAATGTTTAAAAAAATGTTCCAACAAAAATAAAAGAGTGAAGAAGAGAGGGAGTGTGGATAGCCGAGTCTGACTGTGGTTGTGAACCCTAGCCAGTGTACAATCAAGACCCAGAATGAGCCAGAAAAACGGGCTGCCGTTGGCAAATGTCCCAAAACATCCCGGGAACTGAGGGCCAGGGTGGGGAAATGCTTCTTGAGGATGGATTGATTGGATTGTGACTAAAACACTGCCCCCTAGGCACTAGCCCGTGAATTACCCTGAGATGTTGATTGAATTTCGAACCTCCATGTTTCCTAAACATTGACTTTTTAACCTTAATTGTCTTCTGATTTATTAGTAGATCTCCTTGCTTTTTATGTTTCCCTGGTAGATGTTAAAACCTTATTTCCCAGAGTGATCTTATAACCTGGAATGGAGCCTCGGGCCATTCAGTTGACAGAGGCCAACCTGCCTGAAAATACAGGCACACCTGTCCCAGATGAGCACAGGATCAGCCCTGGGAGCCCCTCATGATGCCCTTCAGTCTCTGTTTATTGCCATCTCTCTGCCCAACAGTGACTGAATGCTACTTGCTATGGAAATAAAAGAATACCAGTGAACTGGTAGAATTTCCCCCAGGTTCCAGAAGAGCATTGTTCACCAAAATGTTCACAATACACCCTTCCCCTCAAGGGTCATCTGCTCTTCGTGGAATTCATTCTGAGAGTGACCACATTACCTCTAAAGCCTTCTATGCTCCTGAAAGAGATCCATCCTCCCACCACAGCCAAGACTACACTCAGCTCATGAGCCAGTATTAATTTGAAAAAAGCAAGAAGAAAACATCGCTGCTCCATTATTCCTCTGCTTGCAGAGGGAACTGAAAGTCGCTGTTGACAATACAAAACAGAGACAGGCTTGTATTCTAAGTGTCAATACAGACTTCACCCTCAGGGGCCCCAATTTCCAATAAGAATCCCACTGTATTTCCTGCCAGCCAGATTCTTTTCTATTCCCATGGAACAATGGGCAAGGAGAGAAAGGTTGAAGACAGGCTTAGGATTACTATGTCCACTTGTGCAAAGGGAGCCCCAACACTTTATATTGTAGCCATTGATGGTAGTAATCATGATGCCTAAATAAGAGTGGTCCCATGAGTGAGCATTTCAATAACAGAGCATGACCCAGCACCCAGACTTCTTATAGCATCTCTCCATCTTTAAACCATCATGATGCATCAACCTCCCCACCACCACCACCACCACAATAAGCAGAGCTAAATATTGGTTAGCCCCATTTAATAAATTAAATAGATGAGGGGGTAAAATTCAAAGATGGACTATTTCTGATTGTCTCAATAGAAAGCTGCCATTCTGAATGTGGTCATTGCCAAGTTCTGTGACTCTTTAGAGACAGGATAAGAATGTACCCATTTGCCATGCTCTGTTCTGGCTCCTCTGGTGCTGGGTAAGTGTGCTTGTCCATGATATCATGAGTGAGTTCACACTGTCAATTGACATGTTATAATGCTGCAGAATATAATACCATTTGGCATTATTCCTTACATATTCAAGATTTTTTAAAGATTATTGTAGACACAATTATACCAACTTTAAGGCACGATATTGGGTCTGAGGAAGTGAGCAATTTGATCATGAGTCAAGTAAGAAGAGGCCAAAACAGGATTCAAACCACAGTGGGTCCTTTTTATCCCTCAACTAGCTGCTGATTTACATAGTGCATCCATGCCACAAGTACTGGCCAGAGTAATTCTGAGGCCTTTGGAAAATGTGTCTTCCGGCTTCTGCTGCACTGCTCTGGAAGGTGAGCCTCATACAAGGCTGCTGTCCCAGCAGGTACACTCCACCACAGCTCCAGGAAAGAGTTCCCATGACCACCTGGCCATTGCAGACTCCAACCCATGAAGCTATACCTTTTCCCACTGTAAAGTACAAGGTCAGCTCCAGTGTGGTCAGTGTCTTTGTTGTTGAAACTTGTGTTCCTGGAAATGCTCTGTTTTTAACTTTACCCCTAAACCTTTCCTGTGTGTCTGGCCTTTTGTTCTAGCATAACTTCAAAAGAGCTGCTCTGCTGTAATAAGACTAGTGGACTGCTAGCCACTGCTATGACCATTTTGCTCTGTTGAAGACACAGTCATTATTATAGTAACATGGTAGTCAGTAAAATGTCTGAATAGCTCTATCTTCTACATTTCAAATGTAACTTAGTGAAGTTTACTCCATAAAGATTACAAGCCATGCTGTGTTATGGAAAGTGGGGTGATCCTTGTACACGTGCAGACAACCCTCATCATCATGAGGCAATTATTCCTGGACTACTCTCAGTAGAGAGTCTACAGATAAGTTATGCACACTCTCTCCTATGTCTTAAGTCATCTCTAGATTACTTATAATACCCAGTGTAACATGACTTTTATATAAATAATTGTTCCAATGTATTGTTTGAAGAGTAATGCAAAAAAAAAGTGTGTACACATTCAGTGTGAGTGTTTCTCCTGGTGGGTTGGAGGTGGAATACACTATGATTGAACCTGTGCTCTTCTACTGAGCTATATCGCCGACCTTAAAAATAATGATTAACCTTGTTTGGTGTTGAGACATGGTTTGAGCTACTTGGGCTGGCTTTGAACTTACTCTGCAGCTTAAGCAGACCTTGAAACTTGAACTTGTAATCTTCTTGCCTCAGTCTGCTGAATAGGTGAGATTATGAACCTCTGTCCACAGCTCCAGCTTTTCTTTGCTTTTTTTTTTTTTTCCAAATATGAGTGTGGTTGAATCCAGACATATAGAACTCAAAGACATGGGGTAAAAGGCAGCAGCTACAAGAAGGGACTCTAACCCCCAGGGCATGTACCTCCCTTTAAGAATCTATATCCCGCCTTACAGAGAATCAATACTTATAGTCATCTTGTATCTAAGCAAATTGAATAGAATGGGGAGCTGGAGCAAACCTACTTATTTATTTCATGACAAGGAAAACATCTTTGAGTTCTGTGAGTCTTGACACCTTTGTCAATAAAATCTTCAGACTGCACACTATAGAGTTGTTTAGAATTCATCTTCCTGACAATAGCAGGACTTCCAAGAAAGGAGTACCCAGGGGTTAATATGGCGACCACACATCAGTTCCTTGAGACTACTAGCTGCCTTGCCTATATCACATCTTATGCCAGAACCACCCCATCAGTCAAGTTTGGCCCAGAAAAGAAGAAGCAACCGGATGTACCGCACACGTTCCCTTATTGGTTCCATTTCTTTCTCTTTTTTTTCACGTCTAAAGAAGGCAACTGGATTTGATGTTTTGAGAAGCACTTCGTTTTAATAGCTGATTAGCCTGCAATAAGGTTGAACTTGCATTTTGTTTCTAATTAGCAATGAAAACAGCAGGGTGCTATGTGCACGGTTGCTTTACTCCACATCTTTCCAAGATATTCTATCCGTGCTGTTCGAAGTGCCACATACATTGGAAATGTGCATTTATATGCAGAGCAGGCTTATTGTAGGAGGCATAAAAATGCTCCCTGTAAAGCACCAGTTTGGGGAAGGTGGGGGTAAAGTTGAAGGTAGTAAACGTGCCTCAGTTGCTTGATTGTTTGAATTGGAGTTGCTAGTGGAGTCGGAAGCTGTTTGAGGTTTCATAGCTTTGGAGTAAATGACACTCTCAATAACATTTTCCTATACAGGTGTAAAATATACAAATTGAGAGAGGAAAATGTTACCATCATTAAAATGCATACAAGCAAAAGACCTAGAGAGCGAGCATATGGCAGGGAGCTGGGCCAGGGAGGCAGGAGCCTCCAACTAGAGCATTCCTGTACTTTGGCTTTCTGGAGAAGTTGCCTCAGGGGGCCAGAGCCCCAGCTCCATCTTTCCCTAGCTAATTTGGATGATTGTGTGATTATTATATCATTTAGGATATTCTCTGCCCATAGTCTTTTTCCCCTCTCTGTTCATGGCTCTGATTTGACTTGTTTTTTTCCTCTCCTGAATTTGCTATGAGTTGTGGAAAAGCATTTTGAACAGAGAACAGCACAGGATTTTCATTGTATCCATGACAGCCAGGCAGAGAATTTTGGGTGCAATAAACTAAATATTGATCCATATAATTCATTACAGAGACCAGACATGATTTCCATGTTTTAATACAGCAGAACATATGATACCTGCTCCTATTTTATTCCTACTCACAGTGGATCCTAATACTCTCAGCTGGCTCATCAAAGCTGCCTCTGAAAACATTTTGACCCCTGCCTTAAAACCTTTGGAACTGATGCCTGTGAGCCCAGGGGTGTTGCATGTTTTAGTGAGGAGTCTTGGGTTTAAGAACTGGTTCCTTCTGCTGAACCCAGCTTATTGTTCTAGATTTGAACATACCTATGTTTCTATGTATGGTCTGCAGATGGTAACAACAAGATCTAGTATACTGAAGGGAACTCCCTAATGTCATGAGAACAAAATGCAAGCCATGAGTGCAATCATTATTACAATTTGCAAGCCCCTTGTGAAGTCACTACAGTAATAGTGCCCAGGGACTCTCAGTTTCCAGTGTCCCGCCTTGTTGGGAGAGAACCAAGTCAGCCTATTGAGTGGGACCACTGGGAAGGAAAGGGAGAGCAAACAAGGAGACAGCACTTTAGTTACAGGATCATGGGTTTGGATGCCCTTGTCCAAGCAAGTGGCTTCTGTGCATATCAAAATGTGGTTGAAGGGGAAAGGTATACATAGTCTTCTTTAGGTAGATTTTATGTTACACTAAATTTAATAATGATAATTAATTTTGAAGGTTGACAAAATGGTCGGTGCTTTCCTGAGGTTTTAACCAGAATTCAGTTGTTTTCCTTGACTGGCTCTACTGTACAGACCAGGACACTGAGACTAAGAGAGGCGAGGTTGCTTTCCAAGGTCAATGAGCTCGAAGGAACAACAGAAATGGCGAACAGCCCCTGATAGCTTGAGTGGCTTCGTCTGGGCTGTCCACAGTTACTAGCCTACTACTGGTTAAGTAAAATGTCACTTGTCACACTTCACCATTGATCTGTGATGGCATGAAACTTTGAGAACAAGCAGATTGCATTCCTTTCTGCCTTCTCTGTACAAGAAACTCACTCTCTCCAAATTCCCATTGTTTTATTTGTCAGATGATTTTTTCCTATCCTCGATATCTTAAAAGATATAGAATAATAAAAGAAGTTACCCACGACACACTGCAGTGATGATAATGATGAAGTACCCTCCCGTTGTTATTAACAGACCCTCCCTTACCAATGGGAGATCCTTAACAAGAACCCCGCAAGGCTTCTGAAATCATGATTATTCCAAAATCCAACATGCTGTGTTTTGTTCTCTATACACACTCCCCTATGGTAAAGTGTAGGCTGGAAGTTAGGCACAATGGCGATAATAACTGAAAAACAAATACAACAATAATATAATACTGTGAGAAAAGTAATGTGGATGTGCTTTCTCACTCAGAACACTTACTGTCTGTACTCACCCATCTTTGTGATCCTGGGAGGTAATAGGGTGTCTTCATGATAGAATAAATTGCCATAAATGACATAAGCGCTACAAGGGTTTCTCAAACACATGGACTGTGATACTGTTACAACCACCTAGTAACCAAGGCAGCTACTTAGTGACTAACGGATGGGTAGAATATACTTCATGAGTACCACGGACCAAGTGAAGATGTACAGCCCAGGTGAGATAGAGCTGGACAGTCCGGGATTTCTTGCCACTACTCAGAACGGTGTCCTTTTGGAACTCCTCCCTTTAATGTTCCTGTGTTTTGGGCCCAGGTTGGCCCTCAGTAATTAAAACTACAGAAGTAAAACCACAGGTAAGGGGAACCTACTGTATGTTC
The DNA here is from genome assembly GCF_007827085.1 of Peromyscus californicus insignis. Lineage (NCBI taxonomy): Eukaryota > Metazoa > Chordata > Mammalia > Rodentia > Cricetidae > Peromyscus > Peromyscus californicus. The sequence goes on along the minus strand of NW_026294469.1, from coordinate 67,409,143 downwards.
CCCGGGTGTGGTATGGATTAAGTGAGTTCATCCATCAGAGTCAGTTTTCTCTCAGAGGGAGACATGCAGGTAGCAGATGTTTGTTATTAGTAATTATTATCATTAGAATTGCTGATGCATCCAGCAGTGGATTGCAGGTACATGCTCAGTGTGCAGAGAGCATCCTATGCCTCTGTCATTAGAAGCAGGTGCTACTGTTTCCATTTCTCTTATACCATAACTTGCTTGAGTTCTTACTTTGTGCAGATTTATTTCTCTAGAGCAGTGCTGATCCCCTTAAGTGGATCACACAACAGTGTGTGATTATATGACAGTAATAATGACATGCTTGGCTTTATACATTTACCAATGGTTAGCTGTGTCGAGCTTTGAAGTTAATCCAGGACACACAGTCAGCTTCATTTTGTAGGGATCTCACGCGAAGCTACAGTTCCAGGTGTGGTGGTTACTCCTCTGAAGTTGTTATAGTTTAGATTTTAGAAGATAACTGTGAGGTTTTTTTGATGCTTACATGCCAGTCCATCCATTTGTTAGTTATCCTTCTGTAATCCATTATTTAGGATCTGCAAGATTATTTCTCATCAGCTTTTAGTGCTTTGAACACTCAACTGGTCACTTTCAGAGTTCCACTTGTTTTTCCAATAATTGACATTATTTATTGAAATAATAATGAAACAACCACCGGGCGGTGGTGGCGCATACCTTTAATCCCAGCACTCGAGGCAGAGCCAGGCGGATCTCTGTGAATTCGAGGCCAGCCTGGTCTACAAAGTGAGACCCAAGACAGGCACCAAAACTACACAGAAAAACCCTGTCTCGAAAAACAAAACAAAACAAAAATAATGAAACAACCTCACATGTAAAGCCCTCCATAAAGACTATCCTCCATGCTGGGCTGAGTGGTACACCCAGGATCTCCCAGGGATGTAGAGAGAGGAAGAGTGAGCATTTGAAGCCACCCTAGGATACACTCACTTCAGCATTATTAACATCCTCTAGGACAGCTATCCTGCCCTATGTCTTATAGGGCAGGACCTTGGAAAACTGTCCAGGTCAGTTACTCAGTCATAGCAATTGGGTTCAGGGTGAAGATCTGATCCCAAAGTGAACGACAGTGTTCAACATTTAACCAGCTACACTGCCAGAAGTACCCTGATCCCCACCCCCCATCCTTGGTTGGCAAAGAAGGCTGAGGTGGTCCTACAGGGAAAGACTACATTGAGTCTTGCTGTGTAAAAACAGCATTTGGAGTACAGAATTAAACTATACAATAGTACAGTGTAGTTTTGTTCACAGAAGAAAAGAGGGACTGACTTATGGACTTTTTAACTTAAAGCAATAAAGAAAGAAATGGACTTTCTCCCACAGAATCATATTGATGAGCTGTAAGATGATTCTGCTTCTAGTGGACATAACAAAGCTTCCTTGTCCTGGTTTGTAGTATATCTTCAGTGTCGCTGTGTGGCCTTGACCCCAAGACATGTCCATATATTCGCATGATAGTTAGTATTCATTGCGAAGTGGACATGATATAGAGAATCACCTCTGAGGCTAACCTCTGGGCAAGCTGTGGATTAACTGAGGCAAAAATAATGCCTTAAGTAAAGGGAGTGCCGTTTCATGGGCCGGAGTCCCTTGCTGAAGGCAGTGGTCTAAGCAGGCAGAATGCTGGTGTCGTCTCTCTCTGCTCCTTAACCGTGGCTCCCTGCAGCGGCAGTACGTTCTCAACCACGAGGCACTGACCCTCAGAGTTCAACCTATAATGAGCTTTTGCTTCCTTAAGTTATTTTTGTTGGGTATCTTTTTCCACAGAATCAAAAATGACTAGTTCTCAAAGTTAGAACCAATCAGTGGGGTTGTTGCTGGGACAAAACTGTGTGGTCCAGAGGCCTTTGGGGCTGCTTTGCAGGAGGAATGCAGAATTAAGAACCTGGGAGCTGGAAAAGCCTGAGAACAATTGGAGGAGGGGTCAGAAAGATTGTAAGAGACAGAGAAATAGGAAATCTGTTGTGAGAATGTGTCTCCTAGAAATAACAGGGATGCTTCACTCATGGTACCACAACAATATGCCTGCCTCAGCAAGACCTGAAGGAGCACAACACCAACAGACACACCAATGGGGAAGGAGAGATTTCATGGGGCTCTCCCCATAGACAAGGAGTTGTAGGCAACTAAGGCATGTTGGGAACAAGAGAAGTAGTCTTCCTCAGGGATAAGCCTCCTAATTGGTTACCCAATACCAAGTGATCAGCTCTGAAATCATGCACAAACAAGTGGTACTAAACAGACTGAACCACTTGGCAATAACATGTATGACATAAAACAATTAAATGTATGTATGACAATAACAATTAAAAAAGAAGAGCCATGAATTTGATAGGAAACCAAGTTGGAGGGGGTACATAAGAGGAATTGGAGAGAGGGGAGAAATTACATAATTTTTAATTAAATACATACATGCATACACACACACACAGTACACATAATGGACTGAATTGTTTAGTGGAGGGCATTTTAGGACAAGACAGCATCCAAGCTATGCCATAGTTAGTATCCACTGCTCTAATCCAGGTTTACAGAGGGATAGAGACAGACGACAGGGAGAACAAGAGGAACAAAAAGATTTTTAAAAACATCCCATTTGGCCTGGAAAGGAGGAAGTTTCAAGTTGCAGATAAAATTGATGCTGAGACAGCAGCTATAATTGTGAAAGAGATTTAGCACCATTAAAACAACACCCCTACGAGTCTACATTAGGCCAAAAGGAAATGTGTCCTTATGACAAGACACCACCCATCAAATGCTACATCTTATGAACAATCTAAACTAATTTGAAAGGAGTGAACCTAAGCGGAGAATGCCTTTGGAGGGATTCCCTACTTGAAAATAACCACCCAGGGAAATGTTTCCCCAAGGTCAGCCTGGAAGATATACAGAAACCAATTCAACTGTGGCATAAGGATTTTGGAATACAGTTCAAGCTGGCAACAGAATTGGGCAGATCACTCACTTAGTACTTGTTTTATAGGTGTAAGAGATGTAAGAGTGGGGGGACCATGGAAACTTAGGCCAAGGTCTTGGAAGGCCACTATGGCCAGGCAATGTGTGACAAGGTCAGATTCCCTGCAAACAGATCTGAAAGGGCCATTCTTTGAGTCAGCTGAGAAGATGAAGCCTAACTTGCAATAAAACTCCCAGGATTCTGAGGATGCCAAGATCACGGGGAGTTCAGTGAGGAGAGCAGAGCACACAATGTGGAATAATCTCAAGAGAGAGACTATAGGTGATGACATCATCAAAGCTCAAGGGCTAGAGCTACCCACGCTCTTGAGAGCCCGTATGATTCCATCATGAGCCCCAGGTGCTGGACCTGGAGCTGTAGAGTTTGGTCTTTTCTCTGCTGTGTTTCAGTAGTACTTTGGTCTGTTCCTTCCTTGTGACGTCATTGTTCCTTTCTTTTGGAATGGAGATGTTCATTCTGTGTCGTTGTGTGTGGAGAGTGCACATGCTGAAACTCTGGTTTTAATTTTAATTTATTAATGTTACAGGGCTCTTGGTTAAGAAATTGTCTGGGTCTTAGAAGACGCTGTACTTACACTTTTGAGCATTGTTGGGACTGATAAAGGCCACAGAGACTTTTGAGGTTGGACTGAATGAAACTTCTAAAATTGTGATATGAGATGGCCAGCTGACGATGAGGAAGAGTGGAAGGTTGGGACTTTAAAGCAATGTGTCTGAGTATCAAGTTGACAAGGTGTTGACTTCTGAAGGTTAATATTTATTGTTGGCCCAATAAGACCTAGAGTCACCTAGAAGAAAAACCTGAGTGTGTCTGTGATTCGGTTTCTGTGATTTGGTTGGGTTAATCTAAGTAGGAATACTCACTTCATATGTGGTCAGAACTCTTACAAGGGCTGGGTTCCCAGACTGAAGAAAAGGATGAAAGCTTGCAGAGCACCAGCGTCCAGCCTCCTCCTCTTCCCAATGCTCATCACAATGTGACCAAATGTTTCATTTTCCTACAACCATCACCTTGAACTGTGAGCCCAAATCACCCCTTCTGTCCCTCAGTTCCTTTGCCTGGTATTTTTGACACAACAGTGAGAAAAGTAATTAATCTTATTGTTGTAATTATCCTTGTCCAGAACAGTTACTTTGTGAAACACTCGGTAGACACATAGACTTAAGATGAAAATATGGTAGAATGAAACACCAAGGGTCATGGAATCGCTATAACCCAACCCCCCCGTGGGCATCACTGACTGTCCAGAAACAGTGTCCAGTGCAGATTCTTCTGCTCAAAAGTTTCAAAGCTCTAGAAGTCTTTCAAAGCCTGCCACATTCTTCTGAATATCTGAAATGTCTTTGTCTTTGGAAGATGTGATTTATGAGCACGGACAGATCACTTGGAGCCAAGTCTGGCAGAGAGGTCAAGATGGGTGATGTTAGTTTAGAATTACCCCTGTAGATAGACTGCTGTCAGAGCGTTCTGGGGGAGAGATGTTTTGATTTTTCTCAATGAAGATGAAGTAGTTTATTATCTTTAAGCTTGTAGCAGAAAATTACATGAAATAAAAACAAACCTATTATTGATAACCTCCGTTCCTAGCCCCATCTACGACTGCGTCTTAGCGGAGTAATGTGCGCTTATATGAGTGAGAGTGTAGGCATGTTTGTGCTTCATGAGATGTAAGTATGCAGCTCAACATACTCGGACAGGCATATGTGGGCAGAGACAGCTGTATGTGCTGCTTCTCATGGGATAGCTCACTTTGCATTTTCCCAGGAATCGTCTCCAGAAACTTCCTATAAATGGGAGGATTTTTCACTGGTGATATTCCTCTAAGATAAGCAATTCTTAACCCTTTCTGTTTGAAACTTACATATTTCTTTTTTGATCTGCTGAAATTTGTGGACTCTTGTAGAAAAAAAATATGTTAGGAAAAGAGGAAATAAGGATATCACATTCTGAACTTTGGGGCTAGGATTTAAAATTAAGATTGGCTTCAAATTCACATCACTTCATGTATTTAATATAAGCATGTTAAAGTGACTCTTCAATAAAAGAGGTACACTATCTATTGTAAAGGGTCTCATAGCATACTGGGTTTGATTGCCTGAATAAGACTAAGAAGCAATGACATGGGAAGGGCTTAGGGCGGCTCTCTTTGTCCTGGCATTGGGAACTAAAAATCCCATGAAAGGTTTCTACTTTAAGAGATACTAGACAAAACAATGTTTTGTTTTCAGAAAGAAAACATTTAGAAGCCAAATAAAGAATGTGAGATTTATGAATGTATAAATGTGGAGATAGGGATTCTTAGAAACACAAAGAAAGATTAGATGGACCATAAGTCCAAAGGAATTACAGGTAATATAAACAGGGAGGGGGGAATTATAGGGTAAATCTCAATATTTCAAAAATACATTTTTATAGAGCTCCAGAAAACATTAGAAGGAAGAAGGGACAATATTTGAATGTATCAGCCTTAACAAATCATAATATCACTCATTGATTATAGATACCCAGAACCAGAAAGGCCAGGAAATTTCAAACAGAGTATGTTTTAATTTTTAATATAGGTTCAGCATAATCAAGCAGCAATGATAAGGAAAAGATAAATAAACAAGTAACAAAGAGAATTGGAAAAAGATCATTAACCTTTTGACCCACTGCTCAGAAGTCACAATAAATCTGGTAGACAGTTGAAAACTACCTTCAAATGAAGGGAAAAGAATATACCTAGGCATTCTGGAAAAGATTCAGTGCTAATACTTTTCAAAGCTAAGAATAAAAATATTTAAAGCCTAACAAAATTGATACTGTTTCCTATCAATATGTTTTTCCTAGAGATATTTCTAAAATGTGTACGTGGCTATAGTGAACATTGAGAGGTGATAAATTCCTATATGAATACACAGACATTGGTGGTACAAATTATAAAAATAATGTTCAACCTGTAATGCTAAGAGAAAGATCTAAGGAATGAAAAATGTAAAGAGTAATTAGATTAAAATATATGATATTATTAATTTTTATAAAAATGTTTCAGATACTTTCAGTATTGTTGCATCACATTTAGGCTGTACGGTGTCTAGAGTGGCCATTAAACAGACAGAATTAAGTGTGTGACATCATATCAAAGAGGAAAACGCAATTCAAAAAAAGAATCAAAGCACAAAGACCTAAAAATTATGCAACCTAAACTATAGATAATCAAAATAAATCAATAACAAATATAAAAAGGTTTTTTAAAGTCTTTCTAGATCTTCAAATTTATCAGCATAAAATATAGAAATAACTATACCAAATAGGAATAAAAAGTTCATATGTATCAATATCATGTAATTGTATCAATATCAGCCAAAATAGCCACTAATGACTTTTGCCTTAAAAACAGGCCAGTTTTGTCCATAGACATAAATATGAAATTTCCAAACAAAATCATAGAAAACTTAAGAAAGAAGTATATTAAAAAGATAATACATCCTGACCAGATCTTATTTAATCAAGGAATATAATTTTTTATATAATATAAAATATATTATAACTTCTATTCTTTAATATTAATATGATTCCCTATATTAAGAGAACAAAGGGAAAAGTCAAGTAAATCTATGGATTGATGAGGAAGACATTTGATAACAGACAACATCAATTTGTGATAAAAAGATCTCAATAAACTAAGACTAGAAAGATATCTCATTCTGATAGGGAGTATGAAGACTGAATTCTACAGTGGTCACCATACCTAGCAGTGAAGTATTAGAAGCCTCCCGTTTAATATCAGCAACAAAGAAAAGAAGCCCAGATCTTCACAGCTACTCAGTGATGCAGGATAGATTTCAGCTAGCCAGATAAGGCAGTGAAAGCTATAAATTATAGCTTTGGAAAATAGAAATAACAGCACTATTTGCTTGTGATATGATTTACTGAAATCCAGGAAAAATGCACAACCTATCAAAGGTAAGAAAAGTAAAACAAGAATGACAGTTATGAAATAAGGAAGGAAAGCCCTTTGATATACATCTCTATTTATTGCCAGAACACAGAAATGTATGTTGATAATAACAAAAAAAATAATCTACTAGCTGGAAATACACCTGACTAAACATAAATAAGATTTCATTTTTAAAATGACACTTACTGAAGTATATTAAAAAGTAAAATGTGTATTGGTGAATAGAAAAAAAAATCAGGTAAATAAAGGTTTCTGTTTTCTCCAAATTGATTTAAAGATTCCAAGCACAGCTTCTAAAGGCAGAGTTTTGATGACTTCATAACATAATTCTAAAATTCATAAAAGACACCAGTATGAAAGATAAATGAATAACTAGCTTTCTCTTAAGGAAGAAGAAAAGATGAAGGGGTTTTATAAGCTATTGGAATCTCTTTTGGGTAAATTATAGAATTAAATATGCCTAGGTGAAAGTTCACTTTTAGAGATGGTACAACTATAGTAAGGCCAGAGACTAAGAAAACAAGACAAAACTGCATGCTGCCCAGAATTAATCAGTCTGACCATATCAATGGAGAATATTTATCAAAAGACTTGAACAAGGTAATAGTAACTTATTGTATATGGCATATATAACTAACAAAGAGAAGTCAGAATTAAATTGTCCTCTAATCTAACAAGGAAAAGATAAGCAACATGACTGTTTAAAAGCAATTTAACAAAAGTTATGAAGACAATTACACAGGAGAAGCACCAAGGAAAATGTCCAGACTCATTCATCATCAGGTGGATGCAAACTAAAGATGTAGTCACCAGATCTCCGACAACTAAAATATATTAAAGGCTGAGGAAGTTGGAGAGCAATGAGAATTCTTTAGACCCTGCTAGTAACGTTATCAGCTTGCCATTTTAGAAAACTTTTTGGCATTATGCTAGCAAAATTAAAGATGTAACTGAGATATCTATATCTTATCCAGAAGTTCCATTCTTAGCGTCCTATCCCCAAGTAAGAGAACATATATGTCAAAGATAAATACTGGAGTGTTCACAGGAAATATATTAATATAATATATTAATAACAACTGTGCAAATATGAGAGTCTATTTACAGGAAATGGATGGATAAATGATAGGTTATTCATAAAAAGGACAATTAGCCAAAACAATGAATAAACAACATCTACACACGTCAGCCTGAATGAATTTTAGAAGGAGCATGTTAAACAAACAAAGAATGTAATTTTATTTCCATAATATTGAGAATATGGAAAACATATAGTTTAGAAATGCATATATACATTCATGCATCATATAATGCTGTTTTGATCCAGCATTGACAAAAAAGGTGACAGTACCAGAAAGATGATCTCTTCTAGACATTCTCTAGACACATTGGTGTTATATACAGTCTAATGACCATGGCACATAACCTAACAAGGTATGTCTCAGCTTATAGCCCTGCATGTAAGTGCTACCTCACTTATATGATATGACATAAAAAGCACCAGAGTTTCTGTAGTGCTATTGACTACCTGTTGTTGGGGGTTTTTTACTCTTTTGGGGGGGCCCGCCACCCAGCTCCCAAATAAATCACACATGGAGGCTTATTCTTAATTATGAATGCCCAGCCTTAGATTAGCTTAGTTTCTAGCCAGCTTTCCTTACTTTAAATTATCCCACCTACCTTTTGCCTCTGGGCTTCTCCCATTCTCTTACTTCTGTAAATCTTACTCTTATTCCGTGGCTTGCTGGTTGTGTAGCTGGGTGACTGGCCCCTGATGTCCTCCCCGTCTCTGGCTCCTTCTAGCTCCCCTTTCTAGATTTCTCCCTCTATATATTTTCTCTGCCTGCCAGCCCCACCTATCCTTTCTCCTGCCTTGCTATTGGCCAGCTCTTTATTAAACCATCAGGTGTTTTAGACAGGCATAGTAACACAGCTTCACAGAGTTAAACAAATGCAACATAAACAAAAGTGACAGACCTTAAAATATTCTTCTACAGCTACCCTTTAAGCTCTGGTGTGAAAATACATGTCCACTATAAAAATGGGGAACTTGTTCAGTTTGATCCAGGGCACCAGGTAGAAGGTAAGATTAACACACATGGGAGGGCTAGAAGACTTGAAAATAGTCTTTGTCTTAAGCTAATGACAGTGGATAGTTGACCTGGCCATTTACAGTTTGTAAATGTAAGCATATACATTTTATAAATGCAAATATGTGAAGAACACATTCTTTAAATATACAGACAGATACATATGCAATAAATGCAATTTTACATATAATATAGGCTGATTTAAGTTTATACACCTGTGTGGGATATTCACATACTAATATGTATTGCTTTATTGGTATATGTCTTATAATTTTAAAACATGGAACTAAGCTTTCTGGATGTGGCTTATTTGTTTATTTTAAAAAACCTAAGTCATGAATTTCCTATGTGTGTCAAATCAGTTTTCCAGAAATTTGGAAAGCATTTACACACTCTGCTTGTGAGTTTATGCATGCTGGCTACGTGTAACTTTGCCAAATGATCTGAACGGATTTGTTAGGAAATGCCTTTTATGTATTGGAGAGGTCAAAGGTCAATATGCCCATAGTAAACACTGAACATGGCTACATGAGGCTCCTTGTGGGACTTGTGTCCTATCAAACACCAAGGGGCCACTTCGTTGAATCCTTTTTGCTCACTCTTTCTAAATATATCAAATGCTTCTTAGGCTACAAAGAATGGCATGTTTAAATAAAACCTAATGGCCACAAGCAATGTTTATCTTGGACAAAGTTAAGCATGGAAAGTCTTCTCAAAAGAATGTTAGAGAGTTACAGGAATTCCAGCTGGCTGACCTTGGCCTTGTGTGGGCAAATGGGTCCTCAGTGGACAATGCTCAGAACTGCAGAAGAGGAACTCACCTTGTAGAGCTCAGGAGTCTCAGGGGTAGCTGTCTTCTGTCCTTGGTTTCTCTGAGGGAGAACTGCCTTTAAATGGTCCCCCTAGAGGCTCAGCAAGATGGATCAATGGGTAAAGCCACTTGGGACTGAGCCAACCCTGACAACCTAAGTTCGAGTCCCAGAACCTACAGAGTGGAAGGGAACCAACTCCTGCAAGTTGTATTCTGAGCTCCACAGGCATGTACCATGGTATGCACACGGACATACACGCACACAAAGAAAGACAAGAGGGAGAAAGAGAGGGAAGGAAGGAGGGAGGGGGGAAGGAAGGGAGGGAGATCCATCACAAAGCTCTATTCGTTGACCATGGTGTGTCTGAACTGACTCTAAGGCTCCTTTCTGTTGATTTCTGACTGTGTCGTCTCCATGGAGCGTTCACATGTTTGCCCATTTGATCTGCTCCGGGGAAGGGACAAGGTGACAGATGCAGCATTTCCTCTTTATGACAGAGAGCCTGTGCCCTGACAGGTGCAAAGAATCTTGTAGCATCAACTGAGCCTGGTCTTCTGGCTAATACTCCAATCCCCTACCTCTCCTTTCCACAGGGGATGGGACTAAGACAGAGGCAAAGGCAAGAAGCAAAGGGGAGATGAACAGAGGCTGGCTGAAGACAGGGGAGCAAGAACAAAGCAGTAAGATACTGCAGTACAATGGCACTGAGAAGGAATGCAGGCATTGTGTCTCAGCAGGAGATGCATCCTGCATAGACCCTGTAAATATCTACCATTCTCTGGGGTCAAGTTACACTGAGTTGAATGAAGGACAATGTGATAGGTAATTGTCTCCTTGATTAGACTGAGAATTGTCTAGAGTATTAGTGATGTGCCCTTCCCTTCTGAGTATGTCCGGGAGGATGCTTCCAGAAATGGTTGACTGAAAGAGGAGGATGCCTTGAATGTAAGAGGCACAATTCTCTAGGGTAGAGGTAGAATAAAGAAGGAAAAGGAGGACATACCTACCCTGAAATGAATTTCTGTGCTCTGCCATGTTCTACCATGGGCTGGAACCTCTGCAACCATGATCAAGGTCAACTCCTTTCACCCTTCGAATGTTTTCTTGTGTATTTTGCCACAGCAATACTTACCATTGGAAAGTGGTACACTCGAAGATCAGGAACTTTTGAGAGTTGAAGCTTAAATCCCCTTGTTCCAGGGCCATCTCTTTGGGTTTTCAATTTTACACCCCATAATCTAGCAGCATCTGCACCTGCGCTGGTGACTGATCCTGGCTCTTTAGAATTGGTATTGCTAGTTGTCTAGAAAGATCACTCATGGGCACCAAGACTTCAGGATGGGCTTAGTCATTTTCAGAAACCTGCCATCTCAGGGCCCCACTCTCCAGAAAGCACACACCTGCCAGCATTGGAATAAACCCATGCCTTATGCATGGCCTATTTGCCAGTTGGCTCCCAACTCTAAACCTTAAGTACCAGAGCCCACTGCCAGCATGATGCTGAGAGTTCCTGTGTAACTTTTATGCAAAGTTCTAGCCAAGCCCTGGCAAGATACAGCTGAAGACAATAGCAAGCTGTTTTCTTTAGGTCAAGGTCACTATACAATAATGCAATTCTCAGGAGCTAAAGGTTGAATTTTTTACACTAACAAGGATTTGATCTCTATCTCATTGGTGTAAATTGGAAATGGATACCATATCTTTAATGCTAATTAGCTAGTGCATTACTTAGTCTTCCAGGCCCCATGTAAATAACAATTAGCAATAATTTAGCAGTTGTACATGCTGGCATCTTCTGAGCCATACCATTGTATACCATTCCAAATTCCTTTGCATTAATTAGGATCATAAGCCAATCAGTACTAATTAGGAAGAAAATAAGTATAATAATAAATGAAACAAAATTAGTGATTTGTATTTGGTTGGTGGTTCTTTCCCTCTGCAGTTCATCACATAGTCTTAATGCACAGGAACTTCTTGTAATTGAAACTAATTATGAGGTTTCCCCTGCTACTTTGAGCCTCATGTTCAAATCCCACAAAGCTCATTAAATAAGTAACAAAACTGGAATCTTTAGCACATATTGTAACTTGGATCATGTTAATTAGCACCACATGCTAAAAGGCAGTAAGAGGCCGTTTAGCAGCCCCTGCACTAGTTAAAGGGAATGGAGATTGCAATCCTTACAGTTCTTTGGGGCTTGTCAAAAGCCAGACCAGTGTCCCGTGAGTCACATGGTCAGACAGCAATGGTGATTGGTGCAGAGAGGATGGGAACCCGAAGGCTAACCCACCCCTGGACTATGGCATTTCCAGCTCTTCCAGGTGGAAGTGCATGGAAAACGTAAGGACTCTGGTAGCCCAGTTTATTAATTCTCCCTCTTAAGGAACTTGTCCCGTTCATGACTACTCTGGGCAACCTTTTCTCTACCTTTGGCTGCTTATAGAGATTTTCTCTTCAGGGTTGAGTGAACATCAAAGACCCTGGAGAACTCACTTGCCCTGCACAGAATGCAATTGTATACACATAAATCCATGTGTCTGTTTCTAGTCAAACATATGTACCACTCAGTAGACATATTGACTGTATTCACAGCTTCTAGCGCTGTTCTAAACGACTGCCGTTCCTTTCCGTATACAGCTGAATCAGTAGAAAGCTCTCGGGGCCTCTATGGGAAAGTGCTAGAGAATGTGCTCACCCACCAGCAAGCCTTTTGGCCTCTTCTCTGGGCTGGTTCACAGTCTAAAGTTAAGCTTCCGTGATGTTGCTAGGGTAAATTGGAAACAAAGAAATAAACCCACAGGAGTATTGGCTTACAGCATACCCACCTGTAGTACTGGAACACTATAAACAATATTATTTGTTGATGGCTTAAGAGAAGTAATTCGAAAATAACTCTAATAGAAAGCACGTGTTATTCTCCCATTCTGACTTGTCATGTTTGATGGCTTGATGAGAAAGAAAAGACAGACAGCCAGCTCAATCAAAGCTGCTAACATTTTGAATTGAAACAGTTAGCCTTATGTATTTGGAGGTAGGATCCCCTGGTTCCCATCCAGAAAGTTACTAATCCTAAATATTCTTCTAGCTGCAGTGAAGGCCCCATTCCTCAGCAAAGCCACTCCAAATATTCAAGCTCACAAAAGTCATTGCCTTTTTCCTTGTTGCTATGTTTTTTATTTAGCTGTTTATCGCTGTGAAACCTGTGCGTACACTGTTCTAAGTTCGCTGATAATAATCTTATGGGAATAGGCAGATCTCAATAATCAGGAATCTTCCTGTGATATGCTTTTTCAGACTCATAGGAACTGACCCAAGATGAAAATACAAAAATGTGCATGACTAAATCACTACACCATGGGAAAGGTGCATGAGAGAACACACACACACACACACACACACACACACACACACACACACACACACACATACACACACAATTAGATCCTAATTCATTGCAAATTAAGCATGTTAAAAGATATTCAAAAGCCAATGTAAGAATGGCAATCTGAAGTGTAAATTCTTTAAGAATTATTCTTACACAGACCTTAATATTAAATTATGCAGTATGAGAGATAGGGAAAGTGAGAAGCCTGAAATCTTAACATTATCTACCAAATGAAAGCTGAAAAGAACCCTAGGACATATGCAACATGTATCTATTTAACTGGCATTATTTTATCTATGTTAACGCATCATGAACTTGGAGCTTTTTCTACAGAGGCACAATGGGTTACAGCAATCTCAGAGCTAACTTATAGTGACCCTTCATAGCTTAGGATCCCTTCTCACTGGTTTAACTGACCTGGTTAATCCATTTCATACTGGTTGATTCTATTTGTCTGTGTATTCACAACCTCCCACAATATTTTTAGAACATAATTCTACATCATGTAGTGCTGGATGATTGATGACAAAACTCATAAGATAATAGTTATGCTCTGCCCTTGGTAGCTTACAGTCTAAAAGAACTCATGGCTAATCATTGTGAAATTAAAGAGCCAATGTAAGATGCTTTGAGTTAACACAAAAAGCTTGTTAGTCTTTCTACTTCTAGCCAGAGTTTAGAGTTGTCTTGCCTCCACATGCAATGTTAAATTTTGTAACTGATCTGTTTGCATGGCTGCCTTCCAGAGTAACACTGCACTCTGCATTCCCAGCTAGGATGGAGACCAGCAATGGTCGCAAAAGATACTTACACAAGAGGGCAAGAGACTGGATTTGGCATGGCAATACTTAGAGTGGACTTCTGGGTCAACACATCCTTCCCAGCAAAGAACGGAATGGGAAGTTTGTCTTGGTAATTGAGGACCTATATAGACCTTTGGAGTTGGACAGATAAACCATAATTATGTGACCATCAAGTAACCACCCAGAGGCATAAGTCACAAGGATAAAACAAAAGCCAGGAGTGAGAACGCATCCCAAGCAAAGTAGGGTGCATAGTGAGGCTCCTGGAGCCTGGGAATCGACATAGTTCTCTAAAGCCTTCGGTATGCAGTCTTGTCAGAAAACAGAGCACAGTGGGATAGAAAGTAGAGGCCCCAGTTAGGAAGAGCTGGTGTAGCCTAAAAATACTCCCTCCTACCAAATCGGTTCAAAATGTATCTAAATCTTGTTTAAAAAGAAATACTTGGTTGGGCGTGATAGATTATCTTTAATCCCAGCACTCACTTGTGAGGCAGAGGAAGGCAGATCATCTGTTAGTTCAGGGCTGACTTGGTCTGTATAGTCGTTTAACCACTTCCCTACCAGTCAGGACTACACAGTGAGACCCTGTCTTACAAAAATGAAAATAAAAAAATAAAGATTAAAAAAAACCACACTTTTAGGCTTGATAAAGAAACCCCTCAGAATTCCATAAGTTTTCATACTGTAATTTTCTCCTTGAGAAAGAAAACAAACAAAAAGCAATGCAGAAGTTATAAACGAATATCACTAAGACTTTAAACAGTTTCAAAAATGTTGTCAAAATTGTATGTGGCTAAAGAAATGCACACAACACATATCACACACACATACACACACACACACACACACACACACACACACACACACACACACACACATACACACACACACACACATCTGGAAAGAAACCACGATTTACATTTAGATTGATGTAAATGCAGTAGGAACCCGGCACAGCGGAAGTGCAGCAGCTAACCTGACTGGCTATGCTGCGGAGAGGGTGTTTCCTTGGTGTGGGAGCGGCTGCCAGTTCATCCACCCAAAGTCCATTTGCTGGAAACCTCTGTACCCACCTCTGCACTCATCCCTTGATCTGCGGAAGCACCACCGTGTGGTCTGGGTTCAGTGCGGGTTACAGTTTCAGCCCCGTCATCCCCCCCCCCCCCCCCTGCCTCTTGTGAAACAGAACTATTTGTTGAATTGTGTACCCACCCCAAGCTGTTGTCTCTCCAGCCTGGAAGGCAAAGTGCTGTGTGTTATGATTATTCAACTTTCTACTGAAAAATCCATCCTGGTAGTACTTGCTATGAAATAAATGCATGAAAAGTCTAGTTGTTTTGTTGTTGATGGTAAAATGTCAGTATTCTATAAAAGTGGGAAGTAGAGGGAGTCCACTAAACGCTCACAGAAAGAACATCCTAGCAAGGAGAGCTGTCCACATAGGGTGGGCTACCAGAGGAGGCAGGAAGCTGGTAATCTCCACTTGTGTTTCATTAGAGTTTGGAGTGTGTTATATTTGTAAAAGGGACTTTTTTTTTTTTTTTTGAGGAAAGGCCAGGGCAGATGTCCTTTGATGACATTTCCCACTCTATAAGTGCTGATACGGTCATTTTCCAAGGACATTGTATCAGAAAAAAAACCCTAAGCCTCCCATCTCCAGCATCCTGTGTTCTGGACACTACAGATGTGTTCTAATTTGAGCCTTGCAAACTCCCTGCAATGAAGATCTTTCTTTCCTCTCTTTGCAGTTAGCAAAGCTGAAGCTTAGCAGGCACTCGAGAGATGGTCCACAGAGATGGTTCACAGAGATGGTCCACAGAGATGGTTCACAGAGATGGTCCACAGAGATGGTCCACAGAGGTAGTTCACAGAGATGGTCCACAGAGATGGTCCACAGAGATGGTCCACTGGGGCAAAGCCAAATGCACCTTAGACTCCTAAACCAATGCCCTTTGCACTGTGCTACCTGCACTCAACGAGAAGTCTTTGAGAAATTCATAATGAAGTCAGGGTACTGAATGAAGGGCAATGTTGGCAGGACCCCCCTTCTTTCACCTTCAGACTGTGTGCATTAACTAAATCTCCCTTATCAAAAGTTTAATAATATCAGTAACCTGCCTAAAATCACCTCAGAGCACACACATCTGGAAAGCTCTCCCAGGAGAGTTGCCCTTCTATATATTGCTCTCTTCCTGAAGAAAGGGAGGTTAAAAAAAAAAAAAAGCAAATACCTTTCTACATGATCCAGCCTCCTGGCTCCTTGTCCCTCCATCTCTTCCTCTCTACCATGCAGCTACACTGATGAAACACAGGCCCAAACCAAGTATTCCAAAAATTCACAGCAGAATTCCATTTTTCAGGTCTGGGATTACAGACAGAAAGGCCTAGGAGTCAAAAGTCTCTCTCTCTCTCTCTCTCTCTCTCTCTCTCTCTCTCTCTCTCTCTCTCTCTCTCTCTCTCTCCAGATAACATTCTTGAATCCTCTGCCATGGTATAAACAACACTGAGCACACAGCATTCCTCCTGAAGCACATGCCCTGTTTTGAAAGCATGGGCCTGATCTCTGGAATGTGGTGTTTGCCTCTCCAAAGACCTTTCTATTTATTTGGAAATGGTTTAATTTGGTGGTATTAATGATGATCAGGAATGATTGAAATGGGTTTTTCCTTCATCATCTCTGATCTGCCTCTCATCCTCCATATCTGTTATTTGTATAAAGTTTAGCTCTATATGTGTTTCCAAGGGCAGTGCTGGCTCTTAAGCTCTGAGTTTAGTTTCCTTGGGTATATGGCTACAGTCAATTTTGTGCTGGCTTCTTGTGAATCCTTCTTTAAAACACGCAGACCTCGCCGGGCGGTGGTGGCGCACGCCTTTAATCCCAGCACTCGGGAGGCAGAGCCAGGCGGATCTCTGTGAGTTCGAGGCCAGCCTGGGCTACCAAGTGAGTTCCAGGACAGGCGCAAAGCTACACAGAGAAACCCTGTCTCGAAAAACCAAAAAAAAAAAACAAAAAAAAAAAACACGCAGACCTCAACAATATCCTTACCTGGCAAGATATTGTTGGGTTTTTTTGCCTTATCTTGAAGATTGTTGGTTTATTATACCTCTTCAAGGCCAATTTTAAGGATATCTAGTGTAAACTTGGATGGAAACTGGAATAATGTTTCTTACCCATTTATGGGCTTGAGTTGTTAGGATAAGAATCAAGGAGAAAGTTCCTTAGTATGTTCCAGCTCTGATACTGAATAATTAGATTAGTTCCTTTAAGAAAATCCATGATGCACACTTAACCAAATGAATAGATGCTCATCTCAGTAGATCACCTTCCGTCCAGCTGCTGTCACTAAAATTCTTTCTTGATCTACTTCCTGGGACTTTTGTATAATTTCTTCTGGGTACTCCAGATTTACAGGGAAATCTTTACATTTTGAAAATTTAGAGAATCTATTGTGAAATGTATAGGTACTTTCTTTCAAAACATCACCTTCAGGTGTCCACAATGCTAGTGTGCTGATGTAATTTGTGATTCCTACTCCACGATTGTGCCAGGATGCTAAGACTGACCTAGTTGAGTAGATCACCGTCTGGTTCCAATGCTCCCAAACCGGGAAGGAATATTTAAACAATGGCAGCATCTGAGGCTTGAGTAACTTACCTTTCATAATGCATCATTTCTGCCTGTGATTCAGACACTCAATGGGCCTTTGTAGTATTCAAAGACCACAACTCACATCATGAGCTAGCTGCATAGCAGTGTGTAGTCCAAGTATATTTTCACAAGAAGTGCTGCTCACTGCAGACATGTGAAAAAACAACCAGACATATATGTCTCCATATTCAAACCATCCCCACATGAATCCAGCAAAGGGCCCCACTTGCCTTTGCATGTCAGGTTCTGCAAGGATACCGATGGAAGGAAAGACAAAAAGAGCTCGTGAAAGATACTTTTCCTCAAGTCTTTGCAAGGTCTGGTTGCCCAGGGTCCTAAAAAGTCTTTAGAGGTAGGAGTCTAATGTGGTGGCTCTATTTTAAAGCTCAGTATGTGTGGCTTGCTTACTCTTGTACTATATGCTTTGGTTGTACATAGTCCTGTAACTAGATATATCTTTCAAGAACACTGATTCTCCTCTCCTGCGATTTTTTTTCCCATCCCAAGACACCCAACAATGTCTAGAGACATGGTATCACAGCAGAATGGAAGTTGCTAGCAGTATCTCAACACTAGAGACAAACTAGGCACGGATAACCCTTCTTCATTAAAAAAAGAAGTATCTAAATGCTGAGAGCTTAAGAAGAGACTTCCAGCCGGGCAGTGGTGGCGCACGCCTTTAATCCCAGCACTCGGGAGGCAGAGCCAGGTGGATCTCTGTGAGTTCGAGGCCAGCCTGGGCTACCAAGTGAGTTCCAGGAAAAGGCGCAAAGCTACACAGAGAAACCCTGTCTTGAAAAACCAAAAAAAAAAAAAAAAAGAGACTTCTGCACCAGGAAAAGCCTCACCTAAGGAAAGGTGAAGGAAACTTGTAACACACAGGTGAAAATAGCTTTAGTAAACTCTCGTGGACATTCCTGTCTTCTTCCAGCAAGATTTAGTATAGAGGTCCATTTCTGTGACTCCCTTCCATTCATATCTTGAAAACAAGAAGTGCTCCAAGTAGATATCAGCTTTGGTGTCCCAAATTAATCCTCTGTTCACCAATGTTTGGTGAGAGGATTGGCATCGCTTTGCCCTAGGCATGGTGCATCCTATCCAGGTGTGCAGAGCACCTCCAGCCTCTCTGTCTCCCATGCTTTGTCTTAGCTTCCTATGATGCAATAAGTTGTCTTGTTGTAAAACAAAGAATATTGTCCTGCCCATTATCTTTGCAGTGAGCAAGCCTGAGAGCTTTCAATAGATTTCCTCCCATGCCCAGGTAGTAAAATCATACACTCCAGTGAAGGGTGAGAGTTTATTCCCCTGAGCTGTCAGACCCTGCAGTCTTTGAACTGTAAAGTCCAATCCCCGGGCTTTTCTGCTGACATTAGAGGATGGCGTTTTATCTTCAATGTACTCAACATGTCATTCTTAAGACACTGTTAATTGGCATTGAGGGTGAACCTGATAAGCTTCACCATCATCACAACCAGGGAACATACCAGCAATGTAGCTGATGAGCGACAAAAGGATTTCATGGGCTGTGATTATTATTATAAAAATTAACAGCAGAGTCTCAGTGATCTGCAAAGTACTGTGAGGGTTTTGCCATCATATCTCATGGAAAGAAGAAAACCAGTATTGTAACATGACAGCCAAGAGCCGTCATCATTACCAAAGAAAATGTTATCGTGATAACATACAACACCAGTTTACTAATTAGTCACATCTTGATAGCTAGAAATTCATTAAATAATAATCTTGGTAGTTAATCTCTACAACTTTCCACATTTAAACGATTTTCAAGTGGCTGGAGAAATTGCTCAGTGGTAAGAGCACTGGATGCTCTTCTAGAAGACCCAGGTTTGGTTCCTAGCACTCACTTGGGAGCTCACAACCATCTGTAACTCAATTTCCAGAGGATCTGACATTTTCTTCTGGCCTCCTCAGGTACCAGGCACACAAATGGTGCATAGACATAAATGCTGTCAAAACACATGTACATATAAAAATAATTTTGATCATTTCTTTTAGTTTTGAAATTATAATTATATCACTTCCCCCTCCCTCCCCCTTGTCCCCCACCGAGCTCTTCCAAATACCCTTCTGCACTCTCTTTAAAATCCATGGCCTCTTTTTTCAATAATTATTGTTATATACATATATGTATATATAGCATGTATTCATAATAACTTGCTCAGTCTGTATAATGTTACTTGTATGTGTGTTTTCAGGGTTAACCATATGGTATTATCCAATTGGTGTGCTCTTCCCTGGGGAAGACTATTTCTCCACTCTCAGCAGTCCTTAGTTGCCTGTAGTTCTTTGTGTGGGGTTGAGGCCTCATGGACTTTTGCACACATTTTTGTCCTTGTTCAGCTCATGCTTGGGCAGTCATATGCTGAGGCTTTATAGGTATAACTTCTGACTTTAGTAGGGGACACAGTCTCACAGCAAATTCTGATACTCTGGCTCTGTCCATCTTTCTGTCTCCTATTCTGTAATGTCCACTGAGCCTTAGATGCAGGATATATTTTGGGACTGGTATCCACAACTTGGCATTTACACTGGTTGTGGTTTTCTTTAATGATTCTTTCCATCAATTGCAAAGAGAAGTTTCCTTGATGAGAGAAGGAGGCTACACTTATCTGTCAGTATAAGGACAAATATTTAGACTACAGTTAGTGTGGCTGAAGATTCTTCCCCAAGATCCATAACGTCACTGGCCCTGGGTAGTTGCCTAAGTTTTCAGTATGAGGCTTAATTTCCCTCCTGTTGAGTTATGTCCAAGGAAAGAGTTATTGATTACCACCAAGATGTGGGTGCCACTACTGCATTCCTAGGGTTATCATGCCATGCTGATCATTGTGGTTCATAGACATCAGAGCTGGATAGGAAGGGCTGTTGGTTGCTTCCCTCTTTTGGAAGCTTTCATGTCACCTGGCAATATGAAAGCTAGTCCTCAGGGAAGAAGCATTCAGGTAAATTCTAGTTCAGGGTGCTCAGGGCCCCTGTGTCTGAAGTGCATGGTAACTTCAGCAATAGGGACTTACCTTCCACTTCTAGGGGGAACCAAAGACAAGGGCAATAGTCTGTAACGTTGGGAGTCTATTGAATACCACTGACAAACAATTCCAAAGAGGGCTGTACAGTTCATGAGAGGGTTTCCCACACCTAGTGTGGAGGTTTTTGTTGTTGTTGTCGTTGTTGTTGCATGGTCTTTGGCTCTTGGAGGGATCATCATCAGCCCAGATGGGAAAAATTCATTTAAATGATATATGTATATTTGTACACAAATTTATGCGTATTATAGGGGGTTTTAGGTGTAGTTAATAGTGTGATTCCTTATGACTTTTTCAGACATCCTTAATTATCATTTTACCCTCTTCCCTCCTTCTTCTGTATTTATCTCCCTCTTCTCTCTGTAACTAGAGCCCTCCCCTCTTTTTTCCCATTTCCCAGACCAGATCATTTGTTTCTTGATATTCCCCTCTCATTTTTAAAAAGATACTTCCAAAACCATTCCTCAGGTTACAAAAAGTCAAATGAGATGCAATATAATTGTTCCAATAGAAACACTGAACAGAAACAAAACAAAACAGTGACCCTGGTTTAGGATGATGTGTGTACAAGTCTCACAAAGTCATTGGATGCTTAAAAGTGGCAAAGAATGTATAGTCCATCCAGAAACGCTTCCAGAATGTTCACACTGAATCTGGCTTCAGGACTTGATGCAGCGATATGAAATAAGCTTAGTCAACATCAATGTTGTCCTCCCATGTGCTTGGCATGAACAGAATAGAACAATCTCTTGCCAGCTGATCAAGTCAGGAGGTGAGCTTTAAAAGTTGTTGAAGGCCTAACTCAATCCCTCCTTTGCTTTTCAGGTCTTGATGACTCGATTTACCATCCTGTTTCTCTTTTGACTCAGTGTCCCTACCTAACACTGAGTCTGTTTCTATTAACTGGCTCTTATTGTTTATTGCAGATTTGTTCAATCTCTGCAAATATATTAGTTTGTTAAGGCTATCTTAAAAACACACCCTGAACTGGCGACCTCAGGCCACAAGCATGTATTGGCTCCCAGGTCTCTAGACAGAAGGTCTAAGATCAGGGTAGAAACACAGTTCTGTCCTTTTTTAGAGTCAAAGGAGACTCTTTCCCGTAATTCTCTCCTGTGTCTAATGGGTTTAAAGCAGTCTCTGGCATTGCTTAGCTCATAGGTGCCTCAGTCTACCCTTTGTTTAGTCTTTAGTCTACCCTTATTTCACATGGTCTTCTTCCTGTATGCAGGTCTAATCTTCAAATTTCTCTACTTCATTGGGATAGCAGTCATGTTATACTTAGGGCATGTGCTAATGACTTCATTTTTAACTTGAGTTAGTAAACTTTTCATAACTAAAATGAGATGCCTGAGATATTTAAATTTTAAGAAAAAAATGTTGGTTTGTGCTCAGGGCTCCAGATGCTCCATTTCAGGACCCAGTGGCTCATGAGTTTGGGCCTCTGAAGAAGGCAACAAATCCTGGTGGAAGCACATGGTCATGGCAGATAAACCTGCTCTCCATGGGATTCATGCAGCAAATAGGAAGAAGAAGAGACCAGGTTCCCACAGTCTCTCTCAAGTATATATCCCCAGTAATCTCAGGAATTTCTACTAAACCTCACCTATTTAAAGTTCTGCCAGGCCCCATTAGTGCCATTCTGGGGACCCAGCTTTTCGTGAAATTGTGGGTTATATCTATCTAAAGTATAGCACTGATTACCTTCATACTGACTCTCTCTTCACATGGGAAGACACCAGGAGCTAAAAATCTACATCACCTTTTTGTGTGTATGTGTGTGCTGAGTGAGACCCAATTCAAGTCATAATAGCGAGTAAACCTTAGTTTTTAAGGATGATAATTCCTTTATATTGCACTAGTTAAACTGTACAGGTGAAGTTTCTTGATTGATCAGAGATGTGTCCAGTTGTTCAAGTCTGTGCCTGATCTCTGGCAGGGGTCCAGAAGGCTGCTTTCCTGAGAATACCCCTCAAGAAGTTGTGTCAATCTATGCCACATTTCTCCAGTTAAAAAGTTCTTCATGCCGGGCGGTGGTGGCGCACGCCTTTAATCCCAGCACTCGGGAGGCAGAGCCAGGCGGATCTCTGTGAGTTCGAGGCCAGCCTGGGCTACCAAGTGAGTTCCAGGAAAGGCGCAAAGCTACACAGAGAAACCCTGTCTCGAAAAACCAAAAAAAAAAAAAAAAAAAGTTCTTCATTATAAACTGCAGATCTGGGGGTGCTTGGTGGCTCACTTGTGCTATGGAAGGAAAAACAAGCTTTCTAATTCCAGTAAGCTCATTTCTGAGCCCCCTTTAGCCTTACCCATGATTTCTCTTCCGAATCAATTTCTAGTTATGGCTGATCTCATCAGTAGATCCATAGACCATATTTGTTTCTCTCTTTATTTGTAGTGATATACTTTGTTAGACAAGAATTTGGCTTTTTTTTTTTTCAACTTGTCTCCCTCTGTCTTCCTCTTAACATGCTTACTGAAAAAATTATGTACATTTGGGGGAGGTTCAGTGAACAGAAGGAAGCATCTCTAGTCATACTGAAAGTCTCACTTTTATTCTTTTCTTCTCAGATTTGTTTGGGATTCTTTGGGGGGGGAGCCTTTTTAGGGTTCTACACACCTAAGAACCATCCTTCATCGCTACACAAATGATAGTACTGAGATGCGACCTCCTGGCCTTCCCCATGGAGGGTTTCCAAACGCTGCTTAGCTGTGACTTTTTTGTTTATTTGTTTGTTTGTTTCACATTTTCCTATTACCATTAGCATTCTCTGGACATTGATCCTGGAGGTGTTACTACTTGTCAACACTCAAAAATGGGGAATTTTCCCCAAACTGGATCACCAGCAGTTTCTCTCTTTATTAGAAACAAACTATGTCTTGACTCGACATGATCCACATGAGCTTTGTAGCTGCTTGAGGGTAAAAAAAGCATCTGAGGTGAACTACATGGAAGGGGGTCTTTTGGTCCTATGTCTCCAAAGCCCTGTATGGCCATGTTTCTCCCAGGAATGATCCAGAGGTTTCCAGAGCCTTCTGAGTGGTGAGAAGGGTCCCGTATAAGCCCCTGCGTTACCAAGCTAGAGTCCACGTTATTTCAATAAGTCCCCTCAGTTGCCCATAGATTGCCAAGAAATCTACATCCCACCTTTTGTGCAAACAAGGGGAGGGACCTGAGAAAGCTCAAGATCAATCTCTGGACATCCTGACCTAACGTTTTACAACCATTTCTGTGGTTTGATTATCATAAACCAAACTCTATCTCATTCCAAGAGACCAGGAACCTTTTTTTTTTTTGTCACTTAAGTGTTAAGTAGGCAGGTTTGAAGTCTCAGTGACGACTCACAGAGCTGATGCTGACTCTTATCCTAAAATGATGTATAGTCTTCATCAGAGACCAGTATGTTTTTCTGAGCTCTCGTGGAGATGTTATCCTAATTTACATCTTTCCCAATCGAAGCATCAGAATTAAATCCAGATGTGCTTCCAGTAAAAACATCCCAATGTCTGCTCTAAATAGGGTAGTGAAGCCAAGGCTCCCACCTCATTCCTGTCTCCCCAAGAAAACAACCTGCAGATAGCTGAAGGAAGGAGGGCTTTGGAGTATGATACCCAGTGTCTACTTCTGCCTCCCCGTGTTCACCAGCTCTGACCTTAGGCAACGTGGGAACTAGCCAAGCCTCAGTTTGCCCCTCCCGGTGGGAATACACACCTTAAGACAGGGAGGGATAACAACAGTTCATTCTCTGACTCTCTAGTTCTCCTTCTTCTAGCTAATTGGAGGCCGTGGACACCCTATTAATGAGAGCAGACCTGATCTCCTGGCCAGAAATTGGAAGTGAGCACTGCCCCAGTCAGGTGTGTGGAAGCCAGCCATCCCCTGACTACATCTGGAGGCTGCTGTCTGGGTTGGGGATGGACCTAAGAAGTGTTTACAACAGGCCTGACAGCAGAACCATGAAAGAGGGCTTGCAGAACAGTAGTGGGCCCCTTGGGGTGCCTCACTCCAGACCTGTCTTCCACAGATAAGGAAACAAGAGAGCAGGGAGGCAGTTGCAAGCCTTGCGCTGCAGTAGCAGCATGCCCTTTAACGAGGCTCCCCCGAAGTCATGTTCACAGATAGGATGACACGGGAAGAAGCATGTTCCCTCCCAGCCGCCAACCATGCCTATGGGGCACCAGAAAGAGGATCACTCTCAGCACCGGGCCCTGTAGCCAACCTCACAAAATGCTTTTTGGTGTTTGCCAACAGGGAAGCTCGGTTTGCAGCTGCAGCCGCAGGTGCTGGCTGCCAGGTTCCCCTTGGCAACGCAGGTGTATGCCAGGTTAGCAGCTCTGCCATGGAGAAATGGCTTACCATTCAGAGCATGTGGCCTGAAGCAGGAAGTAGACTTGTGCTTCCCCCACCCATGGCGGAAAGATAATGATTGCACTGGTTTTTATGGGACATTATATGGCCTCAGCAGGGGGTCGGTAGCTGGCTTTTAGAGGCTATGGAAGATCATAACGTGCTTTTGTTTTTGTCTGAGTGACATTTTTGTTTTCCTTGTCGTCATTCAATCCAAATATCATTCATGGATTTGCTTAGGTCTTTGGCTAATACATTTGCAATTCCAAGAAGGGATTGCTTCTAGTCACTTAATAATTCACGTGTGTATTTGTGTGTTTCACGGAAGCATTCCTATCCAGGATCTTATTTAGATCTCTTGGGGGAGTTAGACGCCACCCTCTCAAATCAGGTGTTCTGAGTCTTGGTACCTTAGCTTTTCATTGTCTGCGGAGACGACTCATGCCTGCTGCTATGCCCGGGTTTTTGTTTCCAGTAGCCAGTGAACTGTTTAATCACATGTCTTTTCTTCTGATCGGTTGTGGTCTTGCCTTTGGTACACAGATCAATGCCTGCTAACCACAGTCCCCTGCTGAGAGGGTCTGTTACTGAGTACTGGAGAGAAAGTAGAAAAGGAAAATCCTGAGTTATCACAGCATCTCCGCCTCTCCACCATGCCCCCTCTCTGTGCAGGCCAGACAGATCACTCTCTGCTTCCAGAGGCCCCCAAGAATGTTGCTTTGGGAGAACCACTCTCACCTGGAGATTTACAGTGAATGGGACATGAGGGAAGCTCAGCGTCAGGGGCCCTAGAGCACTGTAGCTAAAACTCCTCTGATGCTTCTGCCGAGGTCATTTGGTAAAGCCACACTCTGGTGGCCCATTAGCTTTTCATCCTTCTCAATGCAGGATAGAGGAATATCTAAGCCCAGAAAATCTGTAAAAGCCGATAATGCCAAAATTACACATGTTCACACACAAACACAAGGGCTGCCTCTGCCTCTCTGTCTCTCGTCTGTCTTTGTCTCTCCCCCCCCTCCACTCCCCCCCCCCCCCCCCCACCGTTTTAACCTGCCAATATGTATCATGATGTATTTTGGTTTAGGCAGAATTAAAGTGTGTTTACATTGCTTAAGCAAATGACTATACATACACAAAGGCAAGCCAAAAGTTTTCTCATATCTGGAGGTAGCATGCATTATTGATGATTCTCATTGGTGGTAAGCCCTCCCAAAACAGAGCAACAACAAAACAGTGTCTACACTTCCTCCTCTTCCTTTTAACTCACAACTAAAACAATAACAGCAAACACTGAACGTTTATCATGGGTTAAACAAACATCCTGATAAATACCATACATTTATAAGTAATGTTCACAACTTCTTCATTCCTTATGGTAACCCTACAGGACAGAGCATTGCCAACAGTGACAGGTGAGAAAATTCAAGCTTAGAGGCTTTAAGTAATTTCTTCAGATCACGGTTAACATAGAGCAGGGTTTGAAAGGACATCAAAGCTCTGATTTCAAAAGACAAGTGGTGCCTTTATAACCTCTGCTGAGCAGCTTGCATATTCTGTTCAGCAGACAGCGTTAAGTCATGTGATCTAGTGGAGCCAAACAATTTACTGATATTGATATTGTGAGTATGCCAAAGGATTGCGCAACAGTTCTAGGGGTACAGTCTGTTTAGGGCAAATGAAATATTAACAGATAAAACACAACTCCAGTTGAACTGATTTCATTGAACTAGCACTGTGACTTTCAGGGCAGAAAAGACGGTATTCAAAGAATAGACAGTATGACCTTAGCATTCACCCTGGTGCAGAACTTGAGTGAGCTCTTGTAAAAATCTAGTCAATGATTAAACATGTAAACCAGCAAGATCATCCAGAGGCGGGCGGGCCCCGTTCAGTTCGGAAGCTCTCACAGCAACCAGGATCTCAGACAGTTAGACAGTGCATGTGCTGGCTTATTGCAGAGATCGCATTCAAAAATGCTGCTCTGGGAGGGGGAGATGCAGAAATGGTGTCTGCATCCAAAAAGTCTCTATAGGACCAAACAAACAAACAGAAAAAAAAATACAAAATGCAGCTGAATAATGCACTCACCTCCAGGATTAATTTGCAAACAGGTACAATGCTTCTTGCTTCCAGAGGCTAGGCAGTAAACAGTCAGCCAAGGACTGCCAGGGTACAAACCCGCCTTAGCCCAACACGTCTATGGAACTATATATAATAATCTCATCGTTCTTCCAAGACCTGCTGTCCAGGAGTGGCTGCCCTTACCCATCAGTGTGCGTTTGTCTCTGTGTACTGCCTGAGCAGCCTAACCAACTGGCTTTAGCTGCCATGCCTGTCCAGTTGTGTGATTTGGGGCGATATGTTATCCTTGGAACGTGGCAAGTAGGGAGTGTATAAATGAAGCCAAATAATCCAAGGAAAATGCTCAGACAAGGCAACACTTTGTACTTCTTCGCTATTGTTGCTTATCAGAAGCCCTTGAAAAAATTTTAAATAAATAAAAGATTGTGGTATAAAAATAAAATTAAGACCTTAGCTAGCTTATAGTAAAGACTCCAGAAACGGTAGGAGAAATGATCTCCCCATCCTTGCCACCCTGGAGAAAGAGGAGAATAGACTTGAGTCTTGGTGTGATAAAATGTCCTCAGGACTTGTTCTAATCACATGTGGAATGACACACAGACATGGAAATGATTTTTATGAAGGAAGACATTTATGGCCACAGATTCCTATAAACAGAGGGATGGCAATGGTGTGTCTTGCAGGGCCACTTGGAAAAGCACCAGAGTCAGTGAGCAGGCAGAGAGGTGAGGGGAACACGTGAGTGCAAGCTTTGTTCCGGTTTTCATAGGAAGGAATAGATGAGGCAATCTAGATGGAGCTCACATTGGCTAGCTCTTTCATTTCTGTAGGCTGCAGGTACAGACATTGCTGTTAGTGACCTGGTACCTGGTTCTCAGTAATCCTGAAGCAGAGAAATAAGAGTTCAGACAGATCAGAGCTCCATGAAGGAACGGATTGGCAGGAAAGGACTCAATTGGTTAGTTTGCATGTGAAAGATGCATTCTAGGGGAGTCCTCTGCCATTCCTAGGAATAGCCTATTCCTGTGAAGATAGATAATCCTGTAGCTCTCCAAAATTAATAAGGCATCAAATATAAATGCATAATAATAATAATAATAAGCACCACCCTGCACTCCTAAATGGCAGTGGTAGGATTGGCACTTAGAGGCATGGTGATGGTTTCTAGCAAACTCTCATGTGTCTAGATGGCTTCTAGGTGAAGCAGTGCTCTGCAAATATCTACAGTGGAGAGTTTGTTGATGGGCTGATGGCAGCCACAGCACCCCACTGTCTGGCATTCTTTGTGGTCCAGATGATTTGGGGAGACGAAGAACTGACCTTTTTGGCTTTCAGCCCTTCCTAACTGCTTTACAACTGATAACACACGACATAAATGACCAAGAGAAATTTGACTGCCTCAGCCACGTGGGACTCTTGGCATACCTACAGTTCCTAGATACAGACTGCCTGGAACAGTGTCTGTCCAGGCCCCGGTCTTACCTTGTATCAGTCGCCAGCATCCCCAAGCATGGTGGCAGTCTGAAGCTCTAATCATGTGGTTGACAGGCAAGACTTCCCTACTAGGTTTCTCCTACTCCGTTATTTAATTTGCTTTCAGGAAAAAGGCCTGTGGTGTCCAAGACGCTTGGGAATACATAGATGTGTTTAAACAACTGGCTTTCTTCACAGGGTCTGCCTTAATTCAATAATCTCTTCCTTTTTCCATTCGACAAGCAAATGATGTTTGGAAGAAAACATTTCTTTCTCAATTCCAAGACAGTACCACAAAATGAACATTGAGTTCAGGGACTGAAATTCCCCAAGGTGGGAGGGTAGAGAGACCTAATGACTGCTGCACAGCTGAAGCCAGAATGTAGGGTGAAGATATCGTCAAGACAGCCTAGGGCTCTTTCAGAAGCCACTGAACTTCACAGGGTCCTGAGAACGGAGGTGGGAATTTTTTTTTTTTTTAGGTTTTTCGAGACAGGGTTTCTCTGTGTAGCTTTGCGCCTTTCCTGGAACTCACTCTGTAGCCCAGGCTGGCCTCGAACTCGCAGAGATCCACCTGCCTCTGCCTCCCGAGTGCTGGGATTAAAGGCGTGCGCCACTACCGCCCAGCGGAGGTGGGAATTTAAAGGCTTAGCGAAGTCAACTTCAATCCCACAGACCCCAGTTAGCTCCGGTTTCAGTCATTGGCCTCTGAATCTTCCCCTGGCCTCACCTGCCATCAACATGAAAGAAACAAATGACAGGACATGTTGATGAGTTTGTCACATGTGTCCTCATGCAAAGAAGTCAAGTTCTACCGTCCTTCTGTTACATGGGAACAGCACATTTCAACGGGAGGTAAACAGTGATAGTGTCCTGTAGATTAAAACACATTAATAAATATGCTCTTGTTTTACTGGAAAACTTAATTTAGCTTCCTGTTAGCATCTGAGCTAGTAGCTGCTTAGTTAATTCCCCCTTGGCACTTCCTCAGGGGACAAACACAGAGGGAATTCAGTGTCTAGTTCTTCAGGCTAGACTCTCGCTTCTGCTTGCATGCTTCCAAATTCAGACTCTAGTTGAGATGAGAAAATATGAATTATTTACTCTCTCTATCTCGGGATCTCAGTTTCCTCCTTTTTAAAGTGGGAATGAATATAAGGCCTCAGCAAATGGGTCATAGTAAGTGGGAAATGGATCACCGAGAAATGGAAGTGATTTGATTTTGTCTGGCCTTTCTGCCTGGCCATCAAGTATCTAAATAGCATCTGGAATTCCAGGACTAGAAGAGGAGGCTGCAGGCAGGTAACTTAAGTCTCCACATGCTCTTTAGGTTCCAGATCACATAGTGTACAAGTGGCTTTGAGCATGGCCAGGGAAGGAAAGAAGGAGCTGGGATTGCCTCCACACTGAGGTAGGAGCAGACATAAGGGCTAAATGTGAAGCAACAGATGACCAATCTTTTCTACTTCATTCCTAGAATTCTTAGAAAAAAAGGGTTGCTCCAAGTCATATCTCTCTGTGCTTCTAGATTTATGAATTAGCTGCTGCTGATTGGGCTGAATTTATCTTTGTTGATCTCATCATGGAACCTTTACCTATGAATCTAATACCACTTAATACATGTAAAAGGCCTAGCTTTAACTGTGACACAGATGCACTGGCTTTTCTTGGGTGACTGAGAACACGGCTTGAACAGTCAGCTGTGCATCATGCCTGTTATGATTGCTGAAAGAATATAACAAAGAATGTGTATTAGTTCACACTTCGCGCACCTGCTAATCTGCCTTTCTCAACATTTCCCAACAACAAGCAAATGTAAGAGGAAAGGCGGCAAGCAAAGTGGTTGGCGGCAAAATGATGCTGTGGAAACAAATGGGTTGAAGAGAGAAAAAGAGTCTAAATATCACAGACCCGTGCCCATAATTCAGGGAGAATTACAAGAGTTGATCCATGGTATGAAGACATGACTTTCTTGAGTTTGGAGCTTTTATAGAACACATGAAATTCCCTCTAATTACCATGGGAGAAGAATCATTTGTATTTTGCACTTAACCTGAGGTCCCCAAATCCCCAGCTACTGGGGTCTCCTCCAGCTCCTGGATTCTGACTCCTGTAAGCAGGCAAGCTCTCTGAGGCTTCTGTAGGATGTCTACTGCGGTCCAGGTGTGGCACTGACGGTGTCGGCTCGTTTACTCTGCTTCAACAATTAGCTTGAGCTCCTGCCGAGTTTCATAGGAGCTGGACTGGTGGGGATGGCGGCGAGGTGGGTGGGGGGATTCTCTCGTACATACTATTTTAGGGAAACCTGTAATTGAATCTCCTTTCTGCAGCTGCTGTGGCAAAGCAGGATGGCAGGTACAGTGACAGGGAAAAATTGCTCCCAGGGAACAGGGTGAGAAAAGCCGAAGAGCAATCGGGAAACCAAGAGCAAAGTCCCTGCCCTCCAGTGAAGCCATGGCCAGGCATGAGAGGGGAGCTGGGGGAGAGCAGGGCCCCTCTGGCCCCACCCACAAAGGGCTAGCCGCTCACAGTGCCCGTGGAGGCAGACCCCTCTATATCTCCATTCTCTCTCCACCACGGCTTGTAAGTATTAGCCTGATGTTGTTTACTTCTTCTCCCAATCTCTCTAAGGAATATGATTCACACGTTTTCAGATTTATTTGAACAAAATGCAATAAATATGCTGCTTCAATTTTAACTGCTGGCCTGTAGCCAGGGTTTTTAATGAATCTGGCCTGTGCTACTGAACTGTTCGAGGATCTCCAGGGCTCTGGGCACTGGGAGATTATACACAGTGGTTTGCACACACGTACGCATGGAGATACACACACACACACACACACACACACACACACGCACGCACGCACGCACATACACGCACACACACACAGCTCTCACACACCCCAATTCCTATTCCCTGGGGGCCAGTGACTCACAGTCAACTGCAGGTTTTTTTAGCGCAGAGTCTAGTTAAAATTAGCTGGGGTCTGCATTGTTCAACAAGAGGAAGAAGAGTCCTTGTCTTCTTTCATGGCTGCATGCAAATGACATCTTTAAACAGCCACCCCACCCCCTTCGAATTGCTGGGCTGACCCCCCAAAAGCCTCCATCATCAGCTTCTTCCCTTCTTCCTTTGTTTTCTTGCTAATGGTCAGTAGAGCAGGCCCAGCCTGTGGGGACTCCCATATGAAAACAGCTGGCTATGGGGATTTAATGTGGAGATAAAAGGATCCTGAATTGATTTTCACCACAACCAAATAGTCTGTGTAGCAGGAATCTCACAATACCACCACAAGTCTGTGCTGTGGGCATTAGAGAGGTGTGGAGACATAGGCGGGAATGGGGGTCCTGCACTGTTTCTCAGAATGTGGGAGAAGGGAATAAACAAGACCAACAGCAAACTCAGATGCCTTTCCCAGACCGTCCAGAAAACGTGTCCTGCACAGAGAGGAACTACAGAATCTGCAGACTGTGTCCCCCAGGTGGCCCTACTCCTTCTGACTTCAGAAACGTATCCTTGAGAATCCGGGGTCCCAGCGTCGAGTGTAGGACCGCTGCTCTAACAGTGTAGTTGACTTCTGAGAATCTTGTCCTCCTGAGGGTATGTGGGATGGCCTCAGTGGTCCTTGCAGCCCTGATGTTCTGTTATCCTGACATCTGGGCTGTGGAATTCCAGTGGTTCTTCTCCACCATGTTTTACCCTAGTGGTATTTCAGAATTAAGACTTTCACAGCTAAACTCTCCTCATTTTTTTTTTTTTGTTTTCCTGAAATGAAAAAATAAATAGCTTTTTTTTTCTTTTCTGATTCCTGAAACATAAAGCACCATGCCTCCCCCTGTATAATATTCTTCAATTGCAAAATACTTCTTATATAGTCTGGAAAAATGGACCATCTTGCTTCAGCTTTAAACAGTAATGTTCATGGTGTAGTTTGTGTTCTAGTGAATTGCTCTTCCAATGCCCTTCCGAAACACTGCTGTAGTTCAGTGAAACATGAGTTTGTTGACTATGTGATTGCTGGTGAGACCCTCTCAGAAACACACGTACAATATGGCTACAGACTCTTCTTATGTTAATAATTATCTTATTAGGAAGTCAAAATTTCTGTGAGGTATAATAATGTTAATAACTATATGCCTCCTAGGAGACAAGTGGCATATTAACTACTTAATCGTCCCCCTCCCTTTCATTTAAGCCTTGCATCAAAATGCTTGAGATATCTCTTTTTAGTCTTACTTTTTAACAGATAGAGAATCTAAGGCTGAATTTGTTTGTGAAAATCAGGACGCTACTCAATGCATCTGACTGGTCCTGAGAGTTTAAACTGTCATATAGTCAAGCTAATTAAAGGGTGGTGCTCCAGTAGAGGTCAAGGGTGTAGAAGCGCTGAGTGAGGAAGATTGTCTAATGGGAGTGTGCAAGGAGTAGCCAAGGATGACAGAGGGGAGACACCAGTCCACACGTGAGAAAAAAAGAGTATGATTGCGGATGAGGATGCTATTAGGAACCCTGAAGACCACAGTCAGCCTCTCCCGGTCTTCTTTCCTAATGCAAGAGCCTTTGATGAGACCTGAAAGAGAAAAAGCCTCCTACCTGCCCAAACCAGGAACCTAGGAGCTCTCAACTCTGGGTGTTCTTCAAATAAATTTCTGGCTTGTGGAAAAGCTGCCCTCAGATAACTTTGATTATTTAGAAAAACACATTCCTCTTGTTACATAACCAAGGCTGGAAAAATCATGTTTTACTGTCAGTTTTATTACTCAGGAAATGTAATAATTTCCAGGTTTGAGAAATGCAGTAGGACGTTTTATTTTCCTTGACAAATAGAAATTAAATAGTTTCTATTTATCCTGTATAACATGTTGTTCTGAAATATGTATATATAGCAGGATGGTTAAATCAAGCTGAATAGCATATCCATTAGCTCACAGACTTGGAATTTTTGTAAGGACATTTTTGAAAATTTTCTTTTAAATAATACATTTGCTTTATTGACATTTCCTGACCACTTCATTTGCTCTATGGCTCTTGATTTCAGCTTGAGGAGTCTAACTCCTGGGCTCATGTCAGTCCTGGCTGCCTTTTATTAGTTCTGAGTTCATGAGGGTTTCCATAGTTGTGGCTTATTTGCACATTTTTTAGGTTCATTTTTAATAATTTTTCATACAATATATTTTATATTCTTCCCCTTCCCCCAACTCTTCCCATATCCTCCCTACTTTTTTTTTTTTTTGGTTTTTCGAGACAGGGTTTCTCTGTGTAGCTTTGCGCCTTTCCTGGATCTCAATCCGTAGACCAGGCTGGCCTCGAACTCACAAAGATCCGCCTGCCTCTGCCTCCCGAGTGCTGGGATTAAAGGCGTGTGCCACCACCGCCCGGCCCTCCCTACTTTCTTACCCACACATCTTCATGTTCTTTCTCTCTCAAAAACAACAGCAAAAAAAAAAAAAAACTTAAAAAAAAAGACAAAAGATAGCAAAACAAAACAGCAAGTATACAAAAAATCATGGAGTCTGTTTTGTGTTAGCCAACTGCTCCTGGGCATGAGGCTTTCCATGGAGTGTGGTTGATGTTGTACCCATTGAGACTCAGCTGGAGAAAACTAATTTTCCCCTTCCCCAGCAGCTATCAGTTGAAAATACCTTTTTGGTTAGAGGTGGGACTTTGTGTCTACTTCCAGATTTTGGTTAGAGGTGGGACTTTGTGTCTACTTCCGGATTTTGTCTAATTTAAAGCTGCGCAGTGTTTTTGCATGTTGTCACGGTCCCTATGAGTTCATATGTACATTGGTCCTGTTCTTTCTGGACATCACTGTTCTTTTGGAGTCATCTACCACCTGTGGCTCTTAGAACCTTTCCACCTCCTCTTCTACATAGATCTTGGGTTGTGAGAGGAGGGGATTGATAAAGACATTCCATTTAGGACTGAATTCTCGAAAGTCTCCCACTTTCTGTACATTGTCCAGTTCTGGGTCTCTGTTCATATTATGTACCGCAAAAAGAAGCTTCTCTGATGAGGGTTGGGTGAGGCACTGACATGCGGGTATAGCGCTATGTCATTCATAGCCATTTTATTGCTATGTTTATTTAGCAAAAGAATAGTGGTAGTTTTTGGTTTGGTTTGGTTTTGGTTTTCTCCCTAGGGCCTATAACCTATCTAATATCCTGGCTACTTTAGCAGGGTCAAGTGGATTCTTTCTCATGAAGTGGAGCATAAATCCAAATGAAAAAGTGCTTGGTTACAATGATTTCCATACTTGTGACCTATTTATACGTTTCTTAAGTTTAGGGGGGTGGGAATCAGATTCTTCAACTTCTTAGTCCAAATTAGGACATTTTTTTTCCCTAGAGAAAATGAAGAAACAAGCCACTTAAAGACAAGGATTATTTCCCTTCACCTTTGCCTAAAGGACCTACATAGGAACTACCTCTGTTCTCCCTGATACTGCCAGGTCTCCAGACACTGCCATACCAAGATATATTTCTAATGTCCTTGGGAGAGAAAGTCTGCCTCAAAGAAGTTACAGCACAAAGACTTTCATTTGAATTCCTGGGAACACTAAGTTGTTGTAAGAACCCAAACAGCCTCATTTTCCTCATCCATAAAATATGGTTGGTGTATATTAGTGTTCTGGGATATTATATTAAAGGTGATACATGTAATCCTCTCTAAATTCTATGAGGAAACCATGGGCAGTTAGTTGGCCCTGAGATAACCACAAAGATTTTATTAGGAAATGGCTTCCCCTCTAAGGCACCCCTAAGGCACCCCTGAGGCATGACTTTTTATCACTAGGTAGAACCTACATGTCTATAATTTAAAATAAATAACAAACAAACAAACAAAGCAAGCTCAGGCAAGACTGGACTACTTTCACGTCTTCCTTTGTGACCATAAACTATACAATGAACAGCATCCAAAGTCATTCCCACCAGCATGATCTAATGCATCCCTGGGCAGCGTGCAAAATGTTCATGTAACACAGGTGCTAAGGGGGCCATTCACTGTCGGATACCCATCTATAGCTTTGAGTGTTTGTGTGTTGCACTCATCGTGGTGTCCATTATCCCTGCTTCTCCAGTGGATAGAGGAAGTTGAGTTGATAGGACTTGTCACTGGTACTGTGATGGCCATCACTGCCTTGCCCTTTGCCAGGTTTATACTAATGCTTCCTCATCCCTATATTGTTTGACAGTGGTGTGGATGGTCTCAAGGTCCTCCAGAGTCTTTTTTCACTACGGTTGCTCAATAGATGTGTGGGTAAAGAAATGGACAAGTGAGTGACTATATGAATGGTCACGACGTGTCAGTGCAGTACTATCCATCGATTACTTGCACTCAACACACCATGAGAATTGAATTGATAAAGTAATGCAGTTTGGGATTTGTATTATCAACTGTCTCGACTATTTTCAACAACTTACAAGATGGCGTCATTTACAGCTATAGTGTACTTGACTCTTGAAGAGTTGACAATAACCAAGTGTAGTGGGGCACACCTTTAATCCCAATACTGGAGAGGCAGAGGCAGAAGGATTTCTATGAGTTTAAGACCAGCTTGGTCTACACAATGGGTTTCAGGCCAGACAGTAATATATAATGAGACTCTGTTCAAAAATAAAAAAATAAATAATTGATGTTGGTCCTCCATAGAAATCAGATGCCTTTCCTTCCTATCACCATTTGCCTCATTAAACTACTTGTTTGGTGTCTATATATTGTTCACTCACCAATGAAATATCTACTCCCAGTCACTATTGTATTCAGCTGTCACCGCTTTCCAAAATCTCTTCTTTTCCGTCCTGTGTTCCAAGATTTCTTAATCTGAGATTTGATGTTTGCATAAAGTCCTTCAAAAACTGTGAATACCTAGCCTGTGAAGTCAGGAAGCAACATCGGAAATCCCACTACCGATTGATAAGAATCCACACAGGCAGAGCACACAGACAGGCAGCGGTTTATCTTAAGGATGTGCTCTGGCTTGCTCAAGCCCTTATCTGCCATGTTCTGCAAGCAGTGAGCTAGCTTAATACACACAAAAGATTTTTTTTTACAAAACCATGACTTCAATATGGAATTAGGTGTCTTCTGACCAAGAACCTTAACTTACACCTCAATATTTCCCCCATTAAGCTTAGAAAGGAACTTCTAAGGCAAGAAGTGTAGAGAGAACAGAGAAGAGAGAAAGCAAATAGGTTAGCCTCTTCATCGGAGATTTAATTTCTGGCCTAGATTTACAAAGGTTTTACATCTGATGATCACATCCTCAGACCCACAGGGGACAGCTTTTGTCCCTTGAACCCAACTTGTGCAATAAAAGACAAGCCATTACAACTCCATGCCCAGGTGTATCTATAGAGCAATGCTTCCTAACTACTCACTACCCCAGCTCTTTGTACCATCGCAAACTGGGTACAAGCCACCTCATCTACGACATTTCACCCTCCCACCCACTCAGAAAACCTGCATGCGAACCACAGGTATGCTTTTCCTAAACACACCTTCATTTTTCACTTTGTTGATTTCTGTGTCTTGTTCCTTCTCCCCAGAATTTCTGCCATGCCCCCTCTGCCAAGGCTTCCAGCTGGTTTAAGACCCAAGTCAGATGTCATGTCTCAGTGATGTCCTCCCTGCTCCAATGGAGAAGTCACTCCTTATCTGTAAAGCCACACCCCCTATATCTGAACCTTGTGGTACTTATCACAAAATCTTATCACATCAATGGCTCTACATTTTCCTTTGGCACTTTAGAACAGGAATTTGTCTTTGAACCTTCATATTTAGGTCTAAGGTAAAGGTAAACTGCTCATTGCTTGATGGAGTAATGGGAATCCCTGAAAAGACTCACTCACTAGCTTAGACAGCTGCGGTTTGAACCTTAGTAACAGAAGAACAGAGCTCAGCCTTTAACCATGTTAAAATGCCCCTCCTCCATAAAAATTATCTCACTGTTCACACTGTAGCCTTTACTATGGTATCTACATTAATGTAAATTCTTATTCTGTCTTTTTTCCTAGACAGGGTTTCTCTGTGTAGCCTGGATGTCCTGGAACTTACATTATATATGTTTGTATTGAACCTAAACAATAAATAATTCCATTATTTAACTAATACATTAGAATATACTAGTTAAAATCGCAGCAGTAAATCTCTAGCTTGGTCCCAGGGGGAGGGGAAGGTAATGTGAGTGGTCTTTTCCATTCAGGGTAGATTGTTATTTTTATTTAAATTTCTCATTTCTGAATCTTATTTCTTCAAGTAGGCAGTCAGCTTCCCTAAGAGTGGACTGTTCTTACGTGTTGAGGACCCCCCAGAGGACCTGGAATTGCTGTGTTCACAGTAGGCGAGAAAACTCCTCTGGCTGAATAACACATGAACAAAACTGTTTTCCATCAGCTAGCAATTTACTGAAAATGTAGCATCAAGTTAAATATTTGGGAGTTAACACAACTTTACTTCCTGGGGCCTCTGCTTTCAAATAGGATGGCTGAGATGGGGCAGTTGCATGGCCAACAAGTCTTCCTCAGGTTGTGAGCATTTCCACAAGTCCTTTGGTAGCAGCTTCCAACCTAATTGCCTTCGGTTTCTGCCCCCTGTGCTGAAGACTGAACCCAGGGACCCACACATGCTGGGTGATTCCTTTGCAACATCCCAGGTTCCCTAGACCTACCCCCCTAGCTGGCCTATTCTGAGCATGTTCTCTGCCACAGCCACCGAGTAAGCATTTCACAGGCATTATCAGTTTAATCCCTATCACAACCTTCCAAGGGAGATAGTTTATTAAACTTTTTTTTCTTACAAAGTAGGGAAAGTGAAGCTTTAAAAGGTTAAATCATTTAAACGAGGTCAACCACCTAGTTAAGTGATAGCGAGTGGATTTTTAACCAAGGTCCCTCCGGCTGTAGGGTCACAATCTTATCCCCAGCTTAAATCTCCTTTCCCTTGAAGTGGTTTATTCCCAATTATGGGCTCACACATTTGGATTCCGCTTCCTGCATGAAACGTTCCTCTCTTCATATCTTTGCCTTCTCTTCCTCCATTCAGCCCCTCCTTTCTCTGAGGTAAAGCTTATAAATTGTCACCGATGCTTTTTATTGTGAGCTAACATCCCATGCTCCCCTCTCCAACCCCTATGACCTTGAATAGTTGGAGACTGCTTCTGGGGATGTGTTGGTTCCCTTCTTGAATGTCAGATTGTCTTTGGAGCTCCTTGGTCGTCCAAACGGAGCCCGGAGTACAGAAGTTCCTGTTACCTTTCCTCTGTCATGACAGGGCTCCGGGTAATGAAACTGACTCCTGTCACTCTTTGAATGCAAAATGTAATAATCTCTTCGCTAGTGCCAAGCCTCTGCATAACAGTTTCCCCTATGCTCTCAACTGTAACCACAGGTTCTTCATCCACACTGGCTACATCTGGAAGTCCCCCTACTATTTTCTGCATGACTTAAAGACCTCCCTAAATATGTCAACTACTGAAACACTTCCCTTTTATCTTAAACCATACTATCACTCATGCTACAATATGAAGATGTGTTATCAGTTAGCACTGCGCACCACAGAGTAATTTGAATCAGTGCAGGCATCCCTCTAATCAAACTTACTTTAGACCACTTTGGGGGCTAGGCAGTACTAGAATTACCTTAGAAGACGGTTGAGAAAATGCATTGCATTCATTTCTTGAACAGGGCCTTGCAGAATCAACCAAGTACAAAGCAATGTTGAGATGCATTTAACCTCATTAGTTTCCGGAGGACCGACTACCTCCAATCCATCAGAGTTGAGCTACATTAGCGAGACTCAACTATTTCCAAATCTCATTTACATAATGGATGAGATGTGAAATGAACCCGATGCAAGAGGAGCCACCCAGAGGCACTAAAGTTTATCACAATATGTAAGAATTCTTTTAGATCATTGCGTTAAATTCCCACTAACAAGATAACAAATTAATTGCCTTTATTACTGGACTAGCCCAAAGTCTATTGAGTAGAGTATCAACCTAGAAAAGCAGCTGGGGTTCCACGGATAGGCAGAAGGGGTAAGTATGGGAAGAGGGTGAGCATTTCCTTGATTTTTCTCTTTCCCCTTTAAGAAATTCCAGGCACCTCTGTAATCTGATGGTGGACTTTGGCTTTATTAGTGAGGTAGGCAAGGATGAGTAAATCAACTGTATCAGACAAGCCTCGGGACATCCAGAAATTGATCATTCTGCCGAAATAAGCACTCTGTGTTTATTAGCTGGGAGTTCATCGCTGTCGTTTCTCCTCATCCAATTCCTAAGAGATTTCAAAGCCATCATCATGGTATTACTCGTCGAACTGAACTACTAGAGATAAAGATTAGGAGATCTATCTAATGACGGTTCTGAGGTTCTGTGATTCTGTTGGTTTTTTTTGCTTCCTTTCTTCTATTGCAAAGAAGAGAGCCTTCCTGGTCTTTGTATAGATATACACACCTGCAGACAATCACAGTGTGTTTGTATCCAGGAAGATGAATTCAAATAGTGGAATAAAGTAGATGATTTTAAGAAATTCTTTAAAGGTCGTAAAACAGTGAATTTTTCTTTGCTGTCCATAAAGAGGTGACCACTTAACAGAGGGAATATATGTTACATTGATTTCCCCAGCAAGAGACAATGGGCAGTGTTACACTGAGAATAATTAGATTCAATCATCACGTTTATAATTAAAACCTCCATCAATGATTAGACATCTAGATATGGCCAGGAGAATGACTGCATACAAAACTGATCTCTCACAAACCAGTAAATGTGCATTTATCTATTTGTACCTATATTTATAAACACACATCACTAAGCTCCTGATATCAAGCTTTTCCTCAGTGTGCCTTCTAAATAAGCAGTAATCAAAATGCAAATTAGGTGACCCAGTTAGCAGCACATGGAGATCTGTGTTGCCACCCAGATGTGCTGTACAACTGTGTGCTCTCGAAGTAGAAGGAAAGACACCACAAAAGATGCTTACACTAACTGACGCTGATTCAAAGCCCTGCACATTCTGGAGACACCAGAAAAGAATCTTCCAGAAACAATGGCCCTCTAGGGTATATCACAACTACTGTTGTTTGTTTGGTCTGTTTCTAAGCTGCCCTGTGAATATAGACTCACAAGCATGCACCAGGGGGCCAAGAAAACTTGTTCTGTGAAGTTCGAATCTTCAA
This sequence comes from Peromyscus californicus insignis, assembly GCF_007827085.1. NCBI lineage: Eukaryota > Metazoa > Chordata > Mammalia > Rodentia > Cricetidae > Peromyscus > Peromyscus californicus. Next base: position 67,368,314 of record NW_026294469.1, on the reverse strand, counting down.
CCCTTGAAGCACATAGCCAGCATGCTGGACTGAGATGATGAGAGGGTATTTTGCTGCAATCAGAGGACAAATGTGTTTGGTTTGCTAGTGTGCAACACTGGGTAAAACAAATTGCTTTCTCTCAGCGGGGTAGGGCCCAACTGATTTCCATCCAAAAGAAGCTACTTTGCCTTACTTGACCGAGGTCCCTGTGTATTCTTCAACAGCTTATTGCAAAGCTTTATACACAGTTCAGTAGTAAAATTGTAACTGACCTGCTCTCCAAGGATATCAAGAATATACTAGAAGCATTGTACTATTAAATTGGTTTTAATTACATGTGTGGATTTGTTCCTCCCTTGTTATTACCTTTTGTAAATCCCCTTATTATATTTTCCATAGAACAGGCAACCCTATTGTCTGCATTTTTTAAAACATGGGTGAAATTACATCAGCATTACATTCGTTTTAATTGCCCTTTGTCCTTTTGTGGTGTGCATGATGTGTGTGTGTGTGTGTGTGTGTGTGTGTGTGTGTGTGTGTGTGTATGTGTGTATGTGTGTGTGAATTTAGATAAGGATTTATGTCGGAACTCCTGTGAATCATAATCAGGATGCAGAATTTGTTCTCTGTCTATATGTTATTCTTTTAAAAAGATCTGATGTCTGAGCTATAGGATGATTCCAAAGCCTCGTAACTTGGAATGTTTCTTTGCAGTTTTGGTAGTAGCTTTGTCTTCTGGATGGTATCCCTGAACATTTACAGAAATCCCCTTTCTGCTTGCAAAACTTTTCCACTACAAGACCAAGAGAGACTAATTCTGCATCATTGTAACGTAGTCATAAAGTAAAATACACTTTCGTGTAAGCCTGTCTACAATTACAAAAGATGCAAATGGTTCCCCTTTCAGTCCATTTATGAACTTCTAAAGCAAGAGAGGTAAGAACAAATCATACTGTTCTGAAGTTTCTCTGACATGTGAAAGCTTAGAATCGGAACAATGGACTAGAATAGATTCTGGCCAAAGGGAAGAAGCAGAAGCATCCCTAACAGTATCCAACTTCATCCAGCAAGTGTGGGGAAGAGCCAGTGGCTCATAATTCCGGTCTCTTATTTCTCATCTTATCAACATACTTACCTCTAATGTGATTTATCGACTATACATAATCACTGAACAATTTATTTGTGTCAGTTTTATGCTGGAAATACATTTTTAAAAGGCTGAAGTCAATGCATCCTAAGGATTTGAAACTGTGCAGGGCACAAACATAACTTAAACATGAGGAGTGAGTTTTAAAGAGCGTGTGTGTGTGTGTGTGTGTGTGTGTGTGTGTGTGTGTGTGTGGCTAAGAGAGAAATCGTTGACATAATGAATACTTGGGAAGGTGAGGCACTGTAATAAGGGTGTTTTTGCACTAATATTAGATTTCCCTCGTTATTGCAACAAATTTCTACAAACTTAGTGGTTTAAATAAGGAAAATGTTTCATATGACATTATTGGAAATCAGAAGTCCAAAGTGGGTCTCCCTGAGCCAAACTCAAGAGTAGGTTATATCCTGGAAGCCATAGTGGAGTGATTTCTTGGTTTGTTTGGTTTTTTTTTTTTTTTTTTTTGGAAAGGCATCTGCATTCCTTAGCCTGTGGCCTCCTTTCTTGTGTCTTAAAAGCCAGTGGCAAAGCTTCTACCCCAATCCCCCTGTCATCACGTGTATTTCTTCGTGTTCCTTACCATATTGCTCTCTTGTGATTACGTTGTGGCCATTTGGATAAATACATACATTTTCCCAGCTAGCTGATTAGAAGTGGCCATGCTAGCTGTCTTCAACCTTTAGTTCTCTTTTGCATTGTTACAGAAAATGTATACAGGTTCTAGGAATTAGGATGCCGATGGTTGTTTAGGGAAGAAATAAAAATGGTTTTATACTGGAAGAGAGGAAGTCATCCCCTGTCTTCCTCTCTACCGGTATAAAACCTGCTTATTTCTCACGATGACCTCATTTAAGTGACAAAGAAACCAAGGCACAGAGCTAACATGACTCCCTCCACAGTCACACAGCTAGAAATGCTGTGAGGTATTACTCTAGAAAATGTATTTTTACTTCTACATTATGTCAAACAGTGAATTTTAGATATTAAGAATTTGTGGTTTAATTAGTGAAAGCAACTTTCAAAAGGTTTGGGCCTTGAAGAATAGGTGTGTGGATTGTATTTATTTATCCATTCAACAAATCATTTTAAGTAGCTCATATCTATTAAACTAAGTCACAAGGAGCCAAAAGAAAGGCATGATTTTTCACTGTTAGTATTTTGTAGACACCTAGAAGAACTGGCAGAGAATAAAGAAATAATTACAGGTCAAGACCTGGGTCCTATGTCAGAAGTATGCACAGTGAAACAGCAGACTGGGGAAGAAATGCTAAGTCCACCTGACTACAGATAGGCATTGGAGTTTTCTCTGCTGCCTTTCTCGATACGTCACCCTGTGTTTATTTTATATATAACTTGTGTGAAAACATCTCTCAGTTACAGAAAGAAGTATGGTTTTGCTTCTGTTCTTATCATTTTCTTACTCTACCTGGCTGTCTCTCCACTTGCAGTTACTGGATTCTATCCACATTTCAAGACCTTTGAGTGTATGTCTATTGTAAAAAGGTGATCCTGTTCAAGCAGAGTTAAAGTCACAGAACTAATGGTGTCTGGCCCAGGCATCCTCCTCAGGAGCTGCATATCAGTAAATAGATTGGAGGTGCAGCCTCTCAGAGACCATGTAGATTTTCTTGGCCTTCTGATTCACAGTAGACTCACCTGGCCACCTATCTTGTCAAGCTGATCAGTTTTGTTTGCTTGTTTTATCTCATTCTCCTTGGCTAAATAAACTACCTCTGTAAGATGTCAAACTTGCAAGTTCTGGTAGTTACCTCTGAAGTAATTGCTGGCTTCATAGAATTGATTCTAGGCCTGCTGAATAGTATTATACTTAAGAGTGACCTTGCCTAAAATGAAGTAAAACTTGTCTGGCACAAAATGAGTGATGACAACGTCATACCTGTTGAATGGGTTGTTTGGTGTCTGTGGACACCTTGCTTGAAAAACAGCTTGTATTCCTCTCTTCAAGACCTGAGGCCCCAAGGCATCTGTACCCAGGAGCCATGTCTTCTAATTTCCAAAGTTCGCTCTTTACAAAACTCAAGATCCATGAAGCTATATCCACCTGAATGTGATGCCCCTTTTCTAACGATGTCATATGAATAGTAGAAATTCTGCCTCATGATGGCTAATATCCACAAGCCCTTTACTCCTTGCCCTCATAAAAACTAATGGCTACCCTTTGCCCTACAGAAATCATTAGAGCATAACTCCTTTAGGAAATGGAAACTTCATTTTGACCAGTGCCCTACTGCCAGCAAGACAGATATTTGCTAAGTACTTGTGAGTTAATGATCAGCATGAGGCAACAAATAAATGAATAAAACTTTGGGGTCAGAGAAATGGCTCAGCCGGTGGAGACAGTTGCCATGCATATCGCACATCTCACCACAACCCATGTAAAAGTGGAAAGTAAGAATCAACTCCGTAAAGTTGTTCTCTGATGTCTTTGGCATGTACATGCACACGCATAGACACACACAAACATGTGCACACATACACCCACACATACATGCACATGCATAATACCAAGTATAAAGAAAATTTTAACTAAATAAAATAAAGCTTACTGAGTTTGGCACACGTACACACAAATATGATGTCATCGAGCTTAAGGCGTTCTAGAACTGCATTCAGTTTCTTCTGTAACATAAATTCCCACGGTTGTCCATGAGTAAAGTCCATTTCCATACTACATAGGAGAGAAACAGTAGAATTTTAATTGGCAACTGGTAAATTAAAAAGTGAATGAGTGTTAAAGTCTTAAAACCCAAAAGATGGAGCATTGAGAAATTAAAAGAGCTTTGAACTGAAACATGGACTTTAGCGTCACTTCATTCACATGCATGGTCTATAAGCATGGGTTAGTCATCTGGTTCTTTTTGCCTCTGTTTGCTCGCTGGTGGATTGATTGGAGGGCTTCCCATGTACATCTTACCATCCACAAACAGCATATTGCGTGTCAAAAATGTTTGCAAAAATTAAAAGCTACTAAACTGCTCAATGGATTTTAATTCCCCATTCATACCAAACTCTGTATTCTGCAGACTAGGTACAGGTCTGGGAGGTGATAGAAAGGGACAACCATCCCAGTGACATTACTTCCATCCCACCATACCAGCATAGACATCAGCTGCAAGAAGCTCCTGAATTTGCAATTTTTGGAATTTGCAAATTAATTGAGCTATTCAGCAAGCCTACAGGAGTCAAGTTCCACCTGCCAGATACAAAGCTCTCTACAGTAGATGTACCAAAATGAAATGGGTGGGATCCATCCATGATGAGTTGAAAGCTCCTTAAGGAAGCCATGTAGAGGACCCAACAGTGAGTTGATGTCTCCAGATTCTGTCACCTCTGCCATTGTGTGATTTTAGAACAATCATATGACCTGTCTCAAACCTCTGCTTTCTCATCTACTAGAAAGGGGAGTGTACAGTAGACATCCCATGAAGGGCGTTTATTTGTTTGTTCCCCGTAAAAAAATGCAAAATGAGCGATAACTAGCTTTATGAACTTGAGAGCAACATACAAATTCTTAAGAGGAGGTTGAGTTTTACTTGCCAAGGTCACAAAGCTCATTAAAGGGATCCTGAGAAAGTCAGTCACCATAGGCCCTGCTTTCCACAATGACCCTTGTGACCTTGAATAACCTGAGGAAGAGGTAATTGAGCAGCAACATCTACTTCAGAAGGAAGAGAATCAAAATATTGAAGCTATTGACTCACCCGTAAGGCAGTAAACAGTGCTTTGGTCCCTGACCTTTCCGCATCCTGGGGCAGTCAATAACCTGGTCACTGGATTTTGATTGGGAGTAGTTTAACCTTGAACTGAGCTCCAAGTAACCAAGGCAACAGGAAGTCAGTTTCTGCATCTCAGGAGAAGAATCCATAAATCAAGTCCCTAATGCAAACATGGGGTACAGGTGGAGGCTTGAGGGAATAAGTGGTCTGAGAAATTACCCTTGAAAACTAGCGGCTGTCCCTTGGGAAACTCTAGCATAGCCACAAAGAGTTGGTAAAAACTTATCAATAGAGGTCAACAGGTTTTTGTGAAATATTTTCATATAAGTAACTTACATTTCTCCCAGGTCTGTCTTTGAATTATGAGCAGATGTTAGATTAAGGAAGTTATCACTGCCAGTCTTTCTACCTTTGAAAACACACTGGCCTCTAGAAATGTAAACATCAGTGTACTCTGATGTTGAAGCGTTAAGGTGCAGGGGCAGTCAGAACTCATCTACCCAGAATGTCCTTTGTACAGACTGCCTATTGAATTTAAAAGGTAACCCTTCCCAGAGGCGAACCACTGCCTTTTCACATGTTCCCATGTCAACAAGGTAGTTTTCAGTGGCCCAATCTGTGCAAAACTCTGGTTGGTTTTTTTGTTTTGTTTTGTTTTGATTTAATAATCAATTTCCTGCCTCAAAAATCCCTGTTCCTATGAACAGAGAGAGAAGCCGGGCCCGGTTTGGGAAGAAGCTCTCCAAATGTCCCACCGTGGATCATCTGCTGTCACTAGATTGAAAGGAAAAGAACTCTTACTTCGGCCACCTGCACAATGTCATTTCCCAAGGGGCAGCTCCCTTCTCCTACTCCATGCTCTCCAGACCTCTGCTCTCAGAAGGAGTGATAGCCTTTGTTTAAAGTTTATCTGATAGTCTTGTCCATGTATGCTATTTCTGCCAGTCCATCATCCCTTCAAAATCCAAAAACAACCAAGGAAAACATCAGGGCTAGTCTCCTTTTCCTTTCCTTAAATATGGTTTCAAAAGTTGACAATTCCTAAATTGTCTAGGGTTTTTGCAGAAGCTAAACAGTGATCATCTGAATGACAGAGTGTTTTCAGTGTCATTTTATTGCATTTAGCATAGTCTGTATCATAAACACTTGAGTGGCAAAGTATACCCAGCAGGGGCATGATCAGACCAACTCTAATGAGATGATGTGGACTGAGACTAATTTAGATTGTAAACATTTGCATGAAAATGGGTACAACTGAAATGACTGGGTATCCGTTCGTTCCCAAGTGAGGGTTAAATATTCGTCTACTAGTCCCGTTTATTGCCTCCATTCCCCAAACACATCATAATTTAAATAGAAAGGTATCTCTTTAACCTGCATCGGCAGGTACGAAGATGGCTTGTCAGTGATTTTTTTTTTTCCAAAGCGGCAGTTGTTCAATGTACTGAATGCTGATAGCTTAGAGTTCCAAAGTGTGTTTGGAAGGAACCCTGTTGAGGTCCTGCAGCAAACAAAAATGGGGGCTTTGTTTTGTTTTGTTCCCTGTCTGCTGTCCCTGTGATCAGACCTGTTAGCAGCCACAAGGCACATTGGACATTCTACCTCAGTATCGTGCTCTAAGACTTTTCTAGATTTTTTCTCCTCAGACTCTCTTTTCTCGATGGAAAAGGAAAGTTAATACATGTTTGTAGTTTCAAAAATATTAGTAGTTGCTAGAAATAATGGCTCATACCTATAATCCCAACTCTTGGGAGGCTGAGACAGGAGGATTACCACCTGAGTTATAGGCCAGCTTAGGCTACATAGTGAGTTCCAGAACAGCCTGGACTACAGAGTGAGACCTTTCCCCTCCTTTAACATATACCTGTATCACATATGTATAATATATCATATGATATACATAGAACAGTAAAGTCAAGGCTAAGAAGAAAAGGGGAACTCTTCCTAATCCCTACTTCTTGTACTCCACCAATCCCTGACCCCCCTTCTTTAGAGTAATTTTTGCTCACTATTTGGATAGACATTTGCACACATGACTATAACTGCCCTGGGTGCTGTGCTTTGTCTATCTTAAGCACACCTACTTAATTTGATGCTCATAGGGCACACTGCACACCTTTGTGTATCTTTATGGATGTGCCTTGTAATATTGTTACCAGAGAACTTGACATTTGTCTCTTTCTGTCTTCAAAATACTCTGAAACGCAAGATCAGAAAAGTGCAGAAATTGTATTAGTCCCGGTATCTTAAGCAAGAGTTGATGAGATGAGAATGGAGAGTAGAAGGAGGGTAGCAGGGGATAAAACAAGACGTTGGCATGACCCACTCTCTGGGTGCCTTCAGGTGTGTCGTCCAGTTGTGGAATAAGGCTTGTGTCCTCAGCATGAAGCATACTGTGATGGACTTGAACTGTGCTCAGTGTTAGTATGGTCCAATGGCTTTAGCATTTTGATCCTGGCTTTAGCATTTTGCAACTGGAGATATCCAACTCTACCTAAGACCAGGAGGACTTGATTCAATTTTCCCTTAAGCTCCCCCAAAAGGGTGTTCTTCTCGTCTGTAAAATTGAGAAAATGGTAATAGCCATGGTCATCCCTCACTGAATTGCCATGAAGTCAAAGTGATTAAAGGGGATCTCACTGTGGTGATTAAGATAGCATTGCCCAAGGAAGGGACTGCATTACTCAGGCTGGTTACGATGGGAAAAAAATCGTGTCAAGAATGACTGACAAAACCCAATTTGTGATTGTTGGCCACAGCCTACAGATGGAGGAAGCCTGAATAGATGGCCATTTGACATGGATCAGGCCCACTCAACCCACTAGGCTTAGACATGGTTTACAGCTGGGGATATAGATAGGTGTCCATAAATCCTTAACCATATCAGAAAAGAGAACTGAACCTCTACTTACTGGTTCAAATTGCTTCTGAGGAAGTCATGGGCTATATTTATCTCCATATCTATAATAATATGGATAGACACTCACACATTAGCACTAACCGTAGAAATTTGCAGAGCGTGGAGTGTGTCCTGGAACTCATTCTAAGTGTTTAACATTTCCACTCACTGGATGCTCACCACACCTTACAAAGTTCTGTCATTGTCCCACTTTTTAAGTTAACCATAAAAACTCAAGTTTAAAACTATGAACTTAAATGTTAATTGACATTAAATTACATTAAGTAACTTGTTCTTCGTGATAGCTTGGAAATGCCAGAGCTGGGAAACAGGATCCAGATTAAGAAACAGGGGTCCAGAATAGCCCATAAGAGTCTATCATGAGCTGCAAAATCCTAATCACATGACCTGTGATACTTGTCAAGTCCTGACACTCAGAGTCCTCCAAATCAGCTGTTAAATCCAATCTGCCATGATACTCCTCAGCCTCTAGCCATCACTATTTTACATTTAAGTCATTTTTTTAACTTCCACAAATGGGAGAATATCATATTTCTAGTCTAGGCATTTTGTTGGAAATGACAAAATTTCATTCATTTTGATGTGTGAATGATATTCCTAGCATGCCCCGTTTTCTTTATCCATTCAGCCATTTGTGAACACCTAAGATAATTATCTATCTGGATCCCATTCCTTGCTACCTATTATTTTGCTTGTTCTCTTCTCTTCACCAAGAATGGCTTTCCCTCAGCCTCACAGTTCTGCATGAGCTCTACTTAGTGTCTCTTTCAATGCTGATCTTATAACTATAGACTCTCCACAGCATCTAGAATGAATAATGCACAAGCCCACAGGAATTGGCTACACAGTGTTTTCTTCTCCAATAGTCTCTTCTTCCTAGCTGAGTGAGATGGGAGCCTCAGTAGGGTAGGAATTGAGTGAATTACCCTTCATACTCCGGTCAGTGTAATCTCTGTGAAGATGTGCTTCTTGATCCTCAGAAGGCTAATGGATACCTGATACATTATACTGCTTCATTACATATGTGTGGGCCTCATATCTAGGCATCCATTCTAGAAAGCCCTTAGTCCTGACCTCACCCTCAAACTAGCCATGGCTATTTTTCTTTTAAGTATTCTATTTCCTTTCTTTTTGCATCTGAAAGAGGACAAGCGTTTGGACTATTTACTCAGATCATGTTCAGGTTTGATGATGGTTGTCCCTCTGTTCCTACTACAGGTTCTGGGCTTATTGTTTTTCAGGGATGCCAAGTCCCCACTTAAGAGTGGACCAGACGGCAGCACACAGCAAGAGCGAGGGCTCAGTGTCCACCATGATGGCCAGGAAGAAGCCAACCACAGTGGACAGTGTTGCAATTCCTTCAGGCCCGGTATTATCTCTCCTTGCTGCATCTGCAGCGACGTCAGATGCAGGTGAGTACTTTTCACATACTGAAGACAGACACTAAAGAAGTCCTCTAGTCATGGGGGTCAATGACATCCCAATACAGTGTATACTTGTGTGAAACTGTCAAAAACCAAACTGAAGGTACAATACAAACGTCCCGGTAATAAATCTAATAAGTAAATAAAAGTCAGCACTGAACACCATGGTGAATGTCTGTAATCCCAGCGCTCAGAAAGCAAAGACAAGAGGATCAGAAGTTCAAGGTCATCCTCCACTATTTACTGAGTTTAAATAAACAAACAAGTAAATAAACTTGTAATAACAAGGACCAGGGGCTGAGAGTGTGACTCAGTGGTAAAGTACTTGTCTGATATGCACAGGTCCCATCCATACTGTCAAAAAATTTAATTGGTTAATTAATTTAAAGTAATTGCAGGTTGAGTATCTCTAATCAGAAATGCTGTGCCCAGAAGTGATTGAGAATGCAGTGTGTGGGCCATTTGCATATACATGTTAAGATATTCAACAATTTTATTTGGAACTTCTAAAGAAGCAAATTTGAGACAGTAGATAACAAACTCATCTATCCTTTAAAGTCCTTCTCACCAAGCTGTCTTTGTTCAGTAACACTGTACATCAGCAGGGCATGGTCCTTCTCATCCGCCCAAATGGTCATGTGTCAATCAACTGTCTTTACTGTCTGTCAGCACAACTGGGAAAGCAGGTCATGGCTGAATGTGAGGTGACTCAGTCCCAAACCACCAAAAGCAGGTGCCAGAACCAAAACAACTTGTGGTGGTGCCACTAGTTGTCATCATCGCCAAGTGAGTGCTGGGAAGAAAGCCTCACTTCTGTCACGGTGCAGATCTGCTGTTACCCTGAAGCTAAGGATAAGGTGCCTCATGTTCTTACCTCAAAGAAATTTTAATAAGTTAAAAATGTTAAGGGAAAAGGCAACTAGAAAAATCGAAGAAAACCTTTAAGGATCTCTTTGAAAATAAATATTTAAGGGTTGCATGTGGCACACGTCCAAGGCCCTCCCTGCCACCACACACCAGGAAAAACAAAATGCATATATCTATTGAGATATCTTAAGTATGAGGACAAATGAAATTCATTTACATTTCATATATACTTCATAGACTGTTTTGATTATTTTATTTTAAGAATTTCATAAATTAGTACCCTGTATTTTCAATGTATCTACTCCTCCTCCCAGGTCTCCCCCATATTCTCCTCTCAAATACGTGTTCTCTTTTTCATAATTTGTTATTATGTGTGTATGTGCATATGTGTGTGTTCTATTAAGTCTAATTACTGTTGCATACATATATACAATATATACATGCATAAACATGTGTGCATATGTATGTATATATTTATGTGTGTATATATGTATGTATGTGAATGTAGGGTTGACCCACTTGGGCATGGGCAGTCTATCAAAGGCCTGTCCCTGAAGAAAACTGGCTGTCATTCACTCTCCCACCATCTGCCCGTAGCTCTCCACCTAGAGAAGGGGCCTTGTGATTCCTTCCTCTCCATGCTGGGATGTTGGCTAGTGTGGTCTTGTGCAGGCAACCATATTGTTTAGAGATCTTGAGTGTAACACCTCTGTCGTGTCCAGAAGACACTGTATTGTAGTTATCCTTCCAGTCCTCTGGCTATTACAGTCTTTCTGTCGCCTCTTCCATGATGTTCCCTGAGCCTTGGCTATGGGTGATGTTATCCATGTGCCATTTGGTGATGGGCAATTCAGTCGCTTATTCTCTGTACTTTAAATAGTTGTGGATCATGATAGTAGCCTCCATCTGCTGCAGGGGGAAGTTTCTTTGATGAAGAGTGAGAGCTTCACTTATCTAAGGCTGTAAGCATAAATATTTCGAAGACTGAATCGGTGTAACAAAATGGTAGTAGTGGGTTCTCATGTATGGTCGACGACCCTTTCAGTCATGGGTTCTTGGCTAGGTTTACAATACTATTCTTGAGTTCCTTCTATTGAGTGGAGTCTTAAGTCCATAAGACAGATCTTGATTAATCCCAACATATTGGTGAAAGAATCCACTGCTGGTCGTATCTTGCCCAGCTGATCAGTATAGCAGTTTGAAGGTTTGCAGCTGGATAGGACTGGTGAAAACTTTTCTCCCTGGCAGCTATTATAGCACCTTCCAATAGTAGAAGAGCTAGCTATCGGGGAGGAGGCTTCCAGAGCAGGACCAGCTTGACTTCGCCAAGTCCTGTGACCAAAGTGTATGATGTCTTAAGCAAGAGAGTCTTACTGTCCAATTCTGGCAGGCAACCAAGAGTGATGACAATAATCTAAATTGTTTGGGGGTCACACAGACCCTTCTCGGTGAACATTTGAACCTCTCCTGTCACTGAGATTGTGTTTGATAATTATATGGCTTCTGGGTGGTGCGGAGTCATTATAGGATTTCATTTTTCTTTTCATATAATTCTAATGTATATATGTACCCCATTCATTACCCATTCATCAGTTGAAGGACATTTAGAATGTGTCTATTTCTTACCTATTGGGACTAGAGTAGCACTAAATATGCACGAACAAGGATCTCTGTAGTCCATACACTATTCTATTCAGCTGTGTTCTGGCTGAGACCCATCCATGGAGTCAGGAATCGAATGGTCCATTTGCAGTTTCATATCAGTGCCCCTAAGTTTAGAATTCTGAAGTTCTTTGAATTAAAGTTTGCAGATTAGGGATGATTAACCTGGAACCTTGTATCCCTTCCCCCTTTTATCCCTTTCATGATGCTGGGAATGGAAGCTAGGCATCATGCATGTCTGGCCAGTGCTTTATCACTACTCCAATAAGGCCACACCTCCTAACAGTGCCACTCCTCTTTGGGGGACATTTTCTTTCATATCACCACATTCCACTCCCTGGCCCCCATAGGCTAGTAGACATATCATAATGCAAAACTGCATTCAGTACAACTTCAAAAGTCCCCCTAGTCTATAACAGTCTCAAACTTATTTAAAAGTCTAAAGTTCAACGTCTCTTCTGAGATTCATGCAATCTCTTAACTGTAATTCCCTATAAAAATCAAAATCAGAAAACAGATCACATACTTCCAACATATAATGATACAGGATATACATTGCTGCTCTCAAAACATAAGGAAGGGAGCATAGTGAGGAAATACTGGACGAAAACAAGACTGAAAACCAGCTGGGCAAACTCTACTTGGCATCTCCGTATCTGATGCCAAAATGCTCTTCAGATCTCCAATTTCTTTCATCTTTGTTGATTGCAACACACTTCTTTCTCTTTGGCTGGTTCCACTCCCTGTTAGCAGCTCTTCTCAGTATCTATAGTTATTTATTAAGCGACGCAGTATTATTCGTTAAGCAGTGCTGTTTACCGTGCGAGAAAAGCCATGAGGTACAACAAAACCCAATATAAGAGTTTATTAAGGGAAGAGAATAGGAAAGGTGTGCATAGACCTATGGAATGGCCAAGCAGGAAGAGAGGGGAGGAATAAGTAGAACCCTCTTTTATAGGTTCCTCCCCTGAACATTCGAATATGGGCTTACATAGCTACGCCACACATGTGCATAGTTTATGTGATCACACATACACAGATTACGTAGGAGGTAAGGCCCTGGGATGACTAAGCATCTTGCAGTGCATGTATGGTTATGTAGCTGGGGGAGTGGCTAGGAATTCTAACATATATCCCACAACTCTGGCATCTCTAACAACTCTGGCAACTCTAACATCTTGGGTTCTCCAAGGAAATTTAGGCTTCAACTTCACAGCTTCACCAAATGGCCTCTCTAGGCCTCCATTGAGGGACACCCCTGACAAGTGCCTTAGCCAAAAAGGAAGATTCCGTAACCCCTTTATTCTAAACCTGACTCTAATGCCAGAACCACGTGGTCAAAGTTGCCAAGTTCTGATGCTTGCTGGGGCTGGAATGCGGCCCCCTCGTTCAATTACATCTTCACCAGCTTTTTGTTTTTGATTGTTACCATCACTGCCTAGGCTTAGCTATCCTGGAACTTTCTCTGTAGACCAGGCTGGCCTAGAACTCAAAGGTCTGCCAGCCTCTGCCTTCCCAGTGCTGGAATTAAAGGCATGCACCACCACACCTGGCTCTAAGCTTTTCTTTAATTGCTTTGCACAAGATAGAAATTTAGCTGGGTGGGATCTTGCCCTGAGGTCACCACTCCCTGTATTCCATTTCTCAATCTGTTTATCTCCTTGAACACAGGATTTAGCTCTATTCCACTTCCTGGTGTCCCTTTTTTAAATCTGTACAGTTTATATTTTTATTTGCTCAGCTTGCTCCTTTTCATTATAAATCTTCATCAGAGTTAACACTAATAACCACATGACAGAGTCTACACCAGGCTGTCTTGAGATTTCTTCTGCCAGTGAAATTAATCCAAAACTCTTCACTTTAGCCTCAGGCAAACTTTTCTGACAAGGGCAAAAAGCAGCCACCTTCATTACCAAAATATCACAAGAACGATCTCTAGGCAACATACTAAAATTCTTCTCCTTGGAAACATCTTGAGCCAGCCTCTCACAGTTCAGCAGATCACACTCAGCACCGCTGTCTTCCATGTTCCTACTAGAATGGCCCATTAAGCAGCACTTAAAGCATTTCACTGCATTCCTAACCCAAACTCCCAAAGTCCATATTACTCCAAACAAAAACATTGTCTGGCCTATTACAGTCATACCCCAGTCCCTGGTACCAACTTCTGTCTTTTTTTTTTTTTTTTTTTCGAGACAGGGTTTCTCTGTGTAGCTTTGTGCCTTTCCTGGAACTCACTTGGTAGTCCAGGCTGGCCTTGAACTCACAGAGATCCGCCTGGCTCTGCCTCCCGAGTGCTGGCATTAAAGGCGTGCACCACCACCGCCCGGCCACCAACTTCTGTCTTAATTCTGGGTTTCTATTGCTGTGAAAAGACAGCATGACCACAGCAACTCTTATAAAGGAAAACGTTTATTTGGGGTTGGCTTACAGTTCAGAGGTTTAGTCCATTATTGTCATGGCGAGAAGCAAGGCAGCATGCAGGCAGACATGGTGCTAGAGAAGGAGTTGGAGAGTTCTTACATCTTGATTCACAGGCAAAGGAAGTGTTCTGTCTCATTGGCCATAGTTTGAACATACATGAGCCTTCAGAGCCCACCTCCATATTGATACACTTCCTCCAGCAAGGCCACACCTACTCCAACACAGCCATCTTGAACTGTAAGCCAACCCCAAATAAACGTTTTCCTTTATAAGAGTTGCTGTGGTCATGCTATCTTTTCACAGCAATAGAAACCCAAAATTAAGATAGAAGTTGGTACCAGGGACTGGGGTATGGCTGTGATAGGCCACACCATGTTTTTGATTGGATGACATGAGTTATTTTGTTCGTATATCTTGATTTGCAGGCAAAGGGAGTGTTCTATCTCATTGGCCATAGCTTGAACATATATGAACCTTCAGAGCCCACCTCCATATTGATACACTTTCTCCAACAAGGAGATACCTCCTAATAGTGCCACTCCCTTTGGGGACCATTTTCTCTCAAACCACTACAGTCACAGAAAAATGGAAGAGCCTTGATGGACTAGCGGCACCTCTGTGGAGGGGCATCCAGGCAGAGAGAGCTGTGTGTAGTACCACAACTGGGAATCTGGAAGGGAATAATTTGAACTAGAGCAAAAGATTTGGGACGTGGTCTGCACTATTCACCTTGAGAATGCAATTCAAACTCACTGTTTATGCACTGAGACCTCTCTTTATGGATTGAAGAAATTTCTCTATTTTTTACCTTTGCTTGCCAAGCACAGATATTTCCCAGAGGCCAAAGACAGGTGGTCCACAAATCCCCTCCCCGGCCCTGCACTCTTGCCTTCAGTGTGAAAGACAGTGTTGTTGGGATCCCATGCTTATATGGGCTTACTTCTTCTGCTTGCATCCAGCAGGTAATTTACAAATATGCCAAGCAGCCAGAAAAGCAGGTGGGTATTAACGCCCTCAGTAATCAGAGCTAAGCCAAAACTCTCCTGTGTCAGGAGGCAGGAACAGGCTATTTCATTTTGGCAGTATGAAAATGAGACCCTCATGAGAATTGCATAGATTTGGTTGATTTCCGGTCTCAGGCTGCAAGGCAGATCTTTTGCAGAGAAGCAAGCCAGCGATCTCCCCCAGGTGCTAGAAGGCAGACCTTCGTGAGATCCTATTCTTCATAGACAAATGGCTTCCTCCAAACCTGGGGGAGTTGGGAACACACAGGTGGGCTCATAGCCAACATCCTGCTTCACTCCATATGTGGATGTGTCCTGAGATTCAGAGATCTGCCTGAGGTCACAGAGTTGGCTTTGAGTCCCATTTTCTCATCTACTGCCTGATTTTTAGCGGACCCCCACCTCTCTCCTGATCAACTGCAGATTTCTTTCTGAGCTGTGAGCCTCCACTTGTTGGGAGAGCCGTTAAGTGAAACTCATCATCGGTTGGGAGAGATAGCTCTAATTCAAACCGAGCACACGGTGGGCAGGTAATTTTGATTTTACCTAATTGCAGCATGCTTCTGCTCTAGCCAAGCATGCTTCTCATGAAACAATTCGCTTGGTTCCTGTTTATCCTCTTTTCATCTCTCGCTGCAAACAAAGTAAACTTTGAACTGCTTGGTGGTTTGTGAAGAACTTTTTACACATAGTTCCCTAGTGGGTTATCATGTTTACAGGATAGTTGGGGAGCCAGACAACTTTTAGCTAAAATGAAATGAAGAGTTAAATTAAATGGCCTACAAGGTAAAATGTTAACAATATTTCTATTTGTTCTTGGAATATTTCATGCATGTATTCAATGTATTTTGATCATATCCACTCCCCACTACCTCCCTCCAGCTACTCCCAGGACCACTTAACATGTCTCCCTCCAAATCCCTGTTTAAACAAAAAAAGAAGAAAAAGAAAAGGCTTTTCTGATCAAGGTTGAAACCAGCATGAATCTGTGGGTATAAACATGAATGCAAAATTAATTTAAGAACACACTTAAAGATAAGAAGGTACTGAAGGAATTCAAATAATTAATTGATTCTTTCACTTCGAAATATTGTGTGTTCATCTACCTACTACACTTGAGCACATACAGAAGATGCTCATTAGATAATCTGAGTGAAATAATTGGTTGAGAGGCAGGAGCTGTATGCTTATCTGGTGCTGAACATAGGGAATAGACATCTAAGAAAGATACACTGGATCCTAAAACCACTTAACAATAAAGTGAAAAACATTTGATAGCGCATTAGACACTGTTGGTAAACAGTTGCCAAATAATGAGCCTGGAGTCCAACCAGGACTTTTTCCAACATGCGATCTTGAGCTGTCATAGGAGAATATTTCCCACCATATTTTATATACAAGCATTATAATATGGGAGAGAAGATTATAAATCAAAGTTTAAATAGTGTGCATTCTCTAGCTAAAGTGTGTGAGCAGTTGGACAAGCACATGTCAAAGGGAACTCCCCAGTAATTTTGTTTAAAGCAAATTTTCAGTTTCATGGAGTGTGAGACACATGCTGATGGCAAAGTTATTGACTGATAGGATGGGCAGAGGAGCAGATGCCTGAGAGAGTGGCCATCATGAGCTCTTGGAGGGTGGAAAGCCGGGGCAGCCGCCAGTGCTCTAACAGGCCAGCCTGCGTGATCACACTGCTCAATAGCTATTGATCTGCTGCGACCAAAGAAGTCTAACTCAAGGGAAAGCGGCATCATTATTGGAAGTCATTAGGGCTAATGCAGTGAAGGCTTCAATAAGGTTTGTTCAAAGTGATGCAGAATTTGAAACAACTTTCTATTACACTTGCACAATAATGATTTAATAAGCATATTAGATAATCTATACCTGAGTAAGTCAGGCTAATTTTTCTTGTCTCTGTGTATCGATACAACTTCTCAGGGAGGTCATGCAGTGGACAGAGAAGTCATGATTTCACCTCAGAAGCATGGGTTTTTATTTTTCTTTTGTCATATTTAGGATGAGACCATATTAACAGTACATCCCAAATCACAATAAGAAAAATCAAAAGAGTAAGATTGTTCTGGTTATGTGCCACGAAGTCGAGGCTAGAATGGTGGAAATAGAATACATACTGCTGTTTCTGGTTCCATCTCTCTCCCTACGCACAGAAAGACAACAGGGCGAGATACACCCACCCCTACACCCACCCCTACCCCCACACAGACAAACACAGAGACACACACAAAGACACACACAGAGACGCACACATATATGTAGAGAGAGGCATGAGGAGACACATATACACAGAGAAACATACCTCAGACATGTGTATGGAAAGTGATACACATACATATTAGAGAGAGGGAGAGAGAGAGGCTGACTCAACTTGGGTCCAAAGAGGATGTCACCAACCAGTCTCGTACTCATGGTGGACCTGTGAGGGCTAAGACTGAAACAAACAGTTCTGAGCATCTATCTGTTTGGTATCAAAGCTAATCAATTACTCTCTCAATCTATATAATCTGTCATGTTCAACAAGAGAGCAGACAATGAATAAGTGAAGACATGTAAATCTCACAAGACTATTCACCTTTTAGGTGCCCTGCTTGTCATTGGGGAACTGCCACCGGGTAAACAATTTAGTCATAAACCCAGCTTTAAGGCACAGTCAAAGCTGACTCCACTTGTAACCAAGAAATCTTAAGACAGCCTTAACCTAAAGAAAAAA
The DNA here is from genome assembly GCF_007827085.1 of Peromyscus californicus insignis. Lineage (NCBI taxonomy): Eukaryota > Metazoa > Chordata > Mammalia > Rodentia > Cricetidae > Peromyscus > Peromyscus californicus. The sequence goes on along the minus strand of NW_026294469.1, from coordinate 67,350,419 downwards.
AAAAAGACAACAACAACAAGAAGCCTTAGGAATGACAGTATGAGTTCTTGATTCTAATGGTATGAGAACGGAATGTAGTATGCTGGCAGCCAGAACATGATGACTGTGGAAATTGCTTCGAGCTCCCAAGTCTTCAACAACTGAGTGTTCCCTTTAACACCTGTGTCTTTTAGAGGGTCTTTGTAAACAACAGTGCGCTGGTGTAAAAAGTAATAGGGATTTGAAGATGTGAATCCTTTATTTCACATGTTTTTTGTTTTATATACAATCATAATATGAAGCCCTTAACCACAGCATCCTTCATGGATGATTTAGCCAAAGGCCTTGTCTTTCAAAAGAACCAATGGAACCAATAAGTATGCAAATTAATAAAGTTTGGAACATCTGAGAGCCCTAAGTCCAAACGTCCAAATGTTGACGAAGTCTTCAGGTTGTAAAAGTAATACCTAATCAGCTGAAACAAATCACTTAATATATATAAGGGAAAACACCATCCAGAGAAAATAAAATCTAACATAAAAACCAATGATCAAGTTATCTAAAATGTACTATCCATGGGCCTGTGTTAAAGCACCCACAAAATGATTCTGTGTTTGTCTGGAAAGCCCGATGGATGTGGCAGGTTTACAGAAAGCTGCCATCCACTGGCTCTAGGCCACTTCTTGCTCTAGAATGACTAGAAGATGCTATAATCCCTTAAGGGCTGCATCAAAGCCAAAGGCTTTCTGAAAATTTTTGACAATTATTTCTGTTCCACCTTGAGAAAATCAGTCTGTGTTGTGGTTTGCTTTTTGTTTGGTTTGGTTTGCTTTGCCTTAATCTGGATATCATAGAGCCATACGTGGCCAAAGCTATAACATTTCTGGGAAGAATTCAGATCTCCAGCATCAGACCACCCTCTTCCTGCCCCCTCCCCCCATTTCCATCTCATCGCAACTCTTCACTTTCAGACCATGATTTTCAAAGGATCCCTATTATGCTGGTTAGTTTTTGGTTTTGTTTTTAAATTGACACCAACTGAGACTATCTAACAAGAGGGAGTCTAAGTTGAGGAATTGCCTCCATCAAATTGACCTGTAGGAAAGTCTGTGGGGAACTTTCTTATTAATGATTGATGTGAGGGAAAGGCCCAGCCCACTGTGGGCATTGTCACTCCCTAGCAAGAGGTCCTGAGTGCTGTAAGAAATTAGGCCATGCAAGCTATGGAGAGCAGGCCCGTAAGCAGTGTTCCTGTTCAGCCTCTGCTTTTTTCCTGTCTCCAGGTTCCTGCGTTGAATTCCTTCCCTATTTTGCCTTCATGGTGGACTGGAAGCTGTAAGATGAAATAAACCATTTCCTCCCAAAGTCATTTTTGGCCATAGTGTTTACCACAGCAATGGGAAGCAAACTAGGCAGCGACCTACCAGCTCTTTAAGGGATGGAAGAACATGCTGATCAAGACAGTGCAAAGGAGGAATAGAGGGAAAGGCATTGGGATTGGTGACTGTTGAATGAGATTGGTCAGTTAGTGTCCTAAATAAACAAGCATATACTCATTAAAATATAGACTTCTGGAACTTGAGTCAGAAAGAAATAGCCAGTCCAACAGAGACACATTTTCCGAGGTAATGAATGGATCTTGAGCAGGCATGGCTGGAAGAGTGAAATGACACACACCCTCCCATTTGCTCTGTCTAAGTTCTGGCTGAGTTTTATTATATGGTTCCGAAACGCTTCCGTTGAACATGTATATTCTGACTTCATATTGTCTGCACTTAAAAACTGGGTAATGTGCAGCCTTGGTGTTCCTATCTGTAAAATGGGTAGGAAGTGCCACCTAGTGTAGAGGATCATGGTGAAGAAAACTAAGGTAACACCTGTGGAAATCTTAGAGAATTAGGACAAGTTCAGCCACTGTGTGCTGCCAACAGTGCTATGGCTATTATTCTTTTTTAAAAAAATATTTATTTATTTATTATGCATACAATATTTTGCCGGCATGTATGCCTGCCCAGCAAAAGAGAGCACCAGATCTCATTATAGATGGTTGTGAGTCATCATGTGGTTGCTGGGAATTGAACTCGGGACCTCTAGGAGAGCAGCCAGTGCTCTTAACCACTGAGCCATCTCTCCAGCCCCATGGCTATTATTCTTATTGATACTATCTGTTTTCTACCCTTAATGATTTTTTTCCTTTCCTTTTCCTTTTTTTTCTTTTTTTGTGTGTTTATTTTATTTTATTTTATTTTATTTTTTTTTGAGATTTGGTTTCTCTGTGTATCCCTGGCAGTCCTAGAACTCACTTTGTAGACCAGGCTGGCCTTGAACTCACAGAGATCCACCTGCCTCTATCTCCCAAGTGCTGGGATTAAAGGCGTGCACCACCACTGCCAGGCTTAATGTTTTCTTCCTGTATACCCACCCTTCATGTCATCTGAATGCTAATTTGTGATGGTTCTTCTCTGGCACCCCTTTTATATACATTCCTACCCACTTGGTGTCATTGAACACTACAGCTTTCTGCTTCCTTGGCTCCCCGTAAGCCCACTGTCCATTGATCTCTACATTTAGTACAGTGTGCCCACACCTGTACTCTACATTGGATCTGAATCCAATCTTCAGTTGTCAGACCTTATTTAGCCTTTAAAAACCTCAGTCCTTTGGGTTGAGTTGGCAACAAGGTAGATGATCATTAAATATTAGTTAAGATGTAGTAGACAACTGCTTTCTGAGACAATGAGAAAACGAAGAAGTGTAAACACACACTCTAGCATCATGCCAATTAGTACTACAAAGGAATGGCTTGCCTTTCTACCTTCCCTAAGGATTAGAAACAGAACCATTCCAGTAATATCAGCAGAAGGTGACCTGGGAGACACATTGGAACATCTAGTTTTCTTGTTCAATAATGCCAGTCCAGTTTCTGATTAACCTTCCTGGTGACCTCGGGGAAAGTTATTTTTAAGTAAAGAGTCTTAGATAGGGCCTGAGGAAAATGGCTCAGTGGGTAAGAACACTTGCTCTGAAAACATGAGGACCTGAGTTCAAATCCCTACCACCCATGGGAAAAGCCAGAATGAGTGGACATTTCTGTAACCCCAGTAACAGGTAGCTGAAATAGGTGGAACCCAGGAGCTCACTGGCTGGTAACCTGGCTGAAAGTGCAAGCTTCGGTTGGGTGAGGCCATGTCTCAAGGCAGTAAGTCACAGAGAAAGACACCTAGTGTCCTGCCCACATGGACTCACAAGCCACACACTTACATGCACACACACACACACACACACACACACACACACACACACACACACACACACAGAGCTTTATATACAATAAAAAAAAAAACTTGCTTTTCCAGAGACTCAGAGGAGGAATGTGATGTATAAATGCTCTATCACATTTATATTAGAATTTTAATATATTAGAATTTTCCTTATTAGCCACTCTGTAAACAACTCAAAGTCACCTTGTCCCGTGCTGTTCTTTTTTTCCCTCTGTGGCAGCAATATGGGTTTTCCTGGGCACTCACCATTCTGTGTTTATATTCACTGCATTTGATGTGTACTGGACAGCCTTTCAGCCTCCCAGACCCTTGCCATACTGGAAATAAAAGGAAGAGAATTAAGGACCCAGAGCACTGCTATTGCACAATTCACTAGTAGAGTATGGTATGAAGAACTTTGTGCAATGCTGGAGCATACTAGATACTCAATAAATGTACCGGGACTTGCTATAGCTAATTATTTTCTCTCCAAAACTGAGATATTTGAAAAAAAAGAAGATGGAAGGTTTAATGACAGGTTTGAAAGTGCTGTATCTGTAAGAAGTTTAACTCAATTTATCTCTGAATGCATCATGCAGATAATGCTCCAACCACCTCATGCCACAGTCAGACCCTCTTAAAAATAGAGTAATGATAATAATACATTTTATCTTATTCCCAGTGATAGTATCATTCACGCCTCCATTGAAGCCCAGTGGGAGGTTTGGCTGTGAGGCATCAGACGCAGGGGGAGTCAGGTGCGATTATTGTAATGAGGACTCCACACTCAGAGAATGTGGAAAGGAAAAGCTCCCATACGTGAAGTGATTTCTATTAAGATTCTCATATCAAATATTCAAGCTCTTCTTTCTAAATGGGAGAGAAGGAATGAAGACCCTTCCAGGGGCAGATTATCTACAGAGCAGGAGGAAAGGGCACAAATATTTTATGACCAGTGTGGAGATGAAAGTGCAGTGTCTGCCTTGCTCACTGGCTTTTTCTATTTCCAGAAGTCTAATTAGATTGTTGGTTTAATGGTGGTGAGATAATTTAGTGGCAACTGAAAGCAACTATGTTAATGAGAAGGGGCATAGCACTTTGTGTTTCCTGTAATTAATGGAGAGTTAAAAAAAAAAAAAAGAAACCTCAGTTCCTGTGAAGTTGGTAGAGTGCACCCAGCTGTTGAAAGAGGGGCAAAGTCTTCCCTTCTCCTTGCTGCAGAGATGGCCCCAGGCAATGTGGAAGAAATGTGTAATAATGGTCATTAAGAATGATCTTGCGTGATCCAGGCAAGCTGTAGTCAGCTGAAGAAAGCAGAGAGAGATGGGGGTGTAGAGGGGAAAGGAGGCAGAGAGAGAGGCCTAGAGTAAGAGCTGTGGGACAGTGAATGCGTACTTGTTCATGTACTCCCCATTCTCCTGCTGCTGTGGTCCCAGCACGTCTCCCCCAAGGACATCTTTCTCCTGGTGCTTACCCTGGGAAAGACCAGATAACACTGGGTCAGAATAGAACAACAGGACCTTTGCCCACCTCTTCATGATGGAAGTTTAAAAATGAAATATGGAAAGGTTAGAAATATTACCTGCTTGTGGAGCTGGAGTCTTGCACCACAATGAGGTGGGGTAGCATCTGCATTTAAAATTCAAGGATGAGATTACTCTGGAGTCCTCATTACAATCCCACAGTCTTTTTTGGTTCTTATGTATGTCTGTGAGTCTGACTGGCACCTCAGGTCTCTCAGTTACCTCATCAGTAAAATGGAAACAAAGTAATCTCTGCCTTCTCTGTGCCAAGGAAGAGCTAGAGAAACAGATCTACTAAGAGGGCGATGCCCTCTTACTAGAGTGCCAGCTGAATAAGTGGGAAGAACTGAGTCACATAACCAATGCCCATGTTTTAAAAAAATAAAAAGGCAGGCAGAGTGGCACTCACCCAGAATGCCAGAGCTAGGGAGGTAGAGACCTGAGAGACCTGGGGTTCATGGGCTAGCTCATCTAACCCAATCAGATGGTGTGAAGCCAGTGGCATACTCTGCCTCAAAAAACAAAGTGTGCTCAGTGCCTACAGAGATGAGCACACACACTTGAATGTATGGCTTCTCCTGTGGGTATACCCACACACATCTGGGTATAGCTTAGTTTTTACCTGTTTGAGTGTCAGTTTGGGCTTCTGTCTGGCTATATAGAAACATCAGTGCATGAAGATGAAAGAAATTTGGGACCAGAGTAGGGACCAATTCAGATTACAGAATAAGATCATTCTGAAGGGCAGGAAACGAAAGCAAAGGGGGCGGCTGCCGGGGCAGTCGTTGTAGTGTTGGCTGGCCTGTAATCTTCTAAGTTAATTAGGAATTGCTAGGTTTTTGAAACTCAGATTCTCTGGCACCTTTATACTTAAGTTCTTGCCTGGCAGCAAATGGCTGGAAGATGATACATTTGAGCCATTAGATGGAGGCTGTTTTCTTGAATTGACTATGTCCTCCATTCCTAACCACCACCTTCCTTTACAATCCTTAGCTGTTTTCTGCAGTTGACTATGACTGTTCTTTAGCTAAACTGACGTGGCAGGAAAATGCCTTCTCAGCATCGGTATTTATATCCACAGACAAATGCCACTCTCTGCCTTAAGCAGAAAGGCTTCTCTTTACAATGAACAATGAGTGCAGACTCTTAGCTGGTCAAGGTGCAGAGAATAAGGGAAGGATTGTGTGCTCAGTCATAAAAAGGATGTTTATACCATCCCCTCCAAGACTAGGGAATGTCACTGGAGAAATTAGAGAAAGAAGGTAGGATCTGGGGGCTAGCAAGAAGGGTTTCAAAATGCTATCATCTAGATATGACACAGACATGGCAGTCATGGACTCATAGCATCAGGGGTATCTACACAGCGTCTTCACAAGGCTGAGCTTGTCAATAGCCACATATGGATGGAAGAAGGACTCATGGAACTGAATTATTAACTACTAATAGATTCGGGGGGCAGTCATTATCTTCAGATCTGTACTGACTAGTAAGTTCACTAGGCTCCATTGGAAAGTTACAAACCCATGGTCACTCAGAAGGCCCTGGTTCAAATCATAAAACGAGACAATAAAGACATGAACAGAGGGAAGTAGATAGAGCATAGGGAGAAGGAGAGCTAGAGCAGTCTAGCTGGGTGTGGGGATATGCACCCAGGAGGTAGAGGCAAGAGCTTGACAGTAGTTAGAAGGTGTTAAGAGAAGCTAGTAATAAAGGTGATCCAAAATCATATATACACTTGTGAAATTTTCAAACAACAAATGTAATTTAAAAAAATTAATGTAAAACCTATGTGTACATATAGGCATGCATATATACATACATATATATTGAGTTTATCACCTAAAATGCTTGCTTGGAACCAGAAGTGTTTTGGATTTTGAATTTTTTTTAAGTAACATTTATTTCAATCTATACAAATATATATATATATATATATATATATATATATATATATATTGACTTGTTTCTGTATAGGGAAATATGAAAGTGTGTAAAGTGAACCAAAGCAGTGTGCAGGATCACTTAATCCAACAGAAATTATGTGTAAATTGCAGTAATATTTTTGGTTATTTAATTATGGAATTTGTGGTTTACAGACAACTTGGACATTGTAAATTGGGAGTAATGCCACAGTGCCATCAACAATGGAAGTTAACAGGGAAATTTAGACTTTTCTTAGTCCTTGTCTTCTCTTCTGTCCTAAGGAATGATATTATACAACTGGCTTTGAAATAGAAAGGTGCTAGTCGGGTATGGTGGCAGATGCACTAATATTCACTCAGGAGGCAGAGGCAGGGTAATCACTGTAAATTCAAGGCTAGCCCGCTACACAGGGAGTTTCAGGAAGGAAGGGGGAGCTGTTTGAGTTATTAATCCCTGACTTGATAGACATGAGCCCTTCTTGGGAAAGTGCCTGGCCCTGAGAGCTCTCAGTCTCCATCTCTATGCAGAAGGGATGCTGAGATCCTCCAGTGGTCACTGTCAGGTTAGAAGTTAGAAATATCCTCCGCCTAGGTTCTTCCAAAATGTAAGTTCCTTCCCCTTCCTGCCTTGTTTCATTCCAGGGCATGGAGAGTGCATCCCACTTACCGTGTGTAGTCTACGACACAGTATGCATCTGACAGACACAGTCCTTGAGCATCAGTGAGAGCCACCTACATCTCCACTAGCAAAGAGAAATCATCCTTTTCATCCTCACTCTCCTGGCCAGATGCTTAATTTTTATCTGTTCTTTTAATGACTTTTGGAATGAATCCTGTTAGTCTATTTTATGAAGTCTGCTTTTGAAGGGGCCCCAGGAATGAACCTAGCTACTTCCACTTCTCATAGAGGTTGTTTTTTTTTTTTTATTTTTTACCCTTCCTGTTGAAGAATCCTCCTGCCTGAGAATTCTATTCCCTTAAATATTTCTACACCAAGAGACACCAGATGGTCTTTATAAGACAGAAAAAAATGAGTGTGTGTGAATGTGTGCTTGTAATGGACAGTTTCAAAGATAGAAAAGTTATTAATGGGGGAAATGAAACTGTGTAATGGTCTCAACAAAGTATGCATACACTACATGGCCTGAATCCAGGATTTGCCCCAGGGAGATGACAGAACCCAAAACAAAAGAAAAGGTCACTATTGTCTGCCATTTCCACAAGGGAGCCAGATCCACACCCCAAGTGATGTTGCTGGGAGTTTGGCAACAGTTTCGTTGCTCAAAAACCTTCTTCCAGGAGATACTGCTCTGTCGAGCCAGAAGACATTCACCGAAGACTCTCTCTGAAATCTACTTTTGTTAGTAGAATTCCACAATCCTGGTATTTTTCTCATGCAAGTTGCCAGAGCTAAGTGATTTGGGTTTTACATATGGAAAGTTCATTTTGTTGTGTAATTAATAGGAAGCAGTCTTTGGAAGCTGATGATCCAGGCCCTTATTTATTTATACGAGAGCATATGTCTGTGTTTTGTTTATGACTCACTCTTACTCTGTACATTGTAACTTGAGTTTGTTTACACTAACTTTTCCTAGAATCCAGGCTTTATGGTTTAGTAGCCAATAACGTAGAGTCTCTAAATGAAGAGATGAATGAGCTTTTTCCTCTCAAATTGTCAAGACAGGAATCTGAAATTAGTGAAAAAGTATTTGATGTGCTGTCTGTCTGAGCTTATGAGAGGGTGTGGGGTAGTCTGTAACTCTTTCCCAAGCAGAGTCCTGCTATAATTTTTAGGATGTAAATGTATGTCAACTCATCAGGACAACATATGACCCCCTCCTCTCAATGAGACATTATAATTTGGACCCAAAGTTTTGGCAATGATAAAAAGACCATCCATGGTGGAAGCTAGGTGTGTGGGAAATTTTGATATAACCTTGTCTTTTCTGGTAACCTGAAACTGTTCTTTAAAAATCAGTCTTTAAAAAAATCCAGTCCCCTGCCTCTCTTCCTCCCTCGCTTGCTTCTCCCATCTCTCTCTCCCCGTCACTCTCCAGTCCTGTGTATATGTTTTTAGATCTGTATTTTGGGGAAAGTGCTCTCTATGTGAGTAACTTCTTGGTGTTAGATAATCAATATGAAGACTCAGTTTCTATCACTCTATAGCTTTATTAAATTCAAGCTGGTTTCTTGCTGACTTGTCATGCATTCCAAACTTTTTTTTGTAATGTGAACCCATTTCTCCCATGGAGTAGACTGGATGTCTGTCTATATTTGACAGTACTTGTGGTCCCAGGCCTGAGATTCTAAACTTACTGACCCTCTGAGGCAGGTGACAAACCACTGAGGTATGTGAGGCCCCCTTTAGAACACGCTGGTTCTCATCTCCCTCCTAACATCCTTTGATTGCCCATGGACAGATTCTACAAAGTAGATGGTGAGTTCTGGATGAGGATAAGTCTGCTTGGACTCATTTCAATTCAGGAAGTTAGCTGAGTTCCCTGGTCGTCCCTGTGAGAAAGGCACAGAACCGAGCACCTGGCTCAGGGCCTGGCTCAACATGGGGCTCCTTCAATATTTGTTCTGAGAATGAAGGAGAAAAGCTAACACATGGTCTTGGTTCAGTAGGAAGACCCGGTGTAAGAGGGAGGATAAACATTGCTGAATTCTGCAATGCAAATGCAGGGCAGATTGTGTGCTGCTGTTAGAGAGAAGCCAGCAGCAGCGTAAAGGGAGCAGGACAGTTGACATTTGAATGGAAGGCCGGGACAGCTTTCAGAAAGAGGCCTTCCTGCCTGAATTCATAAAGGCTGGGCAAGATGTACTAAGATGTAGGATACTGATTTAAAAATAATAAAAGTTGGAAAATGCTTTACTATTCAATTATAAGTGAATTCTGGGGAGATTTGCAAGCACAGGAACCAAAATGAGTATTATTTGGTATTGTGTCTTTTATTTTCCTCACTAGTGCAGGAAAGTTGCCTTTGGATAAAGGAAAAGTGCGAAAATTTTCTTCCTATCTATCACCAGAGGCAATATCTTCTCTGACACTTACAGAAATAATAGAATTGGACACACACCTGTAGGCCATGCGTAGTTGTTGTTTCTGGGCTCCATCCATCATCTGCTAGGCAGACAGATGCAACAATATGGGAAAATCTAAAGCAATGGATGTAATCACTGATTGTTGTTACGAAGAATGCAAAGATATCCTGGTGTATAAATTGATATTTTAGTAAAAACATCATGCATTTGAGTTGCTTGAGTCAAGCCCACAAGAGTTAAAAGGGCAGTCATTAACTCTGACGTTATTCAACCCTTTGAAAAAAAAAAAAAAAAAAAACCTCAAAATCTGGCGGGGGTGGAAATGAAGATTAATGTGGTTCAAAACACAGAACTCAGGACCAATAAAATTGAACTTTGCAAATGTAAATGAAAGGTTTGCAGCTATGCTCGACAACATTGCTCATGTTTGGCGGTAATGTGTATTAAAGCATTTAAGGGAGTCTTCATTTCCTATGAGCCAATAGTATGGGTGCTATTGAAAATACGCAATTTTTTAAGTGTGGCCTTCAATAATGTAAGTGTTGTACTTTTTGATTATAGAAATTAATCAGCTCAAGTTTTTGATACTAACACTTCATATATGCAAAATTGGTTTAATTTGGGTAGTAACTTGAGAGAAACTTTAGTAGATCTGAAAATCTCTAGGGGCGAGTCATCAAAACAGAATGTAGTCTAGAATTCATCTTGTAGAAAACACAGATGAAGGATTTAGGGATGTCACATCTAGAACAGAGACAATCTGGTAGTTTGAGCCCTTTTACAGATTCGGAAGTAAAGATTTCTCCAAGAGAGTCAGAGTTTTATCTGTAGTCAGAGAACTGTGGGGTGACAAGTCAAGACTAGAATCTAGTCTCTCCTAACTTCCAGCTCAACAACTACTGTAAGTAAGCCAATAGGAAGTTTGAATATAGAATAAATAAGGTTACTTTTTTAAACCAGAAAATAAAGCAAGACCTATAGTTTCTTACAATTCATGAACTTCAAGCACGGTCAGCAAGAATTTACTTCACCTCAGCAGGTACATATAAGATGTAAAAATATCCCTAAAGTCATGGTGCTGCATATTTTGTCTCCCTTGTGTGTTTTTCTTTCTTTCTTTTTTTTTTTCAAAATTCAGAAGAGAAAAAAAAACCCTCAAAGTCAGGTGAGAACATACATGTAAAATGTCACATTATATAAAACATCGTATTTATGGTTAAAGATAACACTATGCAAGATTCAAGAGGGAAAAAAAGAAATAGAGCCTCTTGGGAGAGTGTGCCCAACCCGATTCCTTGCTTAACTGGCAAGCTGTGAGATTTAAGTGATGTATCACAAACCTTGTGGCACTGACTTCATTCCCATCCAGCTCCCCACTTCTCTCCTCGGGGCTTCTTTGTCTTTGTTTTTGATTCAGGAATGGAACGTAGGACCTTACCCATAAAATTTTATAGACTCTTGACTCCTTTTGTGCCTAAGAAGTTTTTACACAACTCTAAGTTTATAAGGTATGCGAATCAAATATTTGCAGATCAGAAATCAGAAATTTATTTTCAAACAATTCTTTCAGGTCATAATTTACCATTTATTAAAGACAAATGCAAGTTCATGTACTAATAGGGTAGACATGCTTGTCTGTTTTTACATAGCATTCGCTCCCATTTGAATATATGATGCTCTCAGATGCAGATCAACTTCATCATTTCCCACTGTTGATGGGTGTTTTCATTTTATGACCATCAATGCCAAAAACACTGATTTACATAAATACCTCGTATGAAATGGCAGAAGTCTGTTTAGGGTATTTTAGAATGGCTGGGACTTCTGTCCTAATCTCAAGCCAAAATTCATTGAAGGTTTTTTGTTGTTGTTTGACACACAAGTCAGTAATTTAAAAGCAAATTTTGAAATCAAGCTTTCTAATGCAACACAATTTTATACATACAATATAATGAATACAAAGATACACTAATTGGATTCAAGCTCTCCAGAAATGATGGTAAGGAACTACCAAAAGTCTTTGTTTTCTAAAACTAAAACATGATGCATGTGTGAATGCAGAAAACTTTTATGTATAGTATAAACAAATGCAAACATAACACATAGCAGTCTCAACTCCGAGCCCAGGTGTTTCAGAAGGCATTCCTTGATTTGTATGACGGGATGTCCTGTGCAATACAAAGTGCACGTGTGGGCAGTTCAGAATCAAGGCTACAGGAACCACCAAGTATGGGAAATGCTTCATTACTCATTTGATTTTTAATTATTTTTGTTGTTGAAGGTTCAAAAATTTTCTACTGCTGAGATTTTACTTTTGAGATTGTAATATAATGACATTTTGCTCTTCCTTTTCCTCCTTCCAAGCTCCTATATACCATTCCCTACTCTCCTTTAAAGCTCCCATGTTCAGATATGAGCCCACAAATTAGGGTCCCAGCCAGTAGTTTAAGAGGCTGAGGTTTAGTCAGGGCTCTGAGGCTTGATCCATACCACAAGAAACGCAAGTCAGCATTTGGTGAAATAGCATGGGGTTAAGTGACTCTGATTTTCCTCAGTTTACAACTGCTGTTTTTCTCAATTTACTATTTAACAAAATCCTAGGCAGCAACTCCAGACCCCAGGAAACATTTTTTCCCCCAGAAAACCTCTCTTGTCAATGCCTGGTAGGCAATCTGGAAGTTCTGGTGGACATGCATGGAAGCTGTAGGCTTCTGATGTTCACTCTGATCTTTGGGCTCTTGCCCTTCATCCAACTTTCTCAGACCAATCAGAATCCTGCTGCCATCTTTAAAGCATCCCTATCAATGTTCTTGGTAGGTTCAGAGTTTCTCTCAGCTGCATTACTGCTGCCTTTATTGGCTCAAAGCCATGTATGATTTTTCCAACCTGTGAACTCATAGGTGATTGTCACTGTATCACCATGGTTAATGAAGTCAAGGATTCTGAAAACCTAGAGCAAATGAAGGATGTCATATTCAAATCTCATTCTAGGAGCTCTGTGTCTACAGAACTCCCCTGATGGCTATGAAATTTCCTGCAGTTCAATTAGTGATAAACTAGAGAATGTATAGATAACTGTTGTCCAGCCTTGACCTCTAGGAATGTATATGTGTCAGGAAACATTAACCAGCATCAACCATGAAGCTGGAACTCTCCTCTTAGTTATGAGGACCACTCATTTCTATTCATCCTGAACAAGTTTTCCTAGACATGAGCTCAGAGAAAGATAAGATCTGGGGTTAAGTGCTAAGTGAGTGAACACATTCTGTTGATTTTTTTAAGCATTAAAAAAATATTTAGAGTAGTAAACTCTAATTATTTTTGATCCTGTAGAGATATCAGTGACATCATTGTGAATAGTCATTTCATTAAATGCATATTTAGAACATATTTACTTTTCAAAACATAAACTTTAAGAGAATGAGATAATTTGTATATAAATGATTTTCTCAAAATTATTCCAAATTTCACTTAATGTATTATATCAATGAAACAAAAATATTCTATTGCTATTAAATTTTTCTACCAACTTTACAATTTTTACAATGGTTTAAGGAACACAGACTGACTGAGTTTGCATGGATTTTTAAAAATTTCCTTGTTTTCACACTTAGGATAAAATTTGAAGATCAGAATTGTTTGTTTTTCAGTGTTTCTTATTGGTAGATGTATGTTATAAGGATAGATATAAGCCCAAAGAAGAAAAGTATCCCTGACTGTACTTAAATCATAACATTTCTTCAATCTCAACATCCATTAACCAAGGTTTGCTTAAGAACATGGATAGCCATCTTCCTTATTAAAGGTTAGGTCATCTTGTAGACCAGAAAGCATTGCACTTTATAATGAGTTCAAATCTCTCAACATCCTCATTCATCAGCTCTGCTTATAAGAGCTTTAAGTTTTCAGATTTAAGGGTTTTTAATAGGTTATAACATATCATTTTCAGCAACAAGATTACTAAATATTGAATAAATTTCCAATCAATTAGTGGAAATGTTCTTTCCATAATGTGACTTGTTTTGTTTATTACAGCATTACTTTGGGGCCTATGGGGACTTTATCCTCTAGGGAGATTAAGTATTCTACTTATGTTTTAGGTCACAAGCCATGAATGCACAAAACCATGAGTATGAGTCAAACTCTCATTTTATTAAGAAAGTTTCCCAAGTCATCTTTGTAGAAGGTAGTCATTTTATACAGTCTGCAGTGAGATAACAAGACAACTTATTGTGATACATAAAATATCTCATGGGTAATCTTTATCTCGTTAAGAAATACTTTGATTTAACTGTTTTGTTTAAGAGTCTTCTCCTACTAAAATTACCCTGGTGGGATGACCTGTTATAGCAAAACACAAGCTTGATTGACAGCCCCATGAAAACAGTGAGGTGGTAAGATGCTCCATTGACCCCTGAATGCCTGTGGGCTCACTTTCTTTTCTTGAAAGCTTATATCAAATTATGGCAGATGCATATGCAGGCCAAGTGAGGACACCATTCTGGTCCCACATATAATGCATTTGCTTCATTTCATTCTTAATTTTTGGATAAAATATCAATAGTGTGAACATAAATTGTTAATGCAATATTCCTGCAGCCAAATAAATTTGCTTCCTCTGAGGGAAATGTGCTGTCCTCTGGGAGGCTGGAGAGGGAGACAAGAGTTGGACAATAGGCAAGATGTCAAGGGCAGGAGAGCTCACGGCAAGGCCGTAAATAGCCTAAGAGAAGACACAGGCAGATGCGCATTGCAGCCTGCTCTTTGGTGTCTTCTCCTACTTCAGAGAAAGGTGAACATATGACCACACATGCCATTGCTTCACCTCTCTGTCAGGCAAACTATCTACTATCTGTGCAAAATGAGAACAAAGCAAAGCCCTCTTAAGCTGTGGCAGTTGAGAAAGGATGGTCTTTGACAGTAAACTCCCAAGCTGGCCGCGGCTTCAAAGAAACACCAAAGTACAAGATAAATTTAAGAAAAAAGAGTGGAAACCATGCCTCATCATGACAACCTCCCTATCTCTGATTTTTAAAAATTAATTAAATATGTTCTTTGACAGTTTCATACACGAATATAACTCATTCTAATTACTCTCACGCCCACCATCTTTTGGCTTGCTCTAACCCCTGTCAACACCTCCTCCCCACTACAAATCCCTTTCCCACAATCATGTATATTTGGTTTTAAATTTGTTTTTTTAGTGATCCACTGAGTTTCACCAAGGCCCTCTGCAGGAGCATAGATTTGGAACCAACCTTTAGGGCTTGGAGGGCTCACCAGCGGGTACACAGCTGTAGACAACGATCCTCCTTTCCCAGAATCTATCAGTAACTAAGAGCTCAACAAGGAGGGGTAGCTCTCCATCAGCGTCTTCCTCGACCATCCCTGGTAGTTGGCAGGTGCAGTCCTGCGCAGGCCCAGTGAAGAGAGAATCTTTGCAGCTGTGAGAACATGATGGTAAAGGTGTGTCACACCCAGAAAACTGCACCTTTGCAGTGTTTCTCCCGATTTTCCAATTTCTCTGCTCTCTCTTCCTTGAGCCTTTAGTGGTGAAAATGTCTGTTTAGGGCTGAGAACTCAACCATACCTTATTCTGAACACCTTGAGCAGCCAAGAATTTGTATTTCCTGCTGTTCACTGCAAAAAGAACCTTCCCTGATTAAAGCTGAGGGTAGCATTTGTCTATAGGTATAAATACCCATATTTAAAAGATGATTTAACTTAACCACTTTAACTTAACTAAACAACGCTAGGAAATTCTTCTCCTAGGACTTGTGACCTCTCTAGCCCCTAACCATGGTTTTTGTTGTTGTTGTTGTTGTTTTGTTTTTCTGAGTTTACAGTAAGTACCAAACATGAGTTCCCACCTGTGGAGTAGGCCCTAAGTCCAATCCGAGAGCTGTGGTCACCTCCATAACAGCCATAACTCTTAATTCAAAATCACTGTTCCAAATTCAAAGAGCAGTGTTCTCTAGCACTTTTGGTATCCAGCAGCTGTCCATTTGTTCCTTGCCCTGTAGGAGCTCAACCAGAAGAATAACATGTTGTCCTTTTCAAAGGAGCCTTTAAGGCCAGGACTATAGAGGGTTTATTTAAATTCACAGATAGAAGAAGAAATTGTACATGCCAAGGCAGGCTGTCACATACTTCCCATTAAATAATACAAAACTTCATTAAGACAAATAAAATATTATTATTGATTCAATTTCAAGTACAAAGCACAAAATGCACAATTTACATTGTATAACATTGGGCAACTGATTTGTCTGTGTGCTGGCCACACAGCAGCTACCAGATCATCTACTATTTCATGAATATGCCCATGTTGGAACCTCAGAAAGGAAAGATGTGGTTTTTGCAAAGAACCTTCTAACATAAATCAACCTAGAAATCAATTCACACGAAAACTCTATTTGCCAGTTAAGGCGGGTAGTGTTCCAACCATCTCTATCCTGAAAGTCTTCCCTCCAATTAACCCACTTCCCTTTAGAGCAGATCAGTTATCAAAAAAAAATCTGTTAAGAAGTCCAGAAATAAATCTGCCTTCCAATCAACCCACCCAAATCTATCTTATATAACAAGACTATGTCATACATATGGACAAAATATAGTCTACCAACATCAGAATCCATTTCTTTTTTTTTTTTTTGGTTTTTCGAGACAGGGTTTCTCTGTGTAGCTTTGCGCCTTTCCTGGAACTCACTTGGTAGCCCAGGCTGGCCTCGAACTCACAGAGATCCGCCTGGCTCTGCCTCCCGAGTGCTGGGATTAAAGGCGTGCGCCACCACCGCCCGGCCAGAATCCATTTCTTAAGAGTCTTATATATAACTAAGCCTGGTCACGAGCACCTGATGCAGCTCATGGTACTGACAGTACATCAGTAAGTCTGGGGTCAAGAATGACTGCTGAGCCCATTCTTCCGCATCATAAAAGATGTGAGAAGATCAACAAATGCTGATAATCTGCTCCTCCAAAAATGGGAGGTAATGAAGAGGTATTCTAAGTCTGGGCCAACACCAGCTTACCATTTGCATGGCAATTCTGGGGACCTAGAAAGTGATTTTCTAACTTTATAACTCTTGGGGAGTTATAAAGAAGTACATTTGTATTTTGCCTGGGACAGTCATAATTATTCTTTAAGCCTCACAAATAGCAGGCAAGCTACAGAACAAGGACAGGAAAGAGGGCAAATATGGAATCAATCTTTGCAGCAAGATCCCAGAAATTACTGTTCAATAATGAAACAATTTGAAGAGAGGAAAATCTGTAAACATTTAGAGAGACAGTGGAATCATAAGCAATAAGGAGAAAGATTTGTGAATACCAAACCTTGCCAAGTCCCAAGTATTCTTCTCCCAATCTGAGATTTCAAATTTATTAGAAGAGAAATAGAATTTAGAAAGCCGTCCTCCATTTTGGGAAGGCAATTGATAATAAATGTAGGAAAGAATTATGGCAGTCTTTAAATCCAGAAAAATACTTCAAGACCATTTAGTTCCTAGGCCCAGGGTAACATCTGAAGAGACCCAGAAACAATGAAAGCCTCGTCGTGAGTAGTTCACCTTCATTTCTAGCACCCCTGAGCAACGTCACATCAGCTCAGCTTCATTCCGTTCTTCATGTGCAGGAACACTGACTCTTAACTGAAGTCTGGATAATAAACACAAGCACAAAATAAGATTCAGGTCCTCTGCGCATGTAGGAACCCCACATATTATGTGTACAGAAGAAAGGGATATTGTTATAATACCCAACATCAAATAGAGGTCGACTCGTGACATGGTTATACGATTGTCACAGCATAAACCTGAGAACTCATTGTTCCATGCCCTTAAGCCAGGGGTCAGTGTGACTTGTCAGAGAAATGGGGGATCTCTCTTCCAAAACTATGTGAATAGAACCCGTAGGGGGGTGAAAACTACAGCTCTTCCCTGTCCTAAGATGCCAAGAGATACACTTTTGCCACTTACCATTCATAGTTTTAAGCCTGTGTTTTGAAAAAACATCAAGCATATACCAAATTATTAAACCTTGTGTACCATTCATTACTCAGCTCCCTCAGTATTAGCGCTTGATCAACCATGTTTCAGCAGTACTTCTCACTACTTCCCTCTTCCTATTTGGAAGACAGTTTGTGACAGTTTCATATTTCTTCACTCACAAATATTTTAATTCATTTCTGAAAGACAAGGCACTGAAAACTAAAAAAAAAAATGATCATAACACAATGATTACACCTAACTAACCACAATTATACAAAGAAATGCCCAGTTAGGGTTTAATTGGAAATTTATTTCAGGGTCTCTTTTAGCAGTTTCATTAAATTGATAGTCAAATAAGATCGTTTTATCTCTCCCATGTCTTTGTAGTTAGTTTTCCACTCATCTAAATGAATTTTTTTGGAGACACCAAGTTATTTAACTTGAATTCACAACCGTCTTTATGTGATTGACTGAATCCCCAAATCCCTTTTGTCTTGGGTATTTCAGTGCTGTTCAGTTGGCAGCCATGTTGCCCAAGACATAACCACTGGCCACATACTAACTATTAATATTGGACTGAATATTTAATTTCTCCCTCATAGTTGCTATCTTTGAATGCTAGTTGCCATATATCACTAGGAGCTAGTGTGGGGGACGGTAAGCTATTTTCCTTTTTTGTTGTTCTCCTCTGCCTCCTTCTCTCCATCCTCCTCCACCTCCCTTGTTCCCTGTTTTTCGAGACAGGATATACATATTCCAGCTAGTGTGGAACGCAGTCTGTAGCCAAGGATGCCCTTGACTTCCTGATCATCCATCCCACCCCCACAAGTGCTGGGCTGACAGGTGTGCACCAGCACACCAGGTCCAGATAAAGGACATTTTTAATACTCAACACCTTCTGCTGGGCAGCCCCACCCTGGAAGCTTTGTAACCTTTTATGAAGTAACTCTGGGGGAAAATAAATACTGAAATCTCTTCCTTCACCAAGTCTTCCATTCAGAGTTGGCCTTCCTCACAGTAGCCACTGGCAGCTTCTTATTGGATCCTGAAGATACGATAAAAATTCAAAGATATGTATCTTTACTTTTATAGAAATGGTTTCTTTACTTAAAAATCTTTTCAACTTGATTTTTCATTCAACTTTTTAAATTTAGTCATACTGCTTAACTTACATGCATCATGTTCATATATACATGTCTATGACTCTACTTTAATGTGTCCTCATTGATTCATTAGCTTTCACTTAGTGTTTCTGTTGTCTTTATTCCCCCATAGCATCCACTGAGCTTTGAGGGAGCCTCTTCTAAGACTTTTTGCCTCTTATTACAAGTAAATGAAGGAGGCAATCCTGACAGGCAGTCACTAGGGCACTGAGCCTGGGTGCTTTCAACTCTAGCAGCTACTGCACTGTGCAAAATGGTGGGCCAACGTATCCCCCTGCTAGCAATCTGCAAATGTTCCAGGTTCCTCATATCATTACCAACACTAGGTATGGTTTCAAACTTAATTCTTACTGGCTGTCTATCCTCATTCATGCAATAAAAATACCGTACTAGCATGTAAAGGGAAGGTAATGGAATGGAGAATGGAGCAAAGACCACTGGATCCATGTGTCCTTTCTTTAAAAACAAAGTACCAGGCAAGGCGCACATAACTATAGTCCCAGCACACCGGAAGAGGCAGGAGGATTATGAGTTGAAAGCCAGTCTGATAGACATAGCAAGATCTGACCTCAAAAAGTACTAATTAATTAAAGCAAATAAGATAATCTGTGAACATTAATTAAATGCAAATGGTGGGTACAAAAGTTGCTTATGCTGTTTTTACTCTTACCATTTGGTGGATTTACACTTTCATAATTATTCCCTAACCATTTTCAATACAAGGATTTGTAACACGAATTGTTAGAAGGTCTTATTAATAAAAATAAACCCAGAGTCAGGTATTGGGTTGAACTCTGAAAGATCAGAGAGACAGAACCAGCCACAGCTAACCTCGCCTCACCAATTCCTCAGCTGATCTCGTTTCCTCAGACTCAAATCCTCTGTGTCCTCATCCGAATGGATCTCAGCTGAATTGCTGCTAAAAGCCTAAAAGCTTAACAGGCTCTAGTTCCTGGTCCTCACGGCTTATATACCTTTCTGCTTCCTGCCATCACTTGCTGGGATTAAAGGCGTGAGTCACCATGCTTGGCTGTTTCCAGTGCGGCTTTGAAATCACAGAGATCAAGATGGATCTCTACCTCTGGAATGCTAGGATTAAAGGCATGTGCTACCATTGCCTAACCTCTATGTTTAATGTTGTGGCTGTTCTGTTCTCTGACCCCCAGATAAGTTTATTAGGGTGCACAATATATTGGGGACACAATATCACCACAAGGGTTGGATTAAAAATTATGTAAAACAATGTGTAAGATCATTGGGTTTGGATTGATTTGAGTTTAGTTTGGGGATTTGTTTATTTATCTATTTGTTTTTTGGCATTTCACTGTGAAAGGTAAGAAGTACCATCTTATGATTATATTTGCCTCCATGTGAATCTATAGCTCATGAAAGCATTTCTGTCAAGTTTTACTCAGATAGTACAACTAATAAATTTACTTTATACTTATTTATACCTTGCTGTATTATAGGTCTACAAAACTAGTACCTTTCTATTGTGGATTATAGATTAGGAAGTCCCTCAATAAATGGAATAAACTAAGGAGAGAGCAAGCCGCACGTGGATTCTATGTTAAATGTTGCCCAGAGTTTTGTGGCATTTTTCTAACTATTCTGGTTTACTAGGAATCCCTATGAACAAAGCCCATTGCTTGTCTCTAACAAGACCTGATTACAAACTCCTAATGTTGCTGTCTTTGCAACTGTTGCCTTCAAAATCCAAACTGTAACACCTTCAAAGGATGTAACTAGAAGGCAGCAAGAAGCCATCGAGGAAGCAACTTTCAATCCTGTCCATTCAGGAGGCACCATGCGAGGTCCCGTGAGCGACATAAAGCCACACGAGAACTGATAATTGAGCCACCTTTTCTTTTTACAAGACTAACTACAAAAGTTTTATTTTTCTAGTCAGAAGCTCACTCTGGCTTTGTTCTATTTTGATCTTTATAACTTATTTTAAAGATCGCTCAGTAGTTATTCATTGCTCAGTCAGTCTGGCTGACCTTTGGCCAAAAGCAGTGGCAGTTTGACCTGGCCTATGGAACTCAGCGCTTCCCACTCCATGAAGCTAGTCGCATAAATAACTTCAAATAAAACCCTCCTGGAAGTCTGTGATGGGCCACAGCATGAGGGAGAAGTGGGGCGACATGGAAAGAATGAAGTGGGAGTGCCCAAGAATGGCGAGAGTGGTGGCCAAGTGTGAAGCATATTTTTTTCCTCTCTCCCTTGAGATATTTATTCTCTCAACCAATCGTTGAAAAAAAATAGTAATGGGAGCATACAAGAAAACAACGTAGTAATATGAAATACGTCCCCTTTAGAGTGTAGTCTTTTAAGTGAGTGTCTTTGGGACTGGGCATTTAGGGCAAATCACAGCAGCGAAGAATTCAGTGAGGAGAGACTTAAGTCTGCAGCTGACTAGTGGCCCACACGGAGGACGAGCAGTGTGGCTGCGTTTGTATACAAGCACACATCCATCCGTACAGATGCCTGTTTGCCAGTACACAGGTATTCCACACAAATGTGCCTGTTCACAGACAATAACGGGAGAGTGATCCAAGGCTGAAAGGCTGCCCATGTTTTGAAACCATCCACACTTTATGGTGTCTGAACTTCAAAACGAAGCAGTTCTGAAGGCCATTTAGTGCCACAGTACAGGACTTCCTGAGAAGTTAGGCTCATAAAATAGAGGCGCATCTGGCCAGCAGCACATGAAAAGGGCCCTTTGCAAACAACTATTCAGCCGAGGAGTGTAAACCATTGAGAAACACCTGGCGGATATTGCCCTTGAGGTCCCCAGAGGGCGAAGGCTAGGAAGAGCTTGCTTAATTGGGCATCATCAGGCAACTTGACAGCTCGAGAATACTGGCAGGAAAGTATTAAGAGACCACACCATCCCAACTGTAGTGTTCAGGCACAACCTCCTCACCAGGAAGAAGTTAGGACAAAATCCTTCACCTATACCTTCTAGATCCTGTCAAGGCCACTCATGAGACCGCAGGTGCCTTTATATGATCCAATTGAATGATGTGGGTGGGCTGTGTGTAATCGTTCAAGGTCAGACAAAGGTAAAGTATCAATTAATGCTTGATTGAATTGGGTCTGATGTCAAAGGGCTAAATTAAAAAAGAAAAAACAGAAATATAATATAAAGCTTACATTGTGCTTTCTAAGAACCCACGGAGATAGGAGCCTCAGTTTCTCTCTCTTTAAAACAGAGGAGGGATGGGGGAGTCAAGTGTTGCAATGAAAGTCTCATTTCCCAGCACTCAGCATGGCTGAGGCGAAAGGATCCGAAGTTCAAGAACAGCCTGCCCTACATAAGGAGACCCTGTCTCAAAAAACACAAAGTGAAATAAAATACCAACCACAGTATTTTATGTAACTGTGAGGACTGAAATAATAGTAACAATGTCAATAATGCTTCATACACGTGACATATTCAGCCAATGCTTTTTTATTATTTTCTGTTTAAATAGTGAAACAATACATGGGGGGCATTGCATCCTGAGCTTAACCTCTCCCTTCTTGTCCCCTGCAGCCAGTTCCTCCCTGAAGAAGCGATTCAAAAGGCGGGAGATCGAAGCCATCCAGTGCGAGGTGCGGAAGATGTGCCACTACACCAAGCTTCTGTCCACCAAGAAGAATCTGGACCACGTGAACAAGATCCTGAAGGCCAAGCGGCTGCAGAGACAATCAAAGACTGGCAACAACTTTGTCAAGAAGAGACGAGGCCGGCCTCGGAAGCAGCCCACCCAGTTCGATGAGGACTCCAGAGACCAAATGCCGGTGCTGGAAAAGTGCATCGACCTACCCAGCAAGAGAGGCCAGAAGCCTAGCCTGAGCCCGCTTGCCCTGGAGCCGGCCGCCGCCGGCCAGGACGCGGTGATGGCCACCATCGAGGCTGTTATCCACATGGCGAGGGAGGCCCCGCCGCTGCCCCCGCCGCCGCCCCCACCTCTGCCGCCGCCCCCACCTCCACCCCCACCACCCCCACCGCTGCCCAAGACGGCGCGGGGCGGGAAGAGGAAACACAGACCGCCGCCCCCAGCGCAGCCCGCGCAGCCCCCGCCACAGCCCCTTCCCCAGGAAGAGGAGGTAAAGGCCAAGAGGCCAAGGAAGTCGCGAGCCAGCGAGAGCGATGTCCTTCCCTAGGGCTGGCCTGGGCTGCTGCGGGATCCTGGCAGGGACTGATGCAGGGGAGCTCAGCAGCCAGGGTGGGGCCGATGCCCCACCACAGGGACACCCCGCCCCTCTCTTCAGTGGGCAGGCAGAATGGGCAGAGGGCGGGGTGGAGCCATGAGAGCTCTTGGGGTAGCAGAGAGAGGGGACACCTCCCCCCCCCCCAAAAAAAAGCAGCTGTCTGTGCTGCACAACATTTCCCACCCCAGAGCCACTCCGCGTGGCCGGATCCTCACAGGCTGCAGAAAAGGGAGGAGGAGCGCAAAGCTGGTGCTCTCCGATGGCCACCTGACCCCCGGCCCCCACCTCATCCCAGGTGCGCCCTTGGTTCCGATTTCATTCGCTGGTCAGAAAAATCAAGTGGGAAACACCCTCCATTAGCAAACATTCCAAGGGGGAGCAAAGCTGCAAATTTACCAGCTGGCTTGTAAGCCACTCCCACGTAATTGATTTTTATTTCTTTTGGTTCGCAAACTCAGCTAGGCTTTGGGGCACCAACATCTTCTTCCAGTGACCCGAGAGATGAATCTTTCCGTTAACAACACAGTTGCTCAGATGGAATCTTGTGATCAGAAGGTGGAATTGGACTGATAGACGACCTTAGATCTGCGCGTGTTCCTGTCTTGTACACTGATTTTGTATTGTCTGTTCCTGCTTTTCCTTTGCGATGTGTTTTCATGTACTCCCGTTAACTAGCTGCCTTCTATTTCGTGGTACACATCTAAACAATGTGAACTTTACCCGTGTTGTAAAGTGCACTCCTGGCACCCTGCCTCAAGGAACCAACTTTGAATCCCAATCATTGTGAAACACACTCAATATTGATACAAGTTTTTTTAATAAGTGACTCGGAGCAGCCAAGGGAGATGTTGACCCAAGTGTCAGCCAGGTTATTTTTATACTTAAAACATATCAGTGGAGAATAGGCAGGATAAAATGGTTTTAATACCCCACAGCAAGTGGAATAACTGATATGTCACCAAATATCAAAATCCCATGTCCACCAGAAAGAAAACCGTCTAGCAATGCCTTGGTACCTGATTATTTTCATGCAAAGAGATGTCATAGGTTGTTGAAAAAGAAAGAAAGAAGGAAAGCAAGAAAGGAAAGAAAGAAAGAAAGAAAGAAAGAAAGAAAGAAAGAAAGAAAGAAAGAAAGAAAGACGTCCATTATCTCTTAATAATTATTTCTTAAAAGTGAAGGGGAGTAAGTGTTCTTATCTAAGAAAAATAAAAATTAATGTATTGAAAGGGTGTCACCACTTCAATTGTATCAAGCCACCTTGGACAAAGTATCCAAATTGTGGTTGCCTTAATACACTAAAACATTGCTGTACATAATGTAATTATAAATCGATCAGTCTGCATGGATGCAAACTGTGTGTGACAAATCGTCTTTTAAATGGTCAATTTCAATTGTACATTTCTCATCCAAGTTGTGCTCTAGTCACTGGTTTAGTGTGGACAGATATTCCGTCTATCATCCATTTCCAACGCCTGAGTAAAACACGTGAGGACTCAGAATGGATGCCATCTTATCCCACTGCCCTAGAAGTTTTTAAAAGTCAAATGTGGAAATTTCAAATAAGTACTTTTCAATTTCCTCCTTTACTCCTCACCCTAGCTTCTTCAAGACAGCAAATACCTGGCATCATAGCTTGTACAAAAAGAAACACAGAGAATTTCGTTCTCTAAGGAGAATTAGGATATCCAGTTTGCCTTCAAATTAAGTTTCTTTACAGTAAGTTGGGACCAGCTAAGAAACTACATTAGCACTTCAGAACACAGTTTCTCCTCCTCAGAGAGATGGATTTTTATGGAGGGGAGGGGCATAAGTGAACAAGTGGATAATACTGAAGGAAATTTGAAAATCCCAAGTTAATATGCTTGTAAATATCACTACTGTGTCATGACACCAACCATTGCTTGGAATTACAGAGCCATCCTATTCTGTACTGTCGAAATGGACTTCATGTCATCTGCAGCCTGCTCAGTCAGTCTCATTTAATCCTAGCAATACGTAAGTTTAAAGGACTCCGCTTATTTCCAGCTTTTATCCTAAATACTCAGTTTGTGACCTGGGTGGACCTACGGCATTTCACATCAGAATCTGAACAGCAGAATCTGAACAGTCATTTTCAACCTGTCACTCCCGAGCCATGTCTGAGCAGCTCCAAAGTCACGGGGGAAGGCATAGATCAGTCTCTTTCCCCCAACCATTCCTCTGAAAGACCAGCCATTCCCATTCCAATTAAGCCATAAAGAAGGTTCTCTTCCTGTTGGACTTCGAAAACCATTTTTTTCTTTCTTCCTTCATTCATTCTTGCTGTGATGTTGTCCCCCAAACAAGTCTCTGGGCAATCTAAACCTTCTTACAGAGGAGAGAGAGCCCAGAGAACACCCAGTATTTAATTGGCATTAACCTGCCATTGGTGATTTAGTGCAAAAGAAGTTTGGGTTAGAAATTCCAAACCAATAAAAAGATTCCAGGAGATATTCAGTGGACCTGCAACTTAACACATGAATTGATCCTGGAGTTAAATGTGAGTGAAATGTAAATCCCTGCTTGCACACTCTAAAAACTGTTTGGAAAACTAGAGGACCAAAGAGAGCCATGGTAAACAGCAGGTGGAGGGTGGCAGTGAGCCCATTCATCTACACAGTGGCTCCCCATACCCGGTGTCTCCCTCATTGTCACATACTTTTTTCTCTCGTCTTTCATGAACCTAACTCATCTCATTGCTACGACTATTTGTGTATTCCCTAACTCCCCCCTTACCCTCTCCTTTGCTGCCCAGGCCCCTCCATGAAGCCAATTGAATTTCCATATCTAGTTGGTTTTAGAGCCAAGAAGAGAACCCAGCTCTTGATTTAAAGTATGGAGGTTCTTAACCACACAGCACTGCCTTCTGGGGATGCATTTCTACCTTGAGAGGTGTCATTTGGGATCCTCAAGACTCCATTTACAGATCCATAAAATATCTTGTAATGATCCCTTGCTTTTAATTTCTCTTTTTCTTCTTTTCTTTTTAGAATATTCCTTCAGCAAGTAGGTAGGAAACCACTTACACTCTAAGGAGACCAATTAGAAATGAGAAGGTGAAACCTAGATGCATAAGCTCCTTGGGGGAGCTGATCGGTCTTTAATCCACCTTTCCAAGGGACTAGAAAGCCATTTGCTTTTCGACCCCTCGTCTCAAATGAGAGGAACAGAAGCTTAACTCTCTCCAATAGCCCAGCTGTGGCTACCAGCCAAGGAAGAAAGGTCAGAAAAGGGAAAGCATGGAGGGTTGCTCTGTGGCTCGGCAGGACCAGGACTCAGCAGTCACTGGCAGCCTAGTGAAGGTGACTAAGGGCTGACAGTAGATTAGTGTTTTAACTTGACTGCTGTCTGCAGTGGGAGGCCATGTTCAATGGCAGTCAGAATTTGTGTTCTGCACATTGCTGTATCTATAAATATGATAAGCAAGTGGTGACAGAATTATAGTATAAGGTGATATATTATAAGCAGATCATAAAGGATTTGGTATTAGGACTTAAGTAGAAAATCTTACTCCTGGCTTGTTACTCAACAATAATCAGATAATGAGCTTGTGGAGTGTATTTTTCCCTATCACTAGGAAGGTTGACCTGGGAACTGTCTAAAGTCTACACGGATATTTCCAAAGCCTTTAAATGCCAACTGTAGCATAGTGAGGGAGTGGCAGGAGCCAAAATGCCTCAAAAGCCATTTAAGTGTTATGTCGCAGGATTTTCAGTCCTACTCATTATGTAAAAGTACATAAATATAGATATTTTTCTCAACGCTACCCTATCATATCACAATGGTCCAAATGCCAGCGCTTACAGATAATGTCATCACAGTGCCTAGAAACTCAAACTGTAACATACCGTAGCATCTTCTTGGTGTTTCTTCACGTTTCTTTCCACACAGCAAGGCTCCCTCTGCCTCGTGTTTCTAAGAGAGTTCACCCCACTAAGGAGCCTGTCTTCCCTGTTGGACTCAGTCACTTGGGGAACAGTCACAGAAGCACATATCAACCAAGGAAGAGACTTCCTGGATATCTGTCTCCCACTTGCCCAGGTAGAATAAACACTAAAGAGGGAGAAATTGGAGAGCTGCCAACTGGTCAACTTGGAAGGGTAGTTCTGCCCTGGATTGGTATCTTTCTTTTTCTTCCTTTTTTTTTTTTAAAAAAAAAATCTATTTCTTAAATAATAATAAATGCACATGATGTGTTAAATATGTACATATATATTTCAAAAAAATGGGCACAAGATTGTCTTACAAGTCCTTCTGGCTAATTTTTAGTTTGTATTCATAAGTGGTTTTTAAAAGCCTTTTTTAAAGTGTAATTTGCATGTCCTACTTTGATTGTATGTAAACATATTTTAGAACAAAAAAAATGTATTTGTATTTTATTGAATATAGAGGCAAGAAAAATTGTACATTGTTTGAAATGTTCTTTTTGTAACAGTTTTTATTCATAAAGCATTTTTGTACATTTCAATGAACATGGACTTGCTGTCATTTGAGGCGTAGCGACATCTGGCATGCTTTACTGGCATGCTCTCACATGGTCTTAGATGTTGGGTTTTAAACATTTTTTTTCTAAAAGAAAGCTCGCTCGGTGTCTTCGCTACCAGATCAGGTTAGCACAGTACAGAGCACTTAACTATTAAAAAAAAAAAGTTGGTCCTATTCATATGTTATTCATTGTGTGAAATTAAAGACATTCAATTCTGTCTAACATGAGTTGTGAATTCTTTTGTCTTATTTTCCATCTGGTTCACATCAATAAGCAGTTTAATAGCATTTGAGGGTCTCTTCTCACACCAAGTGGATACACAATCATTGACAAAATTTTAACTCAACTTCTGTCTCTGGGAAATACACTGTAGACAAAATTTGAGTCTGCTTTGCAGGGCTTGTGTTCAGAAAATACTTCCCTACCTGACTATCCTGCAAAGGTCGATTCATACCGCCGTCCATTTCATGTTACAGTCAGTCTCAGTAGGTTGGAGACCCAGCGTAGCCTGAAGACTTAGAAGAACATATGGGTGAGAATGAAGCTCTCACCCCAAATTTTCCATGATTTCATATTCCTGAGGCAAGAGTCCCTCTCTGGACTTCCAGGATTTCTGCAATGATAAGAAAGAAGGGCTTTGTAATAAATGTCAGTTACTGGTCACCTACTGCTGTCTACATTGAGTGCCTTTGTGCTGAATGAATGTACATGACTTACATTTGACCAATAAACTAGCACTCCTAAGCAATATGACAAAGGGTATAGAGATGATAAAGTCTCAAACAAAAGATGCAAACACAGATGTTTTCTCTTCCCACCTTTCCTGTTCCCAATTTTTATTTTGTATTTGGAAACCTGTTTTAGATTGCGGGCTGTAAATTGTGTCATTTATAAACACACAGGCATAATGGGGTTCTTTTTGCCATCTTTCTCTCATCTTCTAAGACTGCATGTCCCAAAGCCAACAAGACAGACAAGAAAGGCTACGAGCAGGTCCCCATACCCTCCCAGTCTGTGTCACTCACTATGACTTTGATCAAGGCATGTGGTATTAGGGCACCCACAGAAGTCTTAGTGGTCCAGTGGGATGAGTGGAAACACCCAGAAGCTGGCCCTCAGGGTGACGGAGCACTTAACCCGGAGGATCGAGGACTAGGAAGACTCCCACCAGTTTTCTCTTCCTCTTCTCTGCAGA
The DNA here is from genome assembly GCF_007827085.1 of Peromyscus californicus insignis. Taxonomy (NCBI): domain Eukaryota; kingdom Metazoa; phylum Chordata; class Mammalia; order Rodentia; family Cricetidae; genus Peromyscus; species Peromyscus californicus. Next base: position 67,321,640 of record NW_026294469.1, on the reverse strand, counting down.
CTGACTTGTATTAAACCAAGAAATATTAGAACTACAACCTTTCTAATTCTGGCTCATGGGTTGATGTAGCAGGAATCTTAAAAGTTCTTATTAATAAAATCAAACCTGAGCCAGGTATTGGGTTGAACACTGGAAGATCTAAGAGACAGAACAAGCCACAGCTAACCTCACCTGGCCAACTTCTCAGCTGGTCTTGTTTCCTCAGACTGGAAGCTTCTGTGTCCTCATATCCGAATGGCTCTCAGCTGAACTGTGCTGCTAGAAGCCTGAAAGCTTAACCAGCCAAATGCTTAACCAGCCAAATGCTTCTAGTTTCTGGTCCTCACGCCTTATATACCTTTCTGCTTTCTACCATCACTCCCTGGGATTAAAGGCGTGGGTCACCATGCTTGGCTGTTTCCAATGTGGCCTTGAACTCACAGAGATCCAGAGGGATTTCTATCTCTGGAATGCTAGGATTAAAGGCGTGAGTGCCACCATTTTCTAGCCTCTGTATCTAATGGCTGTCTGTTCTCTGACCCCCAGATAAATTTATTAGGGTACACAATATTTTGGGGAACACAATACTACCACAGGTTGATATTTCCAAAATCAGTAATGATATCTGAGAGTCTCCTTCATGCCCCACAGTGGTTCTCAGGAGAGTGGTGCCTATCTGTACCTATGGTTGGTGTAAATCTCAGTCTACAGATAGATAAGTGGAATCAATATACATTTACAACTTGTCTGTAAGTCATATATTTTTAAAATTGTTTTAGGTATATCACCACCCTATTCCACACGCCAAGCAGAATCTGAGTTTCAAACCCAAGGAGGAGAAGCTGGGCTCCTTGAAGGCCTTGCTCCTCTATTTCTCTGGTCTCTGGGCATTTTTAACTCAAAGGCTAGAAAGAGCATAGTTTTGGGGGGGTTGGTGGTGGTAATGTTTCTGATTTTGTTTGTTTGTTTGTTTGTCTGTTTTGAGGCTGAGTCTCATTGTGCAGCCTGAGCTGGCTTCCAGCTCTCAGCAGCCCTCCTGCCTCAGCCATGGAAGTGCTGGGATTACAGGTGGGCGCCATCACATCCAAATGAAGGACATAGTTTTTATTTTTTTCTCCTCTGCCCTTGAAGTCAGAAACATACCCTGAGAGGATGAGTATGAGCCACCCTATGTGCCTAGATTAGGGTGCTAAGAGACAGAGCTGTAGGAATCAGTTACCACTTTAAAAACCTACCTAGCATGAGACAGGGAGTGGGACAGTATGATCTGCAGAGTTGAAGGATGGCCCCTGACCCAGCAGGCTTCTTTTTAGTTCAGATGAGATAGCCAGCGGGTGGGATGGGTTCGGAACGGAAGGGATCCCACACAGTACTGTGCATCTTTATCGTTAGTGCCAACATTGATTTTTGTGGGAAATGTCAATATCCAGATTTTTAGTTCTTTTTTGTCAGATTTTTAGTCCGTATAAAACTGTGGCAATATACTTTCTTGTCATGAAAGCTTTTAATTTCTAAGATGAAATTAGAGAAAAAACTAGTTCCAAAGTGTTATTCACATTCACATATGGTAAAGCTGGGATCCACCAAATGAGAAATGTTAAAATCTTCAAACAGAAACCACACACATTCTCTTATTAAGTTTGATATTTTAAAATGTAATTAGCTTCTTTTCAGTAGACATTGCACGAGAGTAAGAGTTCTAGGACATGGGATATAATCTTGCCTGGTCACTAAAGAATTCTGTACCAGGGAGTAAAATGGCCTGAAGCTATCACCCACCTGCTTTATAAAATGGGAACTAGAACATGATGAGGTCTGCAGCATCCTTAAGTCTGAGTGTCTTGTCGTCTTTGTACCTTCTCAACAGGCCCTACCTTTAATTCCCAACTCCATGCTCACTATTTCACGAAGCCAGTGACATTCTGAGTTGTTACCTCAGCAACAGATCCTGTTCCAATACAGCTGATAGATAGGAAGATGTTATGGGAAAGTATGATCAAGTCATATGTTCAAGCCCACACTCCCTCCCTCTTTCCCTGTCTCCCTTTCTTCCCTTGACAACACATTATCAAATGTACCAAATCCATAAGGATGAATAAGAATAACAGCCTCATTTAGGCTTCTTGTTTGGGTTTTGATTTGGTTGAAATCCCCCTGTCTCAGCCTCCATAGTGTTAAGATTACAGGTAAATGCCACCACACCTGGATCATTGAAATCTATTCAAGATACCCTACCTAGATAATGATTACTCTCACTCCATTATCTTCCTCTCCAAATTCTAATTACCTTTATGGCTTTATTCAAACTTCAGCTCCTCTCAGAAGTCTTTTGCCCACAACCCACAATCATCTCTTCTTGTACCGCTCACTCACTAACTGGTCTCATTAATTCCCTATACAATGGTGTATAATTATCACTCAGTGGCTGCCATGTAAAGTTATAAGCTGCTCCCAATACAAGAGAACCTGGCTGAAAAGAAAATGGAGATAAAACCCAGCCTGGATTCCCCTCACCAAGCTGTATGCCTTGGTGGGATATCTGCTTCAAGTGGACATCTCTTTTTCTCATTCTCACATCAGTAACAGAAACAAAAAAGAGAGAAAGGAAGAGGAGGAGGAGGAGGAGGAGGAGGAGGAGGAAGAGAGAGACAGAGAGAGATATGCTGTGGAATGGTCTGTATGTCAAGTGTGTTGCTGATTGGTCAATAAATAAATCACTGATTGGCCAGTGGCCAGGCAGGAAGTAAAGACAGGACAAGGAGGAGAATAAAGCTGGGAAGTGGAAGGCTGAGTCAGAGAGACACTGCCAGCTGCCATGATGAGAAACAGCATGTGAAGATGCCGGTAAGCCATGAGCCACATGGCAAGGTATAGATTAATGGAAATGGATTAATTTAAGCTGTAAGAACAGTTAGCAAGAAGCCTGCCACGGCCATACAGTTTGTAACCAATATAAGTCTCTGTGTTTACTTGGTCGGGTCTGAGCAGCTGTGGGACTGGCAGGTGAGAGAGATTTGTCCTGACTGTGGGCCAGGCAGGAAAACTCTAGCTACAGAGATATGAAATGACATAGCACAGAGACAGAGATCTAATGTAGGTCCTTGAAAACTGTGGTCGGTCAACTTCTAGACCAAGTTCTTCTACCTCCTCCGCCCTTTCAGACCTGGCAGGCTGTCTGCTCCTGCAAAGGCCAGTTTGAATCCACCAACACACACACACACACACACACACACACACACACACACACACACACACACACACACACTTTACTCAGCAATACTCTGAATTCTAGAACACCCCTGAATCTATTCTCAAATTAAACAACTGATATAGCACTTTGCCAGGAAAGATGGACTTTAAAAAGTAGAACCAGAGCAGACAATGGTGAGGTGCTGTAGCATATCCCTGTTAATAAAACTCACTCAGCTATTTGAAATGTGATGTCTCAGAAAATCTTCGGTTTTCCAAAGAGTTTGGAACTTTTGTTATGAAATAATTATAGAGTCCCAGGAGGTTACAAAGGAATATTCAAGGATCTTCTTCTATACAGGCCTGTCTCAAGTCTCCTTTCCCATGTCAATGTCCCACATAATCACAGCACAATATGTACAGCAGAAACCTGACAGGCTAAAATCCATAGAGCTTAGACACATGACCCTCTATTTGTGAGTGTGACTGACATGTGTGTGTTGTGTGTGTGTGAGGGAGTGAGTGAGTAAGTGAGCAAGTGAGTGACTTTATATAAAGAATTGTGGAATTGTGTCCTGTGTTTGGCTTTATGTAACTACTGCCACAGTCAACATATTCAGTTGTAACATCCCCACAAATATGTCACTCTGCTAACCACCCACCTCTCCTCACTGTCCACACCCCTAGCAACCACTTAGGTATGCTTCATCTCCAAAACTTTGCTACTTCAGGAACACTACACAAATGGAATCATGTAATACATACTCCTTTATTTTAAAAGTCTATTTTTAGAACCACTTTAGATTTGCAAAAAGCTATGAAAATTGTCGAGTTTCTATGAATACTGAACCCAGTTTCCTTTACTATTAGCATCTTACAATAGTGTGAGAATACAATGGTACAATACAATATGTAGAAGTTAATTGTTACCTTTGTTATAATTAATAAAATGATATCATTACATTTTCATTAAGGTCCACGCTTCATTTTGATGTCCTTAGTTTTTAGCTAATCTCCCTTTTCCAGGGGCCCGCTCAAGATGGGATAGTAGAGTTAATGTTCACATTCTTTAGCTTCTATGAGCTATGATATTTTTTCACACTTGGCTTCGTCTTGGTAACCTTCATAGTTTTGAAGAGCCCTAGCCAGATATTTTGTAGAACAGCCCTTATCTGAGATGTGTCCACTTTGGTGTTGTTATTATTTTGTTTCCTTGTTCCTACAAGTAGATAGATCCTATGTTTTAGAGAGGAAAACAGTAGAGGTCAAATGATGAGGGTTGGTCCTATGAAGGTATGTACTATCAGCATGATGCCTCATGACGCTGACCTTGCTTGCCTTCCTAAGTTAGCATCTGTCTAGTTTCTCAACAATAAATTTCTTCTTTGTTTCTCTTTTCCCATAGTGTGCTCTTTGCAAGGAAGTCTGTACTCAGAGCCCACATTTAAGAAGTGTGAAATTATGCTCCACCTCTTCAAGTATCTACATAAATTATTTGGAATTCATATGCATAAGAAATTTTTTTCTATTTTGACTCATTTGATTTTGAAATCATTTCATACTTACAAAAAAATTACAAAACCAGTACAGATTTTTATGTAACATCTTCCCCCAGCTTCCTGTACTGTTAAAATTGTACATAACCATAACACACTAAGAAAGTAACTTTTAGTATAATACTATTCTTGTAACTTCAGAATGAATTTCTCTGGTTTTTCTAATAATGCCATTTAACAAATTTTAACTAATGGGTCTCAGCTGACTTATTCCATACAAGAGTCCTTAACAACAAGCAGGGGAGAAAGCCCCCAGAAGACAGCCACTATATAGCAAAATACAGATAGCATTCATGTTCTGTCTGAACCATTTCAAGAGTGGTGTGCAGGAGTGTTGTAGATACTCACAGTGTTGTGCAACAAATCCCCCCTTTTTCATTTTGCAAAACTAAGCCATCCCCTAGGAACCTAGCAACCATAATTACACTTTCTGTCTCTGTGAGTTTGACCACTCCAAGCATTTAGTATAGTAGAGCCACACATTATTTGCCTATTAAATGTTTTTCTTTCATCTTTGATCTATTGCTGAGTAGTATCCTTGCATGGATATGCCAGGGTTTGATCAATCCCTCTCCAATGAAGAAAATGTGGGTACTGTCTAGTTTTAAGCTATTACAAACAAAGTTTCTATAAACAGTTATATACATGTTTCTATGTCAAAATAAATTTTCATTTCTGAGAAAATTGTCCCAAACTGTTACTGGTGGGTTGTAAATTATTTTCAGTTTTGAGGGGAGCTATCAAACTGTTTCCCAGTGTAGTCAAACCATTTTACATTCCCACCAGCAATGTATGAATGCGCCAGTCTCTCTGAACCCTCACCACTATTTGTTATTATCACCACTTTTCCTTTTAGTCATTCTGATAAATAACTAGTCTTAGTCTATTCAGACTACAACAGACAGACAGGTGATAGACCATGTACCAGTTATTGCCACCTTGACACAATCAAGAGTTGCCTGGAAGAGGGAAGCTCAATTGAAGAACTGCCTATATCAGATGGGCTTGTGGGTAATTGTGAGGCATTTTTCTTAATTTCTAATTGATGTAGCAGTGCCTGGGACTGGGCTGTATAAGAAAGCTAACTGATCATGTCCCTGGAAGTGAGCCAGCAAGCAGCATTCCTTCATGGCCTCGAATACTCAACATTACTCAACTGTACTCTTGACATGGTTCCAATAGAATATTAATGCTATGTATAATGTTCCTGCCATAATTGTTATGAATTATTAATTAATTAATTAATTAATTAACAATTTATCAATGATGGGCTATAATGTGAACATTTAAGCCAAATAATCCTTTTCTTCAACCAAATTGTGTTTGGTTGGTCATGGTGTTTATTACAGCAACAGAAAGCAACTAAACAGATACATTAGATAGATAGATAGATAGATAGATAGATAGATAGATAGATAGATAGATGATAGTCATAGATACATATACATATACTCTGAAATAAATTTTAAAGCAAATATCAATATGTTTTAAATATGAATATGTTTTCATATTGATAATACTAATTCAAAATTGTTCCTATTCCTTAATTTTAGTTGGAAATTTGTAAAAGTTGCATTTCTATCTCCTAAAGAATTTTCAGCGAAATTCAATTATCTTATTTATGTACCCCAAATTATATATATAAGAGTTCAGAGATACAAACAGAATCGTATCAACATAGTCATTGAAAATGGTATTTTCACGCCGGGCGGTGGTGGCGCACGCCTTTAATCCCAGCACTCGGGAGGCAGAGCCAGGCGGATCTCTGTGAGTTCGAGGCCAGCCTGGTCTCCAAAGCGAGTTCCAGGAAAGGCGCAAAGCTACACAGAGAAACCCTGTCTCGAAAAACCAAAAAAAAAAAAAAAAAAAAAAAAAAAAAAGAAAATGGTATTTTCTTTCTTCCTTCTGCCATGCTTATAACTATTCTGTATTTCTACATTTGGAGCATAAAAACACGTGACACTGGCCCTTTTAACACCAGTGTATAGGTGTTAAATGTAACCCAACACAACCAGTGGATAGGGAGATCCATTCTGTGGAAAGTCCAACCCCTTGGCCATTTTGAGTTTTTTGATGTACTTAAGCCAACAGGCTAGGAAGTAATAACAAACAGTATGAGAAAGGGTGACAAATCCAGACTACCAGAGGAAAAATGGATTGCTTCTCCACCATGGAGGTAGAGAAGATTATGTCAGGAGTGCAGGAGACCCTTCAGGGAGTCTCTTGGCACTACCATGTCCTGTGATTAAAGTAAAAGGGAAACCACAACAACCACATCCAGGCAGGGCAGCAAAGAGCCCAGACCCTTCCAGGATGAAGGCATGGGTCACTCCTCCAGGAAAAGAACCAAGACTTGCTGAGGTACTTGAAAAATGTGGAGAAAATACGTGATGGGTAGTAGAGGAAGGTAGTTATAATTACCAGCTAAGGCCATGTGAGCAACTGCAGAAATAAGAACTGCAAGTGAGGTTAGTGTCTCTGTCCCATTTTGTTAAGAACATGCACATTATATATATTGAGCTGGTATTTGCATTTTCTTTCCTCTATTTTTATGATGTAACATCAGTTGAAATAACACTGGTAGTTAAGTGTTGTAAATCTTTCTTACCATATTTAAAAGATGAAGCATTCCTCAAGGGGCTTAGTCACAGATTCTAAAACATATAACGCATTTGAGGTTCTAGGTGGCATAGTTATATCTCCTTAGGCAGAATTATGACTCGGTTATTGCTTTCATTTGGAAATTATGCATGACACAAGGAGGTATGATTGTGTGTCAAGTTGACAAGGGATAGAATTGTGATGACTAATCTTGGTTGGCAACTTGACTGCATCTGGAATAAACTGAAATACATGTTGCTGGGCATTGCTTTGAGGGATTTTTCTTAATCTGATTATTTGAAGAAGGAAGATCTGCCCTAAATCTGGGCCACACCTTCTGAAGGCAGCCCTCATAAAAGGAAATGGAAAAAGGAAACTTAGCTTTTTGCCAGCTTGCCCTTATTCTCAAGGGCAAATTTGTCTATCCTGTTCCTGTACTGGTATTAAATCCAGTTTCTTCAGGCGTCCAATGAGGACTGGAAACCAGAAGCTCTCCAGGAATCCTACAGAACCCTGGCACCAGGCTGAGACCTCAGAGACATTAAGCCTTGTGGACTAGACAACTACTAAATTCTCAGGCTTCGAACCACGACAGCCATTGTTGGACTACCGGAACATATCCTGTAAGCCAGTCTAATAAATTCTCTTTCTATATATTCATCCCATAAGTTCTGTTCTGTTAGAGAACCCTGGCTAGCACACAAGAGCTCAGTGATATAAATAGAACAGTATAAACATGATTATTGAAAACACAGCATTTGTAGTCTTCCTACTTCCGTGTTTATAATTACTCTGTACTTTCAGTTGGGGACATGAAGCACATATGAACTTGTTCCCTTTAACAAACATATAACATCCAGTGTGAAAGTAACAGGCTAGCTAGTGCTCATCTCCTCTTTCTGTATCTCATCCAACTAGATGTCCTAAGAAAGGGCTCATGGCAATAAGGCTTCCCGAGTTCCTTCCTGTTAATGGGAGTTTGCACCCATCATACTTGAAGTCACTGGATGCATATGAAGTCCTTGGCTCACAAGTGCATTCCCTGAATATTTTAAGACAGTTCCTCCGTTCTCATCTGGCAGGAAATATGTTTTAGAAAATTTAATTATAATTTAATTTTCTTTTGCTTGTGTCATTTTCGTTTTTAGATACACAGATATTTTTCTTTCTCTCTTAAAATACATTACTTTTATTAGCATGTATTTAGTTTATTAAATGTTTTCCTTAATGTGTAACTTAAATAATTTTAAAGAAATATTTTCCCCCTATCAAATATTTTACTCCTTTTTTCCTGTTTTCTTTCATTGATTTTCTTTTTTGAGAAATCCTACCATCTTCAGAGAACTTCCTCTTACAGCCTCAATTTCAGTTATACATTTGGGAGTCGTCTTCATCATTTCATTTCTTTTAAATTATAAAACAAGCCGCCGCCCCTTTACTCTGTTTCCTTTAGCTATTTAATTGTGTTTGTTCATTCTTATATTCTCTGTTATTAATAGTGTTTGATTGATTTGTTTGGATGGTATTGTTTTTATTCTTTCTCTCTTCTTCCTTCCTTCCTTCCTCCTGCCCTCCCTTCTTTCTACTTCCTTCCTGTCTTCCTTTCTTTTTCTTTCTTTCTCTCTCTCTTCCCTTTCTTTCTTTCTTTCTTTCTTTCTTTCTTTCTTTCTTTCTTTCTTTCTTTCTTTCTTTCTTTCTTTCTTTCTTATTATTTATTGTCTTGAGACACAGTCCTGCTCCATGGCCCAGCTTGGTCTCAAACTCACTGTGTTGTCTGGCGTTGATGTTGAACTGATAGTCCCCCTTTGTCAGGCTTCCAGGGCCTGGAATTACAGGCATTTGCTGCTGCCATTCCTAAGTTTCCTTTGGTTTCATCTTCTTTTTTGACATAGGATTTTTATTCATTTTTAGTTTTTCTGAGTTATTTCAGTTCACCTGTTTCACTGCTTCCAATTTGTATTATTATCTCACATTTTTAGTATTTTCTTAATATCTTGACTCATTTTGAAGTAATAAGTTAGAATTTGGGGTACTATTTAAACTTTTTACATTATTTGCTTGTTTGTTTATTTATTTTATGTGTATATGTGAGTGTGCACAATCTCACAGGCCTGGTTTGTTTTATATGTTTATTTTTTTACAATTCTTTCTTTTTTCCTTTTCTTTTAACAGCTGTTATAAGATTTAGAAGTTGATCTTCACTGTAATTTTTTAAATTAGTTCTTAACTTTTAGAAACATTTAAGATTAAGAATAAGGATGGCTTTTCAAAATTTAGGACATCCCATCTTCTACTATTCCTCTGTAATGTCAAAAATTTTGCTAAGACTTCCTGCCTCTGTTTCCTTGTCCAGCTCTATTTGATATTTTCTTCCACTCTCTCTATTATTCTTAATACCATTTAAATGACACTGAATTTAACTATAGATAATATTCTGTAGTCAGAAGTTTTCCTGTGTTCCAGCTGGCCAGTGGTCGAGACAAATCTCTCCCACTCGCGTCCCCCAAGTAAGCACACAGAGGCTTATATTAATTATAACTGCTTGGCCATTAGCTCAGGCTTATTACTGACTAGCTCTTATGATTAATTTAACCCATAATTCTTATCTATGTTTAGCCATGTGGATTGGTACCTTTTCTCAGTTCTGCCTTGTTGTCTTGCTTCCTCTGTGCCTATCTGGCGACTCCTGACTCAGCCTTCCTCTTCCTAGAATTCTCCTTGTCTGCTTCTCCCTCCTATACTTCTTGCCTGGCTACTGGCCAATCAGCATTTTATTTATCAACCAATCAGAGCAACACACATTCACAGCATACAGAATGACATTCCACAGCAATATTCTCAAGGTTTTGTGATACATGGCATATGAATTTTGTGGAGCCTATAACCCATCCTTGCTCACAAGCCAAGGTTGGTTCCAACTTTAACCTGTAATATGACACACAAAAGTGAATGAAGGTTGGGCCAGGCCACTAGTGTTTGCATTGTGTAAAGAGAGGAAAAGAATGTATCTCAACATAGATTGCTCAGAAAACAGGAAGACATCTTCAGGTGGCCTTAGCTGACCTAACCCTCTCTCATGCTGCCCTCAGTTCTCAGAATGGTTGTAGAATAGACTGAGAATGCCATATCCTCAGAAATGGAGGAAGCATCTAAAGCCACCCAAGCTGTGTCCTAAGCCCTTCTTAGAGTGGGATATTATGAAGCACTCAGGACCATGTGCACAGTGAACCTCCAGGACAGAGAGCTGGTGGTGTCTCTTGGCTGAGGTACAGTGTAGGGCCTGTGTAGATAAGACACAGTCTCCTGTGGGAAGTTCTCCCAAACTTTGAAAAACTGGCTTACCCAGGATTCTAGGCTTCTGTTTGTTCTTGCTGCCTACCTGTAAGTAAATTTACTTTTGAGTCTTCTGTCTCGTCAAATTTGAAAACCTTTGCCATGAAGCACTATCCTCCGGCAGATGTCATAAATGAAAGGAAAAATGACATAAGTGAGTACATTATAATTATTATTCACGTGGGATAATTATGGTATAGAGAGGCAGTCAGACTGGCTGATGGGGCAAAGTATCACAGAATATCAATGGGGAATAGAAGATAAAAAAATAGGAGGGAATGATAATGTTAAAGAAAAAAATGGGGACAAAATTACTAGCATTTTTGTTTATTTGTTTGTTTTTCGAGACAGGGTTTCTCTGTGTAGCTTTGCTCCTTTCCTAGATCTCACTCTGTAGACCAGGCTGGCCTCAAACTCGCAAAGATCAGCCTGCCTCTGCCTCCCGAGTGCTGGGATTAAAGGCATGCGCCACCACCGCCCAGCGAGCCAAGTCTTATAGCTGGATTATGGGTTACCTTTCCTACTTAGAAAATAGGGTGTTTTCCCATACACTGTTTCACATATGTTAATTCAAGGCAGCAGTACATTCCTATAGGCCTGCTCAAAAACCATGGCTTTGTGAGGCAGTGCATAGAGCCAGTGCTGTTCCTCAAGGAAAATGTATGCAAAGATGGGTAACACGGGTGGTATTTTTAAAAATCCGCAAAACAGAAGGACTGTAAAAGACCCACAGTGAGGCGTAACATTAAAAGTCGACCTCCTTCTTTTATGTTTAAGGGATGTTACTTTTTAGAATAACACGTGTGAAGCAAAGGACAGATGAGCATGAGCTGAGAAGTACTAAGGTGAGCTGTCTTTCTCCCTGAGGTGTTGGTTACTCTTGTGTCATGTTGATAAACACACCGACCAGAACATCTTAAGGGAGGAAGGATTTCTTCTAGCTCACTGTTCTGGGGGTGTCAACCCATCGAGGTGTGAGAAGAAGTGGCAGAGCTCCTGGAGGAGGGAGCACCTCACTTCAAAGGAAACCAGGGAGCAAACAGCAGCTCAATCCAGGGGATGGAACACAAGCCTTCAGAGCCCCGCCCTCGTGCCTCATTTCCACCAGGCAGGCCCCGCTTCCTAACGGTTCTTCTGCCTCCAGAAGAAGCAGCGCAAGGTAGAAGAACACCTGCTCACAGCACACACCTATGGCTTGAATTTCAGATTCCGATTATGACAGTCCTGTTCCTTCTTTCTTTACAAGTACAGCTCTACTTTTCTAGATCAGGGTCCGTTAACTATGGTTCATGAGGCAAATTGTGTCTGCTTTTTACGTTTGTGTGGCCAACCCCATTTAATTTCTCAAATGGTTGGTAGAGAAATCACAGCAAGAACATTTCCTGTCATGTGAATGTCATATGAAACTCAAATTGAGCATCTATCAGTAAAAATTCTTTCGAACACATCCCACTCATTCATTTGCGTGTCATCTGGGGCTATATTTGGGATACCATGAAGCTGAATAATTCTAAGGGAAATCAGACAGCCTGAAAAGCCTCAAAGATTTCTTCTCTGGACTTTTACAGACCCCATAGTACCCTTGTTAAGTCCCTAGGAAGTCGAAACATGGATTGTATTACCGTGATCTAGTTCGTGGTGAAGCCTGCCTGCCAACATTCTACTGGACTCCTGAGAAGAAACAGTAACACTCATCTTCACTGTTTTTTTTTTCAGTCAGTATTGGACCCAGACACCTTTAGCTCATCCTGTGGTGTCCTCAGCCCTTTAGAATGCTAGTTCCTGGCATAAGCTGTGTTCGTTCTGACTACTCTCACTAACCCCTCCATGGTTCCCTGTATCTAAGTTTCCAGCGCAGTGAAAGCCTCCTGCAACTCCTGCCCACCCCTGCGCTCTGCCAGGCAAAAGCAGTCAGTCCTCTGTTCTCCTGGAGTACATATGCAGGCACTGGGGCCAGGTCACCTTACCTGGCTTCTGACAAGCCAGCTGTCATCTTCCCCAACACTTCTAAATGTCTGTTGACGCCCATAATGAGCATCTCCATGGAAGAGCTTCCACTGGACATTTTTTTTTTAAACTCTCTTACCAGTGCCACAGCCACCCTTTAGGCAATTCCCAAGATGTACTTGTTGATTGTCTCTGATGGATGGATTGGGCACTTAGGATGTTGGGTAGCAGCCTGGCAAGGAGGAGGAACCATGGGCTCAGGCTCTATAAGGCTGGGTCTAGGGTGGGGTCTATTGATTATGTGTTTTTTTCCTTCTCACTCCTTGGTTCATTGGATGGGAACTGTACTAAAGGGGAGAAGAGAGTGTGAGTGAGGCGAAGCAACTCGCCTCCATCTGCCTTCAATTCTAGAGCTGAGAAACAATTTCCAGACTGCCTTGTACACAAGAACCTGATGTGGTCACAGAACATTCTGTCTTCCTCTTGCTATACAAGCAAGTGCACCAATTTCTCCAGGCTCATAAACTCCGTGGGCTTTTTCCAAGGGCTCTACTTAGGCCCCTGCCCAGAAATGGGAGGCTTTGAAACTTCCTTCAGATGGGAACATTGTGTTTCTAAACATCCAGCCCCACCGTGCGCTGACCGTCCCTCATGCAGGTAGCTGGGCCAGCCCAGGAGGTTCCATGGGCTTTGGGCTTCCGTTAGTGCTTAATTTCTGGAATGTTCAGGAAGCCATAAGCTTTGCAGCACTCTTCAGTGATGTCTTTCAGTGAATCAAAGTGTGTTTAATGCATTTTTCTGGTGGAGACCTAGGGGATGACACAGAATGGCTGTTGGCAGAGGGGAACTGGGCCAAAGAAGCATTCAGAGAAAGGACTAAGTCAGACCTGAGGAAGGTGTCGCAGTCCTCCGGTTCCCTTTCTGGATCTTTTGTGCTGTCTCCCACAGCAGGACAAAATTTCTAGTGCCCAGCTTGAGTGTAGAGGATGGGGAAGAAGAAAAGCGAAGACACGTCCAAGTTCACATGCAAGTAAGCCAGCCACTGAGCACTGCTTCACACACACTCCCCAGGCTGGCTGGAGCTGGATGGCACTGTTTCTTCTTGTCCTTTTACTCAGTATTTGATGTTGTACAAAGGTACTGAGTGCTAGAGTGGAGACCAAGCACTGGACATGGGAAATGGACAAGCATTATGTCCAGCTACCTCTTATAGAACCAGACCAGGATATCAAATGCCCAGTGTACCTTGAGAACAAAATGAGATAGCATCTGTGAAACCACTATAACCACTATCCAAGTAGAAAGCATTATTAGTAGACCCACTAATTGGATTCAGGCAGATACCAATACACTCACTACACCATCCCCATGGCCACTAGTCTTTATAATATCACCAGCAGAGTATTACTAATAAAGAAGTAGAGAGCCAGGCAATGGTGGCACACACCTTTAATCCCAGCACTCAGGAGGCAGATCATTTCCTTGAGAACACCAGCTTCTCCAGAATACGATCAGTTGCAGAAAGGACACACACATATCTGGTTTTGTGAATGTGCAGGGCAGGTCGTAATTAGGTTTTCCCTCCAGCTGGCAGAGAATTGTTCTGGCAATAGAAATAGGCAGTATTCAGAACCCCCACCAGTGTGGTGGTTTGAACGAGAATGGCCCCCATAGGCTCACATATTTGAATGCTTGGTTCCCAGTTGGTGGAACAGTTTGGGAAGGATTAGGAGGTATGGCCTTGTTGGAGGAGGTGGGTCGCTGGGGGTGGGCTTAGAGGTTTCAAAAGCCTACAGCATTCCCAGTTACCTATCTGTGCCTTGTGCTTGTGGATCACATATAAGCACTCAGCTAGTGCACCAGTATCATTCTTGCCTGCTGCCATGTTCCCTGCCATAGTGGTCATGGACTCATCCTCTGAGACTGTAAGCCCTCATTAAATGCTTTCTTCTATAAATTGCCTTGGTCATGGTGTGTTTTGATGGCAATAGAAATGTAACTAAGACACCACAATGAATCTCTTTTCCTTACTGTGAGGTTCTTCCTTTGCTAAGCATGGCTGGTCCTTTCTTGGAGATTAATAGGTAGTAGCTCTTTCAGAACTGGACTTTTACATTTCCCTTGTTATAAATCAAACATTAAATGTCTTACCTGACCTCCTGATTTTTTCATTGTGGTAGCTAGTTTTAAATAAAATCATTTATTTATTCTTTGACAACTTTATTCATGTATACACTGTATCTTGATCATACCCAATATAAATCTTATCTCTCAGGTCCCCACAACACATCTCCTCCCTGCTTTATGACCTCTTATTCTTCTTTATAACCCACTGAGTTCAGTATTCCCTTGTGCACACACATATGGAATTATCCACAGGAGCACGAGCAACCTACCAGTGTCTCCCTAAGAAAAACTTCCACTCCACTGTCCTTGCTGGAATTTTGACTGGCTTGGTCATGTGAAGCTCTTGTGCAGGTAACCATAGATAGTATGAATTTGTGAATGAAACATCCATGTCATATCCAGAAGACAGCATTTTATAGCACCCTGCCCACCCTCCAGTTCTTACTTTCTTTCTTTTTCTTCTGAGACTTTCCTGAGTCCTAGGGGCTTGGCATAGATGTCCAGTTTGAAGGTGAGCACTCAGCAGTCACATATTCTCAGCAATTCAATCAGTAATGAGTCTCTGCATTGACTGCTGTCCACTGCAAATAAATAAACAAGCAAATAATAAATAAATAAGCTTCTCTGGCCGAGGCTGAGAGAAGCACTAATCTATGGATAGGAACAATAGTCAGGTTTCTGTATGCCATGGCTGCTGGTACTGTCTCTGGAGGCCATGGAACCTGTGGGAAGTGGAAACTAGCCACTAGGTTGACACTAAGAGTAGCCCCTTGGTTTCTACCACATATTCTGTGTCCTTGTCTGCTTCGATGTGAACTTCCTTCACAACATACTCTTACCACCTGGTAGGCTGCTTACAATCTGTTCCCTTACCTAGTGATAGAATGAAACCAACTCAAAATCAATCCCCCCAACACACACACACACACACACACACACACACAGTTGTTCCTGACAGGCATTTTGGTCACAGCAATGAAAAAACCCCACATGCCCACCCTTAAAATGAATCCGCAGAGGATGATGAGCCGATGACCTTTCAGTGACTCCGGGGAGGCCATTCTTCATCTAGCTATCTTGTCCTCTGCACTATCGTTGCTCTGCCACATGTTGCATTTAGTTACAGTATCCTTCTGGTCAGACGCTTTACCTCTCCTCAAAACACATGCCTGTTTGAGAAGTAACAGTAGTCTTCAACAAAGATCTAACACTCTCTGATTACTCTGAAGTGGCTCCCTGATTGCAGAAAATATGGTTATAATCATGTGTGTGCACATGTATGTGCCAGTAAACACATTAACTATGTATGCATGTGTGTGGAGGCCAGAGGTCAGTATCAGCAACTTTTTTTCAATTACTATCCAACTTATTTGTTTAATTGTAAAATTATATTATTTATTCATTGTATGCATATGTCTCTGGGTATGAGTGCAGGTGTGTGGGTATGTATGTCATGGAGCAAGTGTGGAGGTCAGAGGAAAACTTGGAGGAGTCAGGCCTCTCATTCCCTCACGCTCCCCTGGGACCAATCTTAAGATGTGCAGGGCAGAGGCAGGTATATCTCTTTGAGTTTGAGGCTATCCTGGTCTTCATATTGCATTCCAGGCCAGCCAGGGTTACACAGTGAGACCCTGTCTCAAATAAACCAAACCAAACCAAGACCAAAGTCGGGTCTTCAAAGCTTGGTGGCAGAAACACCATCACACTGGCCCTCCAGCTTTTATTTTGTTTTATTTTATTTTATTTTGCGTCAGAGACACTCATTAAACCTGGAGCTCACCTGTTCAGCTAGGCCGGTGGCCACCTAGCCCTGGTGTTCTTCCTGCCTGTCCCCTACGCTTGGGATACAAGTACAGGCACAAGGCACGGAACCTAGCATTTTATGTGGATGATGGGGGCAGAACTCTAGTCATCATGTGAGTTCTAAACAATTGTATTTTACCAGCTTTATTGGCTAGTTTGATATCAAATTGATACAACCTGGGTCTCTTTGGAAGAGGAACTGTAAATTGAGAAAATGCCCACACCAGACTGGTTTGTGGAAATCCTGTGCTGCATTTTCTTAATTGAGAATTACTGTGGGAGGGTTCAGCTCAGCTGATGGTGGGCAGAGCCACACCTGGGCTGGTGGCCCAGTGTGCTATAAGAAATCAGTCTGAGTAAGCCAGGAAGAGTAAGCCAGTAAGCAATGCTCTTCCATGGCCTCTGCATCAGTTCCTGCCTCTGGGTTCCTGCCTCTGGGTTCCTGTCCTGACTTCCCTGGATGATGGACTACAAGTTGTAAGTTGAAATAAACTCTTTCCTCCCCAAGGTGCTTTTGGACATGGTGCTTTATCACAGTCATGGAAACCCTAACTAAGAAAACAACTGAGCCATTTTACTATCCAGCCACCCCCGCCACCACCAAAGCAGGAAGCTGGAGGAAAAGAGACACTTCTCGGTTTATCCTTTCAGCAATTACAGTGATTTTAGAACAATGTGACTTATTAACTACCCAGAAATTAGCTTTGAGAACATGAGGCCAAGCAGAACTTCTTTGGTAAAATTTGAGTCATGGGACAAACTAGTTTGAGAATTTCACTAAAATTAATAACTATGTATAGACACCTCCTGTGTATTATATTAAAAATTCAGATCTGGAGGTATCAATCCCCACTCCACCATGACCCCACCTCCCACCGTGACTCCACCTCCCACCATGATCCACCTCCCACCATGACTCCACCTCCCACCATGACTCCACCTCCCACCATGACTCCACCTCCCACCATGACTCCACCTCCCACCATGACCCCACCTCCCACCATGACCCCACCTCCCACCGTGACTCCACCTCCCACCGTGACTCCACCTCCCACCATGACTCCACCTCCCACCATGACTCCACCTCCCACCATGACTCCACCTCCCACCGTGACTCCACCTCCCACCGTGACTCCACCTCCCACCGTGACTCCACCTCCCACCGTGACTCCACCTCCCACCATGACTCCACCTCCCACCATGACTCCGCCTCCCACCATGACTCCGCCTCCCACCATGACTCCACCTCCCACCATGATCCACCTCCCATCATGACCCCACCTCCCACCATGACTCCACCTCCTACCATGACTCCACCTCCCACCATGACTCCGCCTCCCACCATGACTCCACCTCCCACCATGACTCCACCTCCCACCATGACCCCACCTCCCACCATGATCCACCTCCCACCATGACCCCACCTCCCACCATGACTCCACCTCCCACCATGACCCCACCTCCCACCATGACTCCACCTCCCACCATGACTCCACCTCCCACCATGACTCCACCTCCCATCATGACTCCACCTCCTACCATGACTCCACCTCCCACCATGACTCCGCCTCCCATCATGACTCCACCTCCCATCATGACTCCACCTCCTACCATGACTCCACCTCCCACCATGACTCCACCTCCCACCATGACCCCACCTCCCACCATGACTCCGCCTCCCACCATGACTCCACCTCCCACCATGACTCCACCTCCCATCATGACTCCACCTCCCACCATGATCCACCTCCCACCATGATCCACCTCCCACCATGACTCCACCTCCCACCATGACTCCACCTCCCACCATGACCCCACCTCTCACCATGACTCCGCCTCCCATCATGACTCCATCTCCCACCATGATCCACCTCCTACCATGATCCACCTCCCACCATGACTCCACCTCCCACCATGACTCCGCCTCCCACCATGACTCCACCTCCCACCATGACCCCACCTCTCACCATGACTCCGCCTCCCATCATGACTCCATCTCCCACCATGATCCACCTCCTACCATGACTCCACCTCCTACCATGACTCCACCTCCCACCATGACTCCACCTCCCACCATGACCCCACCTCCCACCATGACTCCACCTCCCACCATGACCCCACCTCCCATCATGACTCCGCCTCCCATCATGACTCCGCCTCCCATCATGACTCCACCTCCCACCATGACTCCACCTCCCACCATGACTCCACCTCCCACCATGATCCACCTCCCATCATGACTCCACCTCCCACCATGACCCCACCTCCCATCATGACTCCACCTCCCACCATGACCCCACCTCCCATCATGACTCCACCTCCCACCATGACCCCACCTCCCACCATGACTCCACCTCCCACCATGACTCCACCTCCCACCATGACCCCACCTCCCACCATGACCCCACCTCCCACCATGACTCCACCTCCCACCATGACCCCACCTCCCACCATGACTCCACCTCCCATCATGACTCCACCTCCTACCATGACTCCACCTCCTACCATGACTCCACCTCCAACTATGATTCCATCTTCCACCATGACTCCACCTCCCATCATGACTCCACCTCCCACCAAGACTCCACCTCTGGTTATGGCTCCACCTCCCATCATGACTCCACCTCCCACCAACACTCCACCTCCGGTTATGGCTCCACCTCCCACCATGACTCCACCTCCAAAGGGAGTATTATGTGTCACGTGCATTTTCTCTAAGTAGGGTCCAACACCCCTGCCATGACTCTTCCCTTCCTACCTAATGATCCAAGTGCTACTACTACAGGCAGCACTGCCCACTCTCACTAAAACTTTAGCCCCTGACACCCAGGGACCAACTTTAAAACTCCCTAGGATCTGCAACACGAATCTTCATTCTCCACAAAAGGCTGGCTCTTCTACTTAGACGCCGCACCCAGCCCTAGCTGAGCTGGGGCCATTTCAGATACCCCATTCCCAGATGTGCTGGCTAGTTTTTATGTCAACTTGACACAAGCTAGAGTCATTATGAAAGATGGAATCTCAACTGAGAAAATGGCTCCACTAGACTGATCTATAGGCAAGCCCTGCGGTGCCTTTTCTTGATTGATGTTTCATTTGGCAAGGTCCAGGTCACTGTGAGCAGTGTCACCCCTGGACTGGTGGCCCTGGGTCCTAACAGGCTGAGTAAGCCATGAGAGCAAGCCAGTAAGTAAGTAGCACTCCTCCATGGCCTCTGCACATGTTCCTGCCTCCCAGTTCCTGCTAACTCTACACAGGATACTAAATGGGAAGCTTTGATCTGAAGAAGAGAATAAAAACACCCAAGATGGCATGAGTGAATAATTCCAGAAGAGTTAATGAAAAAGAGCTAAGAAAAGACCACAAAATGACAGGAACTATATTAGTGAATAGGAGTAGGACCCAAGGTGTTTTAAGGTTGAGGAGAAAAAGACTTAGGATTCAGCCTCTTCTCCCATTTCTTGGTAGTGCCACCCCAAGAAACCATGTTACCTTACTTCTCAACCCCATATTTCCCTCTTCTATAAGACTGCATAGCAGATTCACCTTATACCTTTGGAGTAAAAATAAGTGAGCAAATGTCCCCTCCCTTCAAAAGTTTTACATAAACATTAACTAGTTTGTTAATACTACAACACAAAATTGTTCTGTTTATACTTTTGTCCGAGGCAGTCTTTAAGAAAAATTTAAAAAGTCCTAAGATTGGAGTGGCTGAAGGATGCAAAGATTCTCTGGAAGTGGATAACCAGTGAAGACATTTTTGCACACAAGGTAGGATTTGTGGGGAAGTTTGCACATGGGTGAGGTTTAAGCCATTATTTTTATGGAACGGCAAGGCAAATATCCAACATACCCCTATCACTTTCATGTCCTCTACACTCCAACCTCCCCTTCCTCCCCTCTCTCCTCTCCCTTTCTTCCTTGGTTCCTTTCAGTGAGGACTAAGAGATTCCAGAAAAATCTAGCAATAGCATAACACTTCCCTCAACTGCATGAAGCTCCTAAATGAAACCCTGAACCATGAGGGCCACAGATGGGTGAGGCGGTGGCCCGAGATACTCAAGCTCTGTGCATTTTGCCATTTTACAAAAGACTTAAGTAGAATAGTAATTGAGGGAAGCAATTGGATCAAAAGAAATTATTTGCTAGGCAGTTTAGGAACCAGAAAATGCTTAAAATGCAAACCACAAAATGAAGACAACCTCGAAGGTTAATGAAATCCTGCAACAATAGACACAGGAAATGAAGAATTGCAATAAAGCCTCCTCCCAAATCGATTAAGCAGTCATACCAGCATCCTTCCAAATGGAGAACGCTCTCCAGCTTCATTGATGCTGCCTCAGAACTGCTGAAATAAAGACAAGATGTTTAGATTAAATGCCCCAGTGCCTTCTCTCCTCACCAGACCAAGAGTAAAGAAAGACCCCAGTCCCTCCCAGCACTGCTGAGGCCAGCACTGACTGGTGCAGCAAAGCCTGGTAGGTGTCTCGCAAGGATTTGTTGAAAGATTTAGTCTGTGGGTCTAGCTGCTAGAAAGACATTCATTAAGATCTGAGGAGGAAAGAGTGGAGAGACTGTGGTGGGTCTAGAGCAGAGCCAAAACCACCAGTCTGGGAAAGGAACTTGAACAAAGTCACAAAGTCAGAACTAGTACGATTGACAGCACAGTTGGAAAGGTAGGGACCGAGAGGTTGAAAAAGAAAAACTTGCTAATGGATTCAAGATTGAAGGGAGGGAATGGATGCCATAAAGACTCCAAGTTCAAGATTTAGGAATTCTAAGTCTGCTGAAGAGTAAAACAACAGGAAACGTTAAACCCTGAGAACAGGACTGAGGCAGGTGGGCATGGGCATGGGGATGGAGAGAAGGAAGTTGCCACCAAATCTGTAGGATTCACATGGTGCACATAACCATGGTTCTATTTCTGGCAAAACATGTTTTTGAGATACAGATAATGGTACCAACACTGGTAATGAGTGCCTGGAAGCTGGAAATGCAATCAGTGAACTCCACTAATTACATAAACTGAGAAAAGTGTTAGTTCAGGGCCGTTGGGCAATTGTTGGGAGGCCTCCGAGTTCAAGACCTGATTCCACAGTCCGTTTACCTGAGACCTTGGCTCTATCACCTAGACAACTTGTGGTTTTGTTTGGTCTCTAAGAAAGGGTAAAGTATCTTAGAATTTGCTCTTCAGTTATTGTGAGAGCCAATGAGATGCTGTGGTATATGATCTTTGAAAACCTAAAAGTAGTACCCAGACCACATGACATAATTATGTGTCAATAATAAGGAAGATCCATTGCCAAACCATTAATCTAGGACATCAGTTAATACCTTCTAAAATTGTATGGTTTCTTTCCAAGGAAAAGCTGATGTTATTTTGGTTTTTGGTCTATTTGTTTAACTTGATGTCCCAAAGTCTTAGACTCTTCCAAGAGACTGGTGAATAGCCTGAACTGGGTCTGGCATGTTCATACTCCTCCACCTGGCACCAGATTCTGGATGCATTGATGTAGATGGTCCTGTTGGCATGTCCAGCATAAATAACCCTTTCCTTACCCATTTTGCAAGCTGTCAGGACAACAGGACATTATAAGAGTTGGCATCCAAGTATAACCTAGCCACCTTGGACCTTATTTTCTCCATGAGGTAAGCTTAGTTGACCGTGAAGGCAAATGGAGGGTAATTCTGTGGGAAATCACAGGAAATTGGACCACTTGGGTGCCATGTAGTAGAGATCTTATGTGTGTTGGGCCAATTGATTTTCAATGAAAACATCACCTCTGTCTGCTCCTGTTTTTGCTGACAGCACACGGGAGAAATGCTGAGCCAGGAAAAATCAGTAGCAAAGTTCGGCCTGTGGTCTTCTCTGCACTCAAGGCACACAAGCCTTTCCCGACGGAACAATCTAATAGGCAGAGCTCAATTACAGCCTGATTAGAGATTAGCCCCTGAGCCCACAGGGGCCAGAGGACAAAAATGGACTCTGAGGCCCTGAACCCTACTTCCGTACCCTTTCTTTCTTCCGGCTTGTACATTTTGTTTGATCTCCTTTTGTACCATCAAATGAGTCGAATGTCACTGTTATATTACAATAACTATTTTACAATAAGCTCACCCTTCAATTAAAGAGTGTGGGCTCACCCCTGTCTTCTATTGAGCACTGGAGGGACATAAATGCAGCTCTAAGGCCCAGCCACCTCCAGGGTTGGCCAAGTCAAGCAGCAGTGACATCAAGCCCTCCTGGCTCACCTGGCTCGAGGTGGAACAAAATATCAGAAAGGCAGTTTGAAACCTGCAACTCACATTCGTGGGGACAAGGTTTCCTTGCGGGTTACTACGGGTAGAATTGGTGCTAATGGTGGTGTTGGCAGTCGGTTTCGGAGTCCTCCAGTGTTAGTAGCAGAAAGGATGCCTTCTCAACTCGATTCTCTGTCTCCTATTGACTTCACTGTCATAATTCCTACTTTATATGCTTCCTCTATTTTTTTATCCCCACGGTACCAACAAAGCAAAACTAACATCTTCCTGCTGTCCTCCCCGTCTCCACCTGTTCTTAGAAAACAATCTGATCTCAGTCAATAAAACAGCAATGACAGAGGAAGTAAGATAAAGATCCTAAATGTAGTGAGAGTAAAAAGGGAAAGGAAGGGGGGACTGAGGTAATGATAAAGAAGCGAGTCCCCTCATCTTGGGATCTCATAGCACATAAAGGACTAAAGACAGGCTAATCTGGAGATCTCACCTGCCCCCCATCTCTCTCTCTCTCTCTCTCTCTCTCTCTCTCTCTCTCTCTCTCTCTCTCTCTCTCTCTCTCTGTCTCTCTGTCTCTTTCTCTCCCCCTCTCCCTGTCTCTCTGTCTCTCTCTCCCTCTCTTCTCTCCCCCCTCTCTCTGTGTTTCTCTTTCTCTCTCTCATTTCTCATCACTTTTCTAGAGTGAGAACAGTTTGACCTGTCATCATTTTTTATGCCTGGTTTAGACTTCCTGACTATGGGAGAAGAAAATGCTTATAAAAATCCCAAGAAACTTTGAATAAATGCGATCTGGCCATTCATGCCAAAATCCTTGTGTTACTTTACACAATTAATTGCTTCCTCCAGGTTTGCTTGAGGATGTGATTTTCAGAGCCAAGTGAGCCCCAGGAAGCACTCCTTGGGATAAATGGATGGACTGTGTCCTGGTGATCAAAATTCATTTCCCAGCTATTTCCTGAAACGGTATTTTGACACCTGGGTCATATGTTAGTTTTATGCAGTTCTTCTGTGACATGCAATGGCAATGCAGACCTGTGATAGAACATTATTCACAAGGAGGTGACTTGGAAGTTCGTGGCTGCTTGTCAAACTGGATTAACAGAAGGGAAATGTTGAAGGAGCCAGATTTACTCAGATGCAAAATGCAAGGACGTCAGTTTCTTGTTCTCTGGGAAAATTTCATTCCTCACTGTGGTTCCCAGTCCCATGGTCTGCAGCAGAACCCTTGCAAGGCTCAACTGTGAGCCACTGTACTTTTAGGAGTAGTGGGACCCTTTGGGATCATCTTGTTCAGATATCTCCTACTGAACAAAACTTATGATCTACTGATTCTGAGGATGGACATTAATGGAAGTTCTTGCTCTTGGCTCTTTTCCACTCTGGCATTAGCATTACTGTGGGGCAAATATTACCTTTACCTTTGAAGAATAAAGCCACAGCAAGAGCCCAGAGCACCAGAGCAGGTCAAAGCCTGCCAAGTTAAGAAATAGGAAAATTAGTGCAATGGACTTACTCTCCCGCATTTACGGCGGTTTCCTTTTCTCTTATCTACTGTCAACTTGCTATTGCTGATGTAACAAATTGTCATAATTCTGCAGCCAGTCCTCTATGGCGGTAGCCAGGGTACGGTGTGGCTCATCTGCATCTCTCAGCCTAATGAATGTGCCAGCCAGACTGTGTTCTTTCCTTAGGCCCTGGAGATAAATCAAGTTACCTGGGCATGGTGAAGTTTACCCAGGTTGTAAGTCAAATTTAGTTCCTTGTCATCTTAGGACCAGGGTCCCTGTTTCCTTCAGACTTTCACTCAGGGTTTGCTCTTGGATCTAGGAACTTGTATGTGCTGCTCTTCTTGTGTTTCCCACATGGTCCTGTTGGGAAGAATGAAACCATCACTCTTACTTACACTGCAAATTTCCCTTTCTGTCATACTCTCCAACGTCAGTCAGAGAAAGTTGTCTGCATTTAATTTCTCAAGTAATGACATTGAACTCGCCTGGATACCCCAGGATAATTGCCCGAGCTGAAGTTTAGAAGCCTTAATTCACTAACAAAGTTCCTCTACTATGTAACATGGCACGTTCACAGATCCCAGGAACCAGAGCATAGATATATTTGGGAGAGTCATTTAGCCTACAGCTTCATATTCTGTCATCTGGTCGTGGCTAATCTTTTTCCTGTGATCTGGATTATTTTTCTCTTGCCTTTGATCATCAGCCATTCTTCTTTCCCAAACTTCTTTTTAATGTTATTTTCTTGAAGCTTATTGCCCAATGTTTACAAGTACATTTTTTCCTTCCACCTCTCACAACCATTCTTTACTTCTTAGCCCTTACTCACGTATTATGGTTTCAGTGTTAAATGTCCCCTCACAGGGTCCTCCGTGTGTTCTTACACTTGATCTCCATTTGATAGCATTGTTTAGGGAGGTTGTTGAACCTTTTGGAGATGGGCCTAACTGGAAGGAGGTCACTGGAAGGTAGAATTTAGAGGTAGAATTTAACCAGGCCAAGTTCAGATTCAAGTGCTCTCTCTGTGTGTCTCTCTGTTCTCTGTCTCTCTGTATCTTTCTCTTGGATCTTAACAATATATAAGCAAACTTAGGCTGCTGTGAAAACAGCCATTGGAGCTACCATACCCCCCTTTCTTCACAATGGAATGTGCCCTCTCAAACTATGGGCCAGAACAAAATCTGTACTCTCTCAAATCACTTCCTTTCCAGTGTTTGGTCACAGTTACAAGAAAAGAAATTAATATGAGATCACTTTCCCTTTTTAATACCTTATTCCAGATATCACTCTCCACCCATCTTTGCCATGTCCTCCTCTGCTTATTTTTCCATCACCATATGTCTTTTTAGTTCTCAGCGATACAAAGGAACAGACTGTACATGTGTCACGAATGACCTCTGACCTCCTAATCCCAATGCATACAATTCATGACTATTGCAGAATTGCTCTTTCATATTTGCTGCTGTCCATTGTGTCTTTCTTCCTTAAATAGTCTAATCTCCTGGTATTTTGTCCTGTTTACAGGTTTCTCTCAGTCTTCTGGGGCCCCTTGTGGGCTGCAGTAAATGTGGGGATCTTCTGGTTTCTCCTTCAGGGTATGTTCACCCTTTACCTCACATTCTTACCTTAGGCGATCTTAGTCACTTCTGAAACTACCGAGCATATACTTTAGGTTCTCAAGCATTTACTACTATAAACCCAAACTTCAACACTGAATTCCAGATGAGTCTATCAACTACCAGCTGCATGTCCCCAATAGAATTTATCATCTGTCCCACAAATGTCCTTGGTCCCTTAGTTATCTTCTTAGCCACTTGTAAAACAAAAGATATGCCCTTTTTATTCATATATAATAAATACTAATATATAATATATATAACATATATAATAAATACTAATAGTCTATAATAAATACTAATAGTTCACAATCTTCATGAAATAAACTTATACACATGCTCTAATATTTTATTTCTTTTAGTGCTATTATTGTTTCCTTTAACTTTGAGTAAAATGTGATTTTTAAAAATGATTTCTTTTATTTTCGAGATAATACTATAATTACATCATTCTCCCTTCCCTTTCCTTGCTTCAAACCCTTTTGTATACCTCTCCTCTTGCTCTTTCAAATTAATGTCCTCCTTTCTCATTAATTGTTCATTAATTATTTCATTAACATTCCTCAATACATAAAGCAACTTACTCAGTCTGTATAATGTTACTTGTGGCTTCAGGGATGACCATTTGGTATTAGACAACCAGCTGATGTGCCTTTCCCTGGGGGAAGACTTTTTCTCTGGCTTCTGGCATTCCTTAGCTGACTAGCGTTCTTTTTAATGTAATGTTTATTGTTTTATTAAATTTTTACAAAATATATTTTGATTACTTTTTCCCATCTCCCAACTCCTTCCAGATCTTCTCCACCTCCCTACCCACCCAATTTTTTGTTCTCTCTCCCCCATTTCAAAGAAAAAATAAACATATTTAAAAAGCAAGAAGCAAACAAACAAAACCCCCCCACAAAAACAAACGTAAAAAAACAAACAGGGAAAGACCACTGAGTCAAAAAAAATACTGAAACAAAGGAAAACAACAAGACAAAAAGTCCACAAAAGTAGACTTGCAGTTCTTTTCTGGACACGGGTCTGCACGGGAGTGTGATTTTACCTTATTTGACCCACATCAAAGAAGCATCTTCTTGCAGTGGATGGAACTAACACAGGGACCCACAACAGGGCAACGTGCAGAGAGAGCTGGAGGCTCTAGAGCACTCTGTCTCCTACATGGGATGTTTTCATCAACTCCCCGCCCTCAAGGCTCAGGGAGCTGTGCAGATGAGGAGACAGAAAGATTCCAAGTGCCTGTAGTTCTTAGTACAGGCTTGGGGCCTGGTGGACCTTCCCCTGCCCATGTTAGCATGTCTACTGTTGGCCTTGGGCAGCCTGTGTTTAAGTAGTCAAGTTGGTGAGACGTAATGGGTATAGTTTCTGACACACACCCATCGTACTATGTGTATTTTTCTTTTTTTGAACTCAACTTTTGGTGTGCTTATTTGTTTGTTTACATATTCTCTCCCCTTATTAGAACCGTATTATCCACATCATACATCTATTTACATTTGTAATCCAGGCTTCTCCCATGTGCAGATGCAGTGATTGTTATTACAACTATGATTTCATGAAAGATAGAGACTTGAATCCCAGACTAAACAGTCTAGATTTTCCTCCTTAGGCAAAACATAACAGCAAAGAAAGATGTTGAGCTTCGGGGAGATTTGTTGCTAGTTCTGAGCAGGAAGTGCCATGCCCAACTTGGCTGCATACTGCCAATAAAGTATGACATAGCCAGTCTCTGGGGGAACATTGACTGGGCCATTTCTTTAGGACAGGTAAGGAGGGGGATGTGAGAGAGGAAATCATTGATGATTGCTCTAAGACAATTGCATTTAATAAATGAAAAATGAGAGCTGTATACTGATTTAGTTTGAATAACCTCATTGACAGTGAGGCATCTACAGGAAGCAAATGGGCAAAAACAAAGGGCGGTGTGAACCACGAGCTCAAAATGCTTTTGCATTTTGAAAATAGTGGGAGGATAAGGAGAGTTTATCATATTTTTCTGAAAAATCATAAATCTCCCTGGCACCAACTGAAAGTAAAGGCAGCAGCCTAAATGTTTATTTAGATTTTTATGGTCCATTTATTGTCTCATATTCCCCCAGTCAAAGATAATTATTTCTTAATTAATCATACGTAAACAGTCTATATCCTTTGCAGAACCGGCTACTTAAAAGAACATTTATCAACAACAATTGGCCCCATATACCCTGATGGAAATCACCTTCTTTCAGTTGATTTTGCTTTAACAGACACCTGATCACTGTTGTAGTTTTTGATGGCTTGTTCCAGTGGGTAGGGAGAGGAGAAGAGAAATTCAAGGAAGTCAGGAAAGGAAACAATATATAATTTTCCTTTATTTCCCCTTAGAAAAGACGTCTGGGGATAGGAACAAAAGAAAATGCTTTAAGTAGAAATATTGGCCATTCGTTTTGGAGTTGGCCAAAAAGTGATTTTATTTCAAGCTTAGGGTTCCATGAAGAATTCTCCTGAGAACAATGGCTGCTACTTTGTTCAGTTTTGTGAGATGGTGTTTACAAACGACTTAAGACTGTAGAAGGGGATAGTGCCTATCTTAATTCAGGTTGCATCCCTCATGTACTTAGTGTTTTATCTCCCTGGATCCCCCAGTATAGATATAATAATAATGTTTGGATGTTGAGTGTTGAGTTCAGGAACATTTATTATTATGTCCAGTGGTTCTTCAGACTGTTTAGAAAGCACTGGTCAGCTTTTTCTGTTGTTATTTGTGACAACAGGTGATGGAATATAATGTCGAGGATACAACACTAGTGTCAAGTCCCAATAGAGAGTCTAATCATCCAAGATGTCGGAAGAAATCAAGGTTACTTTATCTTAGAAAATACAACCTTGTGTAACTAATATCAGTCTTAAAATGATATATCAGCTTTAGCCCTTATTTGGATACTTCCTTTGAGAGCAGGGATCTTATCTGATGGCTCAAAATACCTCTAGCAAATTAACACTGTTCCTGATTCCAACCATCAAAAACAATGACAGCAAATATTTAAACAGAATATGTACTGGGTACTATTTTAAGTGCAATCATCATATTAATTAGTTTAATGTTAATAGTCTTAGGAGATTGACTTCTATTGCTATTCCCACTTTATATATGAGGAAATCAAAGTTTTAAAGTGACTTACCCAAATTTATGTAGTTCATAGATGTGCAATGCACATGTATCAATTAGGACTCAACCCATTCTTGAGTCCAAAGATGAGTGGAGGCATGTTCAGTCAATGGCTGCACTATGTAATGTCTCTGATCCAAGAGAATGCTCCCGTCTACTCATCACAGCCCTGAGAGAAAGTGAGAAATATGCAGCCTTTCTGTGCTACTGGGAAGCCAGTGGAATTAAATGACACTGATCACACCACACTGTAATACACTTGGTACCCAACTCTATTGTTCCCAATAGAACAGTCCATACGTCTCCTTCAAATGAAGCCGTTAAAGAAAATGTGGGATTTTCCCCTTATATGTCCCCTGCCCTTATCTAACCTCTCATTATTCTTAAAACAAGAAAACATGACTCATTTGCTTTTTCAGTCTAATATCTTTGTTCGGAGCAGGTACATGATAAATGCAAGTTATGAAGCGTAGTCACATACCAATTAGTGACAAAGACATGTTCTGAGAGATGCATCTTAGGTGGTTTTCTTATCATTTGAATGTTAAAGTATAGTTGTACAAATCCAAATGACAAAGCCTGAATCCACACAGCTAACAGGAACATGACAAACAAAACACAGCACAAGATTTAACCAAGAACAATAGGAAATGAAACAGTCAGGATATCCAACAAGCAGGAATTGTGTGAGGCTACTACTTGTGGAAATGATGCCCTTTCAATAGCAAACTTGTTTCATCAATAAGTTCAAGTGTATTTTAAAATAACAATGAAAGTGTATATATCTGTTCATACATATATACATATGTAATATATGTATAAACATATTGATCATGTAAATGGTGCACTTTTGACAGCAAACTTACTTCATTAATAAGTTGAAGTATATTTTAAAATAACAATAAAAGCATATATGTATGTATGTATTTACATATATGATACATGAAGGATGTGTCCTCCTTTATGATAACAAATGACTTCTTGCTATAACAATAAAATCTCTCTCTCTCTCTCTCTCTCTCTCTCTCTCTCTCTCTCTCTCTCTCTCTCTCACACACACACACACACACACACACACACACAATCAAGAAGTCCTTTGTTATCACCATGAAGTACTGTATGTTACACACACTGTGTGCACTATACTTTGTCTTTCAGACAGGGTTTCACTACATAGCCTAGGCTGGCCTGAAACGCACGGTGCAGCTCATGCTGGCCTCCAGCTTGCATTCATGTTGCTTCAGCCTCCTGGGTGTTGGAATTATAACTAGTACCACCATGCCTGTGATATTCTTTTAAATAACCAGCAGTGCAGTGGGCTTGTTTATAACAGTGTGACCACAGACATGTGAGTTGTGCATTGTGCTGAGATCTTGTGATGACTACATCATTAGGCAGCAAGAGTGCTCATGTCCATTATATTTTGTGGGACTTCCACTGTATATGTGGTCTGTCATTGACTGAAACTTCCCCTTGCTGTACATGGCTATACAGAAGTGGAAAGTTTAATGAATTCATTGAGGGCATTAAATTCTAACAATTGAACCAATGACACTTTGTATATCATCCAGTCTAATTATCTTCTCACTTAGAAATGCAGGAGCTAATGTCCACTAGAGGAAATCAATCATGCTGTGTCCAGGCAGTTAAACTGTAGGAATCTGTAAATTAAGTTAATAAGGAATTACTTTCCTCCTACCGCATTTCCCTTTTCCCCCTCTCTTTCTTTCCAATGTCATACACTAGACACCATC
This sequence comes from Peromyscus californicus insignis, assembly GCF_007827085.1. NCBI lineage: Eukaryota > Metazoa > Chordata > Mammalia > Rodentia > Cricetidae > Peromyscus > Peromyscus californicus. The sequence continues at coordinate 67,290,821 of NW_026294469.1, read as the reverse complement.
CCAAGGGTGTCACACACTGTCTAGGGTAATAGGAACCTTGATATTTTGTTCTCATTTTACAACTCTTGAAATTACAATTTTACTAAAGTTAAGAAATTCACCTAAGATGCATATTTACTAAATTACAAAACCATCCATCAGCTCTCAAACCCCGCATTTGAAACTTCTCTGCTCTAAGAAAGATGTCACTTCCTGAAAGAAGAAACATTTTCTAAAAAAAACCAAAAAAACCAAAAAAACTTTTTATTTGTGTGTGTGTGTGTGTGTGTGTGTGTGTGTGTGTGTGTGTGTGTGTGTGTGTGTGTGTGAATGAGCATTAGACTTCACAGAGGCCAGGAACTGTTACTGGATATCCTGGAGCAGGAGTTACAGGTGGTTGTGAGCAGCCTAAAGCGAGTGTTGTGAATCAAACTCAGGCCCAATGGAAGAGCAGCAAGCACCCTCAACCTCATAGCCTCCTCTATAGCCAGAACAAACTTTTTTATGTTAATATGGAAACATTACCCAAGATAGATTAACAAGAAGATCACAGAAACATAAAATACTTTACTGTGTAGTAAATAAACATTTCATATCTTTGTGCCACACTGTTTATAAAGGTGGACAGTAATTAGTTACAGGGCTTATTAGTTCCAAGAAATGGAAATGGGCACATAGAACAAGAATGCCTGTTTTACTTTTGAAATACACTCTAAGGTTGGGAACGTGTACATGAATTCTCTCTTAAAATTTGAACAATTAAAATGTATTTTTAATAAGTATGTGGCTTTTTAACTTGGCCATTTAGACATGGGACATTTTCACTGGGTCTTAGGAACACAGCTATTACAGCTGTGTAATTTCATGTCAGACACACTTATTCCATCAGAGAGCCATGCTAAATCCAAACCAGCACAGAATCCAGATTACATCCAGAGCTTCTACTTGATCAAAAGAAAGAACTCAAGAAATTTCAGGAAGCCATTGTCATGACTTTAGCTGCCTGGCTCCCATAAGACCTCAGTCCTACAGACTCAGTGCTTACATACTTGAGTTTTCCTTGACCCACAGTATAGTAGTGTCCCGAGAATAGATTATAATACCTGGAATATGAACCACAGAGAGAAAGCTAAGTGAGGTGATATATTGTGTACCCTAATAAAATTTACCTGACGATCAGAGAACAGAACAAGCCATTAGATTAAACACAGAAGCTGGGCAGTGGTGGCACAGACTTTTAATTCTAGCACTCGGGAGGCAGAGATCCATCTGGATCTCTGTGAGTTCAAAGCCACCCTGGATTACATGAGATTGATTTAGACTAGGAGAGAAACAGAGCCAGACAGTGGTGGCACACACCTTTAATTCCAGCACTTTGGAATCACATGCCTTTAATCCCAGCACTAGGAATAGACTAATATGGATGGAGATAGGTATGTAAGGCACAAGGAGAGAGGAACTAGGAGTTCTTTTGGCTGAGGACACAGAGGCAAACAGTCGGAGGATTCATGGAGTTGGTGAGGTGAGACATGGCAGTGGCTGGTTCCTTTGTCTCTCTGAGCTTTCAACATTTACCCCAAAATTTGGCTCCAGGTTGTTATTATAAGACCTTTAGAATTAGAGCAACAGCTTAGTCATTCATAACAAGACATGTAGCATAAAAGCCAATACATTTTTTTTCCTCACAGGCAAAGACACATGGTGATGCAGCGTGTATTAGCAGATCATCTAATCTACATGTCATGAGAACAATGATAATCTCTGCAGGTCAAGGTTGCTGCTGCTGCCCCAGCAGATGAATGCATCCTCACCACTAGGATCTAGTAGGTTATACTCTCAAGTCTGGTCAGGTTTTCTCTTGCCATGGTTCAAGCAAGCACTGCCAATATTCTTCCCTAGTTCCACATTGCTGTGATTCTGGAAGACACATTTGTGGATGCCCACAAAATCCCTGTGTTCTGAGTTCACTCCCCAGAATTTCTTACTCTCCTTATGAACTTCCCCTGGGAGCTGGCCAGTGAGAGACCATGAACAACTAATACTCAAGTCTCCCATCTATTATCCAATAGTGGGGTTTTTGTTTTGTTTTGGCTGTATTTTAAATCACTGTGTTTGCATGGGATGGGAAATAATTTATGACTGTATTAGTATTGAGAATTGGTGTAAGAAGTTAAAAATCATCATATATTAGAAAGAACCAAGGAGGAACTCGAAGACAGATCTTTGAGTCAGGAGGTGGGACATTGGGAATTCATCTGTCATAGACAGTAAAAGAGGACAAGGCATACTTGAAAAATCTCAGTTTTGCTGAAAGTTGAAGCTAGAAGACCAAGGGACCTAAGATCAGCATGCTTTTCCTCACTCTAGGCAAGGTTATCTTGTGAAGGCATTTGTTAACACAGAAAACCTCTTTGAGTAGTTTGTATATCCAAAGTCAAAAGTACAGAAGGGTGCAGGGATAGTCCGCAAACTGTTACTAGTTGCACAATAGAAATCCAGAGTGAAGAAGGAGTCAGAGACATGGATTTCCCTGGGAAGCAGAAGTAGAAGAGCTCTCTATTAAAGTGGGAGTGGCGGGGGAAGTCGACATGAGGGATTGGATTGGATGGCTTGGGGCTGGACGGAGGGGTGAATAATGAAAGAGATATCTTGATTGGGGGCATTTTGGGGCTAGGGAGAAACCTAATGATGGGGAAACTCCCAGGAATCCACAAGATGACCTCAGCTAGGACTCCTAGCAATAGTAGAGAGGGTACCTGAACTGGCCATCTCCTATAATCGGATTGATGACTACCCTAATTGTCATCAGAGAGCCTTCATCTAGTAACTGATGGAAACAAATGCAGAGATCCACAGCCGAGCACTAGACCGAGCTCCGGGAATCCTGTTGAAGAGAGAGAGAGGAAGGATTGTAAGAACCAGGGGGTCAAGTTCATCACAATGGAACCCACAAAAACAGCCAACCTGGCCTCATAGGAGCTCGCAGACTTAGGACTTACAGCTAGGGAGCCTGCATGGGACTGACCTAGGCCCTCTATGTATGTGTGACAGTTATGTAGCTTGATCTATGAGTGGGACTCCTAGAAGTTGGGATCAGGGCCTGCCCCTAACACTTGAGCTGGCTTTTGGGAATCTGTTCCCCATACTGGGTTGCCTCACCCAGGCATAATACAAAGTGGGGAGCTTAGTCCTACCTCAACTCGATATGCCATGCTTTGTTGACACCCATGGAAGGCCTGCCCCTTTCTGAACAGAAACAGAGGAGGAAAGGATAGCGGTGGCAGGGGGCTTAGAGGGGAGGCAGGGGTGGGGAATGGGAGGAAAAGAGGGAGGGGAAACTGAGCTTGGGACGTAAAAGAAATGAAAAGTTTAATTAATTAAAAAAAGGAGTCGATTTCTTTCATAATGATGTGGGTTTGGCTCAGTGTCTAAACTTGAACCCTGTGGGCCCCATTCCAGGAAAAGAGATACCACATGCAGATACCAAATTTATGTGATAAACTATATAGAAATACACACAAAAGCAAGCTACTGTACTGGATGAAGGGAAAGTATATCAGTCCTTACCTTCACAGATAGTTTCAAAACTAGTACCATACAGTAAAAACTCTGTTCCTTAGTCACCCAGTTCATCCCTTCTGGAGGCACCAAATGTATTGTCTCTTATATATCCTGATCATTTCAAAATCATACATTCACAGGAATATGTATTTTACATGCACATACATTTCTTGTGTCTAAAATGCAGACTGAAGAGTGTCCTTTTAGAATGGAGATGAGATGTGTTTGCCTGTGTAACATTCTGGTTATGATGCAAGGGTACAAGAAGTTCTCAAAGAATTGTAGCCCCTTCCCTACATATATGTGTAAGGACCACATACATGATCAGTGAATTAATCAAATTGCAAGCATACCCCTAAGCCTTTTCTTCCATGTGGGAAGCACCTGTATTCTGTTTAATCAGTTTTCTGTGCTTGCCTTTTTCATCTCCTTATGTCTCTAGGGTGGATTTGATCCCAAAGAGCTTGGGAGACCAATACTTAGATCTTTGATGCTGTCCCCATTAGGACAGGAAAACCATGAGAAGAAAGTTTTTCTCCAAGGAAGAAACTGAGATTGCTGTTAATCCAAGAGTTCATCAAGAAACAGGGCTGTGAGAGCCATAGCCTGGTGTATTGAAAACAAGCTGGATATATAAACAGGTTTATATTCAGTGAGCCCAAGTACAAAGCTTCCCACATATTTGCTGCATTCTTATTTCCTCAAGAACTTCCAGCTTAGATGGGAAAGAAACATGCAGAGTATATTACACAGGATGAACTGAACAACTTTTAAAGTGTGGTGTTCTTGCCTCCGAAAGGAGATTGAAAGAACCATAGCCAACAGGTGTTGGCTGCAATATGGCCAGTTCTATGCTATTTCCTGGAAAATTTGTTCAGGGTGTGGGCTAATGGTGTTCCAGCAAGCTGTAGACTTTCTGCTACACCTATTCTGTGAACACATTCACCCAGGTTCACTCAAAAGGCTTTTAAATGGCACTTGCTGGATGCATGACATGTGCATCTGTAGCATCTCCTGGAGGAGTAATTAACAGTTCTCTGGCCTTTCGCATGATGCTCTTAATCTTCAGCAGCAGTCCAGCACAGGTGAGAAAAGCTGCCTAATGCCATTACTAACAGAAGTCAGGACCAGGAATGGCCAGCTTCTGTTAGAGACAATTTCATTTGCTCCACCTCTCAGGAAAGTCAGCTTTGAAATGAAAGGTATATTAGAATCCATTGAGGATGGTGCTTTGTTCCACCTGAAATATTTATAACCAGACACACTCTTGGGTTAGTATGAGAATGATCCTTTAGTCTTTACTGATTATCCACACATTAAAAATGTCAGATTATTGCTGTCAATACAAGTCAGCTTCTGTTAAAAAAGACTACTGAAAGAGGGTGAGCACGCCCATGAAGAGGACAACAAGCAAAGCTCACAGGGATACCAAGCATTTCTACTGAGCCCCAAAGTGTGGGGAGCTGAGGAAGCCCTGAGTGAATGTGTAAAGAGCAGATAAAGTCCTGAGTGAATGTTCTCTATGTTCCTACTGTTTCAAAATTTTGTTTCACATTCTGGATTGAGTGGTCCAATCCCTCTACTTTGTGTTCAAGTCCTGATAGTTCCCCTTCTGTTTATTCCAGTCTACTGTTTAGGCTTTCCCTGAATTTTATAATTGGATTATTGAATGTTTCAATTTCATCTACATTCCATTCATCAGTTTTCCTCTTTACTGAATTCAGTTTTCAAATCCTAAATTATCTTTGTCATTTTGTTCTGTTTTATATTTGTGCTTTCTTGGAATTCAATCAGGAGTTTATTTCTATTCTAGTTAAGCTTATGGAGGTGTTTGTTCATGTTGTCTTTAAACTCCTTGAGTTCTTTGATCATGTTTATGACTATTCTTTTAAATTGTGTCCTGGGGTTCATCTGTTCCTCTAGGTATCTCTCTTTGGATAGCATTTCTATACAACTAGTAAATTGGGAGGGTTGGACATATTGTCTCGGCATTTCATATTGTTTGTACTTTTGTGATATGAATTGGACATGTAGAAGTCTTTGGTTGTGTGTCTGATATGAGATTCTAGCCCACCTCTGTTAAGTGGAAGTTTGCTTCTGTTTTTGCTGTTGCCCAAGCTTGGTTGATCTCAAACTGGGTAGGAAAAAATGGTAGAATGGTCCATCAGACACCCAGTGTTGCTGTTCTTGTTTTTCTTTTTTAAATTGGAGGGATGGTTTCTAATTCATCAGTAACCAAGAAAGCATGTGAGTGTGACTCTTGCCTGGTTCTTCATGGGATGGTCTATAAGCTGAGTTACCTAAGCTAGGCCTTGGAGGGTGAGGACAGTGGAGGCACACTGGAATCTGGGTCATTTACATGGCTAGGCTGTTGCACCATCTCTAAAACTTCAGCTAGACCGTGCAGTGTGAGGATAGTGTACACTGATGATATTCTTGGAAATTCACCAGGCTAGTTTGGCACACAGGTTGTGCAACTCAAGTTAGAACTTCTGGAATTGTGGAGATGATGTGGGCATGTGGAGATCTGTGGCACTCACCTAGCTGGATAATCCACTTTGGATAAAATCTGCTTAGCATATTTAATATAATAGACAGTAAAAAACACAACAACAAAACAACCACCTTCTTTCATACCACTACAGCTCTTGATAAAACTCCTATTACTGCAAGTAAACTTTCAGTAAAACACTGGTCTTTCTTTGGCCATGTACACAACTCTCCACTGTGGGGAAAAGGAAGACAAAGGAAATGTCCCCAGGAATTGTGATGACCTTGTCAAGCATTTTATGCCTGTCTCTACGCCTTCTTAGCTTTACTCATTTGTTTGGTGACTATACACCTAGTGTCTGTTTTGTGAAAGGCCCTGTACTAGGGGCTGGATCAATAATAATCAATAATAGGGAAGAGCTATGGAATTCTGGTTTTAGAGTCCAAACTGTGAGCAAGTAAGAGCAGAACTGTAGCTAAACACTTGCATTGCAGAGCCATCGTGGATGAAAGCTGCTGGAAGCAACAAAATATAATTTAAAGTTTAAAAAAATGGTATTGCAACACCATAGGTAGCACCACAATGAGGACCAAATTTTGCATCTTTTCAGTAAGTCATCTTAGCCAGTTTTCCCATGTGAGAGAGCTATTCCTTGCTGCAGCCAGTCACGTGGTTGGCTTTTGTTCAGGGTGTGGTTGGCTTTTGTTCAGGGGATATGTTGAATACAAAATGGAAATCTTCCAGTAGCAAAATCTTGGTCAATATGAGAAGAGTCTCACAGAACAAGAGTCATGTTATAACTCAGACAGATGTTCTTTAATGGAAACTGGCTACAGAATCTCAAGTTCAGTTGCCTAACCTCTCCATTGGGTTGGATAAAAGTCCAATGCTTGAAGAAAACTGGAATTTCATTGCACTATATGCTTTGTATAATTTTCTAATATCCAGAATAGACATATAAAATGAATATTATTTCCATTTTAAAAGTTAAAAAGGAGGCACATCAAAGTGAAGTAACTTGCCGGGCGGTGGTGGCGCATGCCTTTAATCCCAGCACTCGGGAGGCAGAGCCAGGTGGATCTCTGTGAGTTCGAGGCCAGCCTGGGCTACCAAGTGAGTTCCAGGACAGGCGCAAAGCTACACAGAGAAACCCTGTCTCGAAAAACCAAAAAAAAAAAAAAAAAGTGAAGTAACTTAGCTAGAGTCACACAGCACATAAGCAAGCAGTCTCTGGTCAATGGCAGGTGGCACAGCACAACTGGATGATTTGATGATAGTCTGTTTTTAAAGATGTGGGCATTTTTTGGTCAACAGTGATGTGTACTCTATTTTCCACATATGGTGACAGAAGGGTTATCACTCTCTCTAAGTTAAATAAACAAGGAAAGATCTCTGGCTAGAAAACCCAAGCAGAGAAAATTGTAAGAGCCTGCCTGGTAGGCATTTTGGTAATAGTGCAGGTTCCATCTGGCCACAGGTGACCAAGCAGACAGGGAGTAGGGAAGCAATGTTTGCCAAGTCTTCTCTACTCTTGGTCCACTTTCCCTTCAAGTTCCTTCATTAATTGACCTCATCGGAAGGCAGACGTAAATAAAAATCTGTAGATCATATTATCAATCTCCTGAGACAATGGACAGGGTAGAGAGTGAAGCTAGAGCCACATACTGAAGGTATCTATACAATTTCCTTCTGGATAGTAATTATTGTCAACAATATTTGACTCATTTTTACATTCTAATGAACAATGATGTCATATCATACATGATCAATGAAATGATTGGTAAATTTCCAATGACAAAATATCTTTGTGCTTTTTCTTTCTTCCCTTTCAAAGTTTATGTCTTTAAACTTTAGCACAAAATAAAAATAAAATTTAAAACTAGCTGTGACTGATTATGGTTACATAATAAGAAAAAATACTGTCTCCCTCTCTCCACCTTTCTCTATGATTTAGATGGAGAATATTCTAGAACAATATTCCCTCCAGTAAAGACTTTATTTTTCTTGTCCTTTTGAAATTGGTAGATTCTGAAACTGAGAGCACATTATTCCTTTTTCTGGAGATGTTTCTAAGCTATTCTGTAGACCATCAGTGACTTTCACCAGGCTCAGCATCAATGTTTGAAAGCTAAGTTATTCACTGAAGTTCTTTACAATGTGTTTGGGAGAAAATGCATTGTTTTTCGGGTGACCAAAATTGTCAGAAGCACCTCAGATTTGAATCCCATTTATGAGCGGAAGTATCACAAGAGAACTGCCTATCAGTTCCTTCACTTAGTTCTTACTACTACTCACCTAGCACCATAAAGCATCAACTAAAAGGTCATTCAGCAATGAATAGACACTATTTCATAGGCTAAAACCAATACATTTTAATCTTCCTAGGTGTCTACTCACAAATAAAAAATGTGAAAAATAGGTCAGTTACGCTCTGAGAAGGACCTTTTGCTTCTGCTAAACTGCTCATAAGGTTGTTGGTGGTATATGAACCATATGCAGCTGGGATCTCACTATTCATTAGAAATTCTCTGGACACATTTGCACAAGAAAGTGTGCGATGAAATCTGTAGTCTGGAAGGTCCATGGGGGTAGTCATCTAGTATATTCTCTGTCCTTTGTGTTCAGTCCTTCAAATACTAGTTAATAGAAATATGGCAGAGAATGAGGAGTCTGAAGTGGAGAAATCATCCTCTCTCCTAATTTGCTTTGTCTTGCTGTGGGAAAGCAAGCCGCTCTTGTTGAATCTTGCCTGTTCAGAATTAAAAATGGAAAGTACAATAGTTTAATACATTTTATGACCTTCATGTTTTATTAAATTTCATAAAGGCATTCCATTCAAAAGAGGGTCAGATTTTAAATTAAGACTCTACAACAAATATTTAAACTCAGATTTAATAAAAAACTTATTGTGTATTCATGCAATTGCAATTGATTATAGTAGACTTAGGTATTGAAATTTTAAAAGGGTAATAGATATTGTAAATGGATAATAATGTTTAACAGGATACTGAATTTGGTATTTATTTGGCCTATTTTATGTACATTTTGAAAATTTATGGAACAATGGTAATTGTTTTTTAGATACAAGTGTTTCACATATAGAAGGGGCATAATAAATATTGATTGAAAGCATGCATGGATTATATGACTGAAAAATATCTTTAAATTTTGCTCTTCGGGGCTGTGAAGACTAATCTGCATTAATTCACTGAACATAACAAAATTTCATAGGGAATACAATTTGTTCTAGTACTGCAACCTTGAAGGTGTGTGAAATGTTCATGAGATAACCTGAATGCCTGAAGGAGCTGAGCACTAAAGGAAAAAGGTAAAGCATGGCCAGGGCAGGAGAAAGAGACCCAGGGCTCTGATCCAGGCCCCTGTCAAGCTGGGAGGGTTGGACATGACTCTATGAAGTGGTATTTTAAAAGTTCTGTAAAAGCCAGGTGGTGGTGGCACATATATTTAATCCCAGCACTCAGGAGGCCGAAACAGGTGGGTCTATGAGTTTGAGGACAGTCTGGTCTACAGATCAAGTTTCAGGACAGCTGGAGCCTCACCAAGAAACTGTGACTCAAAAAAGAAAAAAAAAAAGTTTTGTGAAATAAATTCAAAAGAGGCATATGATGCATTTCAAAATTGTCAAAGAATGTGTCAAATATGCTCTGCTCAATAATATACAAAGACTATTTCCTATGGCAGTCAGTATGGAGGTTTCTCAAAGCCTGAAAACAGATCTTCCATATGACACAACTATACTACTCCCAGGTATTTAGGTCTCCAAGTCTATGTGTCACACAGATACTTGTACGTCAAAGTATATTGCAGTACTATTTACAACAACTAAATTATGGAACCAATCTAGGTGCACCACAACAAATAAATGGATACAGACAATATGAGGTATATACTTATTGTTTTCAGCCATAAAGATTTCTTTCATAATCCTACTATATGGCTGTTTTAGGTTCTCTAAGTAACCTTCAACTTCGATTGCCCACTGGGGACCTCTGTGACCTCAGGCCAATTCTGAGTCTCCATCCTCTGCTATCTTAGGTTCCTATAACTGTCATGCTGTACCTGAAAAGGAAAGGGTATAGCCTTGAATCTAAAAAGTAATTCTACAAGGATGTATTTAAATGCCTGTTCTCTGCTACACCTCCAAAATCCAAGTGCTCTTCATACATTTGATCTAATTGTGTTTACTCTGGCTATTACAATCACCGTTCACCAAAAGCTACAAAGTCCAAGAGGTATAGCTGGGTATGATTATCATCTCTTAGGCTTTTCTTCTCATAAGGAACACAGCATTTCATCTGGTTTCTCTCCGACACATGCAAATCATGATTTGATGTGGTTGATTCAGGTTTCATAGTTGCTCAGTGGGCAAGTAAATTTAGTACTACACAGTCCACTGTGGCTTGGATCTTCATACCAAAGCTCAAATTCTTTTGTATGTAGGCCTGCCATTCAGATTTACTTATATAGTCACACATATATGTATATGTGTGTGTGTATATATATATATATATATATATGTACATACATAGAATTTTACTTATGTGTGTAGGCATCTACACATGTAATTATACACATATAAGTACATGTGTACATTTACTTATAAACATATGCAATACATATATGAATATGTGCTCATGCAGAACTGAATTTATATTTCAGGTTGCCTTAGATTTCTTGTGGTTAGAAGAGATTTACCATTACCAGACTGTAAGACGAATTGCTTAATGGTCTTATTAATAAAAAACCCGAAGCCAGATATTGGGGCAAAAACTGAGAGATCAGAGAAGCAGAAAGAAGTCAGCCACGTTCGTACCACTAGGAAATTCTCAGCCAAAAAGAGAACTACTTCCTATATATTCATGCCTATATTCTTTCTGTGCCCTGCCATCTCACTTTCTCTCTCTACCCAGCTACATCACTTCCTCTTTCCACCCTGCTCTATCACTTCCTCTCTTGTACAGACCTCCAGACCTCTAGGGTTAACTAGCACTGAAATTAAAGGCACATGCCACCACTCCTGACTCTGTTCCCAGTGGGGCCTTGAACTCACAGAGATCTGGATGAATCTCTGCCTCCTGAATGCTAGGATTAAAGGCATGTGCTAACATTGTCTAATCTCTATGTTTAATATAGTGGCTAGCCTTTTCCTCTAATGCTCAGATAAGCTTTATTGGGGTGCACAAATAAAATATCACCACAGCAGACAATTAGAGATTTATTAGTTATATTGTAGATTCTTGAGAGAGTCAAACTTCTTTGAGTTCTCAATGCCAATTTCTTGAAAGAAAGTGTCACAATAAGAATTTCAGAGATGCCATTGTGAAACAGCTCTCCAGCTCCTCTCACATTCTTTTCTCTCTACTAACATGCTCGTCCTCAGAGTCAGCCTGTTCCTGCTATCCCTCACTACACAAGCCCACAGTTTTGACTACCCACAATGAGCATCGTTCACTAGTTGAGATGTTTAAGGCAGCTCTCCAGAGAGTCAGCTCCTTCCTTCCACCTTGGTTTCAGGAACAAGATTCTCTAATGATTCCCCACCCCCAACTCACTTAAGCAGTGTGCCAAATAAAATCTGACACTCAGATAGAAGAAAAGGCCACGAGGAATTGGGAAATGAATGACATCTCCGGACAGATTGTCGGTCGATCGAGAGGCTTTTGTTTGTCATGCGCCCTCACCCTCCACAGCTTATATTGTCCCCCGGCATGGGGGATTCCTGAGTTTCATGATGCCTTCCTGTCCCTTCTAATAGCTCCACATCCCAAACAAAACCTCATTTTCAGGTGGCAGTGACCAATGATCAAAAGGGAAAAGTTACTCCCCTAGGAGACACTCGGACTTTTAACAAGGGATCTAATCTTAGAGCAAAAAATCCTAAAATTCTAAAAATATTTCCAACATTACAGAGTAAGTGTGGGAAGGATTGAGCCCAGATTGAGGCTAAGGCACTCTGAACTAACTTACCGTAGATAAATCCTTGAAGAATGAAAATATGGGATATCCTGATATCTGAATCTAAGGCTAGGTATATTGGAAATGAGGATATTTCTAAATTTAGAGTAATGGTTAATTAGACAAAGAATTTCCTCTGTTGCATTAACAGATGAGATTCTTGTAGGCGTTCCAGACAAATAACCTTTCTTTAAGACTCAGAAAATGTGTGACCTGATAGAAGATTAATTTAACAAAGGTATTCATATAACCAAGAAACATGTCCATGTCAGTGAGACTCATTCCCTTGGTAGTCATCAAACTTATCCGCCATATGCAGAAACTGTACCATGTCTCTTTACATTTTAATAATATCTTCCAATGTCTTCTTCCTGAAAGGAGACTTGATCAGATGTCCCCCGTAGTTTGGGATCTAACTTTTCCCTCTCCCTCTCTAAGCTCTACCCACATTGGCTTTCAGTTTCTTTCTGCATTATCAGGATGCCCAATTCATTCCTACTTTGGGACTTTTTCACTTCTTGCTGCTTTAATAGCCCTCCCTCTTCTCAAACATTTGCTGTTCCCCATCATTCATTTCTCAGTTCTAATGCCACTTCTTTAGAAAGGCTTCTGTGACCTATCATGCTCAGTTGCTTTCTCAGACTGAATTTTCCTCGGTTGGGGTCTTGTTTCTATGCCTCTTCTTTCCCAGGAGATGCCTTCTTCAAGAAGAGCAACCCTTTATTTCTGCTCCTCAGAGTATGTTAGGCATGACAAGCTCAGAGTCAGATCCCATAAGTGTGTGAAACTCAGGCATTGATAAATTACTTAACGAATAGTTCATTCCCATATGCTTACAAGAATTGACTGATGCAAGCACGCATTGTCTGAGAGGCCCACAGAGGTTCTACTCTGATTTTCACCGAATGAAGCTCCCCATCTCTTCAACACTACTAGGTCTTTGAAGACTTGCAGCAACCCTTTTCTCTCAGAGCAACTTTCTTGGTCTTATCACTGTATAAAACATCACTTATTGTGCAATTTTGGCAGGTTCTTTGAGTTTCCACACCCTTCAAGGAGGAGAAGATTGTTACAAAGGACAAGGTGGCAGAGAAAGATGAAACTCTTTAAAGAACTGAAAACCTTGGATTAGTTGACTTAAGGCAAATGACATAGATTCCTTAAGCAATGATGAATAAAAAGGACACTGGGGATGAGAGCAACTGAAGAACATGGTGATCTCATAGAAAATGAATGCTGTGGAATATTAATTTGTGTTATATTCATTTATGCTGTGGAATATTTGTTTAATGATGCAAAGATATGTTGCATTCTTTTATGTTGCATTTGTTTAACTCTGTAAAGTTGTGTTACTTTTCCTGTCTAAAACATGTGATTGGTGTAATAAAGATCTGAGCAGCCAATAGCTAGGCAGGAAAAGGATAGGCAAGGCTGGCAGGCAGAGAGAATAAATAGGAGGAGAAATCTGGGAAGAAGAGATCAAGAAGCAAGAAGAGGAGGAAAGAGGATACCAGGGGCCAGTCACCCAGCTACACAGCAAGCCACAGAGTAAGAAGTAAAGAAAGGTATACAGAATAGAGAAAAATTAAAGCCCAAAGGCAAAAAAGGTAGATGGGATCATTTAAGTTAAGGAAAACTGACTAGAAACAAGCCAAGCTAAGGCTGGGTGTTTATAAGTAATAATACATTTCTGTGTAATTATTTGGGAGCTGAGTGGCAGCCCCTCCCCACAAAGAGCAAAGAGTTAAAAAAAACTACAGATGAGAGTACCATAAGAACCTGGTTCAGATTCATATCAGTAGAATGCCTTTAGATACCCTTTTAACTCATAGGTTACTCATCTTCAGCAAGATGCAAGAGTTGGTATATTTCTGTGTAACACTCAACCTTACAAATTGACACAATCAAATCTCAGTATATGTGAGCTCTATTACTAAATAATAATACTCATGATGATAGACTTATGTTATAAATTAAAAGTTTTATTTTGTGTAGTAAATCCTATGTATATCCACATAATTACTCTTTTTAAATCATAGTATAAAATGAAACTTGAACTATTCAAACAACATGACACTACTCCTATTAATATTAATGCTTGCTTTTTTATAATATTTCATGTTTTATAACCTCCCTCATTCTCACATGTGATAATTCACAGCTGCTCATTCATGAAGCAATATAAAACTGTAGCACTATTGGGTTACCTGATCAAGAACCAGCTCCATCTCTTCAGTCCACATGATGTCTTTGGCCAAATCAGATTTCCTATGCCAGAAAGTACCAAGCTAATTTGTTCTCCTTAAATCTCACATGCTAAAGGTAAGACAGGAAAGATTTTGTCTTAGAAAAGCAACTTGGGGTTGTCAGTTGAATTTATTTCTACCCCCAGATACTTAACTTATAGAATGTTTTGGAAATGGAGGATTAAAGATTATGCCCCTGGAAATTTTGGAAAATGATGGACTCCCTTGGGTAGACACATGATTCGTTAACCCAAAACTTTTCAAGTTACAGCCTAGACATATGTGAAGTGTTTCACATGTAAAGTAGCAAAGGAGTTATTCAACCTAGGGTTAGAAGTGATGAGAAGTGGGCTGGCATTTAGAAGGAGGTTTCCTCAGTAGGGAGGACATACTGAAGAGGCTTCCCCTAGCAGAGACTTCTTGCATTGGAGAGTTTATAAAGCACAAGCACATCAAGGCTAAGTTCCTGTGGTTGTGACCTGCACCGAACCCCTAAGTGATGTTTGGTAGCCATTCACACAGGAATGGAGAATGGTCAGACTAGGGAAATGTTTATTCCCTGCAATGTGGCAACCACTTCTGCTGTTTTTCTTATTCAACAGTGCTTCATGAACATACCTTATTTTGCCACTCTTTTCTGTTCATTTATGCTGTGTAACAGACTGTTCCTGGGAAGATGGAAACACATGTCTACTGAGCCCAGATAGGGAGTTCAAGACAAACCAAAGTACAGATACCACAAAAGTCCAACTTGATAAACCAATGAGTTTTAGTAGGGTTACTTACATGAACATGGGTGAGGGGTTGCTTACAGGAGCAAAAAGAATTCAAAGACAGCTGGATCACCAAAGCCCACCCCAGCATTAGTGACAGCTCACAAAAGCTAGGTATCTGGAACATACTTCCCAGCTTGCAGGCAGCTCAACAGGTTGAGGAGCATTCTTTCCAGGTGTCTCTTCCAAGCAGCTTGGCTAGTTTCTGCTTGTTTCAGACTTCTTGGCTAGTCAGAGTCTTCTTTGCACATTGGCTCCTCTGAGAGAGACTCAACAGTTTTTACTGTTGGGGAGGGAGGGTCCTAGCATCTCTGGTCAGTTTTGGGAACTTCCTGAAACTGATTTGAGATACTTACTTCCTGTCTTAAAGAGCTTCCCTGCAGGATAGATTGTTTCATTCTCAGAGAAAATTATGACACAACAACTTAATCGTCTTAATGATAGGTAAGTAAATGAAAGGAAAGACAAGGGGAAGAGGCCTAGGGAATTTAACACACACACACACACACACACACACACACACACACACACACACACACACACACACAGACCACACACACCCCTTATGCCATTGGTACTAAGCCAACTCTTAGCACACATGCATATCTTTCTAATTCCTTTTTTCTTTCTTCAGCAGCAAGCATATTTTATATTATTAAATAGGAGAGATATAGGTAAACATAAAGATCATAAAAGGTAAGAATTAAGAAATGATTTTGTTCATGTTTTTGTTTGTTTGGTTTTTATTTTCTTTTTGTTGTTTTTAAATTAACATTCTTATTTTTATTTTATCTTATTTTTATTATTTCTTTTGTAGTTTTTCTTTTGGAGGGACACTACAAGGTTGAAGGGTGGATATGGAAGGAATGAGAAATGAGTGGAATTGGGGTACATGATGTGAAATTCCCAAAGAATCAATAAAGAATATATTAAAATGAAAAAAAGAAAAAAGATACTTTATCCTCTTATGTATTAATCTTTAAATTAATAGTGTTTTTCAAATATTTAGATGAAGGAAATGAAATTTTTAGAGTGTGTTATATGATTGCTGTTTCATGAAGTACTTATAAAAAAAGTCACAGCAATGGGAAGAAAGTACATAGGGCTATGGGCAAGGCATAGTGAGAAGTCATTGTTTACTGGGTAAAGAGTTTCTATGATAATGAAATTTGTTGGAGATGGAGGTATTGATGAATGAACAGCTCTGTGAATGTACTTAAAGCCATTGATAGAGACACTGAAATGATAAAAATTACCAATTTTATAATGTGCATATGTTTTCCATAGTAAAAGAGGTTATCCTTTACTTAAATGTTAGCTCTGAAGTCAGAGTATTAGTTTTCTACTATAGGAAATAATTTCAAGGCAATTCATCTTGAAAGCTCCTAGCTGTTCAAATTGTCTCCCTCATGCCTTATTTCTACAACCCATAATCTTCTGAAATTTTGAATAGCCTTAATGGTTATACCTTATTTATTGAAGCCATGTATTAACTTTGAATTTGTAACATTTATCGTTTATTATAAGATAAAATTCATTCATTTTCTACTTCATGCTAGAGATATATTTCAGCACCTATTGGTCAAGGTTTTGAGCTTGGTTGTGGAGTAAGGTGAGGTACCTCAGTGGAAACCAGTTATGTTAGCCTCTACATGTGTGCTAATTCCTATACTTAGGTTCTAGAATGACCTCCAAGGTCATGTGTTGAAAGCTTGATCAGCAACCTGTGACATGACTTGAAGGTGTCGCCATAGTCAGAAGGTAGGAGACAGGGCCAGGTCACTGGAAGCTGGGCCTTTCAAAAAGCATGGGCATTAGGATGCTAGTCCCTCAGCACATGTTCTTTCTTTCCCAGGTACCTAAACTAAACATGATTTCTCTGAAACATACACTTCTGATATGATGCACTTCCTCACCACAGCCCACCAGTGAGGTCAAGCAATCATGGCTTGAAACCCTGAGCCTAACCCAAAATAAATAATAATAAAAGCAAGGACAGTACTATGTGTCAAGAATCCCACTCCTGGGCTGGGGACATATCTCAGTGGTAGAGCAGTTGCCTAGCATATGGGAGGCCCAGGATGCAATCCTAACGCTACCAAAGAATTCTATAGCTATATTTTAAATTAAGATATTAATATATATGAATAGTTTTAAAGACATTGGCATAAGGTGGGAAAGACTTATTTTAACAGTGACTCTTTATATAGGACTGAAATTTTATTCAGCCCACAGAAAAGAGCAGCACATTGTTTTTGATCCTATAAATTTTACATAGACTATTTATCGCTATGTTTATCAGCCAGTGGTTTTAACCACTGTGACAAACACCTTAGAAAGCAACTTAAGTGAGAATGGAATTGTTTTAGTTCGTGATTTCAGAGGCTTCAGTCCATGGTTGAATACCTCCATCACTTTTAGTCTTGTGATAATGCAAAAATGCCATGGTGGAAGGATATGCAGAGAGAAGTTGCTCATCCCATGGCTGCCAAGAGGCAGGGAGGGGGGAATGGGACAGAGGGCAAGTGACATCTCCTCAACTCACTTCCTCTAAGGACACCCCACTCACCTCCTACTAGCTCATTCAGTGTGAAATCATCAATGGATTGACCCTTGGTGACATTAGAGCACCTGTAATCCAGTTACCTCTCAATAGTATATCAATGCATGAGACGTTAAGAGGAACACTTCAAATGTATACATTACATATGATGGAACTGTTTTAAAGCACATTGATTCTATAGCTCTAAGAGGAGACATGAGATTGAAAATCAGACTTGTGTTTAGTTGCTAACTCTAATTATTATGATCATATCATTGGCATAAGTTATTGAGTGCCACTGATGTCATTTATAAAATAGAGGGAGTGACTCTAATGGTAACTGAATTCACCAACTTTAGTTGATATAGCTTAGCTTGTTATGACATAATGGCAATAGAATCTGTGATTTACCTGGTGTGATCCCTAAATCTGACACACCAGTTCCTATTATAACATCATTTCTATTGAAAATATAATTGGGCTCTCAGTGACCTGTACTTGATAGTCTTTTTTTTTGTGTGTGTGGTATGGCTTACAGGAATGTAGCTCAATAAAAAACAAGGATTGGCTTATATAAATACTACAGATACACATGTAAAAATGATACATTTCTATTATTTTCAAGTACTTAAAGTACTACTTAAAGTACTGCAAGCTAGTGTCTAACAAGTGTTAGAGAACAGGGCTCCCACCAGATGTGTTTGAATGACTGACTATCAATCATTTGTAATTAGCACACTGTATGCAAATTTATGCAACTTAAGTGCTTGCAAACAATTTATTCTTATAAGTAGATTAAATTGTCCCTTTTATAATCCTGTTTACATTGGTAATTTATTTAACAGACCTCTGTTTCATTGATGGTAAACTTTACCTCTGCCCAAATTCAAATTCAGTTTGGCCAAATACCACATAAATTCAGGAAGTTATATTGAACTAAGAAAAAAAAATGAATTATCAAATTCCATCAATCAAGTGTTGGCTGTCAGTGACAGGAAATTGGCACAGGCACAAGGCCCTGTGACCAGATGGTAGACATCTGTATCATGACCAGGTCAAGCACATACTCTTCTCAAATAGGCCTCAAAGAGTTGGTGTCTCATTGGGAGATAGTTCCTCAGGACTGTTTAAGCATTTTGGTTCTGAACACTAGAGAGGAAAGTAACATCTTGGATGCCTTTATCATTTTAAAACAATCATCATAAAACTTGAAACAAGAACAATGTTTGATCTCCTTGAGTGTTTTCAAAACTTAGTGCCTGTGTCATCAGTGTGTGGATGTTGTCTTCTAGCAGGGCATTGGAGGTATCCTGGGAAGGAGTCTAGAGAATCCTGGCTCTAGCCTGAGGACTTGGGCTATTTCTGGGTTGGAACATCTCTATAAGTATGAAGTATACTGTCCAGCTTCTCTGACTTTCAGAGAAGACTTGAAGATTGCATGAGCTGAAGATACATATAAGTGTACTTCTTGAGTCTCAGAGGACAGGAGCAAGCAGTACACCCCAATCCTCACATACCTGCCCATCCCCTTATACCCTTCTTGACGCAATGCTCTATGACAGTGCTTCTCAACCTTCCTAGCACTGTGACCCTTTAATGCAGTTCCTCATGTTGTGGGGATCCCCAACCACAAAATTATTTTCATTGCTATGTCATAACTGTAATTTTGCTACTTACTGAGTGGTGTCTCAGTTCCTAAGACCACAGGAAATATGTTTTCCAATGGTCATGACCCACAGGTTGAGAACTGCCAATCTATAATCATCATTTTCATCCTTGCCACTCAACACATACCTTCAAATTCTGAAATCTTAGAACATCTAGGTTCTAACAGGGTCTGGTCCTGTTCTGGACTCCACTCTGAATGGGAAAAAAATTTGAGCACAAATCTATGTCTTCTCATCTCCTTTCACAGGAAGATGCTAAATAAAAATGTGTTAACTGATTCATAGCTCTGACATTTCCACTCATATTCACAGCCCACTAGGCTCAGTACTTTTCCCTAAAATCTCTGGCTGAAATCCTGTTAAAAGGACAAGCAGGATATTTCCATTTTAAGGGCCTGTCAGTAAGCACCAAGCTTGCCAATGCCCACAGATGACTCCTGCTTCTTCTGTTCTGTGAAAGTGAGGGGGACTCCATCAGCTGCCTCTCTTGCTCTGAGAAAGTCAGCACTGGGCTTCAAAACACTTGCAAAGATGACTCTCTTTTTAGCGACTGTTGTTATTGAAATTTGATCAGCATGTTGGTAGCAAAGACAACATATGAGAGATGTAGAGACAGAGACAGATAGAGACAGAATTACTTATTGCTGTGGTAGGAGATGATACAAGCACAGAGATTTAGAAACCTGAAATCTAATTCCAGCTTTGCTTATAACTAGCTAAGAACTTCAGTTTTCTCTCTCTGGCAATGATGCTTTGCATCAGATGTCCTGGTGATCCTTCCCGTCTCTACAATTCAGTGATTCCAAGGGAAAGTCTTGGGGAGAATGATTAAGTGCCAAGAGAGTGGTGATAAGACACATGATACTCAAACTTTTGTGAATAATAAATTGAGCAAGCTTATAAAAAATCTAGATAGCGATTTATTAGCAGTAGTGTTCTGATGTGTCAAGCTTCTGAACTCTAAGGTGAAAATTCCATTGATGAGGAGACAGAGGTTCACTTATTTATTTACTTATATATCAATTCATCCATAATTTACATAATCAATTCTTCACTTGACAGGTATTTATTGAGACTATAACATGGGTCATGAACTCTTAGGAACTAAAGACACAACCATACACAAAACAGACAAAGATCTTGGTTCTCATTTCACCTTTATTTCAATATTCTAATAGTGACAGAAAAATAAGCAGATAATATGTCAGGTAAGCTCAAGATACCTGCAAAATAACCCCTTAGGAAAGGTCTTCACAGCAAGGAATGGAGCAAGGGCTGCGTTAAATATCTCTCCCTTGTGTCTTTGAGGAACAGCTAAGAAGTGCAGTGATGGGGCTCAGAGGACAGGGGGAAACTGAAAGGAGCCTGGGTAGGGCCCCACATTACAGATATTAGAGGAAGGTAGGAGATGCTGGGGCCTTGGCTCTAATGATGTGTGAGCCACTGCCAGGTTTTGAGTGCAGGCAAGTCATGCTCTGACTTACATTTTAGAAGGATCCTTCTTATACATCACAGAGGATACCCCACGTAAAGGCAAAGATGCAAAGAGAGAGACCAGTGTGGAGGCAAGTTTAAGTAATGCAAAGAAAATGAACGGCTGTCAAATTAGGGAAGCGACGATAGGAAGAAGTGGTCTGGAAGCTGAATGTTCCTGCATGGTTGAACTGACTGAAATTGCTGATGGATTATATATGTGATACCAGAGGAAGACAGACGACAGTGTCAATGAATATTAATGAAACTAGCATTTTGGTTTTTAATCTGAGCAACTAGCATGTAGAATGGAGATGCCATGTGTGAGTCACGACGCTGGCAGAAGTCTTGTAAGCAAGTATCCTGCTTCAAACAGGTAAATCCAGAGCTGTCAATCAGTCAACCAAGCAGAGATGTGAAGGAGGAAATTATAGATACTCATCTGGAGGTCAGAGAGGTCAAAGGTGAAGGTTTAGATTTGGGCATCATCAACATATTGATAGCAATTAAAAGTATGGGATTGAAATGAAATTCCACAGACAGGTTAGTGGAGACTGAGAATTGAGCCCTGGGACTCTGACTTTTAAATATCAGGATGGTGATGGTATACGATTAGGTCTGTCCGATGTCATCTGATCTGATGAGAAGTTTTACTTTGAAATGCTGTTGTGATGCAAATGTCTTATTCTTTCTCACATACAATGGTGCTTCCCATTGACAGTCTTTTTGATGTGAATGTAAGAATTAAAAATGGAAATGCAACCAAGCCTTCTACAGCTTGCATGGAAGCTCTGAACTATCTTCTATCTGTATGTGTGTGTGTGTGGGGGGGGGGGGGGGTTGTAACAGAGAGTAATAGGGAGACAGATACTTTTATGTAGAAATAGATTACATAGAAAAGCAGGATAAAATTGAGTATTCTAGTTCCTGACTTCTAGAAGCTTTTCTTTAAAAAGAAATATAAGAAAATCATGCAAAAGCAATCTGAATTGAAAGCATGACAATGTAGCAGATGCCTGGACACCTGAATGGAGAGAATGCGCATTAGACATATTCTGGAACTCAGGGGTATCGATGATGACAGGCAATTATTGCAACTGTCTTTGGGAGTGCAAGGAATCAGTTTATCTTCAAGAAACCACTTAGAGTCCTTTCTCAAGTCCCATGAGTAGATTCTCGATATTTTGTTTAAGAATATCCAATGGTATTTAATGTGGACAGAATAATCTTTCCCTCAGGATGCTGGCTTACACTAAGATAAAAACACATTCCAACCAATTCTAATCCTTCTACCTACAGTCAGCTCCTCTTTCAAACTCTTAGATCATTAATTACCTACCATCATTGCTTAGTTGTTTTTTTTCTTATAACAAGTATGAACCTTATCTTTTCAAACACATTGTAAGCTAGAGAAGAAATTCAACCCAAATTTATTTGCTGTGTCCATTACATAGTGCTATCACTTAATTGATGTTTAATAATGTTACTCAAAGGAATACACCAAAACTATTAAATATTTCTTAGCCTGCCAATCCTATTGTTTAAACAGATGTAATAAAGCTAAGAAAAAATGAACAGGGACATTTTGGGGCAGTGATGAATCATTGCTAAGATATTGTGTTATTGTGTTTTCTGTACTTAAGTGGATTATGAAATGAGATGATTTAAACCAAGAGTTGATGTGTATGTCTTTTGTGCTCGAAGGATTTCAGGAAGCCTCTCTAAATGCTTCTCTCCATCCTGCCAATTAAGTCAGGATGGTTGCCTGGTGTTGTCATCCAATAAAAGAGAAAACAATGCCTTGACTCATGGCCTTAAAGTGGCTGTGGACTGTATCCTCTATGCTGGTGTGATTTTGAGAATGAAAGGGGAAGCCAAAAAAAAGTATAACAGATAAATAGATAAATAGGTAAATCCAGGACTATTGCAGTTTCCCTTTTTGAGTCACAAAGTCCTTGGGGGAAAGGATGAAAACTAGTTTCTTTATCAAAAAAAAAAAAACACTTTACATTTTATTATATCACAGATCTCTATAGACTGCACCAAATCAAAGCTGAATTTATAAGTGCATAGTAATTACTCTTAAAGTAGACCCATACTGCCTCAACACTTCCAAAGTACTCTTGAACCTTTTGTCCTTGAATCCCGTTGACTTCTGCAATACCAGAAAGTGTTCTCTATCCTGTGAGCTGTAAAATTACAGGAAAAGGTGGGTGTGGTGGTGCATACAGCACTCAGGAAGCAAAAGCAGGCGGAACAGGACTTCAAGACTGTTCCAAATGCTAGGGCCTTATGCAGTCTGCATGAGACTCTGCCTCAAGAAAACAGTAATACTAACAACCACATCAGGCCAGAAAGCATCACAGAAATGTGCTAGGCTTCTCTGGGAAGAGAATGCTTGATGTTAGTGTTTCCAGGGAAGGAGGAAAACGACATAATTACATTTTAATTTCAAAAAAATACAACATACATTAAAAAAATTTAACCATGAAATTGTACTAAACTCATTACACAGTATAAGTGAGGTTTCATGTGTGTGCCCCACCTTACCTATTCTGTCCACACAGTTTTCTAAAAGCAATGGACAGTGGCTGTTAACATCTCTTACACGGAGACCCAGGCAAAAGATGCTGCCAATTTTTGTCCCAAAAGATGTTTATGTTTCTGCACACATGTACACAGGAAATATATGAGTGCAGTTGGGATAGCCTTTTATGTCTCACAAACTGTTTCTTACTACAGTCTCCTTGTAGAGTATTTCAAATATGTACAGAAAACATTTAAGTCCCTCCATAATTATACCTTACATAGATAATCACTAATAGCATATGCCCAATTTTCTGTTTATTTTCCTATTAATGATATATATGCCATAATAATTAAAATAATAATGTTTATATTCATTTATTTCTATTTTCTTTCAACTCATGTAGAAGCTTAGGATTTTTCCAAGAACCTAGAACTTAGGATCAGGCCCTTCTCCTTCAACACAGTCAAATATAGAAAAAGCACAAGAATCTTTCTCTCTCTCTCTCTCTCTCTCTCTCTCTCTCTCTCTCTCTCTCTCTCTCTCTCTTTCTCTCTCTCACACACACACACTCACACACACCCCATAAAAATACAAAATTGGAAGTCATAATAGGTAAGTAAAAGACAAGGTAAAAAATGCTCAAACAAAGCATTATTAGACAAAAAATCTCAAAAAATATGATTGTGTTGCTCATCTACTACTGGGCATAGGGCCTCCCCTTAAGTGTGGTTTGTATATCCAGCGAGACTCCATTGGAGAAAACTAATTTTTCTTTTCCAAACAGTTGTCAATTGGAGATAGCTTCTGAGTTAGGGGTGGGAGATTATGTTTAGTTCTCCTCCTCACTGCTGCAACCCATCTGGCTTAGACCTGTGAAGTCTCTGAGTTCATCTGTGCATCAGTCCTGTTGTGTCTGGAAGGCCATGTTTCCTTGGTGTCATCCATCCCTCTGGCTCTTACGGTCTTTCTGTCTCCTATTCTTCATTGTTCCTTGAGCCCTAAGGGGAGGGGTTTGATGAGGACATCCCATTTAGGACTGAGTGTTCCAAGGTCTCTTACTCTCCGTACATTGTCCAGTTGTGGGTCTCTATATTAGTTCCCATTTCCTCCACAAGGAAGCTTTTCTGATGATGGCTGAGCAAGACATCGATATACGGGTATGTCAGAATGGCATTAGAAGCCATTTTACTGTCATGTTCCTCTAGAGAACAATAGTATTTGGTTTTCCCCTAGGTCCATGTCTTAGGTTCTTGTCCACTTGAACAATGTCAGTCATGGGTTCCATCTCATAGAGCGGACCTTAAATCAATCAGATAGTGATTGGTTATTCCTACAACTTTTGCTGTTTGTATAATGCTGATAAAATGCTTATGAAGAAATTATGACTTGGATTTTTATGGCTAGTTGATTTTTAAATTAAGTACAATCAGCAGAAGAGGATTTGACTAGCATGGGTAGGGCCTTGAGTTTTATCTCTAACATTAGAAAACTTAGTAAAGATCCAATGATTACAGCAAGTATTTGTTTATGTGTAATTATAAATATAATTTTTTTTCTTGGTTTTTTGAGACAGGGTTTCTCTGTGTAGCTTTGCGCTTTTCCTGGAACTCGCTTTGGAGACCAGGCTGGCCTCGAACTCACAGAGATCTGCTTGCCTCTGCCTCCTGAGTGCTGGGATTAAAGGTGTGCACTACCACCACCCGGCTAAATATAAATGTTTTATAGTAACTCAATAAGCAAAAAATTATCTACAACTGTGTATTTAAAAAAATACTTGAGAGATAACAAAGCATTTTCTGGTACTTTATTTTCTCAACTATTGTTATAATGACTCTCATTTTAGATGATAAAGTACTGATATTTAGACATATCAAAGGCTTAGAGAAGTCATATGTTAGTCTAGTTAAAGTATTTGGTCTAGCAGCCAGCCCACCCTATCATAATAATGTTGAACCTTTTTTTTTTTTATTAAAACTTCAGTTCTGACTCTGAAAATATGGGAAGAAAAGTCATAGACATTATAAGATGTTGGACTATTGAGAGTCAAGTAGGTACTGAACTTGGACTGTAACTAGATGAGGCGATCGTTAAACAGAACTTTTGTATGGCAAATGTGGGCAAAAGCAAACTAAGGGTAGGAAGAAGAAAGAAGTGTTTATGGAATAGCAAGGAACTATATAGGTGGATTTCTGAAACTCTAGCTGAATCAAGTGTTTGTAGCCTCAGCACAAAGACCAGGGTGTACCTGGGTGAAGACTCCGCCACTGACAATTTTTCAGTATAAGAGTTTGACAATGGAGAGGGAGGATGTCTAAGTTGGTATAATTGGCATTGAACAGGAGCAGCTGTCAGGAGCTTTAGCTTAAAAGCCCATCTTTGGTTTTGCCCACATAGTTAAGGGAAAGAATCATTGCTGTCCATGGTTCTATTGCAACTAAAGCCTGGAGCAAAGTTGGCAAAAGATAAATTAAGTCTGATTTCTAATGTCAAGAAGCAAGAAAGAGAGCTTGAACTCTGTTCTTGGCAGTGTGGATTTTAGGATTCTTATTTCAGTGGCTCTCAGATCTGGTTGGGTGTTAGTTCCTGGGAATTTTTCATGAGCTTGTGGTTCACCACTCCCCCTGGTAGTGCCTACCCACAGGGACTTTGGTAGGTCTCAGATTATCGCAGTATTCCACAGAGGTTCAAGACCATTGTTGCAACCATTGAACGCAACTGGCCCCCATAATTTCATAGGGAATAACATTTTTATGAGGTGTGGCTTTGTTAGAGTAGGTGTAGCCTTGTTGGAGGAAGTGTGTCACTGTGGGAATGGGCTTTGAGGTCTTATATATGCTCAAGCCACGCCCAATGTGTCAGTTCACTTCCTGTTGCCTATGAATCAAGATGTAGAATTCTCAGCTACCTCTCCAGCACCCTGTGTGCCTGCACACTGCCATATCCCACCATGGCGACAATGGATTAACCCTCTGAAAATGTAAGCCACCCCAATTAAATATTTTCCCTTATAAGAATTGCAATGGTCATGGTGTCTCTTCATAGCAATAGAAACCCTAACTAAGACAGAGGGTGTTCAAAATAGGACTGAACATCCATGTGTGTGCTTTCTCTTCTGACCATAAAACATAATTTACTTTTATGTTGGTTAAGTCTGAGCATTCATCTGACCAGAACATGGCTATATATTTTTGAGGAGGTCTTTGCATCCTTCCTTTATGTTTCTATATAACATTGCAGTATAGATCAAGAGAAGGAGTGAAAACTTAATTAGCCATTAGAGATTTTGTTTATTTTTGTGCTCATAATTGTCTTCTATTTTGGAAATATAAGAGAGTACAGTTTGTCTCATATTTTTAATTAGCATTGGGACCTATCTTTTTGGCTCACAATACTTTCTCTATTCATTTAACATCTACTGTTTGTTTAACAATTAGTACCCAGTGCAGGTAAGATAACTTTTTCTGAAGAAGTCTTTGTTTTAATCATTCTTCAGGTCTCAGGCAAGACAAGTCTTTCCTTCCCAGTCTGCCCAGGTGGACTCTATTCTGAAATCCCATTTTCCTCATTTATTTGTATTTATAATATTGTGGTGATTTGAATAAGAACGTCCCCACCCCTGTAGACTCATATATTTGATTGTTTGGAGAGTGGCATTAGGAGGTGTGACCTTGTTTGAGTAGATGTGGCCTTGTTGGAGGAAGTGTGTCACTGGGGGTGGACTTTGAGGTTTCAGAAGCTCAAGTCAGTCCCCTTTGTTTCAGTCTGTCTTCCTGTTGCCTGCCAATCTAGATGTAGAACTCTCAGCTTCTTCTCCAGAACATGTCTGCCTGTGCACTACCATGATGATAATGGACTCAACTTTTGAACCTGTAAGCCAGCTCTAATTAAATGTTTTTCTTTACAAGAGTTGCCAGGCCAGGAGGTGGTAGTACACGCCTTTAATCCTAGCACTTAAGAGGCAGAGGCAGATGGATCTCTGAGTTCAATGCTAGCCTGGTCTACATAGTGAATTCCAAGAGAGCCAGTGCTACACAGAGAAACCTTGTCTTGAAAAACAAAAAATAAATAATTTTTTTTAAAAAGAAAGTTGCTGTGGCCATGGTGTCTCTTCATAACAATAAAAACCCTAACTAAGGCAAACATTAACTATTTCACTCATTTTTATGTCATAGGGGTCTTTGAGGCTTACTGATAGCAGTCAGTGCTCAGTGACTTACCCCCAAGTGTTTTCTCTGATGTTCTCCCATGCTCAGGACCATGCTGTGAGTCCTGATGTTTAGATTTTTGCCACACCCTCTCATCTTAGCTCAGTTTCTGCTCTGCTAATTCCATTTTTCCTGACCTTTCTTGTACATGGTTTGCAATCTCCATACCTCATAGCTGCAACTTCACATCCTGCTGTGTTATTCTAATTAGAGTAAATGACACGTGGACAGGAGATTTTGGTGAAACATCCTTCACACATCTCTGGACTTCTCTTTAGAGAGAAAGACTTGGTAATATGTATATTTTTTACAGTTCTTAGAGAATTTTGTTATTAATAAAATTTTGGGAAAACTTTCTAGAAAAATACTTTAAATTTATCTTGCTATAACATACATTAATATACATTCACAATCAGACCGAAGACCTCAAAAATCCATAATTTAAACAAAAAAACTCATCTATCTTTTCTACATGTGAGATATTCTGATACTTTGTATTCTATTTCACTGCACTTAAAATATGGTGATCTTAAATTTTTCCATAGATTGTAAAATATATAGAATGGAAAATACTTCTAGGAAGTAACAAAATTATCAACACACATGTTTAAAAATGCTAGTGATACTGACATAATTTTTGCCAAATAAGTATTAGGGTTTATTTTTACTCAAAATAGATCCTAATTCCATTTATATCTTTCTTAAATGTAGGTATGAGTACACACATCTTCACTCAAGCTGTTTATTTTATTCCAACTGTATGTCTTTAAATCTCCAAAAGTCTTGGTGTTTCTAGGAGCTGTTTCTTAGAACAACTTTGCTCATGCTGCAGCCCATAAGGACAAGAGCCTGGTTCCTTTCAACACCATAAGGATCTTACTATATATATTGGGTATGGTCATTTTGTGTTTTCTTTTGTGGATCTCAGTCTTATAGAGAATGCAGACTCCAGATCTGTATTTCAAGATTTTGTAGCACTGCGATATACCACCTGGTTGTTCAATGCATAGTCGTTAAGCAGTTGTGTTGTGCCTCCTAGCTTAGATTATATGTAATAAAACTTGACATCAATTTATTCAAGCGGAGACCTCTTAATATACTGAGCTGTCACTTCCAGCTTTCCAGTTGAAAGACAAGATGGTTGACATGCCGAGATGGATTGTGTCACAAGTTCTCCAAAGTGAGCAATAATGGCAGGAGCTAAGCCAGAGCTAATCAACAATACAGGGCATGGATTGCTCTTTTAATTTATTTTTGTCAATGCATAACAACCTTAAAAATCACTAGCCAGTCAAATCATGTAATAACAGAGATAAGCTAAGAAGAGCCCTCTGGATCTCTGTCATGTTAATTAGACCAAGGGCCAGGCTAAGAAGCCCCCTGAGAGTTTGATGTTCCCTTGGTCCCTTGGCAAAAAGTTGATTCAAAGCCTTCACCAAGCAAGTTGAATTTCACACTGTTGCTATGGAAGCTACACTGAAAAATTATCTGATTCAAAACTGTTTAATGAATAATGTGCTATATGGTGAGTGAAATTTATAGGGTTACATTTATGCTTGCCTTTAAATATTTCATTTCAGATATCTAGGTTATTTTAAGTCACACCATGACCATCTTACAGAAGGCATATAGGAAATAATAATAGTTAAGGAACAGAACATCTCCAAACTGAAAGATTGATTTTTTACAGTGAAATCTAATTGAATTTATTGGATCATATTTTATACATACACACAGCAAGACTAGCTAATGCTGTTAACAAGGTCCAAATTTTTTGAGTATGTAGAGTTGTACAAGGAAGAGAGAATGACCTCTTCAGAATTAACTATTGATATTTGAGACTAATAATTCTTTTAATGAACTGGATTGAATAATTGCATGAAGATCATAAGATACAATTTTCTTTTGATTTTTATAAATTTGCTTTACAGGTTTCTTTTCATTCACTCAACAATAATTTATTGAGTACTCCTGATGTGTCAGGCAAAATGCCAGGCTTCTGACATTAGGGAGCTCTCACTCTACTCAGACAACATGTGAACACAGAGGTTTTTTGAATGACAAGCTTCAATTAAAAAAAAAACAAAAAACAAAAAAACAGAATAGAAGCCTTGTTAAGTAATATAATTCAAAACAGTATTTTGTTTCTACAAAAGTTAAACAGAATCAAAAGCTTGTTGATGTCATAAGTACTATGTATTTAGAATACAGTGGTCATTGATTAATTTTAAAGTCGAAGACACTCACATATAGGTTTAGTGACTGCATGTTTCACATGATGTTATAAACCACATCCAAATGCATCATCTTCATTGCTAGATTTTAACTTTGCTTTGAAAAAAGAAATGTTAACATGTTTGCATCAAACAATGACTTATATACTCATATGCTTCCTCTTCTACAATTTTTGCCCATACGTAACTTGAATTGTTTTAAAATTTTTCAAATTAGGACATAAAGTAACGGGCTTTCTTATGACATTTTCATACTTTGTTTTCATTGATCCTCTCTGACAGCCCCTCCCCCATCACCCTGTTGTGCCTCTCCTTTACCCTTTGACCCCTTTCCACTCCTGTGTCCCATGTGTTCTATTCCTCTCTCCACTCCCCATCTTTAAAACCTCATTTCTTTTCCTCTGGTCTCTTTCAAGATCTGTAGTGTATACCCACAGTCACTTACACATAAATACACTTGTGATGGTTAATCCTGGTTGTCAACTTGATTCTACCTGTAATCAACTAAGACATGTACCTCTGGATGGATAGTTAAGGGTACTTTATGGAAAGATTGGATTAAGGAGGAAGATACCTTACTGGAATGGGCAGCACCTTTCCATGGTTGTCCAGAGATAGAGAGACCTGGGGGAAAGCATGGCTGCCTGTGTTGGATTGGTCCCACTCTTTGCTGGTTGAGTGTATCTACCCAGTTGCTTCTTTTTGTTTGTTTGAGACTGGAACCCAACTTCATTGGCTATTTTCTGTGGACTGAAAACCAGTGATTCTCCAGGAATCCTCCAGGCCTTTAGTGCCAGACTAGGTCTGACATTTGAAGGATCCAGTCCCATTGACTAAACATCAGTTGGGTTCTCAGTGTCTCCAGCATGCCTGTTGGACTACTCAGAGCGTGTCTTGTAAGCCAATCTAATACTTCTCCTTTGTAACATATGTTCACTTACGATTCTGAAAGAGGAGCTCCTAAGTTTTCTTAATAGTATGATGTTGACTATAGGTTGATCATGTTTGTTTTTTTATTACTTCAATACCTTGTCTAATCCTAGCTTCTTCAAAATGTTTATCATGAAATCTATTGAATTTTGTCAAATGTATTTTCTGCATCTATTGAGATGATTATGTGATTTTGGTCCTTAAGTCTATTAACGGGGCATTAAATTTATTCATTTGAAGTATTGGACCAATCTTGCATCCCTGGGAAAAAAAAAACACCATGGTCATGATATATGGCCTTAATGTGTTCTTAAATTTGGCTTGCAAGTATTTTGTTGACAATTTCTACATTTACACTTACCAGGAAAATTAATCTCTTAGATTTTTGTTTTGTTCTCTCTCTCTCTTTATATTTGTGTAGGTGTGTCGATGTATATACATGCGTATATGTGTGCATGTGTGTCCTAGGTTTTTCTTTGTGTGGTAATTTTAATTATAGCTTTAATCTCATTGCTTATTTTGGGTGTAATTTTTTTTTTATAAAAATTGTCCAAACCAATTATAGCTCACTTTCACAGAAACAATATGTATTTGTCATTTATATTCACATTCCCTCCATTTAAATAGTACACAATTTAGTTACACAATGATAAATAAAATTCATTATCTTGCTTAAGTGGTCCTGAAATTGGGCTGTACCTTCACTGAGAGCCTATTCTCAGTTTTATTAGGGATTCTGACCCTGCCACACAGTGCCCAGCTTCAACTTCTTTCCATGAACCCTTTAATTCTGGGGTTTCTGTAGCAGCAGAGGCTGTGCCTTCCCTGACTGGCCTCTCACAGTGTCAAGCCTCATCTGGTCTCCATGACTCCTTCATGCCTTCAAAAGCAAAAACTCTCTGGGAGATTCTTATACAGTGTGAGGTACAGCCATGGCTACTTCTGGACCACAGCCTCCATATTCTATCCCTGAACAAACACTTTCCAAAGGAGTCTGCCTAAATGATACTGGTCTCTTGTTAACCATAGC
Source organism: Peromyscus californicus insignis (assembly GCF_007827085.1). NCBI lineage: Eukaryota > Metazoa > Chordata > Mammalia > Rodentia > Cricetidae > Peromyscus > Peromyscus californicus. The sequence goes on along the minus strand of NW_026294469.1, from coordinate 67,259,184 downwards.
TAACTTTTCAGATCCAGATGACCAGATACCACAAATTCCTAGCTCAAAATATCACACAAACAGTCCCAATAGAGTTCTTGCCTCCCTCTGAAACTTCCTAAGTCAAGACTCCACCATGTGCATCACTGTGTCACTGTCAACGGTATTCTCCATGTTCCTGAAGCAGTTCAAAAGCTTTGAGCACTCAATGGCTGTTCTAGCCCAAAGTTCCAAAGTCCTTCCACATACCTCCAAAAATTACATGCTCAGGACTGTCACAGCAATACCCATGGCCTGGTGCCAATTTCTGTATTTGTTAGGGTTTCTTCTGCTATGATAAAACAACATGACAAAATCAACTTAGGAAGGAAAGGGTTTATCTCATCTTACAATTCTCAGCTCTCTCTCTCTCTCTCTCTCTCTCTCTCTCTCTCTCTCTCTCTCTCTCTCACACACACACACACACACACACACACACACACACACACACACACACACACGTATGCACGCACGCACCATCTCCTTGATAAGTCTGGGCAGGAATTCAAGGCAAGAACCTGGAGGCAAGAACTGAATCAGAGCCCATGGAGAAACCCTACTTACTGGAGTGCTCTTCCTGGCTTGTCCAGTCTGATTTCCTATAACACTCAGAACTCCCCGGCACACAGATAGAACCATCCACAGTGAGTTGAGAGCTCCCACATCAATCATTAATCAAGAAAATGCACCACAGGCTTCCCAATAGGCCAATCTGGTACGGGTATTTTCTTAGTAGAGGTTCCTTCTTCCAAAATGACTCTAGCATATGTCAAGTTGACACAAAACGAGCCAGCACATTCACCTACAACAACAGGATTTTGAACAAACACAGTTGGTAGTTTGAAAGCATGCCACTGAATGCTGATGGGAATAAAAGTACTCAATTGCACTTGGCAGAAGGTATCAGACTCACTCATTCAGTGTGCCCTAACAAACGATTTTAGGGGAAGAAAACTACGTTAAAATGCAGCGTTAGTTATTTTAACCCTGTGTAGTGCCACATACCTATAATCCCAGCACTTGAGAGGTAGAGACAGGAGGATCAGGAAGTCAAGGTCATCTTTAGCTACATAATGAATTCTAGGCCAGCCTGGACTACATGAGACCCAGTCTCAAAAAACAAACAAAACAAAACCTTTAGCAAACCAAGAAACTACTAAGGCTATAAATGCTACAGCTGAGGGTCACCAACATTATCCTAAGAGTTGAAGGAATAACCAGGTCAAGATGAAATCACACTAAGAACTTAATATGCAACATTTAATTTTAAATTTAAGATTTTAAAATGCAACATTGAATTTTATTTATTATCCTATGAGGAAGAAATGCCGACACGCCTGGACAGATGAGAGAAGGTGTCACAGAGGTAATGGCACTTAGACTGGATCTTATAGTTAGAGTTGAAATACTCTGATGAAGAAAAGGGCAAAGGACATTCGATACAGATTTATTCAAATACAGAGTGTTTGAAGAAAAGAGGGACAGGAAGGGTGATTGAACTTAGAACTTAATGAACAAGACATTGGAAATGTAAAATGGAGTAAACACTGCAGAGGCATACTAACTGGATTCTTAGTTGTCATTCAGAATATCCAATCTACTAATATGTAGAAGTGGGCAGGTCACTCATTTGATAATTACTTAGTAAATGCAAAAAGAAACACAAAATATTGGGTATCACTTTTAAAGGAATAATTATATCAAGATTGAGTATTATTACAAATTTAATATACAAGGTTTTATTTTATTTATTATAATTTTGCATGTATGTGTGCATGGTGTGTGTGTGTGTGTGTGTGTGTGTGTGTGTGTGTGTGTGTGTGAACACAGAGTCAGTTGTCTCTTTCTACTCTGAGTTCTGAGGATGGAACTCAAGTTGATAATCTCATTCAACAACAGATTTTGCTCTCTGAGCTACCTCATCTTCCTGTTGTAGAAATGTACTTTAAACATTTATTTTCCAAATAGAGATTTAGAGTCAGTGCTTGCCATATGCAAAAGCCTTGTGTAGTATCTTAAACCTCAACAAGAAAAAATATCAAAATAGAAAATGGGCAAAACCTATGCCATATGCAGGTACTTCATTGATGACAACACAGAGGTGGTAAATAAATACAGGAGATGTTCACCTCCGTCAGCCACTAGCTAAATGAATATTTAACACACAGGTATTACTCCACCCCTACCATAAGGGCTAAAATGAGACAAGGTGGTAAAGAAAAATGGTGGGAGGGGCCCAGAGAATCTACAGCATTCATCCATTGCTGACGAGAATATAAACTAACACAGCTGCTTTGAAATAGTTTTGTAGTTTCTTTCAAAACTGAAAAATAGTACTTAACAATCCAGAAACTATACTCTGGAGAATGTATTTCAAAGAGATGGAATCTTCTTAAATCAGGAACATGTATATATTAATGTTCGTAGATGATTTTCCTCTAGTACATACAGATTGGAAACTACATGTCCTTCAGTGGTGTGGAGTTAAATAAGCTGTGGTTATCCATACCACCCTGTAAGGAAAAGGAACAGAGACAGTGAGGTATTCAGTGACTAGAGACATTTGCCATGCATGCCTGGCAACATGAATTTGTTCCCTGTAACCATGTAGGCATGGAAGGAGAGAACCAACTCTGCAGAGTTGACCTTTGACCTCCACATTAGTGCAGTGGCATGTGTGCTCACACAATAATAAATTTAAAAGAAAAATGCACAAACTACACAACTATGCACACACACACACACACACACACACACACACACACACACACACACACACAGGTGGACCTCAAGAAAATAATAAAAAGTGAAAAAAAAAAGCCAGTTTCAAACATGATACAAACTACATGATTTCATTTGTGGACATTCATGCAACAATATTGAGAAAGAGATTAGGTTAATTGTTTCCAGGAATAGTGTCACTGGATCTGTGCTAAAGAATAGCAGAAATCTTTGAGGTGTGGTACAGTTAAGTATCTTGATCATTCTGGGGCTATTTGAAGCTGTCAGTCTCATAATGATTCACAGAAGTGTGTGCACACATTCACCTTCCACACAAGTGGGTGTATACGGCTGGTGAGACTAGAATAAACTCTGTATATTACTGTAGTGTCAAATTCCTGCTTCTGATATTGTACTAGAGTAGTGTGAGACGTTAGCCCTGGGGGATTTTCAGGGAATGAACAGTGGATTTGCCCGCACATTTCTTTGCAATCTCCTGTGGCTCTTTGCAGCAACCTGTGAATCTATAATTATTTCATAATAAAACAATGTTTTAAACTTTGTGTGTGTGTTCAGTCTCAGTATGGTGGATTCAGTATGCCAAGCATCTCTACTCACCATGTCTGTCACCTGGTGGCAGCCTCTGTGGTGAAAATTCTTTGCAAAGATGTGAAAATCTATTAAGGATCAATTTCCAATCCAAAGCCACAATACATATAATGGATAAATGTGTCACCCTGTATGACTGTAAGTGATAGACGCTGTAATACTGGCTTCACAGCTCCCTTACACACAAGGCAGAGTGGGCCTTGGCAGAAGTATGCATGGAGGATACACATTGATTATATTAGATGGTATCTGCCATATGCTCAGTGTAAGTAAAATATGCATCTTTTCTTTACAGAAGGGAATGCTGCATATTCCAAGACAAAGTGTCCACAACCCAAATTCTAACAAAGGTATAGTGGTATAACAAAGAGAATAAGGGGGAAAAATAAATTCAAAAATATTGTAAAGCCATTAATAAAGAGTTCACCACAATACATCAATGTTTTCAAATAATCTTTATTTGCAGGCATAACAGACTAGAGATTCAAGATGCCAGGGATATGCTATATTAGTCAAACTTCTTAGCTCTGTGACAAATATGCCAGAGGCTGTTCACCTCATAGTAATCAGCAAACAGAAGGGAGGACAGACAGCAGGCAAGACACAAGCTCTAAAGCACACCTCCCAGTGACCTGCCTTTTTCAACAAGCTTCACTTCCTAAAATTTCCATCGTTCTTAATAACACTATGGAATTATGAATCCATCAGTGTATGAATACCATCATGAAGTCATAGGCCTCAAGAGGAATTGCTTTCCAAAAACCCCACCTCTAAATACTACTTACACCAGAGACCAAGCTCCCCATACATAAGCTTGCAGGGAGACATGTCACCCTCAAATCATAACAGATATTATCTTTTATTTATACCTCTCTTGATGTGTACACCGCTAGAATCAAGGATGATGCTGTTCCTTTCAGATGCACACACCAGGTGCCCTACAAATCCTCTCACAGCAGAGACAAGGAATGATTTAAATTTCCCTGAAGACTGGGGTTACTAATATAGAGTGTACCATTGATGGTAGTGTTTGGTTAGTGTGACACTTAAGCTTGAATGTCCACTTAATTGCACTAAGAAAGTACTGTGGGCTTAGAAAATCACACCATTGTGTCTACCAGAGATGCTTAGCTTGGAGAACTGCTCTGCATGTGGCCTGGAGCCGTGAACGAACAGAAGAGGATGGCAGACAATCCCTGTTACTACACTGTACACCCTTTTTCTGCTTCCTGACCACTGTTTAGTGAGCAGCCTGTTCTACCACTCATTTTAACCATGATGCTTCAGGTCCAGAAACATGGAAACAATCAACCATAAACTGAAGAGCCTGAAACCAAGCAAAAATAACTCTTTCTTCTTTGTAAATTATTTCTGATATTTGGCTCAGTGACAAAAAGCAGAAACAAAAAATAACGAAGAAGGACAAGGTTCCCTGAGAAAGAAGGCAGAGGTACATTCTGAAAAGAGAGGTAAACATGGAAAAGGAGATTGAGAGGTGAATGAAAAAAGACTCCATACAGACTATTGGGTTTAAGCACAAGTTTTTTGGCTTGCTAGTACCCATTTAAAACAAATGAACCCATAGTTACTACTTCACTGGCAGCTGTAAAGGGGACAGATGCCCAGGAGTCCCTTAGTCAGTGGCTGCTACTGGTGGTGCCAGTGAATAGAGGTTCTGGATTGTCTAATTGCAATACCACACAGAACATTTCTTTCTACATTTTCAACCTTGGGTCTAAAACATAGGAAGTAACTATATTGGATCATGGACCCTGGGTTCCAGAAATTTTTCTTGCAACATAGAAAGATGCTTTTCCTTACACTGTGAAACATGTTAGGATTGTTCTCCACAAAGGAGTAATCTCTATCTATCTGTCCATGAAGTAAATTGATCATCTTAGGGATACATCAGTATGTGAAAGAGAGACCCAGGGGAACAATTTTATTAAGAAAAGTTGTAGGGGTGGAGAGATGGTTGAGCAGTTAAGAGCACTGGCTGCTCTTTCAGAAGACTCTGGTTTAATTCCCAGCTCCCACATGGTGGCTCAGAACCTGCTCTAACTCCAGTCCCAGGGAATCCAACTCCTGCTTCTAATCTTTGTGGACTCTGCATGCACATGGTGTACAGACGTACATGCAGATCGAACACCCATACACTAAAAAAATAATAAAGAAAACATTTCTTAAAAATTGAAAAGGGGCCGGGCGGTGGTGGCGCATGCCTTTAATCCCAGCACTCGGGAGGCAGAGCCAGGCGGATCTCTGTGAGTTCGAGGCCAGCCTGGACTACCAAGTGAGTTCCAGGACAGGCGCAAAGCTACACAGAGAAACCCTGTCTCGAAAAACCAAAAAAAAAAAAAAAAAAAAAAAACTGAAAAGGGGGGAAGTGGAGGAGGAGCGTGAGGTCATACAACACAACTTACATAGTTGAGTTTATGCTTAGAATATAAAAAGTCATCAAGCATCTACTCTTCATCTGTAGGGCTCAACTTCTTCAATCATCTGCACTCACTTTTCTCTATTAGAAACCCTTCTACCAGGCTCTTAGAGTTCTTCTCTCCCACAACTCTGACTTGGATTTGGCTTGGGTTCTGGTGCCAACCTGACCTTGGAGCAATGACAGCTTCACTGGCTAACACTGTCTGACTCCTCAAATGTCACTTCAGTTCCACTCTCCTGATAATGAATATACGTAACTCAGCTCAGTTAAGTATTCATCAGTGGGTCAAAGATTATGGTCCTGTGGGTTGGTTGCTACAGGAAGCAGAATTCCCTACAGGGAAGGACAGTATGTGATGGACATCTCCAGAACCTGAAAGTAAATATTTTTAAATGTCTCCTAGAAATAATTATCAAAGAAAAATTTAAGGTTGAATATGAATGAAATTTTGACAGTAACTTTCCAACAGGATTTAGGATAGCTACAACTCTGGACTCATGTTCTGAAGATGGCCCTCCCGTGGGTGCAAAGAGCCTGCACAAAGTGTTGAGCTTGCAGCCAAAGGCTCTGCTTCAGAAGACCATGACCTTAAATCCAGCCCATTATGTATAGATGCTTCAAGTGAAATAATCTATATTTGCCCTTTAAGGGTAATGAATATGCACTTTTCTTCTCCTGTACCCACTCTTTTACCAACTGAGACTCCAAGAGAGAGGGCAGGTAAGAGACTGTAACAGCACTGATGCGCCACCTTGTTGCAAATCCTAATCTCTTCATCCATTCCTTAGGCTTGTTGTCTTGATCCGCCGTGCCTCAGCTGCTCTCTGCAGCACATTAAAGGTCTGCTGTCTCTATTAGCCACCAATAATGTACTAATACATTCATTCTCCTATTACCTCGGACACTAATTTGGTGGAATTGGATAGTGACAGCACATTGATGTTGTTGAAGTTAATGACCCAGCAATTTACAAGATAAGTCACATTAGTAGTCAAATTGATTGTAATCATTGTTTCACTGAATGGAGTCTGCATTAAGTACAGTATGCGGTGCTCTGTCCTTCAGCACGCCATTAGTGGAGGGAAAGATATGATCAGAATCTCGGCCAGTCATACCTTCCCCATGGCTTCGCAACGGATACATTGTTCTTCTGCTCTCCACTATAACTCTCAGAGAAAGAAGCCAAGCTCACATCAGCACAGGGGAGTTGAGTTTATGCACCTGTGAACTCACTTAGGCTCTTTGAATCAACCATTAAGATTGCTTCTTCCTTTACTAGAGATGTAGAATCTTCTGGATTTTGTTATCTGTCCCCAGGCCTACAAGATGATTTGTAAAACACAGTTTCAGCTTTAAAGGGAGCTTGCGTTCAAATAAGGGACAACTAAAGTATCTCTGAGGTTCCCGCGGAGCAAAAAGTGAGGAGATGAGGCCCAGACAGAGAGAAAGGATGCCACACTGGTGATGAGATTACAGATACATCTAGGATGCTGGCTCATGTCAGTGATCAAATCTTCATCCCTTATTTTGTAGCTGGAAAACATCATTTGAAACATACTTATTCCTTACAGTTGTATAATTTTGTCAAATTATTAAACCTCATTTTCTTCTTCTTAAGTGGGTATACTGTGGCTGGTATTACGTATCTATAATAATAATGAAAGAAGACATAAATTAAACTTCTTGGAAGAATGTCGGCATAGAGTATGCATTTCAATAAAAGCTATTTCATTCTAGATCTGATTTAATTTCTAAAGAAAATTAAAAGCCATTTGAAGCCAAAATGGAAATTAGGTGAATGGTCAGACTTAGAAATGACATTTGGGTTATAAATAAACAAGATGCCTCCCTGAAATGATAGCCTCATCTTTGGGGCTTTTGTGAATGCATGTATGTGTGCATATGCATTTCCAGAGCCGTGCATGCAAGTTGCTCCAAGTGCAGTGAAAGAGGGAAGTTCTAGGGTTGTTTGAGCTCCAGTGGATAACACGGTGACATATAGTAGAGGCAGGAAAAAACTGTGCTACAGAGGATGAAATTGCAAGCAGAAGACGTAGATGTCCTATGACACACATTTAAGTAAACACAAAGCCTGCTAAGAACACTGAAGAACTAACCCTTGGGAAAAAAATGTTCTTTCCACTACTTCAAGATCCTAATATCCCCCTGTGAATAACATTATTTGTTAGATGGTCTGGTCTGTATTTAATCTCATTCCTTTGCCTTTATGCATTCTAGCCTTCCTTTTCCCTGGTTACTAATGTAGTGTCACCTCCATTTTTCTGAAATTCAGGACCATCTTTCATCCACCCTACTGCTAAATCTAAGAATGTGGCTCGTGTTCTGCCATGCTACACTGCAACCTTTCTGAATGACAACAGATGAAGGCCCTGACATGGCTTGAAAGTCTTGTGCCATCATTATCTAAGTCACTTCTCACCATCTGTGGCTGTGCAATTGCAAACTGTCCTGATAGTTTTATATTAGAACATCTGATATTTCAACTGAACTCTTGCTTTTGTGTTATTGGGAACCTTGGGGCTTGTATAATACCTTCCTTGTGACTGGGGTGCCTGTATCATTTGCAAACACGTGACCTCTAATCAATGCCAACTTGAAAGCAAAGACAAAGAAAGGGTTAATAATAATAATTATGATTATAATAATAATAATCTTCCTTCTTGTCTAGAGAAGCCAGAGGGAAGTATATACAATGACTTCAGGTGTGACTATTTGGGAAACACAAAACCCTTGAACAAGAAGCACACACCAATTGTAACTGGGAAACAAAGTTTACTGCCTGCTACAATCATCAGGACTGGGCTGCTGCTTATACTGCTGATATAAACCACAAAGGGCCCATAACATCAATTCGGTAATGCTGATAAGACATGGAGTGATGTCCCAAGGCAGGATAGCACAGTAAGGGGCTAAGGAGGGTATCAGGTAACATATTGTGGTAACAGGACAGCAGAAACTGATTCCTAAGAGTGATATGAATGACCAGGCAGGGTGTGGGTCCCAGGTGTAGCAGCCTTCATTGAATCTGCATTTCCCTGATAGCTAAGGTTGTTTAACAACATATGTGCTCCCTGACCGTTCATATTTCTTCTTTTGAGGTCATTCTGCTCAGAACCACAGCCCATTTTTCAGTTAGGCTTTCTTGCTGTTTAGTTTGTTTTTTCAGTAATTTTTAATATTCTAGACACCAATCCTCTATTAGATATGTAGCTAGCAAAAAGTCTCTCATTTTGTTGGCTGCCTCCTCACTCAATGGACAGATTCCTTACTGGGGGTAACTAATCACTTTCTTCATCAGATTTGAGTCCTGCTCAAAGGGGAGGAAATTCATAGGTGGTACTAAAAACATGGTGAAAAACTCATGGCTAGGGAAGGTATGGGCCCTGTGGAAGAATCTTTTGATGTTGTTTTGCTAACTGGTCAAGTTATCAAACTCCCTTCTAAATACTTGTGTTTATATCCATAGATTTTTACTGTTTTCAAGGAGTTTCTTAATGCAGAAGGTAGGGGATAACACAGAGATTCATAACTGTTCAAAATGCTGAGAAAAAGCATATGTGAGTGATGTGTCATAGATTGAATATCTATATTATTCCCACCCACCCCTAGTCTTGGGGATCATCAGGGGAAAAGTGTGTGAGCCAGAAGATGGGAAGGAGTGTTGTGAGAGGACATGACATGGCTGTTACGCATACGAAATCATAGGTTACATGTACACAAGATCTCGACAAGATAAAGAATTAAAATTTCAGAGTGAAGTGGGGAGTGAATCCTGATGCCCCTCTCCTTGATGAGGAACTAAAGTTAATGGCTGCTGTGGGATGGAGAAACAATTCTCTTTGGAGGGGGTGGTAGCCTTTGGTAGGTTGTCTATGCCTCACCGGATGACATCATACCATCATATACACACGCCGAGCTGGAGAGCACTAGTTCCCGTCAGTGGGTTATACACATTTTTTTTCAAGACATGAAATTGAGAGATAGGAAATATGTTGGAAGGGAGCTGGGATAACCTGGAAGATGGGAGTAGAGGATGGAAATGACCAAGATACATTATATACATGCATGTATGAAATTAATAAAACAAAGAATTCTAAAATTGCAATTGTATGAAAGATAGTATGTGAATTGTTGTGTATGTTTCATAAAATGTTATTTTGTGAATGATCATGTTTTGCTAAATTGATAAAAACTAATACAGCTTAAAATATTAAAGCATAATATGTATACTTATGGCTTATATTTACAGGGAATAATGTTTAAGAATATATTGTCAGCAGTAATATAGACTAATCAGCAAAAGTTGAAGAAAAACTGCCTCTAAACAATAAACTATTATTAATAAATATTTGACAAGCTATAAAGTTGTTTTGGCTGTCCTACCAACTGCAGGTCTAATATCACACTTAAAACTTATGATCTGGAATGGGGTGATGATGGTCATATTCAATAATATCTCAAGGTTAACATTCCATGTGCAACATAGATATTAACTGTACAATATATGGCTTGATTTTAAACATCACAAAAACAAAACAGCTTGATATTAAGTCAATGTGACAAACACATTGCTTAACCAATAAAGCTTCTTATTTTCAATTAAAAAAAGAAAGAACGCAGAAAAGATTTTTGTACCCCATGACTATCCTAATTGTTGGAACATTGGATCCACTGTCACAAGAGAGTTGTGTTAAAACTTCCCACTATAATAAGTCATCTGTTCATTTCTCTTGATAGTCATATCAGATTTGGGTGTTTTACATTTCAGGCTCTCTTGTCAGGGGCACATAAATTTAAATGTTTTGTATTTGCCTGCCAGGTTGAGCCTTTTTTTTTTTTTTAATGATTGGCTTTGTTTCTGACAATGCTCTTTGTTTTAGAAGCAATTCTGTTGACTTCCACCATGGTCTCATGGGTTTTCTGTAGGTTAGTGAACAGTTGATGGATTTCTTCACCTTTTACCATTTTTCAAACCCCCTCCACCTCTACTAATACATAGCTCTCATAAACAGCCATTAACTGAATTTAATATAGTTCAGGATAATAATCCATTTAATTAGTTCAGTATGCTAATCCTTATCTTTTAAAGAGAAATGTTAACACATCTGTGATTGTTGTCATTACTAGTAAATTCTTGGGTATTTATATCATCTACCTCTCTTGTTCTTTCCTCCGTTTTTTTCTTACTATCTATTGGATTGATATTTTTCCTTTTTATACTTCATTTTACTTCTCATACACATGCAAACTCATGCTTGCCATGGGTATCTGAACAAGTGTTTGTAATGAATTCTGAAGATGAAAGTGTTCACCTACTTTCTGAACAATTTAAAAGCTTCAGGGACCGTGAGCCTGACTGTCAATGAAGTGTCCGAAAGCACAAGGACAGGAAGTTGGGTCTCCATCACCTACATGAACATCTGGGCGCAGCAGCAGGTGCTTGGAGTCTCAGTTCTGGAGAAGGAGAGGTGGAAGCTCTGGTTGCATTGGCAGGCTCAGGTTCAGTGAGATATCAGGCTCAAGACCCATGATTGAGAGCAACTAAGGAAGACGATGTGGACCTCTGGCCTCCAAGTGCGCACACCCCCACACACGTACACACACACTTGAGCATGTTCAAACTCAGGTGCACACACACCAAGCTACAGCATATTTCAAACAAGATCAAAATTTGTCGGCGTCTGTTGTCCCAGCTCTGCAGCTGCAGCTTGTTTTCCCCACAATTATATGTGTTGATTGTTTTGCCAAGTTCGTGCTTATCAGGTTCATCTGCTTCCGCTTTTGTAGCCACTGTGCTTTTCTTCCTCTGCTCCTTTCGTCAGACGCTTTCCCTTCAGCCTGAAATGCTCTGAAGTAGCCTTTGGATGCTTCTTAAGAAAACCTTCCAATAGACAGACGGGGCTTGGAGATCCCTTTATTTTAAAGGTTTTCATTACAAATTTTTCAACAGATTACAGTGATGCTGTCGGGATGCGTAGTCCCTTAGTGTCAATTATGTCGAGTTGGTTGATTCTGTTCTTCGGGTCCTCTACGCCCTTATTGTTTTCTGTGTGCCTCTGCTGACTGCTGAGTGTGGAGTGGTAAATTCTCGAAATGCGATTGTGGGTTTGCCCATTTCCCTTTTAAGCTTTACTGGTGTTTGCTTTTATGTATTTAAGGCTGTTTTTAGCTGCATTTGCCATTAAGATTGTTAAATATTATTGGTGAATTGGCCCCTTACAATTATGTAATGTCTCTTTTTATCTTTAGTAATGTGCTGCTCTTCTTAATATGAAAATAGCCTCTTCAGTTCAGTGCTTTTATTTGTATATGAGCTTCTTGCTTTAATACTTATTTTTCAGTTCCAGGGATGGAACTGAAGACCTTGTGGCTGCTAGACAAGGATTCTCATCTTTTCTGCCCTAATCTATGTATTTATAGTTAAAATGTTTCTCATAGCATATAGTTGAATATCCAATCTTTAATTACTGTGAAGGCCATTTGTATTTAGTGCTGTTGTTGATATGTTTGATTTTTGATAAACATCTAATCATTTTCAATTTGTCTCAACTGCCTTTATTTATTTTTTGCTCCTTTGGGATTAACTGACTCTATATTTTATCTATATTATTGGCTTGTTATTTTTCCTCTTTCTAAATTTACTTTTCAGTAGTTTCCCTGGGATTCGCATTGTACATATTTAACTAGTCCAAACTGCTTTCAAATTACACCACGGCACTTCATGTGCAATACAAGTTTATCACACTATTAGACCCCTGTTCTTTCCCCTTATCTTTATGCTTTAATTATCATGTTGTGCTAGGACTAGTTCTTGTAACCCCAAAATGATAACTTTGCCTTTGATAGACAACATTAGAGTAGTAAAAATATCAATGAATTGAATTTCACATTTATCCAGCTGATACAGTTTCCATTTTCCATCACTTTTCACCTCTTCCTGTGAATCCACATCATTCTTTGCCATTATTTTCCTTCAGCCAAATGAATTTAAAAAATACTGGGTAAAACTATTAGTAATGAATTTCTAGTTTTTGTTTCTTCCAAACATTCTTTCTTTCAGCTGTTACTGCACAATGAATATGTGTCCAGATGCACGTGGAAGACAGAAGTCAGCACTGGAAGGCCTCCTCAATCCCTTCTCTGTATTTTCAGAGATAGACTCTCTCACTCAACCTGGAATGCATCAAAGGAGGTAGGCTGGCCGGCCAGGAGGGCCCAGGGATCCTCTCGTCCTTGTCTTCTCAGCACCAGGATTACAGCTGCATGCCATTATGACTGGATATTACATAAATGCTAGGCATCTGACCTCAGGTGACAAGTTAGCCTTCCAGCCCCTATTCCAACTTTACTTTTTAGCCATTTATGATGTCATATACAGATATATTATATATGCATGACATATATCTTTGATTAATCTTCCATTATCCTCTCTTACCTTTTCCCATTATTACCAAATCCCTTCTTCCCAGCAAGCCCCCATCCTGCTTTCATGTGTTCTCCATGTTTCTCTGTATGTGTGTGTGCCTGCATGTGTGCATGTGTGTGTGTGACTGCATATGTGCATGCATGCATATATGTGTGTGCATGTATGTGTGCATGCATATTCACATGTGTGTGTGCCTGCATATATGTGTGTATATGTGTGTGTGTGTGTGTTATGTCCCACTGCATGCATGAACATTGGTTAAAGGCTATATTTACTTAACCAAGAGCTTCATATCTGTGGTCATACCCCTGAAGAATGTGTTTCTCATTACCCAAACCACCTCTATCTCCCCAGGAAGGGTGGGGCCTCATGACCACCCCCACCATTCATAATGGAATGTTAATGAGCACAGTCTGGTGACAATAGATCCTATGCAGGTGACTGCTGGTCCTTCCTGTGAGTTCATTGGTTCAGTGGCCATGTCATTTCTAGAAAACAGCATTTCAGAGCACTCCCCCATCTTTCATCTTTTATATTTTTATCTGTTCTTTCTTCTATGACGTTCTCTGAGCCTTGAGGGGAGTGATGCAGAAGCCCCGTTTAGGACTGAACACTCGGCAATCACTTATTCTCATCACTTTACTCTCTTACGAAGTCTCTGTATTTACAGACACTCATCACAGAAAGAAGCAGCTCTTCCCAAGGCTGGAAGCAACACTAATGTGCAGGAAGAAACATAAGGGTTTGGATAGCAGTTTGACAACATTTCCATTTAGGAAGACAGTCTTAGCACTCCCTCCAAGACCTATGACCTTTCCAGACATAGGTTGTGACCAGATTTACCATGTCAAACATGATTTTTCCTGCTGTAGAGTAGGCATCAAATCTAGTAAAAAGAAAAAAAAAAGAGGCTGGTAATACCCATAATAACGATGCCACTCATATTGTACCAGTCCCCATATTGCCTGGACAGTTAGTATCATTGCATACAGGGCCCATAGCTAGGTCAGATGTTAATGAGAATTCACTCACAGTAGTCTCCATAGCCAGAATGATGGAAGCTAGCCAGAGGAAACTTCCATCTCAGTTCCAGCTGAATGTCTTTATGTCCTGCAACCAAAGTGTATGCTCACTTCAGCAATCGTATCTTACCATCTAGTGGGCCATGAAGAACAATGACAATGGGTTGTGTTGTTTGGGAACCTAAAGGAACTCCAAGGCCAATTCATATAGGTGGATATCATACTCTGGCACTGGACTTTTAGCTTAACAGTCTATGGCTTGTTGGAGTAGTCCTATCTATCTATAAATGGCACATCTATTCAAATGCTTTTTAACAGTCTCCTTTGTTGTATGTAAGATTTTAATTTCATGCAGTCCTGTTTGCCAATTGGCCTTAGCTTCTGAATGAGTACAGCCCTATTCACAAAGCCCTTACCTAGAACTATAACAATGTACTCCCTATGTTTTCATCTAGTAGTTTTGGGTTGCTGTGGGATGTTCTGTATGCTGTGAATGTGTTGCTCTGATTGATTGATAAATAAAATGCTGATTCGCCAGTAGCCAGGCAGAAAGTATAGTGTAGGTGGGATAAGGAGAGAGGAGAATTCTGGGAAGTAGAAGGCTGAGTCAGGAGACATTGCCAGCTGCTGCCATAAAAACAAGATATACCAAGCCACCAGGAAAACTCTAGCTACAAATGGCACCCAACAGTCTTTGATCCATTTGGAATTGACTTTTGTTCAACTTTGCTTTAAAAAAGCATTTTGATTGAGTAAAGGACTTTGTGTTGACTTTTCTCTTTTTTAAGGTAACTGTGCTGGGTAGTTGTATGTCAACTTGACACAAGCTAGAGTCATCTTAGAGGAGGGAGCCTCAGTTGAGAAAATGCCTTCATAAGATCTGGCTGTGGACAAGCCTGTAGGGTATTTTCTTAATTAATGATTGATGTGGGAGGGTCCAACCCATTGTGGGGGAGGTCACTCCTGGCCATGTGGTTCTGGGTTCTTATAGCAAGGCTGAGGAAGCCATGGGAGCCAAGCCTGTGGCAGCACCCCCTCACCACCTCTGCATCAGTTCCTGCCTCTAGGTTCATGCCCTGTTTGAGTTACTGCCCTCACTGCTTTTGAAGACAGACAGTTATATGGAACTGTGAGTGAAATAATCCTTTTCTTCCCTAAGTTGCGATTTTCACTTCAATTTTGATTCTAAACAGATCAAATATGAATTGTGTAGTATCAGGTAATTATCATGACTAGTAGTCTCTGAAGACCTTTTCAATTATGACTCAGTTGTTTTTGGTAAGTTTGGAAATTCTTTTACTTTATTTATATTGCCTCCAATTTTTTTTTACTAATTCTCTTATTTCTGTAGTATTTATTTCTATATGTACATAGACTGTTTGATATTGTTCCACAGTTTGGGGTTACTTGTCTCCTTCTGACTTTTCCTTTCCAGGTTTTTCTTCAAGTGTGTTTACTTTTTGTTGACATATATGGAAGTTCACTTATTTCTTTCCCAGTACTTGTTCTTTGTATAATTCTAAAGAAAACATTTCCTGATTTAATTTCATTTTTAGCTTTTTTAGAATTTCATTTGATATTACTGTTTCTATTCTTACATCTGTTCCCTAAAAGTTACTATACATTTCTGCATGGTCTCCATGCTTCCTCCTAATCCTGTGGCACATCAATCACAGTTATTTAAATTGCTTGTCTGGTAGGTGAAGCACCTGGGTCATTTCTGAGTCTGGTTTTACTAACTGGAGTGTCTCCTGGGAGTGTTAGTTTGATTTCTGCTTCATAATTTAATGTTTGAAGATGAGTATCAGGTTAAGACAATAGAGACTAAGAGAAAGAGTATTTTGAAAAATAGGAATAGGAAGTAGGTTTGTTTTTTGTTGTTTTTCTTTTCAGTGATTTTTGCAGTTATGATAGACATTTGCGATCAGCTAGTTTTGAATGATGCTGTGATTGGCTTCTGTGGTTAAAATTTACTCTTGGCTTCAATTCCTCTAGCAAGTACGTGGCTAGGGGACTTATTTTGTTAGATTAATTATCTTAACATCCATTTCACCATTAAGATTGGTGTTCTGTTTTGTGCCCCAAACTCAGGAACCTTTCTCTGAATGTTTTTGCCCTCCTCTACCCACAAACTGCTGTTATTTTAATGCAACACTTGCTAGTCTAGACAGGAGGGGAGTAAGTATTCCTGTTGTCCTGATTTGGCCTTGGCCCAAGAAAATGCTTGGTCCCCTGGTCATGCACATGGGACAGTCTATATGATCTGCTTCTTCTGATGGTCAAGGCTGTCTATTGTCCCAAACTTTTCATAGTCCTTTCTTCTACACAGGAATAAAGGGACTTTTCTGCTTTTACCCCCAACCCCCAATCTGGATTTATGTCTTTACCTGGGCCATAAAGTTCAGAGTAGCATGAATTTCCCCAAGCTCTTTATTCTGTGGGGCAAAGCCAGACAGAGAAGCAGAATCAAGATAGAATCCCGTGCCTTGCTGGTAGTTTCCATTGCTTTCCTCCCCAAAGCCTGAACTCATGGCAGCTTTTTCTATTCTCTCTCACTTTTCTCCCATCGTTTTGATGAATGTACAACATGATTCATGTAAAAAGAGCTTGACCGGCTTTGTGTCTAAGGCTCACTTTGTTTCTATCCTCTCACACTACTCCTAGAAAATATTGGTTTTATTGCATTTTTAAAATTACATGTTTTCGTTATTTTCTACCAACTTTTGCCCCAAATGAGTATGTGCTTATATCTTGTCTCCCCCTAAAGACCTCCCCATTTCTGTAGATGACAAGCTAGTTAGGTGTCTCTCAAACCTCATTTCTCCTTCAGCTTTAACGAAAATTGTGTTTTCATATGCTATACACCTTTTCATGTTCTACGAATGACAATGATTTCTGGGATGTTTACATCCTGAAAATAATCCAGATATCTGTTATTATTGCTTAATATTTTTTACTTTCCTGTTTGTTGAAAATATTTTCTAGAGCTTTTAATATTTTAAGACTTGGATGTAGTAAACACAGTCATTTCATAGTATTTGTGTGATATTTATACAACATGAAATCTTTGTGAGTAGATTTTGCAGTCTGATGTTTATGCTGGTGTGTGGACATATTTGCTTGTTTTTGTCATGTTTATATTAACTGTGAGCTAATCACTTCCTTTGAAAATTTGTGTCAGTTTCCAAAGTTTTAGAGTAAACATATTTATTTCAAACAGTTTACAAGAGTTAAAGAGATACATCAGTAGTTAACAGCACTTACTGTAGAATCATGGGCAAGAGAGCTCAGATCCCTTTATCCTGTGTCCCAAGTCAGACTCCCACCCGTACCTGTAACCTCTGCTCTATAGGAAGTGAAATAAGAGCATCACTGGAATTTGATGGCTTAGCCCAGATGAGAAGACACAAGTCCCAGGGTCAGGGAGGAGAGACCCTGTCTCAAAGGAATAGGAGAAGAATATTAGGGGATGACACCTGACTCCCTTTTCTAGCCCCAGTGCACACCTATGTGTACACACACACTTAGTTATGTGTACATTCCTTGCTCATGTGTGAATATGCATATACACACAAATAAGTAAGTAAACACATCTTGAAAACAACAAAGTTTACTACTTTTCTTGGATTCTTTAGGGTACTGCCAAGCACGGAATAACTTTACACCAGTACATGTATGTTTTCGGGTTTATTTGATCATTCTGGGAGTTGATGGGCATGATAAACATCTATGCCCACCTCTCTCTCTCTCTCTCCTTGTTCCCCCTGTTTTTCCTTTATTTTCATTTTTTTTGCAAAGAAACAATTTTTATTTTATCTTGTAAATTAAGGCAGTGAACGCCAGCATTGCAGTGACATCAACTCTTGTTGGAAGTGCTAATGGTCTCTGTTGAGCATCCTCTCTGCATGGCTTATGACAGCCTTCTCCTATTTCTAACACCCCGTGTCTTCTCTTCATAGCTAAAGTAAACCCAAATGCTTTTCTACTTTTAGGAGGGAAATTGTTCTTAGGTACAAAACTGCCTATAGAGACATACACAGATTCATTAGGACAGGAAGACAGAAACTCTTGAAGCCAAAGAATGAATACTCTGTGATAAAAAATATCATCTCCATATAGGAGATTTTTGGAGAAGATAATTTGTAGCAAGAAAGGGAGACAAAGAGGGAAACATCTAGAGTCTCTATTACTGTCATCCATGAACAGGTAATGGCTGACTTCAAAGGAAATCTTCCTTCAGGTAGGCTATATGTTCAAGGCAGTTGGGTATCTGATACAAAACCTGAATAGGTGGCCTAAGAAATAAAGAGAGAAACCTGGGTAACAGCATCATAATCATGCTGTCTAAGGACTTGGCTGGGAGCTTCAACTGGATGGAACACGTCCTCCACAGAAGATGGCTGTGATTTGGCTGTCTGCAGGCATCCAGTGGTCCTCCAGGCTTCTCTGCATGCTGGCCACTGACAACTTCTATTCAGTAAGTCCAATTTCCATATCCTCCATAGACCTTCAGCAAAGAGTAAATGTTGGTCTTACAAAGTTTTAAACATAAGAATCATTCTTTATGTTTCTCCATAAAGCAAGACAGAGTTCAGAGTACATCAAAATCAATAGTTTAGAGAAATGAATATTAGCATAACTTTGAAAATAAGAGACATAAACAAGATCTATATTCAACATTGTATTTTAACTTCTCATTATAGATGGGAAGTTCAATGCCGGAAATGATAGTTTTGCTCCATAGATTCCAGGATTTTAAGATCAGCCTTTAAAAAAATAATACCTTTGCTATGTTTCAATTTGTTCTGATTCTGATGCAAGAGGTATGCTTCTGGGGAACATTTACATTTCTTGAAATTCATAGAATAGTGAAATAACCAAGTATTTCCCAGAAAATCCAACCTTAAAGTTGCGGTGAGAATCTAGACTTGTGTTGAACCAGTGTGCGGATTGGGATCATTAAAGAGCTTTGGGAATGTTTCTCATTTATTTGAAAGAGATTTTTCAATCTATAGAGGACTTCAGGATGAAAAAAAATCTTAAAAATGATAAAGAAGAGATTGAGAGAATGAATATATAACTCCAATGAGTGGACCATAAATTTGGTTACAAAATGCAATTTAATTTCTTCTAGAAGGGAAATCCAGGGAGTATATGTGTATCTTTAGTACCTTTGGGAAAACCCGTAACAGCAGCATTGGTATGGCTCTACTGAAAAGGGCCACGATGCTGGTCAGCTTGAAGGGAATGAGGAGAAAAGGAAATCACACCTTAGAGGCTGCGGCAGGTTTTTGTTTTTAGGAAGTCACTTCAACTTTTTGATTTTCTTATTCACCAGAAGATAGACAGCAATACTTCCATATCTTAGTCAGAGAACTACTTAGGCTCAGCACCCTGCTGGACATGCTGATAAATGTGCCCAAAGTATTAGGCGGAGAGCAATCAATATTTCTTCTGAAATGGATAAATGAGGTAGTGAATCATGTATTAACAGAGCAACTCTACAGATACCAGGAATTAACATTATTATAAAAAGAAATTCCTTTGCATTTGTGCCAGTTCATTTTGAAACCACAGCCATCAATAGGGGCAGTTCTGCCCACACCCCAAGGCCTACTAGGTTGTAGTTAGTTATAAGACATGGACAGAAGATACCTGCAAAGAATCATGAGGACTTTACTTCTTCAGTCCTAGGTATTTGGGAAGATGTCATTTCTATTAAAAGTTCTGGATTCCAGCCTGCCTGCCAGAGATTTCTATATCAAGATCCAAAATTGATGTGTATCTAATTTTAACTCCAGTGGAGCAGTCATTTATTTTGGGAAGGCAGGTCCTTTGGAGGGTCATTGCAGTTGCCTATGGGTTGGATCAGAACTGAGTTTCTCGATCTTTTTCCTTAGCAAGTGGGGATGATTTTATTGAGTTTTTTACTTGGCCAGGCTATAACCTTTTCTTCTTACCTTCTAAAGGACAAATAGGAAAATTCACTTCAACTCAACAAGATACCTTACTTGTGAAGGCCTGATGAAGCCATTATCTGGCTTAGCATTCATGTATAGCTGAAGGAATGTTAAAGCAGTATTCTTTGATGGCAACTTAGGGGTCCCCAGACCCTTCACACCCCAGGGCACATTAGCTAAAGGAAGGGAGAAGTACTAGACTCGGTGGTAGGCCAGAAATCCATTCTCAGGCCTTCGACTTATTACCACCATCATCTCAGGCACCCCAGGCATGTGACACGCTAGAAACCTACATTTATTCTTACTCAAAATATAAATGTGTACATGTAGATATCTAAAATAATATTGCTTTTCTTGACTCCATAAACATGCCTGGAGCTTATGTTATTTATCACAAACTTTAACCTTTCAGGACAAGTTATTATTCTTGGAATCTCCGAGGCATGATTCCATGATCATTCTTCATACCTTTTTTTATACTACTTTAAAGAATGAAGTAGTCATGGGGAAGAAAGAACAGAATAAATAGATTTTTCCTAAGAAGAGCTGCTACTGTTTGAAAGCCAGCAAAAAGAATAGGGACCATAAATAGGCTAGATTTACTCCTTGGTAGGGAGCCAGTATCATTTAATTCCCAGAGTGGTGACTATAGACCAGTAGACTCCCAACATATTCCCAACGTGTCCATTGCCCAAGATCATTGCAGGTGCACAGGTCCTTGCCAGGCCATGCAGCAACATCGTCCTGAGAAATATTCCATTCCTGTCAAGGGACATCCATGAGACTTTCTGTGCCTGAGTATGGGGCACATGGAGCTGGAACAGTAAAGGATATGGTACTGACCTCGAGGCATTCAAAGTTTGCTGGGAGTATGAAACACATATGACACAATCATGAAGCAATGATCACTGGGTGAGAAGCAATACAAGTAGAACAAATAATAAAATAAAGAGGGTTGAAAATTCAGGTTCTGTGACCTCTGTAGATTTCAGGAAATCACTGAATTTTCTTTAGACTCATGGTTTCATCCTTTAAACGAAGGTTGGAATACCAGGAGGTTAAGTGTGGATTTTGGATTTAGACAAACATGACCCTCAGGAAGCCTTTGACAGGTTAGGTTTCACCTTTGACAAATTAGAAAAAGACATCCCTGCCCTTGCACAGAGCTCATTGTTGGCTTGTCGAGCAGCGAGATTGGGTTGAATGGCAAATCTTGCCAGGCTCCTTTGTACACTGCCTAACTATACAATCCTGTTCTGCTCTCATTGGTCTGTCCCAGCTTTGATACTCATTTGCTTCCTGGTCTTTAGTGAGTTAGTGTTCTTAACTTCAGCTTTCTTCCTTATTAACAGGGAGTTTTTATTGGTTCTGTTTATTGCGTGGGTAAAGTTCGGTACCATATATAAAGTAATACATACATACTAAGATTTAATATGATCAGGAAGGCTGTCAGGATGATTCAGAAAATGCCAAGATGTATTAAATAGACAGCATTTTAGGAGAACAAGAGAGAAAACACAATTACTACAGGCTGAATATGACTTCATAGAATATATACGCCCCTATGTGGTCCTTTAGGGTTGAAAGATGGGTGAGCATCTTCTCTGGCACAGTATATTCTAGCCAGAGATCTTCACTAAGGTCAGCACAATGAATAAAAGAACAAGAAAATTCTCTTGCTTGGAATTGAAACTTTATGTTAGAAGATCTAAGAGAAGAACATGGAGGCATCAGATATTACTATATATGGGAACAAATAACGAGAGAGGTATGACATGCTAAAGAAATTCTTCGGGTGGTAGACTCGGCTGTTTAGGTTGCACATTCCTAGGAAAGGAGATGAGCCAGATTCCCCTTGAAGTGAGGGTGATCTCTGCTCTTGAAGAAATGTCACCAGAAGACACCACTCATCTTAGTCAGGGTGATGCATAGTGAATGGAGCAAAACATAGGAATCCTTGAGTTCTGTGGAAGAACCTCATTTCTGTGACACCTTCAGCATTTCTGAGCCCAAGCGCTGATGGAATGAAACAAAATCTACCTATCCTATAATTCCCATCTGTGGCTACCTGGCTAAACCTTTCTTCTTTTGTGAGGGCAGGGAAAACACACACACACACACACACACACACACACACACACACACACACACACACACACGCTCACACACACACACACAAGATAGGAATGAAGATTATGTTTTAAACAGCTAAAATGAACTATGTGCCTCAGATGAATAGGTACTTGATATATTTCAATCAAATAAGTAATTTTTAAAAATATTTTCATATATAATGAGTTATATGTAGAATATAAGGAGAACACATATTCTCTAGTTAAACACAAAAATCAAATGGCAATTACTTGGTGGAGTAGGGAGCAGAACACTAGACTATGATCCAGCGTCTGTGTTCAATTACAAGTTCTTCTGGTAACTATGTTTTCATTTCCAAAGGTATTTGACACGCGAAACTGGGACTCTCAGCCACAAAGGAAATAGTCCACCTTAGCCAGATGAGATGGCTGCTGTCACTCTGTTCTCATGGTTTTGAGTTGGTCTGCCTTTCCTCTCTGGCAGCTTATAAATTCCTGTGTTCCTGATGTTCGGACATTATACATCTAAGTGTCTAGGAAGATTGTCCTTGGCAATCCTCTTTAGATTCTCAACCCTAGGAACTCAAATTCTGTTTGTTTTACTTTGAGGACATATTCAGACATAATTTTTAAATATTGCCTCTTCTCTATTTTTTGCCAATTTCTATGCATGAGATACTAACATTAGATTTAGACTTTCTAGATTTTTTTCATATTACATTTGTTTTTTTTTTGTGTGTGTGTGTGTTTTTAGCTTCCAAATATCCAGTTTAACATTTAGCTTACTAGTTTGCTTTTTGGTTATTTTTCTTAAATCATTTTATTTTCCACTTTACCACATGGAATCTTTAAAATAGCTGCCTACTCTTGTTTCATAATCTCCTGTTTTTGCTTCACAGATTCTTGTCAGAAATGTGATTTTCTCAATTATCTCCTTGAGAATATTTTAGTATATTATTTTGAAAGCTTTTCAAATTACACTCTCATCCCTGCTTACTTTTATGGTGTTAGCTTTTCATAAGTTACTGGTATTCCTGATTGAATGCTTATCTTTAAGAACATTTTTATATAAGATGTTCCCTCATTCCTTTCTGTTATCTGTGAGAGAATCCCTGTGAGTGTTAAAGCTCTGTGTGTCTGTCCTCGTTGATAGAGTCCATGCCTCTGTGGATAAAGTGCATTTTACAATCCACTTTTATGAAATTTGGAATTTATAAACACCTCTTTCTAAGACATATAGGTTTGAAGTTCTGTAAACTTTTTGTTTCTTTAGGTATGGAAACACATTTCATGCAAAATTGTTATGTCTAAAATATTCTCTTTGCTCTTTCCTTTAAAAAATCAAATAAGTATTTCCAGAGAAGATCAGGCATGGTCAGGGTGGTATGAGTGTAGACAATTGTCTTAGGGTTTCTATTGTTTTGAAGAGACATCATGACCATGGCTTATAAAGTAAAGCATTTAACGGGGGCTGACTTACAGTTTCAGAGGTTTAGTCCATTATCATCATGGTGGGAAGCAAAGCAGAATATAGTCAGACATGGTGCTGGAGAAGGAGCTGAGAGCTCTCCATATTGATTGGCAGGCCACAGGAAGTGAATTGTAACACTGGGTGTAGCTTGAGCATAGGAGACCTCAAAGCCCACCCACACAGTGACATACTTCCTACAACAAGGCCACACCTCCTAATAGTGCCTCTCCCTTTGGGGGCCATTTTCTTTCAAACTACCACAATATTTTCAAAGCAACGTGTAATATATTACTAAAATATTATAGGATACTGAGGCAGCTTCTGTTGGTGATATATGGCAAGGCTTGCTTGAGTCCTTCTGAACAAATCCAAAGCAGTACTTCATATTTCCATGTGACTGGGAACCACACCATCTAATATAATGTATTATTTAGGTTTGTTTGTGTAGCTAGAGTTTTCCTGCCTGGCCCACAGTCAGGACAAATCTCTCTCACCTGCCAGTCCCACAGCCGCTCAGACCCGACCAAGTAAACACAGAGACTTATATTGCTTACAAACTGTATGACCATGGCAGGCTTCTTGCTAACTGTTCTTACAGCTTAAATTAATCCATTTCTATAAATCTATACCTTGCCACGTGGCTCGTGGCTTACCAGCATCTTCACATGCTGTTTGTCATCGTGGCAGCTGGCAGTGTCTCTCTGACTCAGCCTTCCACTTCCCAGCTTTATTCTCCTCCTTGTCCCGCCTATACTTCCTGCCTAGCCAATGGCCAATCAGTGATTTATTTATTGACCAATCAGCAACACATTTGCCATACAGAACATCCCACAGCATGTTTGTGATAAAGCACCATGACCAAAAGCAGCTTGTGGAGGAAAGGGTTTATCTGGCCTATGCTCCCACATCATGGGCATTTTCTTGATTAATGAATGATGTGGGACAGCCTAGCCCACTGTGGGTGGTACCACCCTTGGGCAGCTGGTCCTGGGGTGTATAAGTAAACTAAGCAACCCAGAAGGAGCAAGCTTCATAGCCCTGCCTCAGTTTCTCCCTCCAAAATTCTGCCTAGAATTCCTTCTTGATGTTCTTCATTGAAAGAGTGTGATGTGGAAGGATAATCCAAATAAACTCTCTCCTCTCCAAGTTGCCTTTGGTCATGGTATTTATTGCAGCAATAAAAACCTAACTAAGACATATGACAAATTTATTCAGATGAAACAAAATTACTTTTCTTAATAACACTAGCCATATTTCAAACACTGAACTGTCATGTGTGAGTGGTGGTTACCATATATGACCACTCTTAGTAGTCCCAACTTAGCAGCTATTTATGCCCCACATCTCCCTGTCCTGATGGACAGAAATTTAGATTGATCACAGTAATATGAAAGACCTGCATATTCTACCTTTTGGGAATAGTATAAACAATTACTTCTCCTGTCCGTCTTTCATCTGAAACTACTTCTACAAAGATGACATATGGTTTTACTATGGTCATGTTAGCAGAACAGTGGATACTGTGGCTTACACAACCTCTGACTTCTTGCTAGTAGTTCAAGAGCAAGATGATGTCAGCAGGCCTAGCTTCCCCTGAGGCCTCTGTCTTTGGCCTGCAGATGATCATTTCACGTGTGTGTGTGTGTGTGTGTGTGTGTGTGTGTGTGTGTGTGTGTGTGTGACTATGCTTTGTTTGCGTCCTGCCATTGCTCTCCCTTGCCATTTCTCACTTGCTGTTTGTCCTTTTCCTTGAACAAACAGTCTCTTTTCTGCTTTCATGTCACAGATATATGATGGGTAGAAGTCTAGACTCTGCATCTGACAGAAAATTTGCAATGCCCGTCTCTCTTTTCCTGTCCTTGCCTCCCCTGTTTCCCTCTGATTCCTCCCAGAAGACCCCCCTTCTCTCTGCACGTAGCACCCTTCTACTTTTATCACATACACAGGTACAAAAAATTATATAACAGTTTTTTTTATCTAGAATATTTTTTTCTGCTTTACACTAAAACTCAAAGGCTCAACCAGGGTGGTAAGATCCATGTGATTAACCATTCTAGTTAGATAAAAAATTGTAGTGATATGTTGTGTACTCCAATAAAGCTTACCTGGGGATCAGAGGACAGAGCCAGCCACTAAATTAGACATAGAGGTCAGGCAGTGGTAGCACACACTTTAATCCTATCGCTGGGGAGGCAGAGATCTGTCTGGATCTCTGAGTTCAAGGTCACACTGGGCTACATGAAAGAAACAGAACCAGGCAGTGGTGACACACACCTTTAATCCCAGGAAGTAATATGACAGGACACACACAGAAAGGTATATAAGGCATGAGGAAACAGGAACTCACTCTCTTGAGGCTGAGGATTTTGTAGAGGTAAGCTAGCAGCTGGCTGTTCTGATCTTTCAGCTTTGACCCCAATATCTGGCGCTGGGTTTTTAATTATAAGACCTTTTAAGATTTATGTTACAAAAAAATAGCTTACTAAAATTTAATGACAAACTCAGGTAGTTAGGATGAAGTTATAGAAGATATTATTCTGTTCATATGAATCTTGGTTTGGCTCAGAATCTTGTAGGCTGGCTGAGTGAGAGATTGAGGAATCATCATTTGAAATGACTACGATTTCTCAAGGGAGAGTTGCAGTGTTCTTCAATCCATCTGAGTTTGCTTGTGCAGTGGTTCTCAACTGTCCTAATGCGCGACCCTTTAATACAGTTCCTCATGTTGCGATGATCTCCAGCTATAAAATTACTTTCATTGCTACTGTATAACTGTAATTTTGTGACGGTTATGAATCATAATGTGAATATTTTGGAAGACAGAAGTTTGTTGAGAGGGTTGCAACCCACAGATTGAGAACCAGTGCCCTAGAGACATTTGCCCCACTATGTGTGGCTTCATTAATTACACCACTTCAAGAAATAACAGAGAACACAAATACCTCTGAATTGAAAGGATTTAACTTCACCCTCCATACTGTATAAGTACCCTCCCATGTCTTCATCCTCTCTCATTCACTCAGCCTATCAAGATTGATTCAGTTAGTAAAAATTCTTACCATATTTTGAAATAAGAAACAAGCAAACAAGTGACTGTAAGAAAGGGTGCTTGAGCTTCAAACTTTCCTTAATTATCTTCTTACAGCATCTCATTATAATCCAGGAAACCAATCTGAAAATAAAGAATTAAGTTTTCCAAGATCCTTGAAACAATCAGAATTTACATTGTGCTAGTCAGGATTTTTTTTTTCTTTTGTCAAGTTGACACAAACCAAGGTCATCTGGGAAGAGAGGGCCTCAACTGAGAAAATGCCTCCATCAGATTGCCTCCATTTTCTTGATTAAGGATCGATGTGAGAGAGCCCAGGCCATTATGAGCAGTGCCACCCTTGGCAGGTGGTCTTGGGAGGGATAAGCAAGGTAGTTGAACTTGAACCTAAGAAGCAAGCCAGTCAGCAAGCTTCCTCCAGTTGCTTCCTGCCTCCGCTACTGCTTAAGTTCCTGCCCCGACTTCCCTCAGAGATGGATTATGATTAAAGTAAGTAAGTCAAATAGACTCTTCTTCTTCAGGTTGCTTTTGGTCATGGTGTTTATCACAACAAGAGAAAGCAAACCAGGCCACACAGCAAATATGAGAACTTCAGATATTTGTTCATGTGTAATTGTATCAAGGGCCTCTTATTTCTCAAAGTGACTCTACTTGGAATCCTTTCCTATACCATTTCTTTACTGTGTGAGAAGAGGGTACATACTCAAGGTTATTCATGCTGATCTTATAAACCAAGCTGAAGTGGACCTTGGTGGCTGTAAACCTCAGGACCAGATGAACTGACTTGTGGAGGTTGTCATTAGGTACGCATGACCCAGAAGACTGAGGTCAGTCTGGAAGGAGCCCCACAGGCTCACAGACACAGTGCCAATCCTGACACCAACATGGCTTCTCTCAGATTCCAGGACAGTCTTTTGAGCTTTCAATGCCTGGATCTCCTTCTTAAAATGTGGATAATGAGCATTATACTCTTGACTCACAATGATGAAAATTAACACAGATTATAGGTGATTATAGCTATGAAAGTGTTGTGTAAAAACAAACACTATTATTATCTCCAGTAATAGTCTCCTCAAGTTCTGCTGTAACTGTCCTGGGCTCTTATCCATGGGACACTTCATAATGAGATCGTTTGGGATTTCACTAACCAGATTTCCTTGGATGCCACTCAAATTGGTCCAGAATCATATATTAGAGAGTGTTAGGAGCGGAAAGCAATTGATTGTCCAATCCAACCATCTCTTTTTAGATTTTTTTTTTGGGGGGGGGTCTTTGTAGTTGCTGTTTGGGATTTTTTTTTTTTTTGAGGCAAAAATCTCCTGTAGCCCAGACTGGCCTTGAACTTTCCACGTGACTGGACATGACCTTTAAGTCTTGATCTTTTTTTTTTCTACCACCTGAGGACTAGGATTACAGGCTGGTGCCCCTGGCTCCAGCTTTGTCTTTTTACAGGAGAGGAAAGGAGTGCTAGACAAAGAACAGGACAGGCTGTAGGCCATTCCACTACACAGTGGGTAAGTTGGTGTAGGAGTGAGCCTATCGCCTCCGCACTGTAGAAACCGAATCCTACTTCAGTTTTACAATTGTGTATGTGCATGCATGTACGTGTGTGTGTGTGTGTGTGTGTGTGTGTGTGTGTGTGTGTGTGTGTGAGAGAGAGAGAGAGAGAGAGAGAGAGAGAGAGAGAGAGAGAGAGAGACTGAATGAGTGAATGTGTGTGTCTGTGTGTGGGTATGTGGATGTTAGGTAGTAGTGCAGGTGTGTACTGTAAGACTTCTGAGCCCCCTGGAGCTGAAGTTAGAGGCAGTTGTGAGCCATACAAACTGGGTGCTGGGAACTGAACTCAGGTTCTCTACAAGAGCAGTACATGCTCTAGCCACTGAGCCATCTCTCCAGCCCCCCTGAATCTGAACTTCTGTTCAGAGGGTGCATGAACAATACACACCTCTTTAGTGTACTGCGGCCACAGCTACTGACTGACCATTGCTCATTTCTCCCTTGGAGTCTCATAATCATCCCCCTTAGTTTTCAAACAGCCAGCACAATCTTCATTCCCTTAATGGCCACAGAGAGTTTTTTGAAGACTGTATCACACACACACACCACACACACACACACACACACACACACACACACACACACACACACCAGTTTAAATAGTTTAATGCTTCTCTATTGTCTTTAACATAAAAGCATCCTAAAAGTAGGACATAAATTTTCCAGGGATAGCTACTCTTCTCCCATCCTCCCAAGTTTCTTCCTGTGGACTGTACCCTGCAGACTTCCAGATCTGCTTATCCATCAGCAAGTGATCCACTGCCTTCACCTTGAGAGCGACTGTCTCCTTCCTCGGCAAGCCCCCTTTCTCCACTTCCTTATACGGCAAATCCCTTTCAGTCACCCAGCATATAACCTCCCCTCCCTGTTCCTATGCCCCTGGTATAGATGCTGCTTCTTTCCAGAAACTTCTTCATTATTATATCACAAAATGCAAGTTGAAAGAGAAATTGCGGCTGGCAGAACTGACCTCTGTTTTAAGTCTGTGCCAATCTCGGGCATCCACCAATCCCTGTCATCACTGAGCAGCAGAGCTCCAGGAGAGGTTTTTATGAAGCGGTTGGATTGGGAGATACGAGTCTGGAAAAGAGATAGCAAAAGATGTATCGTTTTTTGCATGCTTGTGTGTTCTTTACAAGATACATCAATCCGTCAGCCAAGTTATGTCATAATGCCCCTCCCACCACCCAGAGGCTTCTGTCTGATTCTCTCTTTGGACTCTAGCTCCCTAAAGTTCCTGCACCACATCCCATACAGCACTTTGTGTGCAGAGATGTAGGTCCACAGGAAATGCCTCAGAGTATCACAAAGGAAAACTGCTGCTCTGTTGCTTCTGCTGCCTTCAGATGACTTCACTGCCTTCTTATCTGCTCTTCCTCCTTGTCCCTTCTTTGTGCCTTCCAACTGATGTCACGGGCAGTGTGTAGCCTGGTGTAGGAGGAAGGCTCCAGCTGATGTCACAGGCAGTGTGTAGCCTGGTGTAGGAGGAAGGCTCCAGCTGATATCACGACCTGGTGTAGGAGGAAGGCTGCAGGTAACTCGGTGTCTTCCACAAACATTATTTCATCTTCTAGTAATGGAAGACAGCTGTCCTAAAAACCGAACTGAGTAACAATTGCACAGCCCTGAAGATCTTCCATGTCTATAACACTCAAGCCTTATTATATGATATACTAGCCTTGGAATCGGGCAGATAGCAGTGTTACAGCTATTTAGTTAGAACCTTACTTTCCATTTTGTTATCTCCAAGGTCAACATGCTACTGTGGATGAAAAAAAAGTCTGATCACCACCTATTACCCCCATAGTAAAGGATGGAGTCCCATCTTATCTAATACTAGATAGCATTTTTTTCTTTATTTAAGAGTTTTTTTCTTCATTTTACATACCAACCACAGTTCCTCTCCTTGCTCCCCTCTTCCTGCTCATCTCCTGCCTTCCCCTCACCCCACAATCCATCCACTCCTCAAAGAGGGTAAGACCTCCCATGGGGAGTCAAGTCTGGCACATCAAGTTGAGGCTGGACCAAGCTCCTCCCCCTGTATCAAGACTGAGCAAGGTACCCCACCCACCATAGGGAATGGTCTCCAAGAAGCCAGTTCATGTACTAGGGATAAATCCCGGTCCCACTGCCAGTGGCCCCACAAACTGCCCAAGCCATACAACTGTCACCCACATTTAGAGGGCCTAGTTTGGTCCCATGCAGGTTCCCCAAATATCATAGCATTTTGACACTGTACATTTGAGAGGAATATCAGTTTATTAGTCACATGAACCAACAGTCCAGGACTTGAGAGAAGAGGGTACTACATAATATGTAGGCCTGTGCCCCTAAAACTTAGGGGATGTAGTCAAAGATGAAGAGTGACCCCTGGTTCCCAGAGAAGGATTGGCTTGTATGTGTCCTCCTACAGCTACAGCCTGGCACACAAGTGGAGATCAGGCTGAGTGCCCAGACAGAGGGCAGGAAGACACCCTGCTCTACCAGTTAGTAATAGAACTAGCAAGGTGGGTTAGGAACTAGATTTAGGAAGATCAATGAGATCTTCAGTTAGGCATTTTGGGCCCTATGAGGCTCAAAGGTATCCAGGAAGCACAGGAAGTGTGGATTTTTACCACATACACCCTCTCTGCTGTGCAAACCGCATTGCCCTGCAAAAAAATGCTCTAATTCATTGGAACATCCCATGGGCTTTCACTAGGAAATTTTTCTCTCTCACACAAATAACTGTTCATGAAATAATGCTGTCAAGGAGCTAGTCTGTCCCTTGATGGCCCAGTAGATAAGGAGGCCTGACATTAATTTATTTGCCTAATGAATAACATGGTAACGTCTTGGTTTGATAAGTGCGTCACTTACAGCAAGGTCTCATTCACATTCAGCTTCATGAAGTGGACATCCCTGTAGAAACCAATTGAATATTGTTGATATCTAGGATAATGAACAATGTCAGTACTTTAGAGATTAAAGAGCCACACCAAAGGGAAGTGGCAATTTAAGAGATCAGTTGTGCTTACCAGAAAGGCCAGGAGATATCACTGTGGCCCCCAAGCCAAAACCATGCTTCCTTCTACCCCAGTTGACACCACTCTCCAATTCTTCCTTTCTAAGGCTCTACCTTGATTTCACTGGATGCCAAGACTGTCTGTGTTAAATGCCCTTCACAACTGCCCATAAGACTAAACTGTTAGCTAGATTTCCAAATAGGGTTTATGTAGTAGAGTAGCATTTTAACCTCAACTCCAAAATTTCTAATGAAATCAGTGGGACAGGTAGAAATATGAAAGCGAGAGTCTGTACCGTTTCCTTGGAGATGTGGCCTCTGCACTAAAACTTGCAGAAGGAGGAACATTGTAGAGGGGCACCTGGGGGGACACATAGCCTTTCTATCTTTCACTCTCCTATACTGGGAAGAGAAAATATGATCTGCAAGGTGTGCTGCAATAGGAAAGAACTGGCCAAAATAATGAGCCTGAATGTCCCAGGAATTGGTTCTCACCCTTCTTGTTTCCTTTTTCATTTGCACAGTAGCTGTGCTCCTTCTGTTCTTGTGGAATCATAATTTCCCTATGTGATTCCATGCAGCTGACTTCATGTGTGATTTTCTTATACAGCCAGGGTAGCAAATCCCTGAAACCTTTTCCCTAGTAATGATTGGGCCATATAGGAAAGCTGTAAGTTCATACCAAGATCAGTTTAATATAAAGGAGGGTAAATGAACCCAGAAGGGAGAAAACAAAGGCTACTTAGAAAGCAGGCACAATAAAACACCA
Source organism: Peromyscus californicus insignis (assembly GCF_007827085.1). Classification (NCBI taxonomy): domain Eukaryota; kingdom Metazoa; phylum Chordata; class Mammalia; order Rodentia; family Cricetidae; genus Peromyscus; species Peromyscus californicus. The sequence goes on along the minus strand of NW_026294469.1, from coordinate 67,227,024 downwards.
AGCAATAAAGAGGCAGCTAGAATAAGGAAGTCTAGCGTGAACCAGTGAGTCCTTTATTCTGGATAAAACCTTTTATTCCCATTAGTTCTAAGTCTATATTCCCAGTCATGTCTGAGCCAGGGCCTGCCAAAATCAGTCAGGAGTTGTAGCTATAGTGTGGGCAGATTATGAGTCCAGGAATGCTCTAGGGTGCAAGGGGTCATAAGTAGAGTTTGGCACAATAAGTTCTTTGGAGTAATACAGATGCTAAGAAAAGAAAATTTAAGAATTAAAGATGTGTGTGTGTGCACACGCACGTACAAGTGTACAAGTCCATTCATCCCACAAAGGTCACTGACAATCAGCTGATTTTATTAGTAAAGTTACATAACCAGAGGTTTACTAAGGGGATACAGGAAGAGAAAAATTGCCGCACCATCTTCAATGAGTTAAAAGTTTGATTCTGGAAGCAAGACTCCTCACTGTTGTTGTTTTTCTTTTACTTTAGCCCCACATTGGGTGCCAAAATATTGTTGGTTGATTTTGCTCTTTTGAGGGACTCACCACCCAGCTCCCAAATAAATCACACATGGAGGCTTATTCTTAATTATACATGTCCAGCCATAGCTTAGCTTGTTTCTAGTCAGCTTTTATTAACTTTAAATTATCCCATCTACCTTTTGCCTCTCTCTATTTCTGTATACCTTTCTTTCTGTCTTACTCTGTTGCTGGTTATGTAGCTGGATGGCTGGCCCCTGATGTCCTCCTCTCCTTTCCTCACTCCTTCTTCTTTTGTTTCTCTCTTCTCTTTTCATCCCAGATTTCTCCTTTTATCTATTATTTCTGCCTTCCAGCCCTGCCTATCCTTTCTCCTGCCTCACTATTCTCTGTTCAGCTCTTTATCAGACCATCAGGTATTTTAGACAGGCACAGTAATACGGCTTCACAGAGTTAAACCAATGCAACACAGAAGAATGCAACACATCTTTGTATCATTAAACAAATGTTCCACAGCATAAACAAATGTAACACACATTAAAATAATTTTCTACAACACCTCACAATAGTGTCAATTATGTGATTCAGCCATATATCAAAATGAGAAATCAAGAGAGGCCAGATCACTCACTTACCAGGTCTGAACTTGTTCTTATACTCCAGGGATGTGATGCTGTTGCCTGACAACATTCTCAACCTGCTTCATTCTCAACCCAGCTCACTAGCATTTTCTCTTCGGTCCTTCCCCCAACCTCCATCTTTACTCAAAAATCTAACATCTTTATTTGTAAACCATTCTTCTTTCTTGAAAGAACCTTTCCCTTTTTTGTTTGGTGTGGTTAAAGGTTCATTAGTGCACCAGATCAGGCCTTTTTCTTATTGGAGGTGGTAGTGCATGGTGGTTTGATTAATCAATGTCTCCCATAGTCTCTTTAGCTACTTGGTCCCAAGTTCATGTTGTTTGGGGAGGTGTATTAGTTAGAGTTTCTACTGCTAAAATAAAATACCATAACCCAAAAGCAAGTTGAGAGGGAAGAGTTTGTTTGGCTTACAATTCCACATTGGAGTCCATCCTTGAAGGAAGCCAGAACAGGAACTCAAGCAGGGCAGGAACCTGGAGACAGGAGCTGATGTAGAGGCCATGGAAGGGTGCTGCTTACTAGCTTGCTTCCCCCTGGATTGCTCAGCCTGCTTTCTTATAGAACCCAAGGCCACCAGCCCAAGAATGGCAAAACCCACAGTGGTCTGGGCTTCTCCGCACCCGGTCCATTGATGGCTAATTGAGAAAATGCCTTCCAGCTGGATCTCATGGAGGTATTTCCTCAACTCCTCCTTCTCCGATGAGTCTAGCTCTTGTCAAGTTGACACACAAAACCATCCAGTACATGGAGCTTAGAAGGTGTGGCCTTGCTGGAGGAAGTATGTCATCCAGGGTGGGCTTTCAGAGTTCAAAGACTAGAACTATTTCTAGTTTGATCTACTGCCCCCTGTTGGTAGTTTAAGGTGTGAGCTCTCTGGAAAACGCTGTTTCCTTGGGGTCTTCCACCTCTTCTGCCTCTTACATTCTTTCTGTCTCCTTTTCTGCATAGATTCCTAAGCCTTGAGGGAAGGATTTTGAAGAAGATATCAAATTTAGGGCTGAGGACTCTAAGGTCTCTCACTCTACACATTGTCCAGTTGTGGGTCTCTGTGCTAATTACCATCAACTGCAAGAAGAAACTTCTCTGATGAGAACATGGCTGACACACATATGAACACACAGACTGTGACAGTGCACACACAACCTGCAAAAGTTCATGCCAGACAAAATCTCAGCATGTAGAGTGGATACGAAGTCCAACTCCTAGCCAAGAAGTTATTTGCCATTGATAAATACTGCAAAAGGAAAAAAAAAATCAGTTTTCTACAATGCAGTGACACTGGATATATCAATCACACCCCATGATAGTGCCCATGCCAGGAGTAGCTGGCTAATAAAACAGACTCTGTTTTTGTATACTTTTGTTTGTTTGGATCTTACTGGTTTTGTTTATTTTGATATTTTTCTTTTTCTCTTTTGTTTGAGAGAGAAAAAGAATATGCAGTTGGATTGGGTATGGAGGTTGGAAGATCTGGGAGAGGTTGAAGGTGGGGAAGGAATATGATCAAAATATATTGTAAGTAAAAAAAAAATCTTAATGTGAGTTCTCAGCTTGATGCCTTGACTGTCATGGTGATTGACTCCTAACCCACCGGAACCATTTCCAAATAAATCCTTTCTTCTTTAAGTTCCCTTAGCCATGATACTTTATCACAGCAATAGAAAATTGGCTAATGCAGATGTCTCCATGCTTTGATTCACGGAGTCCACTGTCATGGTAGATATGTACTAGACAAGTGGTGCAGACATTCTGAGAAGCTTCTTCTCGGTCAATGCTGAACAATCAGAACTGGAATGAATGAATAGCAGTAAGGGCTTCGACTATATTAACACTTGAGGTGTGGCTCTTTTAACTGTCTTACCTCCATGAAAGCAAAATTATCTGTGAGTATTTTCTGATTTTAATAATGCATGAAATATTGATCTTAAATAATATTTACTCAATGCTCATACTCTGTGTCAGGAAATGCTAGAGGCATCTATGTGTGCAAACCATTCTGTCTTCAGCCTGTAACTCTGACTTAGATCCTTTTGCAGGTATAGGAGCAAAGATTAAAACAATACAGTCAAGAATGAGCAAAAATAGGGTCTAAACTTGGGTTTTCTGGTTCAGTAGCCCTTGTACATACATTACATTTATGTTATGCTTAAGGTGACCAACTGCTCTGGTTTCTTCAGAACTGATTTATGGAATAAACTGGGGGCAAGTTAGCCACTCCAGCTGTTCTCTAGAATCAGAATTATTGCAACATGCTTTTTAAGGATAAACCTTTTGTCTAGGGCTCTCATAATAGCTGCCACCAAATGGATGGCTTAAACAACAGAAAATTGTTGTTGCATAGTCCCAGAGTCTAAAAATCTGACATCAAATATTAAGAAAAAAAGTTATTCCTGGGGGATATGATGGAAACAACAACAAAAAAGGATTGTAGAGGGCTATCTTCATGCTGATGTGAAATTCTTCTCTCTCTCTCTCTCTCTCTCTCTCTCTCTCTCTCTCTCTCTCTCTCTCTCTCTCTCTGTGTGTGTGTGTGTGTGTCCTTTTTGTCAGAATAGAATTTGCATTGTATTAGTACTTACCCATGTGTTAATCAGCTTTCTGTTACTATAACAAAACACCTTAGGTTACCTTAGAGTACCACCTTAAGAAAGATTTGTTTTGTTCCACAGCTTTAAAGGGTTGAATCCAGTCTGTTGACACTATGGGTTCAGGTAATGTAGTAAGGTAACCACATTATGGTGGGAGGATGGCAGAGAAAGTCCACTTATCTCATGGCTTAGAAAAAGTACAAGAGAACAAGAGGAGATCTGAGAATCCCAATATTCCTTTTGAGGGCACAACTCAGTGACCAGAATACTTCACACTAAGCCACACTTCTTAAGTTTCCATTAACTCTCAATACTGCCAAATGGAGGATGAAGCCTTCAACACATTGATCATTGGATCACCTTTAAGATATAAAATGTAGCAAGCCTAATGGCTTAAATTTAATCAGGCAATCTCTATAAAGACTTTATCACTAAATAAGGTCATATTATGAGAAGGCAAAAACTTCAACATGAAATTTGAGAGACACAACTCAATCCATAATAAGGATCTCAGTCCAATGTCAGGCATCAAATGTATCACACTGTTTCCATTTTATTCAGTGTTAAATAGCTTATGAATAAAAAAATAAAAACTAAACAAAACAACAAAAACCACCATATAAACACTGTACAACAGATAGTTGAAATCAAAATTTGAATGGTGGAGTCCAAGAACTGGAATTTTATTCTGATTTCCTTTGAGTCATGACTTGAATTTGAATTGCCCTTCACAAGCTCATGCCTTGAGTGCTCAGCCCTGAGTTTGGGGCACAATAGTGGAGCCTGTGGCACCTTTAGGGGTGAGGGCTGGGGTGATGGTGATGCAGAAGTAGGTCTAAGATGGGAGAGCCTTGGAAGGTTATGCCTTTCCTTGATTCTGACTTTCTCTACTTCCTGTCTGAAATCACACGATCAAGCCAAAGCTGTGAGTTCCTGCTTCACAGCCTGAGCCGCTCTACTGTGATGTCTCTGCTTGTGTGATGCCACAATCCCTGTGAAACCGTGAACCAATATCATGCTTCCCTCCCATCCGTTGTTCTGTCAGGCATTCATTTCAGCTTAGGAGAAAGGAAACCAACAGACCAAGTTATTTTAATACAGATCTGGGGCTGATGACCTATCATCAGGCTGAGTCAGGGGCCCTGCTGTGTCCACATCTGGAGGGACAACACTGCAGTAGAGGACACTACATGGAAGTAGAAGGGAAGCTGTTACACACATTCATGTTGGATTAGGAGTGTGTCCCCAAGAGTGCTGGGGACAGCGGGTGAGTCAGGGTTAAACAGCCAAACAGGTGAAAAGGCAAAGGTTTACTGGAACCATCAGCGAGTTTCAGGAAGGAGAGTTTCCATGACAGTGGGAAGCAGCTAACCAATGGCTAGATACAGATTGTATGTGTTCAAGTGTTTGTTGGGGTATAGTCTACCTTTTCTTCTGTTGTCTTTTATATACATCAAGACTCAGCCAGCTTGCATACCAAAAATCAGGAGAAAAACAAAAGATGATTAAGTAGACAAAATATGAATGTTCCTGGTACTTATTTTCAGTAGATATGTCTTGTTTGAAATTTCAGATTTTTAAAATAGATGCATTAGAGAACATTTACTTCACAAAATGGTTTTCAATGGGATCCTCTAAATAGCCTGTTTCCCCCAGGGCTGCCTGGTTTTATTTGCCAGAAATCGTTTCACACAATTGTTTTCTATAAGCACATCTGGCAAGAATCGTGAACTAAGTTTTAGGAAACAATAGCTTTTTGTTTGTTTGTTTGTTTTTGAGACAACAGTTTTTAAACTTAAACATGATACAATAATGTACCTTTTTAAACTTGATTGTTTCATGTGCAGGATGAGAATCATGCCATAAATCCTGACTAATTAATATTTTAAAATAAATAAAGAACATGTGTGAGGTAATTAGAAAATGCTAAAGCGTTTTAAGATATATTTAAGGGAACCTTTCATTATACTGAGTTGATTTGAGATGTCATGGTGCCATTGACATTTAAATCATGGTATTAGATATAATAGGATGGAAATACTTTTTCAATTAAAGACTTTGGGAAGGATGCTTAGCTACATGTGGTTTTCTGCAACTTAGGAAGGGAATCCTTTGCCTTCACCCCAGCAAAAGAGAAACAAAGATCTCAGCAAAGAACATAGGCAGAGCAGAGTCCTGAAACTCCAGTAGGAACTGCAGACACATCAAAGTCCTTTCTACAATAGCAAGTAATACCAGCAGCTGGCTTCTTGAACAATGTAGAAGGCAAGTCAGGGCTCTCTTCAGAAGCCCGGGACACATGGGAACTTGGGCATTTACAGATGGAAAAAATAAATTATTCATAAAAGTCTTGGAATGGGAAGCAATCAGCAGAATGAAAATGGGCTACCAGGAGTCTACAGAGGTGGGATGTGGACAAAGGTGCTTTACTGCCTGCTGCAGAAATTGAGACAAGGTTATTGGTGTCCTTAGGAAAATGTTACACCTACATCCTATAGGGAGCACAGAACTAATATGTGGTATATGAATCTCTCCTGAACAGAATTTATAGCTGATACACATAAGCTTAGTCTACTTGGTGATAAAATACATAACTTACTAAGAATTAGTTTTTAACCTTTCAGTTTTGGGTAAATCATAAAGTGTCGTGAACAAACTCCCTCAGATGTGGTCTCCAGGGAACAGTCTTGTCTCATCCTCCCAGGCAAGCTGCTGTGAGTACACAAGTAAGGACTAACATTCCTTAGGAAATGGTGTTGAACAGAGACTCATTCAGATCTGTTCAACCTATGGCTTGCACACACAAGGCGCCCCCTCCCTGTCCCACACAAACACCTTGTCAATTCTACAGGAAATTGTAGACAGAGAACCAAGAAAATATCCACCTCTTTACCTTCATGCTTTCTTGCTCCTTGGCAAAAGCATGAACCAGTTATAGATTCCAGAGCCAGAGGAGATCATACAAATGTAAAGTAGAAATGATGTACATGGGAGGCAAGGGGGGGGCAACAAGTATCAGAAGTCATACTTCATGCCAAACCAAATGGGAATTCACAATAATCAAGAAGAAGAAGGGGAAATTTGTTTGAAAGACAAATTTGAGAGTCCCAAAGTAGCTCCTCAGTAAGCTTGTTTGTACAGCGACTCATCACTCTTGTTTGAGCCTAGCTGGTTTTCACCTTATATTTGGTGCATTTTAATGGACCTTCCAGAAATGCAGTGGGACTGAGCTACAGCTGAGAATTCCAGTAGGAAACCGGCTTCTTTTTGTGAGTTGTGAGGAGGACAAGGTGGGCGCTGCAGGAAGATGCTTTAGAGAACAAAGTCCTTCACTTTTCTGAAGCGACAGTGCTGACTAGTTACTATATAGGCAGCAATCTAAGGCAGCAGGGAAATTGTCTTCTGAAATACAGGGCATTTGATTTTATGCCTGCCTAGAAAGTATCTAAACAGAATCTCTTGAAAGTCAAGGTAAATGAACTGTCAAACTAACTCTGTTTCTCCAAGCAGGAGACAATATATGATGTGCAAGATCTCCTGGGGGCTTGCCTAAGTTTCAGAGCGCCATACACACTTTCTGAAGGGAATTGCTATGGCATCTCTGGCTTGCATCCATTCTTCTAACCAGCAATGAATCCTGTTCTACAGACAGACAGCCTCACTATAATGATCATGCTTGATAATACTACCCTAAATCTGAAAATGATAGGGTTGATGAGATGACTCATGGTATTTGACTGAGGATTTTATAATTGTTTCCCTCTCTCTCTCTCTCTCTCTCTCTCTCTCTCTCTCTCTCTCTCTCTCTCTCTCTCTCTCATAAACTGCATTTAAATGTGCTATGCCAGGATGTTGTGATGGCTCAGTGGGTAAAGGCACTTGCCTCATAAGTCTGATGATACATGATACTACTTCCTTCCCTGGAACTTAGGTAAAGGTGCAAGGAGAGACTCAACTTCTCAGAGTTGTTATATGTCTTCTATACACGTGTCATGGAATAGACACACACACAATAATTAATAATAATAGTACAAAATGTGCTATGTTACTTCATGTAGGCACACTGTCCTCAATGTCATAATAGCCCAAATCAGATTTAATTATTAAATTTAGCTGTTTTGACCCATTATAGATGCTGATTTGCTCTTCCATCCATAGATGACTTCCAATTCCAGTTTCATAGCTTGCCATGTGTATTAGTTTCTTTTCTGTTGCAATGACAAAATACTCTACCCAAAATCAGCTTGGAGGGGAATGGGTTCATTTTAGCTCACAGTTCCAGAGAGATAGAGTCACCATGAGGAGAAAGACATGCCAATATATACAGGAAGAGAAGGCAGGGCAGCAGGAACAGGAAGCTGGCTGGCCAGCCACACTTTCACCCTCACCCAGGAACCAGAGAGAGGGAGAACAGCCTGTGGGGCCAGGCTATAAAACTCCAATAAGAAAGGTAGCTGGGAAGTGGTGGCACATGCCTTTAATCCCAGCACTTGGGAGGCAGAGGCAGATGGATCTCTTTGAGTTCAAGGCCAGCCTGGGCTACAGAGCAAGTTCCAGGAAAGGCTCCAAAGCTACACAGAGAAGCCCTGTCTCAAAAAAACCAAAAAAAAAAAAAAAAAAAAAAAAAGGGTAATGCTGAGTAGGGCTGACATTCTCATGAACCAACTGAGTAGAAAAGTGAAGTACTCAGCATTAATATGAAGTTGTAAATCCACAGCAACATCAAGATAGATAGCTTAGGGACACCCTTCCTCCAGCAAGGCCCCACCCTCTAAAGGTTCCAAAACCTTCACAAGTAGTGACATCAGCTGGGGACTGAGTGTGCTAGTTGCTAGTTCATGAGCCAATGAGAACCCTTCACATTTAAACCGCCACAGCATGCTCATGGAAAAGGCCAGTTCATATATGCTCCCAGCCCTGTTTGCTCCATGAGTCTCAAAATATCCCAGCGCAAAAAATTTCATAATCACTGGGAAGAATAAATACATGTTGGGTATCATCTACAGACTTACTCATAACACGCAGTGCTTAAATTACACTCTGCTTCTTCTAAACTAGAAGTGACTACTTTCCCTGCTTTGAGGGGCCCATGCCTTACCACTCTCCTGAGCTGATTTGGCTAGAGCCCCAAAGAGGGCAACACCATCCTTTTGGACTCTGAATTCTTAGCTCTCTTGTCTGACTTTACAACTCTTCACATGATGAATTTGATCAGTATTGGGAACTTGGAGATTCCTGTTAGGGTTCCTAAGGAGATGTTCTGGTCAGTGAAGGAAAACTCAGCTCTCCACATCTGGCCCTTCGTTGTGGCCATTGCAGAGAGCATCAGGATCTCTTCTTGCTCTTGTTCAACAAAGAGGTTATTGTCCCAGCCCGCAGCTTGATGAATTTTATGTTGACAGCATGGAATGTAATGACTTTCAAACATATGGACAGTTTGGTTTTTACTATATTTCACATAATTCTGAAGGATGTCACAATTCTTGTTACCGATTATATGCTACCGGTTTAGCATGAACCTCACGGCAGCCATCAACGTCAGGATGTCACCAGACCCATTGAGCAGTCAGTCTCTTGTAGCCACTCAGCACAGCCACAAAGAAGAGACCTATCAAGCAGCTGGGGGCAGAGCTTTATTTTAATAAATACAAACAGTAGGGCATAAGTAAAACATAAGTGACAAACATTTATTATACTTAAATTATGACAAACATCTGGCTACAAACTGGCTTCATTTGTGTGGATGTTCTTATCACTGATTTCATAGACACATGCTAGTGAACAGTCAGATGGTGGTTCTTATCTTGGGAATTCTCCATTGAAAGTTAGAAGGAATCTCTTTTGCCTCAGTTTTCATTCAAGGTAGCCTGGACAACCCTGATACCTCCTTCCAGCACCTAACTTCCTCTTCTATCACTTCAGAGACCCTTATGTGGTGTCTAGCTTTCTACCAGATATGATGACATCTGGGTACTCTGAGTGGGGAACCATACTGAATACATGCATTTGTCCTTTTTGGTTGAGTTCTGTTGCTATAGGTCATTACTTGCTTGAGCTATTGTGTTCTGTGCTAGTCTTCTTTCCATGCTGTGTGTTATGACACTAAGTATGGGCCTGGTTGGTGTATCATTGCAGAGCCACCTAGACTCACACCTAACTACAATAACAGCCAGGGTGTGAACAGCTTGGTGGAAAGTGCATCCATCTTGATGTGGCTGTGGACCTGCAACTTCATGGTAATGCTTAAGACTTCCCTTTTTATCTTTATATATATATAATTAACTTGATTTCACATATCAGCCACGGATTCCCCAATCCTCCCTCCTCCCACCCCCCAGCCCTCCCCCCCAATCCACCCCCCATTCCCACCTCCTCCAAGGCAAGGTTTCCCCTGGGGAGTCAGCCCAGCCTGGTAGACTCAGCAGGTCCAGTCCCCTCCTCCCTACACCAAGGCTGAGCAAAGTGTCCCAGCATAGGCCCCAGGCTCCAAAAAGCTAGTCCATGCACCAAGAACAGGTCCTGGTCCCACTGCCTGGGGGCCTCCCAAACAGTTCAAGCTAATCAACTGTCCCACTTATCCAGAAAGCCTGGTCCAGTTCCATGGGAGCTCCTCAGGCATTGGTTCACAGTTCATGTGTTTCCACTAGTTTGGCTATTTGTCCCTGTGCTTTTCCCAATCATGGCCTCAATGTTTCTTACTCATACAATCCCTCCTCTCTCTCACTGATTGGGCTCCTGGAGTTACACCTGGGGCTCAGTCATGGATCTCTGCATCTGCTTCCATCAGACACTGGATGAGAGTTCTATCATGACAGTTAGGGTGTTCGGCCATCCAATCACCAGAGCAGGTCAGCTCAGGCACTCTCTTGACCATTGCCAGTAGTCTACAGTGGAGGTATCTTTGTGGATTTCTGGAGACTCATTCCAGATGAAGACTCAGAGGTTTCCAGTTTGAGGAAACAGGATCGACTGAGAAGTTGGTGAAGTGAGGTTAGCTGTGGCCTGTTCTGTTTCTCTGATCTTCCAGCATTCACCGCCCCCCCACAAAAAAGACTTCCCTTTTATACTCAGTTGTTTCAAGAGAACATCAGCCTTACCCAGCTTCATCTTTCAATTTCTTACGACTCTATTTTAAGGTACTGTAAAGTGGCCAAAAGAAAGTTGCTTTATTCACCACTTTTAAGTTTTGATTTTCTTAATTTCTCCAGAGGAGGAGCAGCTAGTATGATTTGTAGAACGAAATGTATATTTAAACACACTAAGAACTTACACAGATAGTAATGTGTGAGCTCCAGAGTCAAAATATTTGAATTTGAATTTTGACTAGCCACATGCTAGCTTTGTGTTTAAGGGTAAGTTGTTTGACCTTCTGGGCCTCAGTTTCCCTATCTACAAGAGCAGTGTCTGCCTAGCTCTCACAGTTTTGTGTAGATTACATGCAACTCATATCAAAAAACGTTAACAGTATGGAAATGTAAGCAGCACCCAGTACATGGCAGCTTTTAATAATATCTTTTAGATATGCAACATAGTATTTATTTACATGAGCCCTAAATCTTGATAAAAGTTGTTTCCTTTGGAAATTTACCATAAGTGCTCAGAATATAACTGATTATAAGAAATATTCCTCTTTTGATGGAGCCTTCAATCAAGGCGTAGTCGGGGTGGGAAGGAGATTGCTTCTGTGGTTCTACCAATGCCTTATGCATGGTTCTCATATCTGATGTTGAGATGGTACAGAATTGGTAAAATAGGGTCTCAGCAAGAATATTGTTGCCTCAACATTGTTAAGATTTATTGGACATTTTATTCCTGTGTTTTATGCCCACAAAGACTGTTTATTATCTTGGATCAAGAAGACAACTGTAATAAGGACACAGGTCATGCCTGGTTCATTTATTACCATACCTGAGGCTGCTTAGCACCTGGCATGTGGTAGAAACCATAAGAATTTGCATGGTCTAGATAAAAAAAATCACTGAAGATAAGAATTTGACTGAGAAATGAGCCATGTGCAGTTATCTTCTTTACCTACATTCCTAGTTCAACACTTTGCATAAAAAAGTTAAAAGAAAATGGAATCGATAAGAATCTATGTCCTTTAAAGTCAATTATTTCCCATAAAACAGATTGTTGATGATAAACTTCCAGTATGAATTTCTGTTCTAAACATGACCAAGTGTACTCTCTAGTTGTATGGAATCATTGTTGTTAGTATTTGGTGGGCCAATTTATTCTAACATTGAAACCTGGGATGTTCATGCTCATCACAGGCTGCTCTGACTACTAGCCACTACTCAGAACCTCGTTCCTCCTCACTGTCTCTTGTCTAAGGTTGGCCTTCAGTGAGACTAATCACACAGTCACCTCTGTGTTTTCTTTGGAATTGCCCTAACATAGAAATGTACCTCTCCTAATCACCACAGGGCAGATTTCCTTAGGTTAAATAGCACACAGGATTCAGTCCTCCCGGAGGCAATGCTTTCGCCACGATACGTAATCTGTATCCCTGGAAAAATCCAGGTATCCCTGTGTCTATTCCCAATGGTACATCTTCACTCTGAGCAGTATCCAGAGGGTCAAGGCCAGGCATATCTTTTTATTGATTAAAGCCTCAAACGTGGGATCTGCCGGTTGGGCAACATTTCCTGCTTATTATTCTTCCAAACAGAACCATCAGACTATCAAGAAAAGTGTTTCAGAGGCTACCCCATCTTCCTCTTGAGAGTACAGGGAATCATTTTGTCTTGGAAGCTTATCGTCAACAGAAACACAGGCTGAAAGGGGCTAAATACCTGAAGAAAGCAGCAAAGAAAATACTGCCTGGCTTCCAGGAGACAGAAAACTCTTCTGGATGGGATGTTGGGGAAGGCCCTCATTCAAGAGAGCACAGCTGAGGGACGTGAAAGGGAGCAAAGGAGTGACCGTAGGGACGCTGTGAGTCACGGGTCTGCCACTGTGCTGAGCAATATTTTTAATCATTCTTGGATTCCTCATTTCTTCATACTTAAAATCAGGCTACCAGGCTGGATTCTCAGGGCATATTTCACTCTGTAAGGTCACAAACCAGTGACCCCATGACTGGGTGGGATTTAGAAAAGTAGAGACAAGAAACACTATGTAGCATGAATCTTAAAAGTTCTTATTAATAAAATCAAACCTGAGCCAGGTATTGGGGTGAACTGGAAGATCAGAGAAACAGAACAAGCCACAGGTAACCTCACCTGGCCAACTTCTCAACTGGTCTTGTTTCCTCAGACTGGAAGCTTCTGTGTCCTCATCCCAATGGCTCTCAGCTGAACTGCTACTGGAAAGCCTGAAGCTTAACCAGCTAAAAGCTTCTAGTTCCAGGTCCTCATGCCTTATATATCTATCTGCCTTCTACCATCACTCCCTGGGATTAAAGGTTCACTCCCTGGGATTAAAGGCGTGAGTCACCATGCTTGGCTGTATCCTTGAACACATGGATTTCTGTCTCTGGAATGCTAGGATTAAAGGTGTGTGCTACCACTGCCTATCCTCTAGGTTTAATATTGTGGCTGTCCCGTTCTTTGACCCCAGGTAAATTTATTAGGGTGCACAATATTTCAGGGAACACAATACCACCACAACACTAGGGAAAGGCAGAAGAGTAATGTTCAAAGTCTGATTAGGAAATGGTTAGTAACCTGTGGATGGAGCCGAATTGAACAGGGGAAAAAAATAAAAAGACAGTGTGGGAAAGAAGCTGAAGTAATAGACTTTATTTTGAGAAAGGATGTGTCTGCTATCCCTGGTGTTCTGGAGGCAGGAACACACATCACTGGATGTTTATGCATGAATAGGAAGGAACCGCCACCTTGTAACACTTTTCAAATACCCGAAGAGGTTGACTCAATGTCCTTCAAAATGGAGATTATAATTTAAAGAGTAGCTAGTGCATAGAATCCTTCCTCTCTCTCATCGATTGAACTTCTGGAGCTTGGCCTGGCACCTGGCCATGGATTTCTGCATCTGCTTCCATCACTCACTAGATGAGGGCTCTATGATGACAGTTAGAGTATTCAGCCATCTGATCACCAGAATAAGGGACATCAAGACCATGATGAGAAAAAGTACAGAGACAACTAGCCAAACTAGTGGAAAAGCACGAACTGTGGACCAATAGTTGAGGAGCCTCCATGGTGCTGGACTAGGCCCTCTGGATAGGTGAGAAGTTGTTTGGCTTGAACTATTTAGGGGGCCCCCAGACAGTGGAATCTGAACCTGTCCCTAGTGTCTGAGCTAGCTTTTTGGAGTCAAGTGCCTGTGGTGAGACACTTTGCACAGCCTTGGTGCAGGGAGGAGGGGCTTAGACCTGCCTCAACTGAATGTTCCAGGCTCTACTGACTCCCCATGGGAGACCTTGCCTTGGTGGAGGTGTGAATGGGAGGTGGTTTGGGGAGGAAGACTGGGGGGCAGGAGGAGGGGAATCTGTGGTTGGTATGTAAAATGAATAGAAAATCTCTTAATAATAATTTTTTAAAAAGAAAGAAAAGCTGGCAAGAAACAAGCCAAGCTAAAGCCAGGCATTTATAACTAAGAAAAAAGTCACTATCTTAGGTAGCTTTTTGCAAAAACCATAATAAGCACAAAAGAGAGCATGTACGTTGATAACTAAGATGTGAATTTGCAGCAGTGATTTCAGCAGAATAAATTTTCTTGGAAATCTTTCTTTTCTGTGAGAAAAAAATAAAGAGTAGCTAGTACAAAACTGACAAACTAAGGATTCAGCCTTGCAAATGACCTTATAGAACATTTTAGTTCACTGGAAATAATTAGATTGCCTTATGATTTCCACCATCACAGCTATCCTGGTCAGCTACTATGGATCTCAGTGTTAGTTTTCACTGTGGCATCCTCTTTTCTGATGGGTATAGGCAAATATAATGTGATTACATTATCTTAGTCTTGGAAGAGACAGTTTATTCTTTAACCAATGGGGTGAAAACACATGGGTTGTAAAAGGAGTCTCAAAGGAAGCCAGTGATACAAAGCAGCATAGGCCATGGAGGGAGACACAAAATAAGGAACACACACTGTGTCCTTCACAGGATTCACAGTCTGTTGGGGAAATCAGATGGACACAGGCATTCACAGTCAAGAGTAACAATGGAAAAATGGAAAAAAATGGAACAATGACTCAAAGAGGGATTATGGGATCTGGAGAGTAGAAGAAAATTATGGTGAAAGATATGAATTTTAGAGTTTGTGAGCAAGATATAGGATATCTAGTTATATTTGAATTTTAAAGAAATAATAAATATTTTTAGCATAAGTTCTAAATGTTACATAAAAAGATACTTATACTTAAACATTTTTCACTTATTTGAAATTAAAATTTAAGTTGATGTCTTGCAACTTATTTGGCAACTCTAATCAGAGGGACTTTATGAAAAACATTTTGCATGTCTCATAAAAAATCTTTATAAAATATAGTTTTCAATGAGGGTACATGATGCTAGAGAAAATGCTGTCATTTGCAAGGGGGTGGCAAATGAATCGGGTAGGCTGTGCAGGAGACATGTGGAAGAGAAAGGTGGTTATGGGAATTTGCCATTTAATTACACGGAAATTTAAAACCAATAGGACCAGTGAGCTGTGGGTTGAAGATATGAAAGCTAGGTAGATATCATCTTTATAAAAGTTCATGGACAATTAATGCTCAAAGAAATATTAACAGCAATCTTGCTCCTCATTTACCAATGAAGAAAGGCAGCTGAAGTCACAGAGGACTTTGATCTGCCAATGCAGCAGCCAGTGTTCTTTCCGCTTCATTATGCTAGTTGGATTTTTCTTATTTCTCAAACTAGTAGTCCCAAACCAGCAATAGGCCAAACCAACAATCTACTGGAAGCTAGCAGTGAGAGTTAAGGAGTGAAGTTCTTCTCTAAGACCTATCCCAAATCACCTTAAAGAAATCTGGAAACCTTCCTTAGGTGCTAAGCTTTCCCTATAACCCAACTTCTTTCATTAGCCTTTGGTGAGCAAATGGATACCGATGTACTAAAAAGTCTAGGGAGGCAGTTTTCCTTCAGAGTCTGGTAGGTGACTTGTTTTTTTCCACAGATGCCAAACTCTCCACATGTAGATTTGTGCCAGAAACTAATCTTCCAAGTACATCAGTGCCGTAAGCAGTGACTGGCCTGGGTTGAGCCCATAAATATTTGACTTCAAAGAGTTTTCATCTTAGTTACCCCACTCCCTCTTAACCTCTACCTTGCACCCCTCTCAGAGATTTGCATTAACCTGGAACTGGGAATTGGACTCTTGTGACCCTGGGAGGTTAGCTTCCTCCCTCCATAAGTCAAAAGATATGTTCAGTCACCATGAGAATAATTTATTGCAAAGAGTACAATTATTTGTAAGGTTAATTGAGTGTTCCCTTTAAATGAGAATGATACTTCTTAGGAGTAGCATCATTAGTGCAATGAAATAATGAAGGAATTCATTATTAAAGAGAAATGTATTCTCAGAAGTCATTACGAAAAATAGAAGTCATGTTTTATTTGAATATTCCTGAATATTGGTGGTAAATCGACCCATTTCTAATGGATGGTTATCTTCCTTGTCTGTATATATTTGGTGCTTCTCCTAATGTCAACACTTAAAAGAAAATTGTGATAGAATCCTTTTTCTCCAACTTCCCAATCCTGATTCATCCACAGATTGTCTCAATTTTAGTGGAAAATGCTCCATAAAATGTAATCATTGGAATTCTATCACCAACACACACAAACACACACACACACACACACACACACACACACACACACACACACACACACACACACACAAAACCTACTAAAGATTAAGGCTTGTATTTGGTATACTTACTTTAAATGAATACTAGCTTGGAACTGCCAACTGACAAATTATTTTTGCAAATTTAGGACAGCAGAGGAAGAAAAAGTAATGGATCAATGTCACATTGCTTCTCAAAGGGCCAAAGCAAAAGCCCTGTACTGTCATTCCTAAGGTACTGCAATTAGCTGCCCCTGGGGCCATGTGTTCCTTCTTGTAAGAGTGTTAACCCCCTAAATGGTGTTCTGCCCCTGATATTGCATGAAGAATTTTGATGTAGTTGACAGTTGAGGCTGGATGACATTTTGAATCTCTCCCCATATCTGAGATTCTTTGACCAGACTAGAGTACCAAAAGAAAACTGAAATCTGGCTATCTAGAGGCTATTAGAATAATGTAGCAATGAGGCTCTGTACAGGATGTTTGGCTACAGTACCTGTTTCAGTATGGGAGGTGAATGGCAAACAGCTTCATTTTCCCTTGAATCAACATGAAATGCCGAAAGCAAAGGATATCACCGGAGGGACTATTTATAAAAAGAAAAAGTGAGGCAAGTGGTTGGGGGTCAGAGGGAAAGAGGGAGGGGTAGGAAGAAGAAGGGGGAGGGAGAGAGAGTGAAGTTGGGGGGAGATAGATCATCTGTGTGAGCACAGGTGTGTGGGACTGATAGGCTGAAAAAAGAGGCCAATGCCTTGCTTCTGTGCAAGTGGCAAGGTTGAGATCCCAAATTGTGAGTGGAGGGACACAAATAATTGTCAGCTATTTTACAACAGAGGAAACCAAGCCCCCACATACTTCAACCACTGTGTCAGGACCCACAGCTAATAAACACGGCTTAGACTAAAACCAAAGTCTCCTGCTGTTATTTTGATTGGCTTGTGGGTCAGATTTCAAATCATATTCTGTATTTCATCTTTAAAGATACTATGGCTTAAGTCTTTGCCCCATGTGAGCATTACCAGGTTCAGTTTTGCATGTGATTATGCTTCCTTTTGACCCCTGAGCAGCCCCTGGACTAGGCTTCTTGTCATTTCTATTTTTAAGGCACAAGGTGGATCAGGTATGTACACCTAGGGAATGAGACTCTTCCCTGGCAGGGAGCATGTCACAGTGGATCTCCTCCACCATGTCAATGTCTCTATTGAGAGTGACATTCACTCTACCTTCCCCCTAGCGATGACAGAGCCCTGACTGTTTTCTTTATCTGCCACTGGGTTTCCAGATGACTGGCAGGTGGTTGTAAGGGCAAATTCCTCCTTCACAATCTCCCCGAAATCCTCTTCTTTGCTCTACCGTTTTCCTAACGACTATCTTGGGAGCAATTGTTCCGGGGCCCACTATAGAAAGGTTGCACGTATTCTCTAATTTGCACATTTCTTTTAGAACTGGGAAAAATGAAGCTCCACTTACGTAGAGAGTCTGCCAGAATCACAAGTTAAAAAAAAAAAAAAGGCAGAGTTTGAATGTCAGTCATAAATTACATCTTCTCTGCTTCTTCGCCTTCTAATAATAGTCTTATGTACCCCTTCTCTACATAGGCACACTTACATGAATATTGCTAGAAGATTAAGGAAAGAAAAGGTCCTGACCAAAACAGTAAGAACTGAGTCCTAAGGTAGAATATAAAATGGTAGATGTGATGGGCGGTGTTCAAATTTAAAATATCTAAGGAAAAGTTACCCCACATATGAACAGTGAAGAAAAAGAAAGAAACCCAAAGATCCTTACATGAAAAGATGTATGCACCCACATACAATAAAAAAATAGAAATAAAAATTTACACTGCAAGCCATTTTTTTTAAACTTACAAGATTGGCAAAATTCCACAAGATCAAAGCATACCCTGCCGTTAAGGCGATGGGGAGCAGGCTCCTTTTATATATTTCTGGTGGAAATTTAAATGAGTAAAATCCCCACAGAGGGCAATTTATTGGTATCTGTCAAAATTACAAATGCAAATACCCTTTGACCCAAGAATACCAAAATAAATTCAGGAATTTATATCACAGATATACTTGTCCTTGTGCAGAGAGGCATAGTTACTATGTTGTTTCTTATTTATAACAGAGTGTTGGAACCAAATGGAAAGACTGTTGATTAGGCCCTCCAAACACATCATCATATAGCCATGTAGTGAAATTATATACAATGTTTTTAAACGAGGGAGCTCTCTCTATATTGATGTTGAAATAGTCCTATGATACACTAGGAATTTTCAAAGGAAGGAAGAAAATAGTGTCAGAGTAAAACATATAAAAGGTTTTTTAAAGGGGGGTAGAGAGTAATTTAAAAAATAAAATAGCTCTGGGAGATGCAGGACGGGCCAATAGATTGTGCTGTATTGTGCTGCTGCAGCCTTTGTGGCATAACTAGGCAGGTGGGGAAGGGGAAGGCATCCCTTCACTATATACTGTCTAGCTTTTGTGACTTATGAAAGAAGCGTGTTCTACTGAAGAGAAGATCACAGAGTTAAGTTTTTGAATCAGCTGTATCGTCATGTGGCAGGCTAGTCGGAAAAAGGCCTGGACTCAGCAAGTCAAGCCCCAGCTATTCACAGTGATGAATTGCAACTATGCAGAATATTTCAAGGTGTGGACTTAGGATTGGGCTGTGGGGTTAGCACCCTTGAAGAGCGGCTGTGAAGGGTTCTGACGGCACACTTTGAAAGGGTTCCCTGTTTGTTCAGGAAGGTAAAACACGAGCATAGTTTCTGTTTTCTGACATCATAGTTAGCAAATAAGCTTGACTTTCTTTGTCTATGTTGATGGGGTGATTTTGTCTTCAAGTCAAATAAATAAGAATTTAAATTTATAGCATACAATGGGCAATAACTCTGGTACCCTTTGAGTAAAATTTATTTAAAATAAGAGAAACAATAATATAGTTTTGCATCAGTGAGAGACTGCCAGGGACCCTGGGGTGATGCTCAGACTAGCTGTCCCCTCCTGTTCACTGACTGTTCTTCAGCACCAGGCACTCACTGTAAGGGACACTTGGGAAATGAAAATTCTTTGAATCTACTAACTGCAATGTGATAAGTCCAAAATTTTAATCCCAATTTAGTAAATAAGGAAAATATTCACAGAAAACATGCTCAGATTTCCTTAGCTAGTGAAGAGGAATCTAGTGAACCCAAGAACTCTAGAACTCACATAATTCTGCTTCAGGACTCTCCTTCCCTGGTTGAGAAACGGGATTTCATTGTGTAGGAAACTTCCACAAAGACAACGTGACTTGTCCAACCTGATCTTCCCTTTATCTCCTCCCTTTCCCAATGGCCACTTCTATCCACATCTTCTCACACAAGAAGCCTTTTGTAACAGCTTTATGGTTCTGGATTGAGAATCAGGAAGGACGCTAGTCCCAGAATTTTGTCTTTGACACCTTTGACTGTTGGCAGACTCAACGCTCTCTGGATTTTCTCTCTGCACTGTGAGCCAGCTCTGGGTTGCTGGCTGTTTTCTTCACCTACCCAATCAATACAGCTTTCTGCAAGGTTCAGAACTTACCCAATTCTCACTGAAAGTGAACTCCTGTCTTGTAGATTTACTAACCATGCATAGGAGTCTATTCACCAAAGATCCGCAATTAGACCCAAACTTAGTTTTGAACTCCAGACCTGTATTTCGGCAGTACTCCTCTGCTTTATTGCTTGATTGCCTTTGGCTTATCTGTCTGAAATAGTGAAGAAAATGACATTTTTTTCTTTACAAATCTAGTCTTTAAACTTGTGTCAGTGAAGACTTATATCATCCACCCATGCTTTGGACCCTCTCTTGTGTCCCCCTCTTGTGTTCCTCTCTTGTGTTCCCCTCCAGTCTTGTATCACACTTTTTCTCTTGAATTGGAAATCCAATCCAGAGCCTTCTGCATCCTAGGCAGATACTCCACCACTAAGCTACATCTTCAATCTAATTCTTGTTATTTTTATTTTTATTGTATCCCCAAACTACCCACTGCCTTCCATTGCTACACAAACCATTCTGACAGAAGGGACCATCTTTAGCACAGGCTACTAGCCTCCATATAATTTCCCAGTGTCCAAGTTCTACTCTTTAATCATGTTGCATCTCCAATCAGGGAGACTCTGCAAGAACACTCACTACACTACTTAAAACTTAATTAGCTTTATTTCAATACTTTTAGAATAAATCCCAATATTAGTAGTAGAACCAGGGTGTCTCACCTGGCCTTGGGATTCCCCATTTGGAGCATTACATTACATACATTCTCTTGCATTTGACCTACTGCCATGCATTTTCTTCTAGGCTTCACTCGCCATATCTGCACTCACTGTTTCTCCCATTTAGAATGCACCCATCCCATTGAGTAGCTTCCAGTTATCCTTTAATTACCAGTTTAAATGGCTGTGCCAGAGAAATCCTCCTTAGTCAATTCTGAGATTGGACTAGTTTCCTTTCTGGAATATATTACCCACCCCATTACTCCTTCTCAAACAGTACTCAGAAATTGACAATTATGTATTCATAAGATTATATGTGCCTCTTACAGAATGAGATCAAATACATTTTGCAGGCAATTTGTCATCCATGCTTAGTATAGAATAGATATGCAGTTGATAGTTATTCAATGCCTGTCTGCGTGAATGGATGAAAGAGAATGACCTAGAGGACGTATTTGTAGATGGAGGCAGAGTAAGAACATTGGTAACAAGACAGCTTTGTGTTTCCCGTGAGTTTCATCTATTCATCTTTTCACTTTGGAAGCCAAGTTATACCGTATGAAGAAGCACCACATTAGAGATCAAAATTTTTAGAATCTGTATTTACCAGCCCAGTGTTTAAACCTAAGGTAGAGATCCATACCCAACAGGACAAGCAGAAGTTACAGAAAACACTGTGGCCCATGGGTAGGAGACTGCAGAACTGGGCTCCACTTATCCAGGAAGAAGACTAGATTGTTGGAATTCAGCAACACTTAAACCACCCATTTCAAACAATGGCAATATCATATACAAAAATAATAAGAACAAACAACATTCCAAAAAATAAGAACAGACTTGGACTCTTAATAAGAGGCAACAGCATTTGATGCCCTTAAAAGAGCCACTGACAGCTGTATGAAGGGGGACAGTGCTGAGATGACATGGGATGAGGTGAGAGATTGGTAAGACAGGAAGCAAGTGCAGAAAACACAGACTCGGGAGCAAAGCACATGTTTCTGATATCAAAGAACAAGAAAGGCAGCACACAAGATTAAAGGAGTGATGCAGAGGGTGAGCATGAGAAGTTCCATCATAATACAAAGTAAAAGCAAATGCAATTATGATAACAGAGGAAAGATGTATGCATGCTGAAGAAAGGACCCCAGAATAGTTGGGATCCAAGGACGTACACTAGCTGATTTTTCTCAAACCCTATTTTTGTGAGGTGTGTGCTCACACATCTTTACCAGTAGTCCTGCCTTGCTGATGAACCATGGCGCAGCTAAGTGCAATGTTTATACCTAGTGCACAAAGGAGGAAGTCAAGGTACCTGCATGAGAAGTAATTTGCACGAGGCTCTGCAGTTCACACTTCGCCTTGATGTTCACCCTGGCCATTTGACTCCTGGGCTCTGTTCCTAATTATCATGATTAATTAAAAAAAAAATGTCTGAGCTGAAGGAAGTGTCTGATCTGATGGTGTAGATAGGAGTTAATCAGCTTCTTAGGAAAACTGATAATTAGACTACCACAGATTTACCTCCAGAGAAATCCCTATAGTTGACAGTTGCTAAAGATGTCTGCTTTATCCTCTTGGCTCCTAGTGGATCCAGGGGAATTATCTTTTACCTCAAATTCTCTCATCTGAGAGTGATACCAAAGCCTACTCAGGGATGCCTGAGAACTCCCAGGGAGCAGACTTCCCTCTGAGGGTGTTTGCTTACTTCCTGGCCTTTCTAGACACGGCCTGTTCCACCTTTTCAAACCCCCTGTGACTACATGTGACAAGACAGTGTAAAGCCCGTTCTCCTGCATGATTAGAGACCGACGTAGTAAAGAGCTTGAGAGGTTGTTATAGAGCTCACGCAGGCTGGCATCACCTCACCCACACTTTCTTCCCTCCCTCTAGACCAGTGTCCTCTCTCCCTCCCAACCCTCCCTGACCTCAGAGAGACTGTATCAGTCATTTTTCTCCACAGGAACTTGCATGGAGTCTCATCTTCTGCCTGAGCAGTTTATCAATGTAGATTTAGGGAAGCAAAGTACATTTTTGTTTTGTTTTGTTTAGTTTTTTTGAGACAGAGTTTCTTTGTGTAGCCTTGGCTATCCTTGAAGTAGCTCTGTATCCAGGCTGGCCTTGAACTCAGAGATCTGTCCATCTCTTTCTCCTGAGTACCAGGATTAACAGCATATGTCACTCCTGCTTGGCTTCAAGTACATTTTCTTAAAAGAAGAAAAACAAAGCACAGGGTTCTTCCTGAAAGGGTGTTCTGTGAACAACGCTTTTTCCATTCTGTTAATAAGAATAAATGTTTTTCTGTGTGTGTGCTTGTGTGGTTTTTGTGTGTGTGTGTGTGTGTGTGTGTGTGTGTGTGTGTGTGTGTGTGTGTGTGTGTGTGTGTGTTTGTGTGTGTGTGCACACCCGTGTGTGCATGCACAAGCACATACATGTAAGGTGTATGTGTGACTCAGTGAGTATGAAAAAAGTATATTCCCATATTAGTTTGTTTTTGTTTTTGCTTTTTTTAGACATGGTCTCATGGTGAGGCTCTGGCTGGCTCCAGCTCCTAGAGATACAGCTGCCTCTGCCTCCTGAGTGCTGCAATTAGGGGTGTGGATAAGCACACCTGTGCATGTGGAGGCCAGAGGTCAACATCAGACATCTTCAAATGTCTCCTCCTTATTATTTGAGACAGGGTCTCTCACTGAACCTGGAGCAGTTAGGCTTGCCAGCCAGGGAGCTACAGCCATCAACTGAAGAATGTTCCAGTTTCAGAAAGGATGATTTAAACATTCTTTCTTGTTTAAATTGAAGGTTTAAATCTGATAGTCATCCAGCTTACATCTCTTCTGTGTCACTAGAGTCAAAGTACAACACTTACAGTAGTAGCATTTCTTCCTCATGCATGTGTGCATATGGGTATGGAGGCTGGAGGACAACCTCAAATATCAACCTCAGGAGTGCCATCCACCCCCCTAGTGGCAGAGTCTGGAGCTCCTTAACTAGGCTAGACTGGTTGGGCCGCAGGTGCTAGAAAGACAAATGTGTGCCACTACACTCAACATTCTGTGTGGGTTTGGGGACTAGAACTCAAGTCTTCACACTTGCATGACAAGCACTTATTGACAGAGTCATCTTCCCAGCCCAATAAGGTTTGGCTATTGTTTTTAAAAGTTCTCTGTGGGGTAGAGCAATGATTCAGGGTCACAACATCTGCTGTGCAAGTGAGAGGTCTGAAGGGTTGTGTTAGTCAGTGTTCTACTGCTGTGAAGAGATACCAGGACCACAAGAACTCTTATAAAAGAATGCATTTAATTGGGGCTTTCTTACAGTTTCAGAGGTTTAATCCATTACCATCATGGCAGGGAGCTGGTGCTGGAGAGGTATCTGAGAGTTTGACATCTGGATCCACAGGCAGCAGAGAAAGAGACACTGGGCCTGACTTGGGATTTTGAAGCCTCAAAACCCACCCCCAATAACATGCTTCTTCCCACAAGGCCACGCCTCCTAATCCTTCTCAAGTAGTGCTACTCCCTGATGACTAACCAATTCAAATATACATGAGCCTATGGGGACCATTCTCATTCAAACACCACAAGTGTGGATCCCCAGAACCCCCATAACTGCCAGGTGGGAACAGCAGAATCTTCTCTTCCTAGCATTCTGGAGTCCGAGACAGAGTATCCCAGAAGCAAGCTGGATAGGTACACTAACCAGAACAGAGGGGGCTCTAGGTTTTCAGCAAGAGACTGACTCTGAAAATAAAGTCAAGAGAGATAGAGAAAGACATTGATATTGACTTCAGGCTTCTACACATATGCAAACATGCGTACATTCACACAAACCACCATTGCCACCACCACCACAACCACCACCACCCATATAAAATAAATGATTCTGGGCCTGTAAGATGCCTCAGTGTAAAAGTGCTTGCCACCAAAACTGAAGACCTGATTTAAATCTCTGGGGCCTACATGGTAGAAAGATCTCTCCAAGAGACTCCTAGAAGTCATTCTCTGTTACATATGTACTATGACATGCACAAATATACACATATACATTCAATAAAATATAATTTAAAAACTTAAGTATTCTTCAGGTTAACGTAAACACTATTAATTTGGATTTCTTTTTTTTTTTAAATTACATCTTGATTTCAGTTGACCCTCCCTCCACTCCTCCTCCTGCCCCTCCTCCAGATCCATTCCTTCTCCATTTCCCTTCAGAAAAATAGCAGGCCTCCCAGGGACATCAAACGAACATAGCATAACAATTTACAATAGGACTAGACACAAACTCTACTGTCGAGACTGAACAAGGCAACCCAGTAGGAGAGAAAGGGTCCCAAGAACAGGTAAAAGAGTCAGAGATGCTCCACTCCTTCTGTTAGGAGTCCTGCAAGAACACCAAGCTACACAGCCATAACATACGCAGAGGGCCTAGTTTGGACCCATAGAGGCTCTATGATTGTCACTTCAGTTTCTGTGAGCCACTATGAGCCCTGTTCGGTTGAATCTGTGGACCATGTTCTTGTGGTGGTCTTGACACCTCTGGCTCCTATAATCCTTCCACCTAATGTTTGGCTGTGGGTCTCTGCATCTGCTACCATCAGTTGCTGGGTGAAGCCTCTCTGATGATGATTGGACTAGGCTCCAGTCTACAAATACAGCAGAATATCATTAGGAATCGTTTCATTGACATTTTTTTTCCCAGTTTTGTTTTGCTCTATCTTAGGACTCTAGGTATCCAGCTTCTGATTTCTAGCCATCCAGGCAATGTCAGGTGTGACCTCCCTCTCAAGTTAGACCAGTCATTGTTGACCACTCCCAGAAGTTCTATGCCACCAGCACACCAGCACATCTTACAGGCAGGACAAAGTGTAGGTCAAAGATTTTGTGGCTGGGTTGATGTCCCAGTTCCAACACTAGAAGCTTTGCCTGATTACGGAAGATGACCAGTTCAGGCTCCAAATCCTACATTACTAGGAGTCTTTGCTAGGGTCACCCTAGTGGATTTCAGAGAGTTTAATTTGGACTTTTTTAAATGAACTGGAAATAATTCTCAGACATAGAAAGGCTCAAAAGTATTGTTGGTTTTTTGTTTGGTTTTGTTTTTATAAAAATTTAACAAAAAGCTATGTAGAGATTAACAATAAGCAATTACAAAGGAGAGGTAGCAGATGAGACCTGCCACTTGAAATACTGGCATAGTACCTGGAAGTGTGGGGTTCAAATCCTGCCACTGTAGCCAATTAGCCATGTGCCTATTACAAATTATTCTCTGTGCATTGATATGTAAAATAGGGATAATAGTGACACCCATCACATAAAGATTCAACAAGTCATGATTCTATTGTGCTAAGAATTCTTGGTACCTAGAGATGACTCATTGCCATGAAGAGTGTTCAAGTTGGGATATAAAAGGTTGGAATACAAATATTCAAATCATCCATCTAGTACTGAATTAGAACTAATATTTGAGGCCAGCGAGATGGCTCAGTTGATGAAGGTGCTTGCTGCTGAGTCTGACGACTTGAGTTGGATTGCCTGGGGCATACGTGATGGGAGGAGAGAGCAGAGTTCTTCGAGTTGTTCTCTGGCTTTCACACACACTTTGGGGCACTTTGTACCCACCTGCTCAGTAACTGACTAACTAAATGCAATAAAAATAGTGTTTATGCAAATATGTTTTAATAATATAAATGTTATGTAATTGAACTTCGTGTTATGTACTATAAAAAAAGAGTTATTTAAGCAGGCCTTGTTTAGGCAGCCATGTTAGTGAGACTTCTTGGATGTATCTTCTCTGACGTTTCTAGGGGACAATCTCACAGCAAACTTCCCAGTTCCTTTGGTATTTACAAAAGAGGCCATGAATTTGAACGAGAGCATGGGGGAGGGAGACACGGGAGGGTTAGAGAGAGGAAAGGGAAGGGGGGGATGATGTAATTATAATATAATCTTAAAAATTAAAAAAACTACATTATTTTAAAAATAAAACATTATCTCTTAACAAATTGTAAAATTCTAAGCTTATATTCTAAAAGAAAAAGTAGTACCAAAGAGGGCAATGGAACGGTACCAAATCCCTCCCCTAAAGTGGATGGGATTTATTCCATTCTTGGTTTTAGAAATACCGACTTTGTCTATGGATATATCAACTAAAACTTAATAAAATGATAGATACTTCTTTAAAAACTGAAAGCTCTTAAAATGGGGTTGAAAACAACATAATCCTTCCAAATCCCTGGAGCGTATAAAATCATAAGCACTTTACACAACACAATCCTGAAAACAAGCATCAGTACAGAAGTACAGCTCAGTGTTACTCAGGGCCCTTGGCTTACACATTCAGAGACACGCTTATGCTCTCTAGGGTAAGGAGGGGACCTGTAATGCCCTGGTCTTGTTTAGAGCTTGTGTCCTCCTCCTGTGTAAGCCTCCTGAGGGCTGATGTCATGGGTATGCTCCACCACACCCTGCTACATATGCTCAAATTTTTGAAACACTCATTTATTTATTTTTATGTGTATGGGTGTTTTTCCTACATGTGTGGGTGTGCACCATGTGTGTGAATGGTTTCCCTGGAGGTCAAAAAAAGGGCTTTGGATTCCCTGGAACTGGAGTTACAGATGGTTTGTGAGCCACTGTGTGGGTGCTGGCAACCCAACCTCTGGTCCTTTACAAGAGCAGCAGGCATGCTTAATCACTCAGCCTTCTCTCCAGCCCCAGGTATGGTCAATTTTAATTGTTACAACATGTCATTTGAAAACAGAGATTTAGAATACCAATTAATAATACCAAATATATTTTCAAACCATAAGAAATATGCAAAAATATTTGCTGAAAAATGAAACATTTTAATAATGTGTTTGGGCATTTAATGTATTAAGTAGATGAAGACAATTAGAATATGAAAATTAGTAGTGTTGCATTAATATATATTAAACAAGAGCTTAGTTCTACAACCCACACAGTTTCTCTAAGACCCTTGGGTTAGCAGAAAACCAAAAGCATAAATACAAACTTCTTATAAAATATGTACCATGATTTTAGTATTTATCAAAATGGATGATTTGTGGTTTTAAAAAAAGTGATAAGTTCATATAATCATGTGTCTTTAAGTTAAGCAGTAAAATATGAAAGTAGTATATTAAAACAACCAAATGAATAAACTTTAGAAAATTAAGGTACTAACCTAAGAAATAAAGTTCAAGACTATATGTGAAATAAAAATTAAAGATTTTTGAACTATGAAAATTAGATATATACACTTTTAGTAATACTATCTGATTTGTTAGAAAAAGAAAACTATAATCAAATAACCTCTAGAAAATCTCATCAAGAAATAAAGATAAAGGAAGAGCCAGTATGCCAGGATGTCTGCTGTGAAACTGTCTCTCACAGAAATAATTTCGTAAACAAGATCTGAACAATGTCAATGTCAATAGACATGCTGATGCAGAAGTGGGAATCCCATAGGGTCCCACCCTTAGGCAAACAACTACAGGCTACTAATAACTGCCAGAGGAGAATTAGCCTCTTCTAGAGATGAGCTCCCTAATTGGTTACCCAATACAAAGTGGTCAACCTTGAAACCGTGTGCACAGAAACAACAAAAACAGACCAAGCAGATTTTATTTATGTATTTACGTTTACAAATACATGTATATGCAACAATAATAAAGATGGGAGGCTATTAATCTGAGAGTCAGGGGACATGAAAGCGTTGGAGAGAGGGAACTTGGGAGGGGCTGAGGGGAAGAAAGGAAAAGGGAAAAGTGATGCAATTATATTTAATAACAACTGTATTTAAAAGAGAAAAGGAAAATAGAACAACATTATGAAATAATTACACTTTTAAAGTAGTGTACTGTTACAGAAAATCTTACGGTGATAAACTAAGAAATGAGTGGTCTTCTTGGAAAACACACTCAACACTAAGGAGAAATAATTTTTAAAATTTTCCCAAAGACTCCAGCTGATTTGAAAAATGTCACTTCAAACTTTGAAAAGATAAAAAAAAATCCTTATTTTGTCATAACATAGAAAAAGATAGAAACTACTTAGTAAGAAAATTAATTTTAAAACTGCTAAAGGCAGCAAGAGCTTTTTATAATATGAAGAAACAGAAATCACAAGCTTCCTTATATTCAAAAAAGGAACGCATAACAAACATTGTCAAAACCTGACTCCTTAAAGACCAAATAAATTCATGATTATATAAAGCAAAGTCAGAAAAGGCCAGGAAGTAGCTGTGAGTAAAAGCTATGACGACACAAGAAGGTCACGATGGCCCGAAAGACGTGGAATGTGGCTTAACAAAAGAGGTATGTGCCAAGTCCACACAAGGAAGCACGTGTTACAAATGTACGGCTCCCCCCATTGTGGGTTACAGGTTAATTCACTCTGAAGCGATTCTAGAATTATCTGGAAGAATAAAGCTATTAGATTGCCAAGAAATGAGTTTTTTTCAAATAAAAAATCATGAAAGAATAATTAAAACAGTAGGGTACTGGTGCTAGACTTGACAGATTGGTGACTTAGAACAGTATAAATGGCCAAAAACAGAGACTGGTATAGATTAGAATTATGAACAGTTAGATTTGGAAATGTAGCTCCTAGGTCCATCTGTTCATAAGCACAGTGATTAGGAGGAATGATGCTTAGGCGGGCTTTCCCCCTCCTGTGCGTTCTCACTGCATTAGACTAAGGTGGTCACTCAATATTTAAAACTTGGCCACCTGTTGCAGTTCCTACCAATCTTCATACAATGGCTTCTGCCTTTGGAAAGCATGTCTGTTGCATGGAGGTTGATAATGCTTTCACAGAAGACACCTCCCTCCTTGAAGACTTCTGTGTTAGCTCCAGAGACCCCCAGCAATTAAGATAAGCAGCCCTTTAATCCCATTACTCATCTTAATTTACAAGTTCTGAAGCATCCTGAGCTTGGCTGTCTGGGTGTACAGCACATCCTTACTGCATACAGCATGTGTACCTTCAAATCACCTCCTTAAACAATTGTCACATTAACAATTAACAGCTGAGCTTCAGATGTTGATGATGCTTCCTTAAACTCATTCCCTAAATATTCCCACTTCCTTTCTTTGAAAGTGCGAACTATCATTTACCCAGAAGAGTTTACTCAACACCTTCCTTGCATAACCAGCTTTTATCAGAAAATGTCTGCCTGAATAATAATTAATTTTACACATTTGCACAAGATCTACCATTTGATGACTACTTTGGTTGTCTACATTGTATTATTACTTGACAATCGCTTTAATGACCTCTGCTTTTGATTCTATCATTATTTTACCATATTCACCTTGCTGTTGTTCAAGTCTCATACACAGTGTTCATATTAGTAAAGGAACTTGAATTTTGCAATGAAAAACCCAAATCCACACAGAAAGTGCAATGAGCTAAAATGATGACAGGTAATCATTAATGCCACCTCTTAATGACAGATAATTGATATATTCTTGTTCTGCAACATATCTCAACCCCAGTTAAGCTCCTAAGCAGAGGAGATTATTTTAAAAGAAAAAACCGTCTCAGATCATGGGAGAAGTAAAAGGAGAAGGACTAGAGTATGTAATTATTTAAAATGAAGAAAAAGTCAGGGCTTTACCTCATACTATACCTTAAAGCAAGTCTTGTCTGTGAAATATTTTCACTTATAACATTGAAGCCAAGAGGGAGGAACAAATATTTACATTTTAAAAATTATATTTTTAGATTTATTTTCTTTTATTTAATATGTATGTGTAGATGTAACCAACCGTCTTATCAAATAAGAAACACAGAGCCGATTCAGAGAAGAAAGCCAAGAGGTCAGAGCTAAGAGCCTCACCCTTCCTGCTTCAGCGATCCTCTTCAGTCAAGAGAGCGCTCCGAAAGGGGCCTACTTCCTGTGTGTATGTCTTTATATACTCTAGCTGTTCTGCCTTCTCATTGGTTGTAAACCCAAACATGTGACTGCCTCGTCACTGCCTGTATGTACCGCCCTCCAGGTCCTTAAAGGCGTGTGCCACCACCGCCACGCACTTGCTATGGCTCTAATAGCTCTGACCCCCAGGCAACTTTATTTATTAACATACAATTAAAATCACATTTCAGTACAAGTAAAATACCACCACATGTATGTTTTGCTCCATGCATGTGTCTTGTGCCCAAGGTTAGAAGAGGGTATCAGATATCCAGAACTGGAGTTATGAATGGCTGTGAGCCACTAAGTGGGTGCTGGAAATTGAACCCAGGTCCTCTGCAAGAGCAACAAACGCTCCTAACCTCTGAGCCATCTCTCCAACCCCATATGTTTTAAATCTTACAATGTAAGCCGGGCAGTGGTGGCGCACGCCTTTAATCCCAGCACTCGGGAGGCAGAGGCAGGCGGATCTCTGTGAGTTCGAGGCCAGCCTGGTCTCCAAAGCGAGTTCCAGGAAAGGCGCAAAGCTACACAGAGAAACCCTGTCTCAAAAAAAAAAAAAAAAAAAAAAAATCTTACAATGTAAAACCATTTTGTAACATATTATAAGATGATATGGAAATTGAAATATTAATGAAGGTACAATTCAACTGCAATCAATAGAAAATCTAACTAGTTAAGGGGTTTTAAAAGCAAGAAAATATTCAGCCCACAGCACTGGAATCTAGAAGCAGAGCAAACTTCAGAGCATTGACTTATCCCAGTGGACTCAGTTTCTCTCATTTGCAATTACATTAGCTTCACCCATCACAATGGGTCAGACTTCTCCTTCAGTAGTTGTTCATGTCATGTCTTTAAAGTAATTATTATGTTTCAAGTTTCATATCTGCATATTTGTGTTAGCGTGGGCTTCCTAGTGAGCAATATATTATATGCAATTATTTATTGTTTATTAGAAATACAATTCAAGTATATGTAAGTATATTCCAGGGAAGCAAGAGTGAGGAAAATAAAAATGAAAAAGAAACCAACAGAGAGACAGTTATTCCGGCTGATGTCTGTTTGGTACCAGGCATCACTGGCATGCTTCATCTCAGCCTTGATCCCCCTAGGAGCTATGGAATTGTTTGTATCTCAGAAAAGTTCTGGTTGTGGGGATATGAGAAGAACTTCTTTGCCTTTCTATCACAGGTCAAAAATTGCCCCACCTGGGGATAATTGTCTTGAACTTCCAGGGGGTACACTGTCACTAAATTGGTCCCATGGCATGCTTCAATACCAAGAGAAAAGATCTGACCATAAGGTAAAAGCTACATAGTACAACACTGTCTGTATGTAGCTTCCGGAGGCAGTCCAGAGCCTACATAGACAGGGCCACCTCAAATATTCCTGGGACAGAAGTAAGTAGCCTTTGCCCTGGAATCAGGAAGAATGGAAGAAGGGTCCTCAGTTTTATGAAGTGCATGTATAAGTCTACAGCTGAGTCAAAGAGGAAACTCAGGATGCTGATCCCCTTAAGACAATGATGTACTGATATCTATTCTTTTTTCTTTTTCTTTTCTTCAAGACAGAATTTCTCTGTGTAACAGTTCTGGCTATCCTGGAACTCACTCTGTAGACCAGGCTGGCCTTGAACACACAGAGATCCTCCTGCCTCTGCCCCCTCCAAGTGCTGGGATTAAAGGCGTGCGCCACCATGCCTGGCTACTTTGATTTCTACTTTTACCACCTCTGTTTCTCCATATGCTAGAAAATGTATCTGGTAAAATAGGGCAACAAATGCATCTGATTTGAAAGGAAGAAATGAAATTCTCTTTACTTGTAAATGGGATAGTATCCATATGCCCAGGTTCTGATTTTTCAACTTGAAGCCACCTAGAGTCACCTGCAAAGAGGGAACCCCAACTGAAGAATTCCCTTCTTCAGATCAGCTTGTGCATATGTCTGTATCACATTTTCTTGATTTTTAACTGATGTAGGAGGGCCTAGCCCATTGTGGCCAATAGATCTGCAGACAGGTGAGTCTGGTCTGTCGAAGAAAGCCAGTTAAGCATGAACATCGGAAAAAGGCTGCGTTGGTCGGGGGAGAAGAGCCAGTAGTGTTCCTCCCTGGTTTCTGCTTCCCTCAATGATACACTCACTGTGTCTTGGAAGAATAAGGTGTAATAAACCTGTTGCTCCGTGCATTACTTTTGGTCACAGTGTTCATCATAGTAACTGAAAACAGGGACAGCATACAAAAACCTGATGGAATCTATAAAACGCTGCTAGAACTAGTAATCCAATTTCACAATGGTATTATAATAGGAAGATAGCTATATTAAGATCAACAGCATGTTTGTGAGTAACAAATAAACATAGAAAATGAAACTTTAAAATTAATGCCATGTGTAATAGTATTGGAATATATTACTTAAGCACAAACAGGACCAAACGTGTGTAAAATGCACACACAGAAAACTGCCACACACTACTGTGAGAAGACCAAGTTTACCAAATGGAGCAGTGTGTGCTGCCCAAGGCAGGAATTTCCACATTGCAGAGACATCGACGTTCTTCAAAGCTATCCCTAGAGTCAATACAACCTCAATCAAATATCAGGCTTTTATTTTGACAGGATGGCTCTAAGATTCTTATAGTTTGTAGAATTCAAAACAAAGTTTAAAAAAGGGTGGAGGACTAATGCCATAGGGTTTCAGTATTTATTACATCTGTGCAGTAACAGGGACAAGGCGGTGCTGGTTTTTAATAACCATAGGATCAGTAGGCTAGAATAGAGGAGAATCTAAGGATGGAAAACTGAAGGATGACTAGAGGAGAAATTAATAGACTCCCCCCAAGTTCAGCATTTAAAGGACTGCATGTCTGTAGGCAAGAGAATAAAATCTCACACCACCCATCTGTATCTCAGGCCATCTACAAAAGTTAACTCTACATAGACCACAGCCCTAATGCTGTAAAACCACTGATGCAAAACTCCAGGGACTTACAGTTGTCTCATAAGGAGTCCTCAGTCTCTTCATTACCAGAAAATCTAGACAAGCTGAATATTAAAACATTACAGCTGTGAAAGAACTGAAGTTGCAGGGCTAATTGTTACCCACAATTCTGAATAACCAGTAGGCGACAGAGACCCGTAGCTAACATCTGCTTAACTAAAGCAGAGGTGACGGCAATCATAAACTTGTGTGAATGTTCAATGGTGCTTATGATGAATAGTTGATGCCTCCTTGAGTGTAAGTGAGGCTAAAGGTAACAAATTCTCTTGGGCGGAAGACATGACTGAGTAGGCAAAGTGCTTGTGAAGAACTGAATTCAGATCCCCTGCACACATGTAAAAACCTGTGCGTTGTGTTCTGCAATCCCAGCATGGAGGATGTTGGTGGCCCCTGCATCCACATAAAAACCTGTGCATTGTGTCCTGCAACCCCAGCATGGAGGACACTGGTGGCTGAGAGGAGAGGTAAAGACAAGCAGACCTAGAAGCTTGCTCGTTCAGTAACAGACTCTGCCTCAGAAAATAAGCTGAAATGGTGCCAGTCAAACTGGATAGCTATATACAAAAGAATGAATCTCTCGCCCGCCCTGCATAAAACTCAACTCCAAACATATTAAGGACACTAACACAATACCCAATAGCCTGGATCTGATAGAGGAGAAAATAAAAAATATACTTCAACTTATATGCACAGAAAGAGACTTTCTGAACAGGACTCTAGTAAGCAGAGGCATGAACAGCAGTGATTGAAAACTGAATGTCATTTAATTAAAAAGCTTCTGCACAGCAAAAGATAACTATCAAGCTAATGAAGAGGTAGTCTATAAAAAGGGAAAACATCTTTACATATGACATAGGGTTAGTGTCTACAGTATACAAAGAACAACAATGAAAAAAAACACTAAACATCAAGAAAATAACCCAATTAAAAATTGAGGCATAGAACAAAGCAGAGGTCTCAAAAGAAAATGTACAAAATGACTCAGAAACAAACAGCTTGAAAACATTTATTTTTTAATGTTCAGCATCCCTAACCATCAGGGGATGCAAATTAAAACTACTTAGAGATTTCATTTTACTTCCATTAAAATGACTAGAATTAAAAAAAAATGACCATAAATGCTGGCCTTGATGTGGGGAAAAGGGGACATTTGTTAATTGTTGGTGTGAAGTACAAACTGGTTAAGCCACCATGGAAATCAGTCTGTAGGTTCCTCAAAAAGCTAGAAATATACCTGTGTTATGACCCAGCTATACCATTCCTGGGCATATACCCAAAGAACTCTATACCCTACTATAGAGGAAGAACTTTGTTCATACTATCGCAATATGTTTAGGGCATGACAGAGTCAGCATACACATGAGTTCATGGTGGCTATGATGACATAGTAAGACCTGTAAATGATAAATCCCAGCACAGATGAGGGAGTGGTTCATAAAGGCTGCACCCCTAGTTGAGGAACTATTGGCAGTTGATGGTTGGCAGGAGAGGAGAATCAGTTTTCTACATGGTTGTGGCCCTGAGAGGCTACCCATGCTCCAGTATATGGCCCTTCACCAATGTACTACACGTAGCAATATGTATTCAGTGGATTTTAAGACAGAGCACATGATGTTGGAAGTGAAAAATATGGGGGTCATAAGGAAGGATTTCAGAGTAGGAAATAGGGTGTGTATTTGATCAAAATATATTATACTGTATTATGAAATTCTCAAACAAAAAATAAGTGAAAGAAGGGATTGAGTCAGATATTACATTATAATATTGATATTATGATGTCAAACTCTTACTTCCACAATCATCTGCAGGAAAGCGCCCTTACACACACTACATGCATACACCACACCCGCCACAGAGAGAGGGAGAAGAAGGAGGGAGAGGGTAGACAGAGACAGACGCAGAGAGGCAGAGAGAAATTCTCGTGGCTGCCATATTAAAGAATTTCACCATATCTTCAAGGAGACAATTAGAAAAAAGATTATCTTGAGGACATATCAATCCCACTGGCTAAAACATAAAGTCTAGTTCCTCTTTTGCCTGGAATTCCTTAACATGCATAGAATGACAAAAAGAATAAAGCATCAGCCACTGACACCAATATAATGGGACGTACAAGCAGAAGCGAATTAAGTCACTCAGCTAATAATAATAATAATAATAATAATAATAATAATAATAATAATAATGATAATGTGGTTAATAATAATAGGTGGTTTCCAAGAGATCCAAGGAAAAAGATGAGTCCACCTGGTAGTGCCCTGCTTAAAATCATCTATGACTTGAAATGAAGGAAGAATTTCCACATCACTCTTCACCTTCTAATAGCTGTCTGCTTCTCCAAATTCTACTTAGGTTTTTGAAAAGTCTTATTCATAACTGGAGGCTTCTATCCCTCAGTTCTGTGAGAATATATTGTTTTCAGATGAGCTTTAGTTGTTACAGTGAATATTACAGTCTATAAATTATCCCAAAGAGTAGATGAGGCAGACATTCTATTTGACTTTGAGCACTTCTATGATGACGTAGGGAGTGTGCTGATTCAAGGCATTGCTTAATTCATCAAAGGCAGCAGGTGAGTGCCATAGGCTGTCACTTCACCCCAGGGGTCTTTCTCTTGTGTGTATGAACCTTCCGAGCCATCCCTATAGATAAGGCAAGTCTCTTATCAGTATTCATAAGATGCTTATGTATTCTAGGAACATTGGTCTTCACTGCTAGGAAGATATAATGGAATTTAAATAATTGAGTATGTCTATAGTCTAGGGCTCCTTACAAATCAGACATGAGATGTTCAGTCAGTGTCCTCGCAGTGGAGTACAGTGGAGGGAGTTAGGCGAGGCAAAGTTTAGTAGCTAACTGAATATACTATTTTATTTTGTTCAATACCGATTCCACACTCTGCCAGTGCTCACAGGTAAGAACTTGTAGTCTCTGAGTATCTGCTCAGTGATGATTATGAGTGACTCATCCTGAATACTGATCATGATTAAGTTTACACCCTGTCTTTTGCAACTGCATAATCTGTATAATTTCCTGTGTTGGTAACCTCATTGCAAACTGAGATCCTCTGGGGCTGAAATCTAGCACACTCCTAGGACTTCCTAACCTTGATCCTATATTCCAGAAGCATATTTTCATTGGCTCTGGATATTGCCTAACTAGACTTCTATTGTCTATAGTAGGACTGCCCATACCCCTATTCCTACCTACTGAATATCTTCACTTTTATATCCTTACAGATTTTCTTGTGGCAAAGATCTGCCACAAACTCAACTAAATTCACAGTGAAAACCTGCCTTATTCCCTGAGCATGCAACATTCTTTTCTTCCTCCAGCAACCTTACCTGGGATGGAGTATATGGAGTAGTCTGGTCAGGGAATAAGACCCATAACAAAGTTCTGTGGACAATTAAGAGTTAGGACACTCCATGATATTAGAAGTCAAAACAGTGATAAGACTGGTATGATAGTTAACACTGTTTATCAGCTAGACAGAATCTAGAATCACCCATAAGACAAACCTCTGGGCAGGTCTTTAGGGATTTCCTAGACTGTGTTACTCAAACTGATAAGACCTACCCTAAATGTGGATAGGAACATTCCGTGGGCTGGGGTCCAAGACTGAACAAAAAGGAGAAAGTGAGTTGAGCAAATTAGCATTCACTTTGTCTGCTTCTTGAATGATGATGCAATCTGGCCAACTGTCGCATGCCCCTGCTGCCATACCTTCTCTGCCATTAAGGACCTCCAAACTGTGAGCCAAAATAAACCCTTCCTTAAGTTGTTTTGTCCCAGCAACACAAAATGTAACTAACAGCACTGGAGAGGAAGAATACACCATTTGACAATCTGTGACGAAGGAAATGAAAAAGAAGACACTTCTGCCTCCTGGCCTCCTGGGAGAAGACTCACAGATTTTTTTTTTGCTTTCTCTTTTTGTTTGTTTTGTTTTGCTTTAATCTCTGTTCTATACAAGACTGTATCACAAGCCTTTCCATGTTTATCCCCTCCTTGGGGTTGAGATTCATGACTCCATTTCAAAGCCAAAAGGCAACCGATACCTCTGAGGTGGAAATAGTTGAGCTATACTAAGAATGCTAAATATAACATTCCGTGCTTAAGCTTCATAATCAGAAGACTTGAGTTCGAATTTAGACTCAAGAGTTACGAGATCTACAGCTTTGCGAGTCAAACTCTCTGCAGATACGTTTTCCTCTTATTGTCACTTCCGCTGTTGTGCATTGAGTGACAATAATAATATAACCTAGTTTATTATGTTCCTATGAAAAATGAATGATGCAAGGCACCAGAGCTAGCTGGCAGTGTCCCTGGCACACCATCATGTGTCATTAGAGATTGGCTTTATGTTGATGGAAAACAAATCTCTCAGCCAAATAAATAAAAACAATCTGAAGAGGAAGTTCTCATCAATAGAATGAAATGGAGTTACGATAGAAGCATGAAGAATTTGGTGTAAAATGATGGAGAACCTGGCTCCGAGACCACAGTTCCTTTACTACTTGTATGGCATTGCCCCTATTTGTGAGCTTGGCTTCCTACATCTTCAAGACCATGTATGCTTCACATAGTTGTATTAAGATTAAGCATGTGGTGTGCTGTAATTATGTGTGCTCTCAGTGAAAGGTAATGGAAACGGTAACCAATGGGACCACTGGGGTTGGTGAGGAAAGCTGAAGATAGTTGTTTGGAGTGCAAAGAATGAGATTAAATCACGAGAAACAGAGAAAGAGAAGCCACACGTGTGTGTGTAATCAGGCAGACAACTTCACTCCTACTTTACATTTAGGTGAGCCTCATTTGCCAGCGTTCCCTTGGGAACATCACTTCCTAGTCCCAGATTTGTAAAACCACAAATGGAGCGGTTATCACCTTGATTTTTCCTGGTGTATACCTGGTGTTTGGGTGCTGAGCTGTGTGATGTCTAGAATCCATGTCTGAACATTGGGAAAGGCTTTGCAGGTGAGATAATAATTTGTAATTAGCGCCTTCCCTGTTTAACAGCGTTGTCTGCATACAAAGTGGCTCTTGCAATTACTTGGGGATCATTCTGTTGACCCTTCTTCTTTAGTAGGCTAAACATTTTGCTATTTATACGATATTTTCTCTATACACTCTTCCTTTTGATTTTGCTTGAAGAAGCTGCACATCAGACTACAGAAGTTTGCAAATCCCTTTCTGAGGGCAGACAAGTAAATGAGTGTTGGCACTTTAACCTGACAGATTTCAAAGAGGAAAACATTTCCAAAAGCTACTTACTACTCCTGGAGTAGATATTAAAAAGAGTTTCCCTGTTCCCACCCTAGCTGAGTGCAATAGAATCTCCACGTGCATCTCATAGTCTGCATTTTCACCAGCTGCCTTGGGTTATTCATGTATCAGCAATTCAGGTAATTCCTTTGGGGTTTTATGCTACTGAATCAGTGACCAGATTGGTCAACTAATACAACTCCTGATTTGTCATAGAAATGGGCTGTGACAATGGCATAAGTTTTACCAGGATCAACATCTCCTGGTTCATAAGGCAATACTTTTCCATCACACCAAGCTCAATAAGAATTAATCTTCCCACCTCTATGTCTCAAGGGAAGTCCACCTTATCAGCCTAGCTTAGAGCATCCATACAGTTACATACTTTCTATAACCTAAGAAATATTTAAATCACTGGGCAGAATTTAAATTGTTATTATGATCCAGGTTTTATAGCTGTGAAAACACACAAAGTGGGAAATAATTTGTTTAAAGACTCAAAGATGAGAAATGCAGGACCAGAGTTGGAAGATAGATCCAAGTTTTGCTATTTCATGAAGTTTTTTTGGGGGAAAACATTTTTCTTACTCTAGGAGGAAGTGAGAGATTTCCAGCTTAGGATAGAAATTTAGGAGGGTGGCCCTTGATCTTCAATAGAGCCCTGTTGTCTCTGAGTCTTTGAGACTGCTGAGGAACAGAGTCAGAATCTCTAGGACTCAGTGAAATCCTGGTGGGCATGACCCATCTGTTTGTAATCCTGGTGCCTAGGTGGCAGGAATTCAGAATCCATCGAGTAATCTGGCTATCCAGATTAGCTGAAATAATGAGTTCCAGATTCAGAAAGAGACCTTAACTCAATATATAAGGTGAAGGAAAACAGATAAGATCAACCTCCAACCTCCAATATGCATATACACATGTTCCTCCACACACATGCAAACAAGTATATATACATGAATGCTATGCATTTTGATAGTTTCCTGAGACTCTTCCCTCCCTTGCTCCAACTCCTTGTGTGTCACACCCCTGCATTCCACTCTAAAATCCATGTCATTTCCCCTATAATATAACTTACTGTATTACTTACTTGTATTACTCTGTAGTGTAGCTTACTGAATCAAGTTAGCATTGCCCGTATTTACTGGGTATTGGGTTGACCATGTGGGCATGGCCAAACTATCAGGTGGCTTATCCCTAAAGAAAACTGACTTTCCCACCCTCAGGGCTTTTACTGCTGCACATATTCAACTAGGGGTCCAGACTTGTGTGCATTTCCCACACCCAAGCTGCAATGCTGACGTTGTGTGGTCTTGTGCAGTTCTTATGCAGACAATCATATTATTAGTTCATAGGTGTAACATTCCTGTCACGTCCAGAAGGGACATTTTCAGCGGTCCTCATGGTTCTCTGACTCTTACAATCTTTACAACCCTCTTCTGTGCTGTTCTATGAGCCTTGGGTCTTAAAGAGATGATACAGTTGCTCCTTTTGGAGATAAGTTCCATAGTCACTTGTTCTCTGCACTTTGGCCAGTTGGTTTTTTTTATTTTGTTTTTTGTTTTTATCAGTTATTTGGGGATCATGCTGTTGACTCTTTTCTTTAGTAGGCTAACCTTTTTGCTTTTTATGTGATATTTTCTCTGCAAACTCTTCCTTTTGATTTCTCTTGAAGAAGCTGTAAGTCAGACTATAGAAGTTTGCAAATCCCTTTTCCGAGGGCAGACAAGTCAATGAGTGTTAATCTGACAGATCTCAAAGAAGAAATTTCTCCATCTGATGCAAAAAGAAGCTTCTTTACTGGGTGGGGGTGAGAGTTGAATTTGTCTGTGGGTATAAGAACAAGTATTTATAAAATAGGTGTGTAGGATGTCAGTTTAGTAAAATGGTAGAATGAGGTTCTTCCCTAGGGTATATGACCTCTGCAGCCCTGGGATTTTTGCTTAATTTAGAGTGCCAGGCATGGGTTCCTTCTTATTAAGTAAGTCTTAAAACTAATAAGACAGTTGTTGGTTGTCCCCAAGACGTCAGTGTCACTATTGTACCATTAGGCATGTCTGGCACTGCCAATCACTATTATAGTTCACAGGATTTAAAGCTTTTCTTTCTCCCCTGGTAGCTTGCATAGCATTTTCTAACACTATGATATGTGAACCATCAGGGAGGAGGCTTCCAGGTCAGTCCATGCCACCTTGATTTCTCCAAGTCCCATGATCAAAGTGTGTGGTGTCTTCAACAACTGGGTCTTACCCTCCTTTAGTCAGGCACTTAGCTTGTATTGATTTGGAGTCTCTTGGATAGCCCTCACCCTGGCTAGCAACTTGAAGGGAATTGTCTCTTGCCTGGCACTACATTTATTATGTGATAGTCTATGGATTTTGGTGAGTGGGGTCATTATCACCCAATGTGGGGTAAATTCAATTATATGTACATACTATATATACATATATATACATACATACCAACAAAAATATGTGTGTCCGTGTGTGTTAAAGAAAGCTTATAAAATAGTAGTTTTGCCTTTGGCTTGAAGAAATATTCTTAGTTTTATTTGTCCCTCCCCCAATTCTCCCTCTGACTTACCCTCCCATCCACTCCCTTACTTATCTCTCCACCGCTGTTTTCCTCTTTCTCCTTCTTACACGGCACCTGTATTTTACTATCCTCATTAGAGCCTTGCCTCCCCCTTCTACCAATCTTCCCTTTCTACACTGCTAGATTCTTTAGTTACCCCAAGTTATACATGTAAACCTTAAGATTCAGAGTTAGGATCGACATGTAAGAGAAAACTTGCAGTGATTATCTCACTAGATATTATAATTTCTAGTTTCCTCTATTTACCTGCAACTTTTGTGATTTAATTTTTCTTTACAACTGGATAGCACTTCATTGTGTATATTTACGTTTTCACCATCCATTCATCAGCTGATGGACATCTGGGCTGCTTCTACTTCCTGACTATTGTGAATAGAGCAGCAATGAACATGGATGAGCAAGTGGCATTGTTATAGGATACAGAGTATTGCATATGGGTATATGCCCAGGAGTGGTATAGCTGGGTCATCCAATAAGTCTGCTTTTAGCTTTCTGAGAAATCTCCACATTAATTTCCAATGGATGCACCAATTTGAATTCTTATCAATAGTCAATAAATATTTCCCTTTTCCCACATCCTTGCCAAAATTTGTTGTCTTTTTTCCCTCAATTTTATTCATTCTGGTTGGGATAAGACTAAATCTAAAATATTTTTAATTTGCATTTTCTTGATTGGTAAGAGTATTGAACACTTTTTTTTTTTGAACAAGGTATTTCTTGACAACCTTTATTTCTTCTTTTGAGAACTCTCCAATATAGCATCTATTTTCTGATTGAGTTCTTTATTTTCTTGATGCTTTGTTTTTGGAGCTCTCTGTACTTTATAGGCTCTAATCTTCTATTGGATGTGTATCTGGTAAAGATTTCCTCCCGGTTTGGCTTTGAATCCTTTCCACTCAATTTATTGTTTCCTTTGCTATACAGAAGGTTTTTAGTTTCATAAGATCCTAGTTGTTGGCATTAATTCCTGAACAAATAGAGTCCTATTCAGAAAATCCTTTCCTGTAGTTATGTCTTATGTGATACTCCCTGGGTTTTCTTCTAGTAGTTTTGGAGTTTTGGGTTTCACTTTGAAGTCTTTGATCCATTTGAAGTTGATTTTTGTACAAGGTGAGTGATAAGACTCTAATTTCATTTTTCTACCTGAGGCCATCCAGCTTTCCCAGCACTGTTTATTGAAGATGCTGGCTTTCCTCCAGTATGTATTTTTGGCATCTCTGTTGAGTATCAGGTGGCTGTAATTGTGTGGGTTTAAGTGTAGGTCTTTCATTCTGTTCCATTGATCTACATTTGTTTTTGTACCAGGACCATGCTATTTTTGTTACTCTAGTTATATATATCCACTGTGGTAATCCCTCTACGATTCCTCTTTTTGCCGAGGGTTACTTTGGCTGTCCAGGGTCTCTTGTATCATCATGTGGATTTTAGGATTTTCTTTTCTGTCTCTGTGAAAAATGTTATGGGTATTTTTAATTGGGATTGCATTGAATCTGCAAGTTGCTTTTAGTAGCATGATGATTTTCACACTATTATTTCTTCCAAACCATGAGCATTGCAGGGTTTTCCACCTTTTAATATTTTCCCAAATTTCTGTATGGACTTATAGTTTTCATCTGAGATGTCTTTCACTTCCTTGATAAGGTTTATTTGTGAGAGTTATAATGGGCTTCACTGTTGGTGTTTTTCAGAATATTATTTCTGTGTTATCTTTCCCAGCACATTCGTTATCTGTCCATACAAAGGCTACTGATTTTTTTCAGTTAACTTTGTTGTAGTTGGAAGTTCCTCTGGTCCTGCCCAGGCCCTGCAGTCAGGATGAATCTCTTCTGCCTGGTCCTGCAGCTGCTCAGATCCAAATAAACATACAGAAGCTTAATATTAATTACAAACTGTATGGCCATTAGCTCAGGCTTATTATTTACTAGCTCTTACACTTAAATTAACCTATAATTCTTATTTATGTTTAGCCATGTGGCTTGGTACCTTTTCTCAGTTCTGCCTTGTCATCTTGCTTCCTCTGTGTCTAGCTGGTGACTCCTGACAGCCTTCCTCTTCCCAGAATTCTCCTTGTCTGTTTATCCCTCCTATACTTCCTGCCTGGCTACTGGCCAATCATCATTTTATTTATCAACCAATCAGAGCAACACACATCCACAGCATACAGAACAATATTCCACAGCACTTGGTGGCCTGCCACTTTGCTCAGAGTGCTCATAATTCT
The DNA here is from genome assembly GCF_007827085.1 of Peromyscus californicus insignis. Lineage (NCBI taxonomy): Eukaryota > Metazoa > Chordata > Mammalia > Rodentia > Cricetidae > Peromyscus > Peromyscus californicus. The sequence goes on along the minus strand of NW_026294469.1, from coordinate 67,183,321 downwards.
AGAAGTTTTCTGGTGGAATCTTGGGAATCTTTAATGTATATCATGTCATCTGACTTCTTTATCATGTGACTTCTGTTCTTCTTTGTATCCTTTCAATTTTCCTCTCTTATTTTATTGCTTTGGATAGTTCTTTGGACACTATATTGAAAAGGAGTGAGTGTGGTAAACAGCCTTGTCTCATTCCCAATTTTAATGGGATTGCTTCAAGTTTTTTTCCAGTTGGAATGATGTTGCCTGTAACTTTGTCATATACAACCTTGATAATATTGAAGTATGTTCCCTCTAGCCTAACTCTAGGATTTTTACTATGAAGATATGTTGAATTTTGTCAATGGCCTTTTCTCTGTCTATTAAGATTGTCTTGTGATGTTTGTCTTTAAGTCCATTTATATTATTTATTCCATTTATTGATTTATGTGTGTTGAACCATCCCTATATCTCTGTAATAAAGCAACTTGATGATATTGGATGATACTTTGATATATATGTATATTTGGCTGACAAATATTTTGTTGAGAACTTTCACAATTATGTTCATCCTGGGTATATTGGAGTGTAGTCTTGTTCTTGTGTCTTTACCTGGCTTTGGTTTAGAGTGATATGTGTTACTTATGCTTCTAATTTTTGGAATAACTTGAGAAATATCTGTTGTACTCTAATAGAATTCTACTGCATGAATCCCAGTCTTTGGGCTTGGGCTCTTTTTAGTTGGAAGAGTTTTTATTATGTTTTCAATGTTCCTTTTTATTACAGGTATGTTTAAATTATCAACTTCTTGTTTTAACTTTGGCATTCCAAATGTTTATAGAAACTCATACATATCTTTTAGGTTTTTCCAACTCAATTGAGTATAGGGTTTTAAAGTATTCCCTTTGATTTTTATGAATTTCTTTGGTTTCTGTTTAATGCTTCCCTGTTCATCTCTAATTTATTAATTTAGATATTATCTTTCCTTCTTCTTGTTAAGATAAGGGTTTTTCAATCTCATTTATCTTTTCAAAGAACATACTCAGCTTTATTGATTCTCTATATTTTTTGTTTGTATATTTCTATCCATTAATTCCTGCATTGGTTTTTATTATTTCTTTCCATCTACTGTTTTTGGATTTGGTTTATTCTTGATTTTTCTAAACACTTGTTGTACATTCCTAAGCTATTTATTCTTTCTGATATTTTAATTTCTTGATTTTTCTAAACACTTGTTGCACATTCTTAAGCTATTTATTCTTTCTGATATTTTAATGTAAGAATTTAGTCATCTAAATTTCCCTCTTAGGACTGCTTTCAATGTGCCTCAGAGGTTTGGTGTGCTATGTTTTGTTCTCATTTAGTTTAAGCAATTTACCTTCTTGATTATTTTTTTTTCTTTGATCCATTCATCATTCAATAGTGTGCTGTTTAAACTCTGTGAATTTGGGCCATTTTTAATGATTCTTTTGCTTTGAATTTGAATTTTGATTTGCTTGATTAAATTGTTGATAGTTACTTAATTTTCCTGTATTTTTTGAGATTTGCTTTGTGCACCAATATGCAGTCTATTTTAGAGAAACTTTCATAGATTGCTGAGAAGAATGATGTAAGGCGTGAGGAGACAGGAACTAAGGCTTTTCAGCAGAAGCCTCCCTTTCAGCTAGAGGCCTATAGCCTGAGGCTCTTTCAGGCTGAGGAGTTGGTGAGGTAAGAGGTGGTGGCTGTGGCTTGCTCTGCTTCTCTGATCTTTCAGCTTTCACCCCAATATCTTGTTCCTGGTGCTCTATTAAAAGACCATTTAACATTTGAGTAACATCTGGCACCCAGTTTTTATTAAAAGACCAATTTAGATTTTGTGTTATATGTGTGTTCTGTGGTGTTTGTGTCAACTATTCTGTAGGTATCTGTTAGGTCCTTTTGATCTAAGATATCACTTAACTCTAATGTTTCTCCATTTATTTTTTGTGGGATGGCCTATCCATTGGAGAAAGTCAGGTATCAAAATCACCTACTATTAATGTGTTGGGGTTAGCCAGTGTCTTCAAGTCCAGTGGTATTTTTTTTTTGGTTTTTTTTTGTTTTTTTTTTTATGAAATTGTATGTGCCTAAGTTTGTTGTACACATGTTTAGGATGGCAGTGTCTTATTGGTTGTTCCCTTGTCAAGAAAAAAAGTATCATTGTCTATCTCTTCTGATTAGTTTTGGAAGGTAAAGATAGGAAATAACTGAAGCAGTCTAGCTATGCAGACTAGTTTAAACAATGAGCTCCTGATTCAACAAGAGACCTGTCCTTGATTATATGAGGTAGAGAGCAATCAAGGATGACAACCAATGTCATTAACCTCCGGCATATACATGTGCACCTACATATACATATATTTACATATATGCAAATAGACACATACACATGCACATATATATGTGCAATAAAGAGTATCCTGAGACTATATCTATATATGCACATTATATCACATGTATGTTTTCTTTTGTGAATTTCATTTGAAGAATTTTGAAACTGTTAAGATAAAGGTCTTTCATGTGTTCAAGCTACAGTGTGAGTCTACAAAATGGCAGAAGAAAATATTCACTAATGTAAGGTTTATAGCTATTGATGAGAGTCACTTAGGTTCACCTACTAAGGCAAAATCTACTTTAAGGTAATATTAAGGAACATTTTTAAGAACAGATTGCATGATTTCCAGGACTGTGAGGAATGCTATTGTAAATTGTTTGAGCTTACCCTGTGATCTAACCCCATTAACCAACTCAGAGGCTTTGAAGGAAAGGCAACCCAGGAGTGTTACTCTGGCACCTTGGCTTAAAAACAGGCATGTGGAGTTGGTTCTCCAATGCCTTGTACACTGTCAACTGTCTTTGGACACTTGTGCTTCATACCTGAAAAGGGGGCTTCACTCCAGGAGCTCCACCATTTCCGTGGCTAGCACAATGTCCTTGAAATAACTCATAGACCAAGAAACCATTTAAATAAGAAACCAATAAATACTAAATACTAGAGGATGAAAGGACAGGATGAGCTGCGGGAAAAGACTTCCTCTAAGGCAGACTTAAGCTACAAGCTAGTCTTTGACTAATCATGAAGTATCAGCTGGTTTCAGACATCGACAGCAAATAACATCCCATGGCCAAGCAGCATTAATTCATGGATGTGTGTGTGTGTCCCATACCTACTACCCTCCATCATATATACATTCTAGAAAAAGAAAAGAATCAAAAAGCAGACTGTCGAACTGTTGTCTGTCCCATCCAACCCTTTAATCTGTGAGCGAATCAGTGCCACAAAATTTTCATTATCCTTAAAATTATGATTAAATCTTAGATTATTAGTTACCTCTCACGTTCAGTTACTCTATTTCAAAGCCTGTGGTTTGCAGCAGTCAGATTAATATATAAGGAGCTCCATGATCAATAAGACCTTCTCTCTACCCTAGTGTTTTATCCAGTTGCTGAGAACAAGTGCAACCCAGTAAGAGAAGTAAAAGCCTATTGATGTAAACTGATAATAAAGAAAGTTTCATAAGCAGGAAAACAAAATTCCAACAAGGAACACACTCGGGGTCAAAATTAGGTCAGCATAAGAGTCAATCTTGCCAGAGGAGGCATTCTGGAAGAGGTTAGTGTTTACGCTTGTGACGTTTTTTGTGGGTCCCATTATGCTTCCTCTTCTTAGCAATGACTCAGCAAATGAATTTCAGAGGCAGCCTGCGGGCACTTTCCCTGCTGATGGGTTTCTAATAAAAATGCTGACGTACTCCTAAGTGTCTCTGGGACCCTTGAGCAGCTCTGCAGAGATGAGTGCGTCACTTCCCCCTGAACAATGCGTCTCATTCATTGCTTGAAGTGTGACCATTCATGTTGAAAATGAAATTCCGAAGAGCGATCTGCTAAGGGAAATTTTTCAGGGCTACTCACTTAAAGATCTTCCGATCTTTTGTGCTTCTCAATTAAGACTCCAAAGGGTAAATTGGTGCGACCTGCACATTAAGAGTCAAAGAAAAATGAAAAGTGAGAGATTGTAGGAACTTTCCAAAGTTGTCTACCCCAGGGAATGGCTAGCGTTGGTTGTAAGTAGAACACTAAATAGCCTGGTGTAGTGGAAAGAACCACAGGCTTGACCTTTAGAAAACCTTGGTGCTGACCCAGGTTTTGTCTGCAGTTAGCTCCCTAGGCACTGTGCGGGCACTTTAGAAATGTATGTATTATTAGACATGGAAGAAATAACCCAGCCAGAAGATATCCAGAGGAAAATGTAATAGCTGGGTCTCTTCAATTCTATTTAATCAGCGTGGGTACTTTGCTGTGTTTATTTTCTCACTATTTTAGTAAACAAATAGTTCAGATGTTACAAAATTGAAGCTTTATTGGACCCTTTGCCTAATATTGAACCCAATCAAAATATAAATAAATTTGACTTTCTTAAACAATTTAAAATATTCTGCATGGTTGTTCGCATATATGGTATGCATGTATCTTAATAGCCTATTATGGTTTTAAAATTTTATATACTATGTATCAAAGGTAGACACAAATTATTATCTTAAAAATTGCTCTACCATGTACAGTTAGATTTTTTTCTGCTACTTTATTTTAGATTTCTCTTGCTGCGACTCTACCTTACTCCATCAGTAGTCTTTATCTAATTAATATAACTTTGTTTGGTCCTTATCCCTCTCATACTCATTTGTAAGTTATGCATTTTATTTCTAGTCTTTTAGAGACTGTCTGTAATTTGTGATGCTTCTACCCATTATTAATTCTCTAACATGTGTGCAAGGAAAGCCTTTACTTAGTACACTTCATGATTCCTTAGATCACCCAGTCCTGATTTTCATGCTGTTGTGGTGGAAAATCTCAACGCTGACATGTTGCAAGACAAAAGGAAGCTCATTTATTTGCTTATTTACTATAAACACCTGTGTGTTTCTACACATATAGTATCTGGTTTCTCTTCTTGTCGATTTTTTCAAATCATACTCCTTATTTCCGAATTTTTCTTTATGAATTATGTCCTTCAACACTTCCTTCAGCAAAGATTTGAGTGTTCAACCCCACCCTTCACTATCTAAAGATGCTTCGTTTTACACTTCCTGAAATGCACAGAAGTCTCTGTTCACAGTTATTTTCCTACAGGACTTTGAACAAGATCTTTGATTAGTGAAAAATAGGTTGTCACTGTGATTGCTGTACTCTGGACAACTGTCTCATCTAGTGGGACTTAACAGTCTGTTTTCCATTGTTAACACGTGTGTGGGTTTATTTTTCTTTCCTCTATTGTCTGCATTCATTGTTGCTCATGGAAAAACCTCCTGTTTCTTGAATTCTGGAAAATAACAGACATTACCTCTCCTAAGCCTTCTTCCTTATTCTTTGTTGTTGCTGGTTTTTGTTCTTATTATTACACACATGTTGCTTCCCACGAATTCTTAATTTTTTCTTTCTATTTTTTTCCATCATTGTATCACTCTATAGGTATAGACCCTGAAGAACTACCTGGGTTCTCTCTAACTTTTTGTTTTCTAATGGTTTTGGTCATGCCAAGCTAGTATTTAAGCTGCTGTTGTATTTCCCACTTTCATTTTTTATTTCTTGAGGAATCCAAAGATAAGTGATTTTTTTTTTTTAAAAAAAGGCAACTTTCTTTTTTTCAGCCTTTCTTACTATTTTGTTTTCCTTCTGTAAGAATTCTCCTGTCTTTAAGCTTTCATTCATCCCCAATGGAGTTTTTCATTCATCTCCTATGGAGTTTTTCATTCATCTCCTATGGAGTTTTTCATTCATCTCCTATGGAGTTTTTCATTTATCTCTACCCTATGGAGTTTCTCTGGTGCTCTCTTTGAGGAGTACTTTGTGATCACCTCACTCTACATCTCCAGTTGGTCTGTATTGACAGAAAGTCTTTCCTTAGCAATTTAGTGGATGCTTCCCTCTCTCAGAAGTGACAGCTCCATTCTCAATGCCTGTACCTACTTGCTATAGCCTGAGGTCCAGTTTCAAATAAGAATCTTCGATGTTGGGCTTCAGCAGACAGGAAGGACGGTCTGATCACTAAGATCACAGTCCTACCTCTGTCAATCGTTCATATGCACCCATTTGTCGTATGTCATATGCATATGTCAGTCACACATATGCACCCATTTGAAGACTCAGCTCAACCATTTCATTCAGTTTCCTCTCACTGGTACCAAGAGACTTCAGTCTCTGCCCATGACTGTAGACTTCCTTTGTTTTATTAACATTAAATTTTTATTATTTATTTTAAAACAAAAGTATTACAGTCCATTTATTTGATATTGGAGAGATATAAAATATAAATTCCTCCTCTACCATGAGGTCTCTCCATTTATCAAGCAAGAAAACTAAATCCCAGGAAATAGAATAGCTTATCCAAGGCACAGCCCAATTAATATTAGTGTACATATTACAAAGTAGTTCACTATTTATTTAAACATTTATTTATATCATTGTGGACCCATGTATTTCCCCACACACACACTTCATTTTGCTTACCAAATTGTTCCCTTGATATATCTTTGACTTACCCGTCTTATGTGCAGGTAAGTGTGTATGTGTCCACGTATTAAACTAACTCCCTCCCTCCCTCCCTCCCTCCCTCCCTCCCTCCAATCTTCCCTTCCTTCTTTTATTTCTGGCAGTGTGAGAGTCTTTTGGTATAAATTTCCTGTCCCAGACCTGAAATCATTAATTTGTCTGAAGAGCCCAGATTTCTTTCATAAGTAGATTATTGGCTAAAAGAAAATGGTGAACTAAATTCAACATAACGAGACATTATTTCCCCTGTTCATCCTCACTTGTAAAATATTTGGTGTTCTTTCTTCGGTCAGTTTCACAGGACTACTAAGAATAGATAAAAGGCTTCATGAAGTCATAGGATTTCTTTGAAAAAAGAGACTTTCAAAATGAATGTGTGACCCCCTAGAAAAAAATTGGAAAAGCAGCTAAGATAACATGCCATCTTTTTTGCCGGTTAAGACCACACAACTCTTTTAAATATGAGTTGACTATTGAACTATCACTTGAAAACTTCTTAAATACATGATCAAATTAAATTAATAATATACTAAATTTCTTTTCTTCTTCCCTATATATGCACTAAATTTAAAGAAATAGACTCTTCTTTAATCAGAGCCAAGGGGAATACCACAGCAAATTTTAATAAGCTACTGTTGCTTGTTTAAACAAAGAAGCTAAAATGTTGCAATGTATCTTTCATATGTGCTCTGTCTCCAAAGCCTTGTGCTTATTTACAAGTCTCCACAACAGAACAGTTGCCATAGATATAGTAAAAGCCCAACGGACAGCTTGCTGAACCTTTGGAAAAACAATTGCATTTCCAAAGGTGAGGAATAGATATTGAGTTTTAATGACAGTTGATCTTTAGGATAACGTCATAGTTGATAGGAGGTTTTCAGAATAAAATCCAAGATTTCAGGTAAATCTAGGGACCAATTACGTGAAATTCAAAGAGAACAGTGAATGCCAGTGAGTCTTACAGCAACTATGTGCAAGTCAGCATTGGGAATAAAGCCTTTTCTGAGATAATGATAATGAAGATGGCATGAAGATGATGACCACAGATGGTACTCTGGGCTCCGGAGTTTGCTGCTTCAGTTACAAAGTAACTTCAGTTGGCAACTTCATTCCATTCCTCTCAAAGGGAAAGAAGCCAGCTCCCATTGGAGGTTTTGGCCTTCTGAAGATCTATTTTTATTATTTTTAATGTGTGTGTGTGTGTGTGTGTGTGTGTGTGTGTGTGTGTGTGCTCAGTTTCTTTGTCTTTTTAACATTTTCTTTTCCCACCTGAAACTCATGATCAAGTACTGACATTCAAGATCTCCAATGGAGTTTTCCACTCTGGAAGGCCAGTTTACGAGCCCTCCTTATCTTCTATCAATTTGAAGACAAAAAAATGTCTTATGAACATATGATTTGTAAAAATTTAACCTCTTGGTAATGTGTAAAGAGAAGGGGGAACGAAGCAGGAAACAATGCGGTGGGAAGGGAGGCCAAGTAGAACAAAGGTGGCCATGGGATGCATGGTCATCCAATGGCTCAGGCCAGAGAACTGAGATGGGTTGTCTGGCTATTTAATAAGAAGCAAATCCTCCAATGAGAACATGCTCTGGTCCTCACATATCACTTGACCACTGAAGGAGAACAAGATGTTGATGAGATTAGTACTTCAAAAGAAAGTCTTCCAGAATGACAAACCCACTGTAGAGCAAAGTAGCTGAAAAGAGAGGAAAGACACGGGCAGCCAGGACAGCAGACATTGGGGACACTCACCTGTCTTCTAGGTTGGTTCTGTTTTCTGCCTCGACCACTCAAGGAAGACTGTAAGTTCATATGTAAGGTGGTCTCTGTAATAACTTCAGCTACACAAAGCCATCACTGCGAAGCTTGGGAGATGTGAGGTAAGGCTTAGTCCATTCTCTGGCTTCATCTTCTCTTGATAACATTTAGAAATTGATCTTTTCTGTTTGTTCATGGGGTGATTATTGGCTTCTAAACTTCTTTATCTTTTCTGTTTCACCCACCAAAGTCAAAATGCACCACAGTATGAATGTTGCATTTCTATACAATACTTTTTTTTATTAAAACATTTGAGAATCTTAATTCACCAATAATATAAATTCTATGTGTGCCTTTTGAAAATGAGTCTTCATAGTATGGGATTAAACAGCTGTTATTTCATATAGAGTGACTTCTTAGTTTGTCTTCAAGACCCCTTTAATCCTCAGTCTAACCCTAATTTATAGAGTTAAAATGGTCATTTAAAATGTAGCCTTGTACAAGGAGATGATCTAATTATTCAGCCTTACTCTATCAATGTAATGAATTATGGAGTTTTCCCAGAGTATTTCACCTGAGAGAAGGGATGTGTCAAATGCTATGGTATGAATTTTCCAGCAAGCCAGTATAGATGCCAGAAAAGTCTTGAGTGTTTAGTGCCATGATCTAAGAGTTATTTTTATACAGCTCAAAGAGCAAATGTTAATAATTCATATTTCTTTCTCTAGTGCTGGGAATATGTGTTATACTGAAGAGGTTTTTATACACATAAAATATATTATGTGTGATAATAGTATATTTAGTATTCATTCAAATAATAAGCAGACTGTCATCTATTTGTGATTACTCCAGAAAAAAATTAACTAAAAAAATCTAAAGCAAATCCTCAAAGAATTCAAGTGAATTTCTGAATCAGGAAATATCAACTTTTTTTTTCTGTGTAGTAGAGGGTCAGTATACCTGGGAGTATGTGCATATACATGGGCAGACGAGAGGTCTGTGTCAGGTGGATTCCCCAGTCTCTGTCCACCTTATAGTTTTTGAGGTGGAATTGATCAATGAACCTGGAGCTCACTGATTCAGCTAGACTGGCTTGCTACATGAGCCCTGGGATCCTCCTGGCTTACTTTCCCTGCTGCTGGAAACAGGTGCATGCCTGTGCACCTGACTTTTTATATATGTATATGACTGATTATCACACTCAGGTCCTCATACTTGTGTGGTAAGCACTTTCCCAACTAAGTCACAGTCCTAGCTGCAAATATCAACTTCTTGAGACTCCTGCTAGTCAAACAAATGGGCCTCAATCTGTACACCTGCCGGGAAGCCTATTCCTACTATGAAGCCTGGCTGGATGTCTGTTAGGTGAAAAAAACATTCTTACATATCTGATGTATGTTCCATCTTCACTATGGTATGATTGTTAAGTTTCTGTATGCAGTGTTCTGTGTACTGTGAAACATCTGACTGGTTCCATTGACTGTTGGGGGTTTGATGGCTTTGGATAGCATTGCATGCTGCTGTGTGTAGATTAAGTGTAGCTTTAGGCCTAAAAGTAAGCCGAGTGGTCATGTATTCTTATTTTGTCTTGTCAATAATATCTCTAAGAGTAAGACAGGTACTGTAAATTTATTATGGCTAAGAAGCTTTATGCTAAGTTCCATTCACAATGAAAGAAAGGTAGTTTATAAATTATTGTCTTAAATTTAGGTTAACTGAATAATGTCAAGGGAAATTTTGTTTGGACAAGTAAGCTATGATTTGATTTTACTGAGTCTAGCTCAACAAATGCATTTTTATAAATTAAAACAGCTTCCAAATGTTAACCTCTGCTTAAGATTTAAAAAGAACAATTTCTTGGGAAGATACCTACTTAAATGGCTTTCTAAAAATTAGCCTCTGCTTTATGCCTCTATCTATACTAATCTTTCATGAAAAAAATACCTTATGAAACCAGGAGGAAGTGAGTGAGTGGGAGTGTCTGAGGAGACATGGGCCTTGGGTAACTGCCTTCTTAGCCTTGCTCAAAAGCCTAAGCAGGAAATACATGCATTTAGTCACAATCATGGCCATGATTACACTGTGAAATTAGGTCAGAGTATCCAGTTGGTGCTGGGCAGGGAACACAGTGGAAAGGGTTTCTCTCTGTATCCTAGCATCCAAGCTACAGTTTTGACTTGGACCACCCTCCAGCAGCACCATCTGTCAGATAGCAAAGAGGATGAGAGATTAGCATCACATCTATCTGCTGATGGATGGCACCCTCACACCAGTGGGTCAAAGGTGACCGAGGTATGGTTTTTACGAGTATAGGTGTATGAACTTTGAGCCAGTAAACACTAAGAGCAGGTTGCACTGTTCTTTTTATCAATTATCTGACAGAGGATCTTTAACGACTTCATGCTGTAAGTTGCAAAACATTTTATTAGAGTCAACCATAAATTGTCTGGGGATGGAAGGAGCCGAAAGAACTGGACATCCACATTTGTTGAACAGAGCAATATAATGAAGACCGCTGGGGGTTAAACACAGAAGTAGGGAAAAGGTCATTGCTGTTATGGTGCTTATGAGCCCTTGATGAGAAAAAAAATAGATTGAGTGGGTGCAATTCAAAGACATACCATTCAAGGCTTCACGGCTTGCACTGAGTCTAAAATTCCATCAATACTGAACCTATTCAGGGGGGTTAGAAATCTTTTCAGTCTTTCTCGTGTTAAGTATGTAATGATCCTGTAGAAGATGGAATGCTTCAAAGGGCACAGCCTTATAGAGAAGACACCTGGCTGGACCTGTTCTGGAATCTATTAGCTTTTATTCAGAAAATAGAGCAAGCACTTAACATGAGTCAGTCCCTGTTATTTCCACCAAGAAAACTGTTACAGACACTTCTCAGTACAAGAGAGGGTGCCCAGGCAGTTCTGAGGCACAGAAGGGTAGGAGGAAGATTTATGTGTCGGATCCCTACTCTTACTAAGTGCTCTGAGTCATGTAGGTTCATCATTAGAGTAGGAAATGACAACATGATGTGGAGAGAACAGTAGGGAACCGAACCTCCATGGAGACAGAGGAGAAAACCTTGTGCTTTCATCTGCACAAGTGACAGATGCCTTTATACTGTAGTGGAGAGGATCACTGTCCTAGTAGACGTGAGGGGTGGAGTCAAATTCTGGGCCTTGTCTCAGAATAGTCCACAGACTCTGGGTAGCTCGTGTCAGCCACTGAAGGACGTGCTTTTCTGAAGACTATAGTCCTAGAAATGTAGAAGAAGGGTAGATCTCATTTATTCATTTGAAATGCAGTTACATTTATTAAACAAGTGCTAACGAAGTCCCTTCAGAAAAATTAGTGTATATGCACACACATACAACACACACACACACACACACACACACACACACACACACACAGACAGAGAGAGAGAGAGAGAGAGAGAGAGAGAGAGAATGAGAGAGAAAGAGAGAGAGAGGGAGAGAGAGAGAGAGAAGAGACCACAATAGATACTTGATTTTAAAAGGGAATTTTGATCTACCCAGGTTAGTCTTAATCTGTAATTATTTATAAATTATGTTATTGCCTTTTCTAGTTTGGGGAGTCTATGAACACATTTATAATTGGACATATATAGCATTTCAAGCATTTCATTTACTTTTTTCCAGGGGATATTACTTACTAAGAATTTGTATCTTTCAAAGGAAGCCGAAATATTACATCCTAAATGAAAAAAATAATTTGAGATTTTGGAATGCTGGTTGGGAGGGCTGGGTGAAGGTGTGTGCATGAAAGGAACTGAGGACATCCAGAGGATCTGTTGATATGTTATCAGATCAATAATCCAAAAACTGTGAGTATTTGGAAAACAGAAAAATGCTGTCCTTTGAAGCCACTATGGATATAAAGGTCTTTATGTGAACTTTGTGAGTGTTCTGATCTGGTGGTTCAATAATCCTATCACAGAGGAAACATCAATCTCTAGGCTGTGGAACACCTGGGAAATGCGCTTCAGTCCAAGTATGCATAGTAGATAATGCATTAACTTTATAGTTTATCTCAAGACCTGATTGGTAAATCACATATAATTCTACCTACTAGTCTATGTCTGGAAACAATGAAAAGACTTTATAGATATTTCAGGCTTGGGCAGGAAATACGTGAAACACGTCACTAAAGGTTGATGCAACATTTTCTCATGAGAATACTACAAACTTTTGGAAGAAGAAATGGGGAAATGGAGAGGTGAAGGGGATGTGAGGAAGACTAGGAGAATTAGCAGAGAGGGGATAAAGGAGGAAGGAAGGGGGAAGAGAGTTAGGGAGGGTAAGACAAATGGGGAACGAGAAAAGGGAAGAGAAAGTGAAAGAAAGGACAGGTAAACATATACATTGTGTGTGTGTGTGTGTGTGTGTGTGTGTGTGTGTGTGTGTGTGTGTGTGTGTGTGTGTGTGTGTGTTTACTTGAAAGTCCAGGATTGAAATCAGCAGCTAAATCTGTTATTTTAGTCACAGCACTTAAACAGTTGTTCCCAGTAACTTAAGAATCAGCTTTTGAACACTAAGAATGAAATCTTTTCTAGGGGAAAATACGAGAGTTACAATAGTATCTATGTATGAAAATGTCATAACAAGATTCATTATCTTATTCATTAACCACAAAATTCCCACAGGATTCTTGAGGAAGAGGAAGAAAAGAAGGGGGACTCCATTGACTGTCAGTAAGAAGGGAAGCAGACCAGATGTACACGGAGTCACACAGACATAAGAGTCACACATTTCATGACAAGGCACTTTCAGGGCAGCTAAAGAGATTTCTGCTAGGGCATAGTGAAGTCAGAGATGGCCAGGACAGCTCCCCTAATAACAGTAAACATTTATAGAGCTCCTTGGACTCTATAGGGCATCCCCAGCAGTGACATTATTTCCCACAATAACCATGCAGGTTTACATATTCTCCTTCCCATTTTCAGCAGAGGGAATTGTTGCTCAGGAAGGCTTAGTGTCTTACCTTAAGACCATTCACACAGCAGCTATAAAACTCACAGCCTCTTGATTCTAGATTTTTTTACTTCTCACTTTCCTTCGTCTTTGTGGAGCCCCCTAAGTTACCTCCAAGGAAGAAACTTAACTACTCAGAGCAGACAATGCCACGACTACCTGAAGTTATTCCTATAAAAATGCCAAAACAAAACAAAACTCAGGCTTGAAGGTCTACATGTACAATAAAATAACTTTCAATTACTGTAATAAAATATGCAGTACTTTTTCCAGCCAATGTGATTAAAGTATTTCTGAGTTCTGTAATGATGAAGCCTTGTCACCATACTGGAAGTTTAAGGAAATTTTCCATGTGTTGTTGAATGTCAAGAAATTAAGAGACATTGTTTATGGACAGTTATTTCTAAGAGCTATGAGACAGGGGCTGATGCAACCCAAGTTGCCAGCATCCCTTATACGAGACATGGGGCAGGGGCTGTAAGGAAAACAGTGATGGATGAGCAGCCAGCTACAACAGACCTCAGAAGATGTGGGAAGGGGAAGAAAAGTGGACAGTGGAAACAGGAGAAACAGGAAGGTGGGTGTTCTGTTTGGAGACTGGAGTGTGAGTGTGGTTGAATTAACCAGACAGCTCACTTGGGAGAACAGTCAATTAAGAACCTGGAGAAGAGAAGGATGGAAGGGGGAAGGGGAGAAGGGTACAGACTGAAGCCGAAATGCAAACTTGGAAGCAGGTGAGAGGAGGAAGACAGCTAGAGAGCATCAACGGGGAAGGGTGATCTAGTAGGAATACAGAGGACTCATCAGGGATGGAAGCTGGGATTGGAAAAGACCTGTTACAAAAAGTACGTTAGGATTCTAGAATGAGATAGTAGCAATCAAGAAAATAACCGACAAGAAGAAATTATTGTAATTATTATTCTACTATTAGGATTAATAGGGAGCATTCCCAGAATTGGTGCTGATTCATTTGGAGATACATGATACAAAGCTAATTTTGAGAAATATTAGTGCATTCAAAGATGTTTAAAACTCTTGAAAATGCTGGGCAAGGTGGTGCACACCTGTATTCCAATGCTCAGGGAGTTGAGATAGGAAGGTGATGAGATCCAAGTGGAATTATACTTTTGAAAGCAACAGAAAATATTTTCATTTTTCCTCTTATGCCTTGGTTGTGACCTGTGCTGCCAGGAAATGCTCAGGGGAGCTCTGGAAGACACAAGAAACCATCTGTTCTAATTTGATTTTTTTTGAGGGAACTTCCCCCTCTTCTATTTGGTATCAGGGTACTAGAGTCTACCTTTCTCACTTTTAAAAGAAAATTGTAAACAATGCAACCAACATGCTTTCCAGAGCCCAAAGAACAACTAACTGAAACACTGTTCACCTTCCTTTGCCTTTTCGTCCCACGGTCTGACAGGGACTCAGTTTTCCTCACATTCTTTCTCAACCTACAGAAATGCTAACCAATCTCAGGTTAAAAAAAGAAAAGAAAACTGCACATCAAAGCCTGAGATAAAGAGCAGAATGAATTTCACAACTCAGGACATTTATTTGAATTTTTATATGGTTTCAGAAGCCCCAGAGAAAAACTCCTGCCACTAAGAATGGAGCTACAAATTATCACCTTCATCTTTCAGCTCTCCCCACAATTCTACCCATTTTCTCTTTGCCCTCTGTCTCACCTCCTTCATCCTCTCCTCTTCCCTCCATTCCCTCTTTCTCCTCTGCTTTTTTTTTTTGCTCCCTCCTATAGCAATCATAAATACCATTGCTGGCTATTATTCATCACTCTCCATTTTACCAGACATTGTGCTAAATGCCCAATATATACATCATTATTTAACCTGTCCCACAAAAATGCCATTTACAAAATAGTACAGTTTCAGAACAAGAAAAAATTAAAAGGCTGCTGCCCTATGATTATACTGTCCTCAATGAAAACAGAACATAGTTGAGGGGGTATCAATCATTTCAACAGAAATGCTTTTTCTACAATAAAAAGAGCCAACATAAATGGAATCGCTTTACCTTAATGCCATTGTATGAGGATAACAGTAAAAGGCTTCAGTTACTTATACATATGGATTTGATATATCAAGTTTTAAAAGAAGCTTACTATTTATTTAGATGAATTATTTTTATGGAATTTATATGGAATTCATGCTTGTGTATTTTTCTGCAGTGGAGTTATTTGATAACTATCTTGGTGTAAAAAAGAAGGAAGATAGAATATTTTATTTATATAACTCTCATGTATATTTGAGCCCACCATAGATTAGACTTTTGAGTATATGTTATTTTTATTTTTATGTAATGCACATGCCATATTGTTTGTGTAAACATACTGTGGACCATTTTTTCTGGAGTTAATTTGTACACTCTAAGAGACAATAGCAAGCCTAAGCGATGCATAACCATGTTCTGGTTTCAAAAAGCAGCAGAACTGTACTTCAATCCAGGCCTTACAACTCCATAGCTACACAATCTTGGGAGAGTTCTTTAGCCTGTATGAAGTCCACCAAGTTTCTTCTTTGATAAACATAGAGTAATGATAGTAATGATTGCCGCTTTCCACAGTCATTGTGAAGGTGGATTAAAGAAGTGAATGAGACATCCAGCATACAGTACATACTCCCCAGGCGCCAATCCTCTTTCTCCACCGTTCTTTCTATTTATTATAGTAATGTGCTCTGTCTGCATCTGCACTGACCTTGACCTACACCTACATGTATGCATTTGTATATACTCATATTCACATATGAAATCACATTCATTAAGGACATAAATTTATGGAATTCTAGGTGTATCTTCCAGTGAAAAATCAAGCTTTACTTCAATCCATGTGGAAGGTCATAAAGAACCTTACTTACAAAGCCAAATGTTTCTCTTTGATATAACTGGTAACAGTACCCTGGAAACCACAGATGTATCCTAGCACCACCTAGTGGGAAATTCTACTTTCTACCCCATGCTGTAGTATACTGGTTCCAGCCATGGCTCCCACTCACCATTTTGTGAGGGCTGGAGGTTCCTTCCACCACCCTAAAGAATGCCTGTACTGAATAAGTTGATCTCCATTTCTATTTATATCTTTCTAGTTTTCTTAATGAGTGGTTCTGGATGTGAGTGCACTGCCTTGAAATCTTCCTGCCTTTATCAACAGACAAGGAGAAGACTTGAACCACCTCATAACCGGACCTGAATGACTGTGAGTCAAGTATCATAAGTCTGTGTCTTCAGATCCTAGAAGGATAATTATGTGTCTTATGAGAATGGCTTACTAGATCTAAACTTAGGAACATTTTACATTTTCTCTGAAAAAAAAATAAGAATTCTTACTCTCAAGGGGAATTTTGAGTCACAAACAATTCCATAGGCCAGTTGTTTCCAAGAGATGAGGTGCCATTGCTGTTCTTTTGGTCATGAAGAAAGCCAAGCTGATTGCAGAAATTGTTTCTACTTCCCTTTGATTAATTCATGGGATATGGTCCTTTCCTTTAGTGGTAGAATTTTTATGAGCCCAAAGATCAATAATAGTGAAGAAAACCCAGGCCATTGCAGTTATATTTATACAGATGATTATTGTGCAAGTGTGTTATCCCCTTCAAAACCTTGAAGATGACTTAGAAATTTAGTCATGGATGAAGTAAGAAATTCATGTCATCTTGATTAGTTAATTGGTCTGAAGAGCTAATAAATACTATAGAAAATCACTCAAACCATTATCAATGTTTGAATGAAATGACCAGACAAATTAATTATCCTATTTAGGCTTCTCATTTAACAGTATGGCACATATAAGTAGGGTAGAAAACAAGTGTTGCTCATTCTCCTGTTAACCTGTCTCAAATGCCCACCAAGGTCCAGAGACATTTGGATTGGTCTAATAGATTAGTCCACTGTGTCATACAATTCCTATACTTACGCTAGCTTGTTCCTAGTACTTTCAATAAAAATGGTAGAGATTTCTATCTCAAAGTGCCCACAATCCAGGATAAGAGAAGGGGACTAAGTAGACAGCAGATAGATGAGAATTAGAGATGAGAGTTATCACTGGAATATATTCATCACAAGATTTCTACTACTCATATGAGTCACATCTTGTGGAAGAAGACAAACATTTGTGCCAGACATCGTGGTCTACCTTTGTTCCTTGTGCACATAAATTAGAAGCATATGAACATACTCAACTTGACGCACTCGACAAGAACACAACTCATCTGAAAGGGCTGGGTTTGTTTTGGCAAAGGTTGAATGCCCAAAGTTTGCCTTCCTCTTCCTTTCCTCATGGGGTAAGTGCTGGGCCTTCTCCATACCTTGAGGGAAGTCAGAATGTCAGTCTCCGGGTTGGGGGAACAGGGAAGGAAATGCACCATGCTTTTGTTGTACTTGAGGTAACTGACTTACAAAGAGGGTCTTCATCAATGGTATGCATCTGTTTCTGCAAGAGTGGTCTTTCTGCACTCTTGTAATATTATAGTCTCTAGGATTCCTTTCTCTCCAAACTCAGAAATCATTGTGACTACATTTGTCTGTATTGATAATTTCATGTAGTGGAATCTGTCCCCATGCTAGATTCTGGAGTAGGGTGGAGGGCATTACTTTGTCTTTCACTTGATGCCTAGGCAGCACACGCATTGATTTCATGTCTTTCCTGTTTATGAGATGTTCATTTGCACTTTTCCTGTATTGTGTTTATCCAGATTGTATTGCAGATGCATCTACAATAGCTGATCATTAACAGCAAATGTTTATTGAACATTTTTGACTGTGGATTGGCTCTAGGCTACAATCTGGGAATAATTAGAAGAGTTGAATGTACTTCTTTGCCCTGGAGGATTTTGCTATCTACTGGACCATGTTTTTTAAACAAACAACAATAACAACAAAAGATATGATAACAGATCACACACACCGTGAGCCCTACAAACAATAGTTGTTGCTACTCAGAGAAAAGAGAAATTGATGAGGGCTAGATATCCTGATAAGGTGTTAGGAGTAAGATGGAACTGAAGTGGTTTCCTAAGAAATGTAAAGACTCTGTTGATAGGATCCTGAATATGAGATTTTTCTGAAGATCTCATGAAAAGAACCCCCCCAGACACATACTTGTAAGATGCAATTACCTTATTGTTTATGAGGTAAGACTAAGAAGCAATAGTCTGCTGCTTTGAGGTACTTCTTCCAGTGTTCTAACATTAACACCTTACACACTTCACCTTACACACTGAGGGAAAGCCAGGCAGTCTGCCAAATTTGTCACTAAGATCCTGGCCTGCTTGTCAAATTCTAGGACTGTCTTGCTTTACCTAAAATTTTCCTCCATTCTCCACTTTGAAACCCCTTATCAGAACAATGGGCATTTGATGACTTCTTAGAGCAAACTATGTTTTAATATATCAGAGGGGAAGGGGGGCACAGAGGGAGACTTTGTTAGGGATGCTGCCTTGGGAAGTGGTAAGAAGTATGTGAATTTGACCATGGAGAGGATGCTAATTTATCAAGGGAAATAGCAATTTATGAGATGTTCTGGGATAATTTTTTTATTGTCAAAAAGAGATATTCAGATTTTTTTGAGGATTAAAAACTTACTAGATATTTTCACAGCTCTTACTAATCCATGCAGACATTTCTCTCAGTTTGTTGAATGAAACATTGTATGAAGACTGTGGAAGGATTAATAATGTTTTAAGGACAAAGTCCAGTGACTTTCCTAATATCAGCAATTCTTGAATATCTCTGTGTCTGCTCTTATAGTTTTTCTTTTCTTTTTTTTTAGATACTCTCTGATTATAATTCATTTTGGCTTTGGAGAAACAGAGGCAGGAAAGAACTAAGAGCCAAGAGCCAGAGTTCCTGCCTTTCACTTCATTTAGCATATCTTTGGGCATATCAAAGACAATTTCATCTTTTTTCATTGTAGAGCATCTTCTTAGATTTAATTGGGGCAAAATATTTAGTGGATTTGAAATATAAAATATTCAGTAAAGGATATTTCCTCTTTCACAAGAGGTATCTCTAGGGTTTATCTTAGTGTGGCTGGATGTGTCTGGGGAAAGCTGACATGACCTCCTGAAGTTAGAATCACCCTTCTTTTCTAGGAGACTTCTGTAGGGTTGTCATCTCAAGTTATTTCTTTTACTGTGGTAAAAGATGCATAATAGGAAATCTATCCCTTCAGCCATTTTAAATGCAGAAGTCAATTGCATTTAGTACAGTCACATTATTGTGGTACCACCACCACCACCAGCCACCTCTAGAGCCGTTTGGTATTATTAAATTACAATCATAATCATAAGATAGTAGTTCCCCATTCTCTACTTCTCCCAGGCTCTGGTAACTACCATTCCACTTTCTGTCTCTAAGAATGTGAATGTTCTAAGCAACTATCTGGATAGAATCATGGGACAGATTTCATATCTGTGCTTTTGTATCTAGTTTAGTTCACTTTGGAAAATGTCTTCAACTTTGGTCCCTGTAGCACGGGTCAGAATTCCCTTCCTCTTTGAGAGAAAATACTATTATTTGTTACCATACAAAGCATTTTATTTGGGTAGCAATCAGGACCTGGGGCAAGCAAAATGTTCTTTACCACACCATAGCATCTATGTCCGTGTTTTTGGTGTTTTTGGTAACAAGATTTTCTTTATATTGTAAAATGTGTGACTATATGATTTTAAGAGCCTGAATATGGACGGTACTGAAAAGAATCTGCCAGATGATTCCAACCAGAAAAAGTATTTATTCAGAGACATTTATTAGTTAGGAGAACAAGTAAAAATAATAGCCTGCATTAAAAAAAACATTTTGAATGTATTTTAACTCTTCTTCTCTTCTAAGTCTTTGAAGTGACTTAGCAATGTCAACTCAGTGTCACCAGATCACTAACCTTAAAAGAGGCTCTTCACAAAAGGGGCCTGGGAGGTCAGAGAAATCTGTGAGTGTTGCCGCCAGCGGCAGTCGTCCCAGAGCCTCTGGATGCACAACCATTTAGAATTCTCTAAGGAATCTCACTCCTTCAAAGAAGTCTTTCTTTCCCAAGGACGTCTGGATTCAGAATCATGTTTAGTTGTTATTTTTGTAATACTTAGAAATGTTCATATTAAAACAAGATAAAATGTTTCAGAAGGTGACAGAGATGGGAGCATCTGAGAGTGCAGAATCTGAGTTCCTTCCGAGTTGAACTGAGAGAATTGTGATCCATAGACCCAAAATAAAAAATTGCCTCAATTTTCCCATTTTCAGGACAAAAGCATTTACACTCACAGTCAGAGAATTCATTTGCTATTTTCTTGAGAATTCTTTAGCTACGCTCCTGTTTGTCTACATAAAGAACTCTAAAAAATTGATGCAGTAAATAATTTCAGTATTTGTTGTCTGCTTTTTTTTTGCAGAAAGCATGGTTATGTTATTTGAATAAATTTATTTAAATAAAATGCTGTTTTAAGAAAGATCTTTCCTAACCCTTTGCTCCCTAAAGGAAGACATGCATGAAGGCAGTGAAGGCCTTTGTTAGCAGCAGGTTCACTGCAGAACACTGGTTATTACCCATAGATCCCAAAGTGGGAACATGGTAAAGATGGGAAGGAGATCGAAAGGTGGAAGAAATCATCAAAGTTAAGGGTAAAACACACAGATCCTTGGAGAAAGATGCGTTTTCAAAAGACCAAAGAGCGATAAAAATCAACAACAACAACAAAATTAGTGCCCTATTTCGGTGTCTTTTCATGTCTTTCTATTTTCCTCTTTGTTGTTGATCTTCATCTCCCCAAATTCCCATAGCATGCACCTCTAGTTCGATTTTATGTAAGCAATGTGGGTATTATCTATGAGGGAATAGAATGCGTCCAGCAACTAAATTTTAGGAAGGAGAAAATTCCTGCAATGGAATAGAGTGAATGAATGGTAGTCGATAAAGACCACAGAGGAGGAAAAGACACCAACAAGGAAAATCAAACATGAATAGATCATGATCCATCCAAGATTTAAGAATAATCTCCAAGACCTGTGCTTGTAGACAGTGAACATGTGGGATCTTAGCTCAAGCAGCCAAATTAATATAGTCAGGGAACTTGGAGGTTTCTAATAGCCAGTGTTACTTAATGAATAAATGAGGGTATAACTTGGAACTTAGAGGACATAATCAGATAAAAAATAAATGATACTGATATACCAGATGAAGTCACACATAATAGAGCTAGAAAGAACTTGATCTTGGTAGTTAACAAGTAGCTCATTTAGAGTTTAGGAAAAAAGTGTCTTTCAGTCCTGTATGAAGCAGTTCACCTGGTCTGAGACCAGTGGCTACCTGCACTGGGCTCATCTGATAGGAAAGTTTGTATGACACAAATACTATCAAGAAATTAATATCAAGTCCTTTCTTGCATTTATAGTTATCCAGACCTTTGTTGCTCAGAAACTGAGTTTCATCATTCCTCAATCCTAGGCTTCTGGATTCTGTTAAGAGGAAAAGTTGTTTAGCAGGCGGAATGTTTCAGGCAACCACTAATTCATCATACTGAGGCAGAATTTTAAACTTATCTAATTCAGGTTTGATCTTGACTCATAAATGAGTCTATGAAGGAACCTGTTATAACCCTATGTCACAGCCTTGAGCCTTGAGACAGGACATGAAGCCATTTGGAATATACTCAACCATGAAACCTGCTTAGGGCATTTGACATGTTATTGTGTCCTTTTATTACAATATTTAGAAAGCAATATTAAACTAATTTAAACAAATAGAAGGGAATGTTGAGATCTATACTAATTCTGGGGCTGCATCCAGAGATTCACAGATCAGCTGGTTTAAATCACAGAAATTTGTCTTCCGAGACTAGAGACTAGATATCTAAAGTTAGCTGTTTTTCCAGTTTTGTTCCCAAGGCCTCATTATTTTGTGTGCAGATGGCCACCTTTGTTCTGTGTCTTCAAATGACCTTTCCTTCTGAGTATATCTATCCTTGGTATCTCCTCTGTATGCAGAAAAATATTTTATACTAGAATACCAAGCATATTAGATCAATACCTACCTTAGTGGCCTCCTTTGAACTTAGACACTCTTTTCAAGGTATGCCTCCTTCAAGTACAGGAATTTTGGTATAGCATAACTTAGCCCATAATAGGGTTGTCTGATCAAACTATGTAACTAGTAGAGATGATACTAGACTGGAAAATTGATAACTCAAACATGGTTAAGATTCCCTTCCTCTAAATGTCATCTTTGTTCCTCTTATTATGTGTTGTGTTCCACAACCACTCATGTAGGAGGAGGCCATCGATTTCCAGCAGTTCGACCCCAAAATACTTAGTACACGATTAAAGAGGAAAATGATTGCCTTCCCTAGCAGCTTGAGTTTGAAACTCCCATGGGTAAGCCTCTGACTCTGCTATTTGGAATCAGATAGTCTCCAATGGATCAACCATCAGTGGAAATAGGACACTGTGATTGATTCAAGTTCAGTAAGTGCTCCCTACCAGACCAGTTAGTAACTACAGCCAAGGAGTCAGGGTTTTATCAATATGTCAGCCCATTTCTAAAACACACTTGAGAATTCTTGGCTTAGGAATAAGGGTCTTCCCCAAGGAGCACGCCAGGGAAGATGTAGCCCATATATTCAATGTGTCGTGGGGGACCAAAGGTGGGCAAATGAGAAGAAAATTCCAGTGTAATGTAATAAAGGCTCTAAAATAGTGGTCTAATCTGATTCTCAGCAGGAAACATCCAGTCATAGCGCAGCATTGGGTGGCTACATCAGAATCTTGGGGCAATCAGTAAAGGTTCATACAGATAGTGACCTTAAAGACAAATCCCAAGAAGGTGAATTTAGCCAATGGAAGTAAAGCATGGGGGAAACATGCACATTCATCAATAGGAACTTTAGGGAAACTGCAAGAATTTCAGCACAGTGAAACAAAATATAAAAATTGAGGCCAGAGAGCTCACATCCTCAAAATAGGCAGTTTGGAAGGCCCACAGTAGATCAAGAGTGAGCATGTAATTTTGGCTCTTTTCCCAATTAAACAACAAAGCTCATAATTTCCATTAAGATGAAGATATGAAGCAGGAGGGATGGAAATTTGGGGTTGGTTTTCTGAGAAAGCTTACAATTCCCATGTGCTGAGTAGAGCCACATGAGTCTGGCCATGATACTGACTATGATTCTGGACTGGAAACATCTCCACTTGAATTCTACTTAGCCACTTACTTGACATGAAAGGATGTGCATCAGTGAACTTTTAGGACCATGCCAGTTTGGCTAGTTTCTCTTTATCTTTCTGGTCAACAAGTATGTGTCTTGAGTACTGAGTATCAGCTCCATCTGGTCTCTGTACTGACCTGAGGTTGGAATCCAAAAATCCTTGTTTGGCACAGGCCTAGTCCATGGAAAACTGCAGACTACTCTACATAGCTTAAATATGAACAATTGATATCAATGTGATGTCACCACAGTGAGACTGACATCTAAGAGATGGAGACAGTTCTGATGTAAGCACTCCAAGAAAGAAGCATTTTCATTGTGAGTTTCCAATGGATTGAAAGGATGATTGTGACTACCATAGGCAAAGACAAGGAGGAAGAGTGGCCCTGGAGAAGGGAGTTGGGTACCAACCTGAGGGAGTCTGAGCAAGAAAGTAAAGGGGAGGAAAAGACAATGTTATTCGAGACAAAGGCACTAAGGCTGCAAAGGCCAACTTTCCTTCTCATACCACTGCACCTTATCTTCTTTTAAATAGTCTACATTTTTAACCCACTTTTGAGACTTTCTATGTCTCCTGTTATCATTCGACCTTTTCTCTAAATTCTAAACCTACATAGAAGGTCTCCCCCACTGTCAACTACTGCCTTTCTCAAAGAAACTCAACAGGAGGCAACTGGAAAATAATTACTGCTTTCTCCATGTCAAACAAAGCCTCTGCCAACCCATCAAGACTAATATTGTTTGGGGAAGTATGTGAGAAGAACCATCTCTACCATCTTGCCCATCATCACAGACCATCATGACCAGCAGGCCTATTTGCCAAGCACTCTGTACTGAGGCTTTGAAACTTTCCAATGTCTATGAGAGGTGAGGTCTGTATTATTATCTCCACTTCTCTAAAAGTGAGGGAAAATAGAGCTTACAAAGATGGAGTGGCCTATATGAGATTCATAGATAGTTAGGGAAAGAGCTGGGAATCTGATTACAGACAGTGCACGTTACTGTGTGCATAACATCACAGTAGGGGCTCCGAAACACAACAGATGTCAGCTGTGATTATGTAGACTACCCAAAACTTTGCCAATTGGTGTGGGATCCTCCTACGGTTATTCTCATCATTTGTTTGGTAGACATAGCCTAAATATTAGAAGGTTTGGGAATAGGTTTTTACTCTAAAGAAAATAGACATTATTTCTAAATAAAAGAGGAGGAAGTATTTCAAGTATGAAATTTTCATGGACCAAGTAGATACATGAGGCAAGATGAAGTGAAGGGAGGCTAGAAGGCCTGAGAAGAAGCAGATTTGCTTGATTCCAACCTTGACCTCAACCAGTAGACAAACCACAGCTTCCATGCACCGCAACTCCTGTTTGTAAAGTGATGCTACTTTAAAAACATATCAGATTCTTAGCAGAGTGCCAGGCAGAGAGTTCATATTGGATGTAAGTTGCTATATTATTTAATTACCTTTTGTTGATGGAGTGAAATCCTAACCCACTTCTGAGGCACAGAGTGACTACACCATTCCCCAGAAACTTCACCCACCAGACAGTTTATCCTGTTGACCCTTTTTCAACACAGTGCACACATTTCATTGAAGAGCCACATTACACCCCTTCTTTGATGGATGCTGTACAATGTCTTGTCTCTTACCTAGAACAAAAGAAAAGGAAAAACTCCTTTTTTTGTTGTTCTTCATGTTAAATACACTTGAGAAAACCATAATGAGAAATCTTTATTTCTGATGATGAATGAATGGGTAGCTGAGGAAGAAATGGGTTCTCTCCACCCCCAACCTTGGTTCTCAGTGGAGGTATGCATTTATATGTGTCTGCATGTGTTGATGGAAAGTATATATCCCTTGCTCCCTTGGTGGGGTCTCCATGAGCAGCCTCTACTAGGACTTCTGAGATTGTGACAAAGCAACTTTCTTTCTCATCGACCAATGGAAGTGGGATATATCCTCTCCTAGCTATCTTAAGAGGACAGCTACCATTGAGGACCAGAGACAGGTCAGTCACCTTGGACAGTGCCCTAAAGCTGAGACCCCCCTGCAAGGCTCCAGACCATTCTGCATTGCAGTTGGTCTCACAGGGAAAATAGGGCCTTGCTTAACCTCCTTTGATGAGAAGTGTAATATAAACACAAACTGCTGTTCCATCCACTTCAGAGAAGCCACTTCAATCCACTCAGGCACCTTTGGCTTTATTCTCACCAAGTCCAATCCTCCTTTAAAAACTTTAATAAGAGCATGTTTTCATCTGTTCTCAAGGGACTAATTTATTTATTTAAAGTAATAATAAAGTTTTAGCATAATCCCTTACTCCCAAGAAGTAAGAAGACTCTTTGAACAATTTGTTTTTCCCATCATTGAAGTATGAAGGAGACCAAGAGGCTGCTGTGGGGGGTCTCAGAGCCAACTGTCATGGCAACAGCTGGATTTTCTAGGCTGCCTGGCCATCAGCCTCTGGGAGCAAAGCATTAGAAAGTAGAATCACAGTTTTATTCTTTCTGTCACTTGGCTACAAGTTTCCCCTTTTCAAGAACCCATGGATAAGTTAGAATGAGGCCCCAGCTCAGCTGGGATTAAAAATAGCAACTGTGACTCAGTCGACTTGGGCTTCAGAGTGGAGACCTATAAGAGGCATGGTGGACCAGATGGTGGGTAATTACTCTGCATTTTTCTTCATGCTATGGAGTCACAGGGTGGAGGGAGTCTATAAAAGCTGGTGAATAAGCCCTGCTTTAAGGAACAGGAAGAGTTCAGAAATCTTAGTCTTTAATGGTTGTTGGGGGACAGAACCACTTTCACTAGGGAAACTAATGTTATTTATCTGCTGGCCACTATCTTAAATAGTTTAAATAAATCATTTCATTTTACACTTATGTGAAGAACACATTCCATTTTTCCCATATTTTGCATAAGTAGAATGAAGTCTACATAAATTAGATAACTTAAGATTATAGAGCTGCTAAAGGGTCATTGGCTGCAGAACCCATTTGAATCCACTGTGACTCTCAGGCTAGATTGATTGGTGTAGGATGATGAAGGTGGTTATGTCAATTAAGAATAATTTGATGTCGGTTAATTAAGTAGTCCAACCTACTTAAGCAAGTGAATGTTTTCTTTTCTCTCCTAAGAAGAATCCAGAGATGGGCAGCAGGGGTTATGTCCTCAGCAACTCAGAGAAGCAGGAGAGTTCCTTCATCTTTTTCCTCAAGCCTATCACCCTTTAAAAAGAAGGCCAACCATCTCCAGAGGTCACATCTGTTTTCAAGGCAGGAAGAAAAGGTTTAATGGCAGTACTATCTGTTACCTTCTAGTAGAGGAAAAGTGCTTTTCAGAACCAGCCTATAGATATAGCCTCTCACTGGTGAAGAAGTAGTCATTCACCCTTCCTGCCACCAGCTGGAAGAAAGACTAAAAAAAGCAAGAATGTATCTTTGCATGCTCTAGAGTGAAAGGGCAGTTTGGCTCACAGCTAATGTGTAAGATAAGCATTACTTGCTCGCAGAGAATGGAAAGATCCTTAGGAGGCAAGCATAAAAGGGATATCTTATAACAGACTGCCACTGACTGAATAACACAAGAACAGATATTTATTTCTCACATATGGGAAGTCTAAGATGAAGGTACTAGCATTTGTTCCAATGATAAGTTTCTTGCATCTTCCTATAGCAGCAGAGGCAAGAGGTGTAGCTCCCTCCACCCCACCCCCACCCCCCAGCAGTCCCTTCCCCTGTTAGATAAAAGCCTCCATGGCCTGATTACCTCTTAAAGGCTCCACCCCTTTTACCATCACATTGAAAGCATCTGAACTTGGGAGGCAACACATTCTAAGCAAACACAGTCAAGCTTGCCAAAGTCTGGATCCTAGGGTTGTTAGTAGTGGGGGATGCAACAGAAGCCAACTAAGCTTGGATTCGAGCAGGATGTAAGTGCCAATCCAGAGAGCTACCCTTCCTCTGCCCAGGCTTACACTGTTGCTTCCACTCTTCTGTCAGCCATACTTTTTGGCCCCTGTCTTATAATGGGATGCATATTCTAGTTACTATAATTGGCTAAACCTCAAAGAATTTGTTCCATGCCTTAGGGCTGCATGCCATGGCAGAAAAGGGGGTTCTAGGCTCATGTATGAGTTTTGTGTCCCATTTAAAATAGATTGTGTCACTTTAAGTAGATAATAGAAGAATTCTTCCTTTTCTCTTTCCATTTTCTCATTAAGAATGTCTTTTCTATAAGACAAAAGAGAATCTGTCATTGATTAAAGGGATTAACAATAAGAACAATGAAAATGAGGATCATGTTAGTGACAGAATATGGGGAGATTTATTATTATTACAACATTTTTCTTTAAACTTAAATTGTATTTTGGTCAACAAGAAAAAATACTTCAGGTCATTGAAAAAGAATATATGAGTCAATTATCATAACAGTGGGCAAATCTTAATAAATGTAATTGTTAGAAAATTTCTGGAGATGGAGCCATTTTCAATAGGCTAGGGGTATATCTGTGTTGTTGGCTGGCCTGTAATATAAGGATTCCCTCTTTCTACAGGTGGAAATTCTAATGGACCCATTAGAATCAGGTGGAGACTTTCTGGTTGCTAGGTTCTTCTGATTTTTGTAAAGGAATTTTAGATGCTTGATGACATCTAGATCATACTCAGATCCTTTCCACCAAGTCAGAACACAGGTCTTTAGTATCCTTTTTAAAGAGAGATTTCTGCCGGGCGGTGGTGGCGCACGCCTTTAATCCCAGCACTCGGGAGGCAGAGCCAGGCGGATCTCTGTGAGTTCGAGGCCAGCCTGGACTACCAAGTGAGTTCCAGGAAAGGCGCAAAGCTACACAGAGAAACCCTGTCTCGAAAAATCAAAAAAAAAAAAAAAGAGAGAGATTTCTTCATGAAGGTCTCTAGGCCTGACTTCTCTCCTCTCAAAGTGGCAGTGGGAGAGATGAATTTTTCTATCTTAAAGACTAGCAAAGAATCCAAAGTATCTCTCTGAGGGTCTTCTCTCAAACTTGTTTATGAGATAAGATTGTCCTTTGTCTTCATATGGCACTGATGTAAATGTTACTCTAAACCTTTTGACCTAAGCAAACTGGTTACATACAGCACACTGTAAGTTCAGAAGCTTGCTAGATGCTTTACCCCTGGGGAGCCATCCCAATGGTCGTAGCCAAAGTTCCTGCTCTTGGGCCTGAATGTACCAAATCTTGAGCTCCAGTACTGTCCTGTGCCTCTCTATGGTCACACAGCCCTTGACTATGCAACCCAGTCCATCTTTCCAGGGATCCCCAAGACCTTTTCTAGCACACATCTGCCCAATGGCTGCAAGAAGCCATTAGAATCTACTGCACAGGACCCTCTCCTACTTTTAGAAAGACTCAGTTCAATATGGCAATTTCATCTGTCCCTACTTCTGCATCACAAGGCTGTAGTCTTTTCAGAAAGGACAGGGAACACAATTCAGTGGGAAACATTCGGTTACATTTCTGGGAGCCACATGTCCATTCACATACTACTTCTAGCCAATGCCTGTGCAGCACTCAGGTACACATGGATAGAAGCCCAATCCTGCCTTACAGGGAGACTGAAGTCAGAAATTGACAGCTAAAGAGTTAAATGTATAAGGAGAAAAAAATGTAGAATAGTGGATCTGAAAGTCAAGTCAAAAATTGGTTCCATAAACAAAGGGTTTTTCTTTAAGCCTCTTTCTGTGCTTGGGACCTTTCCTTTTCTGGTATGTCAGGTGAGCTAAGTGAGTTCTTCCAAGTCGACTTATGTCTTCCAGGAAATTTTCTGGCACTTAGAATGCCATTAACTAAAGTTCCATCTTTCCTCAAGCACAGAGGTGTTCTCGGAACACTATTCAGTCAGCTTCCTGAAATGATCTTAGTCTCTTCAATCAAAAGCCTACTCAGAGCTGGGCATGTTGACTCATGCTGTTAATCCTAGAACTCAGGAAACTGAGGCAGGGGAACCAGAAGTTCAAGGCCAACCTAGGTTATGCAGCAACTTCCAGGCCAATGTAGACTACATGAGACTCTATTTCAAAAATAATCCTTTCCCAGTCAGTTCAAGGTCAAGAATCTCCTCTAATCCAGGAAGTTACTACTAAGTTTCTAGGTGGATCACTTTATTCTATGGAGGGAACATGGTTGGCAGCATAAGTCTGCAACTACACTGCTTGAATTCAAATCATAGCTATACATGGGCTTACTCTATGTCTTTGGGTAAGTTAGTATTCCTGTGCTTCAGTTTCCTTATATATAAAATGAAGTCAGTAATGAACTATATCTCAAGCATTCAATGAATTCATTTGTGTATAGCTTGGAGTTGAGGGTAATAAGTTCTCTTCAAGGTAATCATCATTTTTAATATTACTTGTCAGCTGATTCTACTCATAAAAAATTAATCACTAGATCCTCCTGTATTTCTGTGGTTTCTGTTCTTGTTCCTCTTTCCTTGTTTCATGAGGTCTATATTAGGGTTCTTTGGCTGCCATAAAATTTACCACAAACTTAGTGGCTGGAACACAAAAAGGTTATTATCTTATAAGTCAAAAGTCCAGCATGGCTCTCACTGGGCCATAATCAAGGTTTTAGCAGAGCTGTGTCTCTTTCTAGAGGCTCATGGGAGAGTCCATTTTTGTTCTTATCTAGCTTCTAATGGCTGCTTACATTTCCAGAGACACTGGCACTGTCCTAGCTAGTCATTCTTTAGATGTTCTCTGATCACAGATAGAAAATGGCCTACAATTTTAAGCCTTTTGGTTCAGTTGTGTCTGCCTAGATAATTTAATTCAAGAAAATGTTTCTATTCTGAGACTATGTTGAAGCATGAACAACATAACGTATTCCCAGTTTATGAAGTTGATCTCAGAGGATTCATTATTCTGCCTATGTCTACAAGGTTCTTAAATGCAGATCTCCCTCATAACTTTTCTTCATGAGCCTGGCATGAAAAAGTTTCTCAAAGGGTATGGGTGAATGTAATCCAGTATTTAACATAAAAGACAAAAGGCTTATGTAAAATTTCAAAAAGGTAATTGTTTACTCAAAGACATTTTCTTAACATTATTTATAAAAACTATTGCAATTAACAGTTTACTTTTTTGAGTTAATATCTCAGAAAGAAAAACAATATTCTTATTCCTGGTTTCAATTATGTTAAATTTTTAATAATAACAAAATAAGAAATATTAACAAGAGTGCCAAGGCCCAGTGTATTTTATAGTATTCTGTGCAGTCTCTTTGAAATGCCAGTGAATTTAGTGGCATTACTATCCCAGGTCTGCCAAGTAATGAACTAAAGCACAAGAGAATGAATTACTTCCCCAAAGTCACAGTATAATCCAGAGCCAAAATTTGAAGTAATAAAATCCTGGTATCTTGATGATCAAGCTTATGACTCCAAATATTTTCCTATGTTTTCAGCCAAGATACTTTGACCTTTCCTCTCTCCATATTAACCACTCTCATGATGCCTAAATTACCACCTTCCTTCTGCCATTCATATTTACTCTCCCTATGGCCATAATAAACTAACATTATAAGCATATAATATACACACTAATAGTATGAGAGAGTGGGGATCATATGTGGAGAATGGTTTGCTTGTTAATTATCTGGATTGTAGGCGTACACGAAGAATTAGGTAGCTCATTCAAGACCATCTGTGATACAGGCTTTCCCATTTCCCTGGTCAACTGTCACAGGGTGGTAATGAAAATAATCCTTCAAATAAATAAGCACATGCCTGAAGAGTATTACCAAAGAAGAAATACAGATTTCTTTGAGGAGAAGCAAATGATGGATCTAGAAGTCTTTCCTATAATGTCTTAAAAACTTATCTAAAGGATTTGAACGAAGAGTGCATTGCAACAGTGAAAACACCGACCGATGAGAGCTTGAACCAGTGTTGAAACTAAGAGGAGAACATCAACTAGGTCGTGTCTGTAACATGTCTCAACCCACTGTCCTAATTACCGGCTGTTACACAGGCCATTTAGAAATGTGGAACGATTAACCAATTTGGACTCCAGCTTTCAAGATTTGTTTGGCAAAGCAGACTACCCTAGGCTAGCACCATAGGACACACCCCATATGATAGAACTCTAGAGACTATATTTAAATACATTTCAGGTTGTTACTTTAAAAACTCTGTTACACGTACAATATAATTGACTTAGTCACAGGTTTTTGAAAAGCACCTCCCTGGTAGCCTGCTCCAGGCTAGATGTTATGGGAGATGCAACTAAGCTGCTTAGGTGACACTTGAGAGATGTGCCCAGGAATGCACAAAAGAATACTGTGATTCATAATATAATCAAGTGTCAGGCTATGTGATAAGGCTTCCAGTGCTGGCTCAAAAGGAAACCATGAGAAGACTAGGCAGGCTCACTTTCTATACACTAATGTTTCTTCTGTTTAAATGCTTACATGAGATTTTTGCTTTGCTTCTGGCCAAATGTTTTCTTCTTTTTGTACTTGGAGATTATGAGAAATATGGGACCTTGTGTTTCTACTCTAATGAATTTCCTATTACTTAGACTTGTTGCACCCTAGACTCCTGGCATAAGAGTGAGGTCATGGTACTAAAGAACTTAAGCAAAACCTAAGGGCTCATCTTTTTGCAGGGTTGTAGAGGGGAGTCCTATAATGTTAGATATTTGACAGATCCTTCTCTTAAGATCAGAAGTCTCCTAATATAATCTCGCATGACTAATATGTCTTTGTAGAGGGTGGACCACCCCCACAAGGGAAGCTCTTGCTGCATGGATTATGTAACTCTTTGCCTGGATGAATAAATTGACTTCTCTATTATTTAGGGGCCAAGTGTGGAAAGGGAGAAAAGACCACAAAGGGACATGGTGGGGGGGGGAGGGGGAGGTGTCACCAGCCCTGTCTCTAGTTCATAATCTCTTGAAGAATTTTATGAAGAAAGGACAACCCTCTTTGCTTCAGAGACAAATGAAGTCAAGCTATAATTAAGCAATAGGTTTGATATGACTCACTGAATCAAGTTTCCTTTGACTTAGTAAGTCGAGTTTTGTAAATGCCACTTAGCCTTATTGCCCTCCAAGGGTGTCTGTACCTCTTGATTCATTCCTAAGTATTCTTTACTTTCCACCCAACCCACTGCCAGAACCACAAGTATCTGTCAATGTCACAGTACCTTCAGGTAAGAAAACACAACTGCTTCTAATCTACAAACAAATGGGCTCTTGGACAATATCATCATTTTAACCAATGTATCACTTAAGCGTCCTCTCTGTATTTGAAATACAAATCAAGTTTCCCACTCTGAATTTTCCTTGGGAACCAATTTCTATTTATACTGCCTATTGGAAAACTCTATGTATGCACAGGTCACCTGTATCTAGAACCAATTTTTTTCTAATAGAATAAATCATGTGTATAACAATTCCTGGTCATTTACCTTTGTCTCTTGATTTTCAAAATTTACTTTTTTTTTTTTAATCCAATGCCTCATTTAATTCTCCTAATACCCAGTGACATGAAAGAATCAAGTGTTGCTGAGGCATATTGCATTATAACAAATTAGGTATAAAAGTTGATATTGAAAAGTATAATTATTAAGCAATTAATTAGACAAATTAATGATATCATGATTTTTATGCATGTATCTAACATACATTGGTCATTTGTGACTTTTACATTTTATTCATTGGTTTATTCACAGTTTTTCCATGTAGCCCAACTTTACATAGGACTCATGATCCTTCTCCCTTAGCATTTCAGGTAGCTGGGATTATAGACATGGGCTCTCAGGCCAGGCTTCTTCTCATAGTTTATTATTATTTTAATTAAAATATAACTATATTACTTCCTACCTTCCTTTTCATCCCTCTAACCTCTCCTCCTCTCCCACATCCTTCCCCTCCAATCCTTCCCTCTCAAATTCATAGCCTCTTCTTTAATTATTTTTTATTTGACTATGTATATATATACTACATTTATTTGACTATGTATATGTACATATATATACTACATATATATATACTATATATATATGAATCTTCATATACATTAATTTATATTGGATAAACAATTTAGGGAACTTATGCCTGGAAGAGACTAATTCTCCCTCTATCATCAGTCACTAGTTGCGTCTACTTCTTTGTCTAGGAATGAGACGCTAAAAGAGTTACCCCTTTTGTATTAGATTGTCTGCTGGTGTTACTCTTGTTCAGGTTTTGTTTAGGTGTCCATGTTGTTGAGGTATCATGGATGTAGTTTTCCTGATATTTCTAGGAGTCACAACTTCATAACAGACTTCCTGGTCCTCTGGTCCTTATAATCTTTCTGCCTTCTTTTCTGGAAAGTTCCCTGAGACTTTGGTACAGAGGTTGTGTTGTAGATATATTGCTGGGGCTGACCACACTATAATCAGTTCATCTTTGCATTATGACCACTTGTGGCTTTCCCTAGTGGTCTTTTTTCTGTAAAGAGAAGCTTTTTTTGATACAGGATAAGAGCTACAGTTATCTTTAGTTATAAGTAGTTCAAGAATATAGTTAGGAATTATGCTGGCTGAATAAAGTGGCAGAAATAGGTTCTCCTCTACAATCTGTGGCCCCAATAACCCCAGGAAGTTGGATAAGTTTCTAGTACCAGGAATGATTTCCTTCCTGTTGAGTAGACTTTAAGTTAAATTAGACTTATTGGTTATTGCCAAGATATGAGTGCCACTATTACATCTTTAGGGATATGTTGCCATGCTAATCATTGTTATGATTCAGAGGCATTATAGGTGGATAGAATTATTGGTTGTTTTCCTTTCTTTACACTTTTCATAGCATCATCTGGTACTATTATGACTAAACCTCAGAAAGGAGACTTTCAGATTATATCCAGCTTGAATTTTCTGCATCCTGTGTCCAAAGTGTGTGGTATCTTCAACAACAGGGACTTCTCTTCATCCTCTGTGAAGCAACCAAGGGCAATGGCTGTAGCCTATATTGTTTTGGGAGTCACTTGGGATTAACAACTCAAATGAAGGTTTCTCATAAAATCCCCTGGTACTGGGGTTTTTACTATCTAATAAAATCCCTTGGTACTGGGGTTTTATAGTCTATGGCTCTTGGGGGCAACATCGTCGGCCTGTCTCATTGACTTTGCTATTGCTGTGAAGAGACACCATGACCTAGGCAACTTATTTTTAAAAAAACATTTAATTGAAGTCTTATTTTCAATTTCAGAGGGTAAGTCTATGACCATAATGGTAGGGAATGTGTCAGCAGGCAGGCAATCATGGTGTCGGAGTAGTAGCTAAGAGTTTATATCCTGAACCATAGGGTGAAGGCAGAGAGAGTAAACTGGACTTGGCATGGCCCTTTGAAATCTCAACACCCACTCCCAGTGACACATCTCCTCCAACAAAGTCCCATCTCCTAATCCTTCCCAAAACAGTTCCACCAACCAGGGACTAAGCATTCAAATACATGAGCTTTGGGGACCATTCTCATTCAAATCACCACACAACCCAAGTGGCATAGTTGATTTAAGATACACACAGACCGTACACAGGCATGCTTGCATGCACGCGCAATTGCACTCACACAGTTTAGGTAAAAATAATATGATTCCTTGAGGCTTTAGCTAATACTCTTAGTGTTATTTGTCCCTTCACCATCACTTGTATGTTTTTACTGAAAAATCTGGTCTGGCTGTGTAGGCAGACAGAGTTTTTTGTTTTTTGTTTTTTTTTTTTTTTTGAACCCTTCAGAAAGGTCCCTAATCCATTAGGAAAGGTCACTTCTCCTAATTAGGTAAAAATAAAGCCATTGTACCCTTTCAAAAACATGAAGCACAACCAGCTGAAGAATTAAAGAGTGAATTCCTACACATGTCCGCTTCCCCTGGGAATCAAGGGAACTCTGACTCCAAACATCCTCTTTTCCATGTAATAGATAGTTTCATTGACGCCTCTTGGTGAAAAAATAATGTTCTAACATCTGGAACAATGGTCGCAATGCCAGGATCTGGGACAAGTGGATGTGAGCCTAGAAATCGTGTTGTTGGTGGGTGTCTGAGTGAAACCACTCATTGCTGTGAGTGGGAAGTCACAAGTGAGAAGATTGGTGCATCCAGAACCTGGGACTGGTACAGAAAATGCATTAACTCACCTATAAAAATAACATGGGGGTGATATGGGGCTGTTGTCATCAGCAATGCCTCTGGTAACAACAGACACCAAGGCAACTCAATAAGGCCTTCACAACTGTGCACACCACACTACCCTTTGTTCCTTTCTGGTATGTGAAGTAAAGATTGACCAAATGGTAGAAGATTTTGAATAACTGAAAAGTCACCTCAAGAGTAAGACACTAGTCCTTCTGCTCATGAGAGCATGTGAAATCTGCAGATTCTCTAGTTACCCGTGGACATGGGGCAGTATAGGTTCTAGATGGAGAACTTACAGATTTCCCCAAGGTCATACGGCTAGACAAAACCCAGAACACGCCCACTTCCTTTCTCAGCATCTTCGTCATTCAGAGTCAGCACAACATACTCCGCTCACTGCTAACGTCTCTGCCTTAACCACACTCTCCATTTCTCAGGCCGATGAGTAGAAATGTGACCTTGGAATGGTGGCAAAGCATAAATCCTCCTGGGCTTTTCTCTTGCCCGTGCACTGTCTGTTTCTTACCTAATTCTTCATATTTTTAGACAGAGTTCTCGGAAGCCATTAGACACATCATCTCAGGGCCCTTAGGCACGGCCATGCAGTGCTGAGAATTCCTGTCCTGCCTGTGAGAGTCTGGAGGTAGATGATTCTCCTTCTTGAAACACGCACTCAGTGCTTGGCAGTGAGACCAGAGTCACCTTAAGTTTCAGCAGAGTGTTCTGAGCCCCTGGGAGGCCATTGTCTGGGCTTCTACAGACTTCCATGTGGTTAGTAGTATGCATGATAATAGCTGCTTAGTTCTTTTTCTTTAAAGATAGCTTTTAAATTTGTTCTCTTGGCCTCTTGATGAAATAGCTTCATGCATATTAATGACATCTTTTATTTACTGAGCAGGGCCATTAAGCACTTTGGAATACTAGATTCCTCCCAGGGTCTCTGGGAGACAGGCCAACATCTATAGACTTACTGGATACATGGGAAACTGAGGAAACAAAAACAGCTCAGTAACTTCCTAAAAGCAACATGTAAAGTCCCTGAACTACATATACTGTCTGCCGAGCAGATGGGCCTGGTCTTGATTGGGTACTATTATACTAGGCTTCCTGAAGGTTCCTTCGTTCTTACATCAGACTTTCATTGACTACTTGCCATATGTAAAGCACTGGGTATGGCAAAGAGTAGAGAGAATGATGAATTCAAGACTCACAGGGCACAAACAGTATACGGAAAGGCAAAGTGATCATGAAACAGTCAGATCCTGCTAATCTAAGAGAGTGTTCAATCAGGAAAAGCCAGGTTTCTGCTGAAGAATTTGGGGGGTTGCTAGCCCTAAATGCTGCTCATACTTCTTGACTTAGTAACTACACTTCTAGGAGGTCAGCCCATCACTAAAAGTGAGTTACACCACGGACAACTTGGGAAAATGACTATGATACAACATTCAATTGGGGAAAAAAAACCCAATTGACTTCACATTTATGAACCGTATGTGTGTTCTTGTAGGTCTGCATGCATACACTATGGGTACAGATAATAAGGTGGGAATAGATAGATGATAGATAGGTATGATAAATATGGTAGATAGATGATTGATAGATAAATAAGTAGATGATAGATAGATAGATAGGCAGACAGATAGATAGATAGTTGATAGGCAGTGTGACTGTTTAAATGAGAGTGGCCCCCAATAGGCTCGTATATTTGTATGCTTAGTCACCAGTTGATAATCTGCTTAAAAGGACTAGGAGGTGTGGTCTTGTTTGAGGAAGTATGTCATTGGGAGTGGATTTTGAGGTTTCAAAAGCCCATGCCAGGCCAAGTCTCTTGCTCTGCCTGCCTGTCTACCTGCCTCTGATCAGGATATAGCTCTCAGCTACTTCTCTAGCACCATACCATGCCTGCCATGCATAACTCCATGCTCCCTGCCATGATAAGAATGGACTAACCCTCTGAAACTGTAAGCAAGCCTTCAATTAAGTGCTTTCTTTTCTAAAAGTTGCCTTTATCATGGTGTCTCTTTGCTGGAATAGAAAATTGAGTAAGAAAAGCAGATATTGAAGAAATAACTAAGGAAATGGAGTTTCAGGCAGAATACATTTGAAAATGGCGATATGGAGAGGAACGGAAAGGAGCATATTCTTTAATTTCACACTGTATTTTAAGATTTTGATTAACAGTGTTTTTTTTTATATTTTCGTATTTTAAAAGTAATTGAAAGTAAATACCAGAATGAATTTTTTTCTATCTCAAGGACTTTATAGTCCAATAGAAAAGACGAGACATATGTTGTCAGAAAGAACAAATAAAATAAAATACAGAATGAAATAAAGTTCACAAGGAATATTTTATTGAAAAAAGTTTATGTAAAATAAAGAGGCTACATGGTGAAAGAGTACCCATAAGAAATATGATGAAAGTATACCCATCAGAAATATTGACAAAGATGTCATCCATTTCTATGGGTTCCCAATGGCTAGTGAGGTGTCTGTCTGGGTTCTGAGGAAGTTGGATGCATGTCAGGTATCAGAGCCCAGCCCATTTATCAAATAGTCCTTGAAGGGAAGAGTGAGGGTTGAGAAACAATAGATATGAAAAAATATAGACATAATCAAAGAAAAAGACAGAGACACAGGATAGCTTCGTGAGAACTCTAGGTCAATACTACAGTCACCTCAAGTTTACTCCTAGTGGGATTTTTATACACTAGCAAGGGGAGAGGCAAAAGGCCTCCCCTTTCAAGGTCAAGGTACAAACAAGTGTAGACCCTTCCTTAATTTTCAAAACTCCTGATAATCATGCCATATGGCAAAGCATCTTGTAGTTAGGGCTTGAAGTGTAAGACACATGGTAACCATGTCTTTAGCCAAAACATCCTATTATGCAGCCTTGCAGGGCAATGAAAACTCAGACTCTGAGCCTGAGTCAAGATGGAATAAGGCCTCACTATGGAGTCTCTGTGGACCCCCACAGTCATGTAGAAACTTTAAGCTGCTCCTAGACTCCTCAGGTGGGAAAATGTCAAATCAGCCCTTTGTGAGTTCTAACCTTACGACCACTACCTAGCAGATATGTAAGGACTGATAAGAGAGCCAAGTTTGGATAGCTTCCTGGTTGATTTTCACTGAAACATTGAGTTTTTCCTAGTATACATCATGATTTAGTCATATAGAACATAAGAGAAACTAACTTTGTGCCATACTGTTTGTATGCAGACAGAACCTACAGAACCTGTAGACAAGGATGCAGGCCTGGTTGATGCACATCTCATGCTGGCTAGGTTTCTGCTATTGAGGAAAAACATACCTGTCTGGCCAGAAAAGTACAAGTTCTGAGGCAAGAAACACTTGTGAAAGGAGGAATGGACCCAGAAGAAGCTTCATTCTAGCTTGCAAGTAGACTGTCTTCTTCAATGGGGAGGAAACACTTTTGCTAAATATGAAAAGATGGTATTTTGATCATTAAAAATGTGGGAAGGGCATTCTTAGAAGGAGTGCAGGGCTAATTCATATCAAATGGCAGCATGTATTTCAGTAGGCCTTATTCTGCTGAGTTGCTCTGAGATCCTCAAGTGAGTACTCACAATCCAGTGACAGGTCTCATTCTTATCTACTTCACAGTTAAAAGTGTGGCACCAAAAAGTTAAGTAGTTGTCCTTTGGTCTCAAAGGAAGTGGTAACAGTGGGATCCAAACACAGGGAGGTGAGCTCCAGACTTGATCACTTACCTTCTCACAACCTAAAGGAAGAAGACAAGCAGTAGGCTACAGGTAAGGGGAGGTGTGGAGTGCCAGCAGTGCACAGGACAGAAATACCCTTAGGATGCCTGAAATCCAGATGAGATCCCTGGAAGGTAAACAGCGCAACATCTCGACAATGCTCAGATGTTGAGTGAAGGCCCGGCTACTGAACCAGGTGAAAACAGAAGCCATAAGGTACACTTTTGACGAAGGCATGGCGTCCATTGCATGCTGTCTTAGGAAACTACTCAGAGTGAGGGCAGGAAGCTCAACTTTGAAGGGTGAGATATGAATTAAAGCAGAACATGGAAGCAGAAATGGAAGGCTCTTTACAGGTGGAAAGCCACCTTCCAATTGTTCCAGCTCACTTGCAGTCATGGCTCTCGTGGCGGGGGTGCATGGCAAAGACAAAAAGAGCAGTGCCAGCAGTGGTTTTCATCTCAGAGCAGCCCCTCGCCACTTCTTTCAGCCCTAGCTCTGCTGACAGACTCATGGGTTTTCAAAAATAATATCACCCCATTACTCAAGTCAGGAAACCTGCTCCAGCATCCTCTTGCCACCACCTTGGAAACTAGGGACTTAATGCTTTTGCTGGTTTTCCATGCCTAAGGCAATGTTTCAGAACAGCCTAGCTATGGCAAAGCCAAAAGCAACCAGCCCATCACTGTTCTTTCCTGCTCCAGGTCTCAACAGAGACTGGAGACAACTCTTGGGTATTTGGAAGTTGACACCCAGGAACCACGCCCCATTTGCTAGTCTCCATTTGTAATTTCCTCATACAGCAAATGGCAGACACTGTAGCTAGGTACTCTCTTTATGGCTTACTTTCATCTTCAAATGTTCCCGTGCT
This sequence comes from Peromyscus californicus insignis, assembly GCF_007827085.1. NCBI lineage: Eukaryota > Metazoa > Chordata > Mammalia > Rodentia > Cricetidae > Peromyscus > Peromyscus californicus. Next base: position 67,143,085 of record NW_026294469.1, on the reverse strand, counting down.
ACATTTTCTTGTAACGTATGCACCTCAAATGTTGTAAAATCTGCTGTAAAAGTCAATATAAATGCAATAATGTCACGTCAGTCAAAGGCAGTGGAGCAGTCCTTCTGAGCAAACAATTGGGAAACTAGAGGGAAAACTCAATTGCTTCATGTTGCAAATTGATTAAAGATATGAATCAGAAAATAAAAGGGCTTTTGGAGTTTAGGTTATTACTAACTGCTTTGCTTTATGGAGCAATTACTTTGATTCTATCTCAAGTCCAGTAAAGTGACTGCCAGCATATGGTGAGATGATGCCCTGCGTCTTCCTTATTAATGTGACCTACTCACAATGAAAGAAGCTGGATGGAGGCATGCATGTATCTTAGCTATGTTAATTCAGTTCTGAAACAAGTCCTATATAAAACTGTAAAGAAACAACCGATAGTTCTAACTTTACTTCCATATTATCCGAAATCATCATCATCTCATCAAACAAGAGAACTAGTCCTATTGTCAAAGAATGCCATGCTCAATAGTTACCTGCTCCATCAGATTTGTAGAGAAGGCTGGGGTATTGTTCACATTGGCTATTCATGCTACTACCAAGGGTGGCCCATTGAGATAAGTACTTGAATGTCATCCTTGTCTGATGTCTCAGCATCTGAAAGCCCAAAATTAGATAGTCATTCCTCAGAGCTTAAGCCTTCTTATCCTGAACTGCCTATGCATGTATCTTAGGATCAAATGAACTTGAATTCTGGGGGAAAAAAAACCCTTGGCAATAATTCATTTGGCCCTTTGGGCCTTGGGCTTTGGCAGCCAGGAAGCTAGGAGCTAAATTTAATATTCAGTAGTAGTAATTACTCTGTGGATTTCTGGCCTAACATGAGGCCAGGCCCATTCAGTAGGTGCTCAGCGAAGGAAAGCTGGATAAAGGAGTGAGAGATGGTGACTAATAGTCACATTTATTGTTGCTTTCTGTGAGTGAGGGCTTGCCTGAGTGCCAAGTGGTTCACAAACATTATTGTAATTAATCCTAACAAAGCTTTCAAAGCTATGTCAGAGCCGTTTTCCAGACGAGGAAGCATGCTCAGAAACGTTAGGTGATTTGCCCATGTTCACTCAGCTTAAATTGGAAGCCAGGTCTCGACAATGCCTCAATGAGCTTTCTCAGTTCCCACCCCCAAAGAAATACTAGATGGGGAGGTGGTAGTGTGAAAAACTGGGGTGCTCAAAAAAAAACCTTTGAAATTGGGGAGAAAGTAGGGTTTCTCTGAGAATTAATTCTGAAGTGTGTGGTACGTCAGAACCTTCGTGCCAAGCAAAGTTTCCAAACAATTTCTTGATTCTTAATGGATTGAAGTTTTCATGGTCTTTGGGGAAAATGTATCAGGAAAGAGCTCTGTTTGCAATAAATGTGCAAAGCATGTGGTGGGCACAGTATCCAAGAAACTGCATAGGAGCGGGCACTTCTCAAGGTGCAGTCCTCCTGGCACCTGAATCTCAGGCTTTAGGTCAAAATTCTCAGATTCAGATTCTGGTTTTATGATCACCGATAAGTTTTCTTGTTTGGCAGAAATGTGCTGGCTGGAAGCAGTCTAACTGGCGCAGTTGGTACGGTATTGGGGATAAACTGATTAGTGGACAGTTTGATTTACACCATGTCTTTGAGGTGAGCTGGAGGCCATTTCTGCTAATCCTACTCATTCTTGGGTGGTAAACAAAACAAGTTCCAAGTTCTGCAAGGATGAAGATAGATCTTGCATTACAACATTCTCCAAGATCAGACGTTAAGCCTCCAAGACCTATGGACTAGCCCAGCAAGCTGACCCTTCCTCAATGCCCACATTTACATCCATTTAAAATTTTACCAACTGTCCTCTCATCTCTCTTATAAAATGACTCCAAGACTCGTGATCACTACTTATTTGTTTGGATTTAGATGTGCCTTATGAATAAATTATTTCAGATTTTAAGCTAATTGAATCTGAAATAAACAGATATACCTATATGAAAAAAATCTAGTCAGAAGTCTATTGGTAGGGACAGAGGGAGAAAGATTCTAGAGCAGTCTGCTGCAACCAGGGTAATGAAGGAATAAAGTGTAGACACATTGTGGTGGAGAATATCACAAAAACAGCACCAAATACTTTCTCTAAAATTTTTGCCAGGGGAAGAGCTACAGTTCCTCCTTCATTCCAACTAAGCTAAGAATCAGTCATATGCTAAACTCTGCTGAGCCAAACTCTGCTGAGTCTGGCAACGAAAGCAGAAGGTAGCAATGACTCTCTCAGTGCAGCCCAGCTGTCCTCTCGCTACTGTTTGGTATCTATCTATTCTGCCTCAGACATATCCATCACACAATTCCATGAATGATATTTGGGGCACGCTACACATCTTTACTCAACGTTGGTCTCAAACTTCTATGACTCCGTGCACCTGGCCTTTTGTCATACCCTCTTTCTGTGGATAGACCAAGGACACTGTGACAAATAGACAAGCAACCTTTTAATTAAACTACTAGCTTGATGAGAAAAATGCTTGAGATTCGGGATCTAGAAACTCCTGTATCTATGCAATCATTCTGTAGGCCAGTTTGCCTTTAAGAGTGACTGATTGTATCAGTGGTTCTCAACCTGTGAGTTATGACCCCCTTTGGGGGGATTGAACGACCCTTTCACAGGGATCAGATATCAAATATCTTGCATATCACATATTAACATTACAATTCATAACAGTAGCAAAATTATAGTTGTGAAGTAACAACAAAATAATATTATGGTTTGGGGTCACCACCACATGAGGAACTGTATTAAAGGGTCACAGCACTAGAAAGGTTGAGAACCATTGGATTATATGAATACACCTGGAGATATTCCCAGGACCTTGAGGCAAGTCTCTAAGGTCTATAATATATCCTCTCTGTAGGAGTCACTTTATTTCCATCCTTTGTCATTATTCTCTATGATTCTGATGTTTTCTTCCTCAACGCTGATCTTCTCACTTCCTGACTTTACAGGAAGTCAGTATGGAATAATTTCATCAAGGCTAGTCTCACAGGAACAGAGCCTATTTGCCATCTGAGGCTTGAGGAGCTTGAGGAATGTGTACTCTGGCTTGGACTTCATTTGGTGGTCATGACTGGCTGCCATCTATTCAGGTTGATCACTGATGAAAGGTAGATGTTTTCAATAAACCTACCGGGTTGCTCTGTGGGCAGCCAGTATGGTGAGATGCCATTTGTGCACGTTTATTTCATTATTGTTTGAGAAGCTACACTTTTATTCATTGTCTCATTCACCCCCATATTTTCCCAATTCTGCATTCATTCCTTGAACCACTTTGGGGGTCCTATATTGTACATTTCTAGTAGTGAGAAATTGGTGACATTTTCAAGTTTTTAGAATTAGTGGGGTTTTTTTTTCATATTGTATATTTTCTTTTTCTCTTTTAGAAGATACTTTGAAGTCATAGCCATAATCTTTCTGGGGAAGCTGTTGATTGATTATTATTGGATGGTTTGTATTGAACTATATTTTACCCACAAATTTATGTGAGGAAACAATACCTCTTAATGTGACTGTACTCAGAGAAAGAGCCTTTCTAAGGGTAGAATCTTTGCCCAAAGGATTCATGTCCTTGTAAGAAGAGGAAGAGAAACCATGCATAGAAGCAAAGCCATGTGGGATATAGCACAAAACTGGCCATTTGTAAGGCCAAGAAGAAAGGCCTCAGAACGAAACAAACCTGCCAAAACCTTGATTTTGAACTTCTAGCCTCCAGAACAATATAGAAATATATTCATATTGTTTAACCCTCCAAAGAGCTGATGTTTTTGCTAAGACAATTTCAATAGACTAATATAGAAGATAAGAGAGAACATATAGCATGATCCTAGGTAATAACCATATAATATCAAAAAATCATTAGATGTCACATTATTAGTATTAGTGTCTTACAGCAATTGTTTTAGTTACTGTTCTATTGCTGTGAAGAGGCGTCATGACCAAGGCAACCTGAAAAGCATGTATTTGGGGGCTTGCTTACAGTTTCAGAGGATTAGTATGTTTCCATTATGGTAGGGAGCATAGTGGGCAAGCAGACATAGTATTGGAGCAGTAGCTAAGTACTCACATCTGATCCACAAGTTGCAAGCAGAGAGAGTGAGACTGGACTAGCATGAACTTTTAAAACCTCCTCCAAAGGCCACACCTACTCCAGCAAGACCACACCTCCTAATTCCTCCCAAACAGTTCCACTAACTGGGGACCAAGCATTCAAACATGGAAGTATATGGGGGGAAGAAATTTTCAAACAACTACCGCAATGTATAGATTAGCCTATTTTTCATAGGCTTATCTGCTTTTGGATTTCCTATTACCATTGTAAGGAATAATAGCCAATATTACAACCCCAATTTTTCAGAGGATGAATATGAGGCTTAGCAAGTGTATGCACCTTATTCAAAGCTCCCCCTTTAATAAAAAGGGAAGAGACTGGAACCCAAGTTCTTTGGATCACAAGGGAATGCCATAACTGCAGTGACCAGAGAACACATTGATACAACTAAATATTAGTTTTCAGGCATCAGATTGACAGAGCAGTACATTAAATGTGTATGTGTTTGACATCCTAAATAGGGCTCCTTCCAATTTAAGCAGGCCTAATACAAAATCTGTACTCAAACCCCAGGTAAACTCTGAGACTGTTTCAACATTGTAAGCCAAGCTGCCTCTCTCTCTCTTTCTCTCTCTCTCTCGGTTGTTTAAATAGTAAACTACCTAGTCCACTTAAAATGTGATTCTCTATTTAGAAAAATTGGTGTATATGCATTTTCCATGTATCTACCACTGTATAAAAAGATTGAGAGTGTACAGATGGCTTAATGGTTAAGAACACTTTGTTATCTTGCAGAGGATCAAGGTACAGCTCCTAGCACCCACTTGGCATGTCACAACCACCCAAAACTCCAGTTCTAAAGGATCTGGTGCTCTCTTAGTTACCGGAACACCAAACACACACGGTACACAGATATACATGCAACCAAAACACCTATACACCTTAGGTAAAACAAGTTAATCTAAAAAGAAATAAAAAATAAAAACAAAGACAACTGCACTATAATGGAATAAACAGTGTTAAAGAGCACTGATAAGATAATGCCAAATGATCCCCTTTAACAGGCTATAGAGATCTGGAACATGTGAGCCGAATATTCTTGGAAAATATCCCATGATTACTTATCTACTGTAAGAGTTAAATGTATAAGAGAGATTAGTAGTAAATGTATTTGGAGGTTTCTCAGATAAATATAACTAACTCAGTCTGGTCCATCCTTCTAGAAACACTCCTCTTCCATGTTCTCTCAGAAGTTCCATAGGATACCAGCTTTGGAGCAAGCTGAGTTCATTCTAGAACTCTGCTGACTTCAGTCTGTGTTCTGGCCTCACTTAGATTAGCATCAACATGACACTTCGTCAGCGTTCTTTAATCTCTGGCTCCAAAATAAGCAAGACTCTCTGATGACATGTAGAAGGCACTTGTGAAGGAGTTGTGAGCAACCACATCCCCCATTACGAAAGAAACCATGCCACAGTGGAGCTGGTCTCGGAAGTGAAAATGAAAGAGACAAAGAAGAGAATGATGGAATTGTAATTCCTGATTCCAAGCTTCTCTGAAGTAACAGGCTCCAGAATCTATTTGAGTGTGCTGTCTCTGTGCCCAGACTAAGTCACACAGTCTGTCAACTGTGAACAAAAGGTTCCTTCCCATAAGTGAGGTTCTGGGGACTGACATCCAATCATTCTTTGAAAATCTAGTTTCAGGACAGTCTAGTGTCATGCAGCAAATCCTCAGAGGACAGGGCTCACTAAATAGAATAGGAATGGGAGGTGGGACAGTGACAACCAGAACCACCCACTCCTATGACACTGTTTCTGATGATCAACATTGCCCAAGAGGAGAAAACTCTTCTAACACAGGTCAATCTTTTGCTACTGTAGTCAATTTGGGGCACTTTGGTTTTATTTTATTTCTTAGCTTCTTGTGACTCTGGGAGGCCTATGAAAGTTTTGAGGCCTTGCAGCAAGGCCCTAATGCATAGGAGAAATGGATTTGGGTTTTATTATTCTTTTCCTTGTGGAGAGTTGGTTGGCTTGTCTTGATTCACACAGAGATCACAGCCTTCAAAAGACCCCTGGTTGGCAGAATGTGGGACGAAAAAGAATTGTTTGAACTTGTCCAAACAAAGTCTCAATTTCCCGACAAGCAATTAGAGCTTGGGGTTATGTGTTGAGGTAGGCTTCAGACTATTTTAATGGCATTCAGAGACATGGGTCTCCAACCAATTGGCATTCAGGAAATGTTTATCAGTTCTGACAGCCACAAGTTCCACCCTGGCCAATTTTAACTCCTATGACTGGAAATGACTTAGATATTTGAAATTCTGTAAAACACAGGCTAGTTTGAAATGGAGCCACAGAATTACAATGGTATTCTAGCTTAGCTCTTAAGCAATTTGGGTCAAAATCCTTTCTGTTCTGAATGGGGAAAGCTTCCCTGAAAGGATGGGTGATAAATTTTCAATAAATCTACTAGGTGATGGGAAATGAGAGAATTTTTTTAAAAGATTTATGAACCTGAGTGAAATGATATTTTCATTGCTGTCCACTTTCCATAATTTTTCTCTTTTAAATTCCCTTTAGTGTCTTTTTAGGAAAATAAAAAATCTTTCATCCTTTGAGTGGGGGGGGGTACCTCCATGATAGTGAACACAGGAGCATCTACACACACCTGTCTATTCACATGTGTAATCACACAAGCATGCCTGCTTTAGCATAACTAGAGAAGATGTTATCTTACTGAGTGTATTTTTGATATGTTTCCTTTTGAGGGACCTTTATAAAATGTGCATTTGAATAGATTTTAAATTAAAAAGAAGTTAGTTTTGTTCACCCATTCCTTTATTTCCTCACTCACTCACATTTACATTGCTGTCTTAATTTTCATCTGAGTGTGCAAAGGACAGGACATGCCCACATCTATGCTTAACATGGTTGAGGGCCCACTTTGAGGTTGTGGTATTTGCCTTCTTAGCATAAGAGTTTTTGAGTCTTCTCAAAAATCCTTCACACAAATATTAAAATATTCATTTGAAAGAGGATGTAACTGGTCTCAGATGGAGTAACTAACATGAGTTGCAGTAAGTGTGCAGCCACTCAAAGTCTAACTAGCCTGTCTACTCTTTGCCTTTCATTGTGTCCAATGAACAGTCTCTCTCCTTCCAGATGTAATTCCTGGCAACAATGACTTTCATAAGCAGCCTAGAAGATGATGAACTCATTCCATTAATCTGAGCCATTGATTAAAGAGAAACAGGCCTAATAGACACTAGGAAAAAGGAAAAAAAAGACATCCTCATCAAAGCTAGATCTGAAATATGCACTAAAAAAATGAAATGTAAATGCATGTGAAATTTCACACAATGTAATTACTCAACACACACTAACAATATGAGTAAATTGTGAACACTATAAAGACACAAATGACTACAACAGAGTAAGCATTTGAAGATTCCTCCATGGTATCTGCTCTACTCAAGGTATCGAATCTACTCCAGGTATTTGAGGTTTAGACAAAAGGTGCCCTTGACCAATACCCCATGTTCATGCAGATACATGAGAACATGTTTTTAGTGAGTTGTTTTACATTTTAACCTTGTTTTTATCCCATGGCCATTTTCAGGTTTTTGATGTCATCTGTGGACACTTCTGATTTATAAGCCTCCCTCTCATTTTCTTCTGTTCCTTCACCTTCTCCCTCTCTCTAACTTTCCTGGGACTCTTGGTTCTTCTCTTGCCTTGTTTTCCCTTCCTTTATTGTATTCTTTTCTTCTTCTTTATCTTTTCTAATTATCTTTCATTTTTAACAATAAATTTAATTGATATTGAAAACATAAACCAGCAAAATCTATACTGAAAAGATAAAAAGTACATTTCCCAGCAACTAATAGATGTGTACTGTACTTGCAAATTCTGTTGTACTCCAGGGTGTAAGAGGAATAGCATCTTATTCCCTGTGCCTTCAAAAACACATTGGGACAAACAAAGATAGAATAGGACTATTTGTGGCAATCCCACCACATGGTGCTTGCCTATGCTTGAGAAGAAGCCCAAGAAGTAAGATGTGCTGACCCCTCCTTTATTTGCTACAGAAGAACCCTGACATACAACTGAAAGTTCTGGGTAGTTGTGCTTATTTTCACTCTGGTAAATTTGGGAGCAAAAAAAAAAAAAATGTTCCTTGAATTGAATCAGGTCTGTTTCCCTGAATTGAAAATCAGTTATGAATTTAACTGGAAGCTTTGAGAATAAGATGCTTGAATCTAGTTAACTGGGAAGATATGTGGGACTCGCAGAAATATCATCTATGACTCTTCTGGAAGTGATGCTAGGAGGCTGTTGAGATGGTTTCATATGAAGCCCAACAGACTTGTTGTCCATTTAGTTCAGATTTGTATTTCTTTTTTGTCCCTCTCTCTGTCTCCATGTCTATCTTTCTTCTGATTCCATCCATCCATGTAGCTCATTTTTAAGTATCATTATATGTTTCTATTCACTCTGATTTAGAACCACCATCCTTACTCTAAAATTTTTAATCGTAGCACCAAGTCCATCGTAGGAGTTTAATACTTCCATGCAAAATAAATAAACAAAATCAAAGTTGGTTTAATATAATGAAAGCATCTAGAATTGAAGTAAAGATTTTGGATTAAGGTCTGGCCTTTGTGGTAACTAACCAGAAACTCAAATAAAAATGCTTAACCTTTTAGGACTTCAGGTTCATGTCTATAAACAGATGATGGGAAAGGCAGGTAGACCAGATGACCTTTTTTGCTGTCTTGGAGTTTTATTATTCTAGGAAGGAGTGTTTTTGGATATAAAAACAGAAAAGTAAAACACTGGGCTGAAACTGGGCTGACAAAAGTTCATGATTCATAGGCAGTTAGAGAGGAATCTTGTTTAGAGAAAGTTCCCACTATTCTGGAGGAAGCCATGCTACAATCCTAGTCAGAAAGGACTGTTCCCTTCAAGGTGAATTCTGATTCACTGGGTAGTATATTCCTTTCATAGGATCATCACAAAAAAAATCCCACATCTTGAGTGGTTTAAACAATGTATAATCAAGCCATCAATTCTAGGGCTTCAGATCTAAGATCAAAGTGCAAGCAAAATGGTTTCTTTAAAAACCTCCCTCCTTGCCTTGCAGATAATTTATCTTTTTCTGGTGTCTTCCCATGATTTTCCCTCAGTATGTATGTTTTAATCATATCTACTTATAAGAACATCAGTCACATCAGACAAGGCCCCACCTTAATGACTTCTAGTTGGTTGCCTCTTTAAAGACCTTGTCCCCAAATATGGTCACATTTGGAGGAATTGGAGGTTAGGGCTTCAGTGTGTTAATTTTGGAGAGACACAATTTAGGCCATAACATGTAATGAATAGAGAGTCAATGGAAAGTAGCTCCAGTTAATGAATATGGTAATTTTTCCTGATCTGGAGGTGTTAGAAACAGAAAGCTATTAGCTCATAGAACATTAAATTTATGGTGGCAGAAGTACATTATTTCTTCACTCCTGTGTTTGAATATACCAATACATCTTAGGGGACTCTACTACTGATAAAATGCATTTTTATTAGAAAGTCCTTACCTATTATGCTGAGGATATATTAAGTTCTATACTAAGCTTGTAACTTTTACCTTTGACCATCTACAGCAGAACTACTGACTTGTTTTATTCATGAAATTTCCCAAATCATCATTATCATATGACAAGAATTTGGGATATATTTTTGCCTAAGATTGGGAATATAAAGATAAGAGTGAAAACACAAAATTTTGAGGGCACACATACCTTAGAAGTTGGCTACATCTATGTTCCCCAGCTTTTTTTCATTTTATCATTAATAATTTCTTATGAGAAATGTTTCTAAAAGTTTCCAACTTGTTCTTTGCAAATTTTAACATTGAAAACATTGAAGGGCTGTGTGTATGACCCAGCAGGTAAAGTGCTTGTTGCATAAGCTTGAGAACCTGCATTCAGTTCTCTAGCACCCACGTTTTAAAAAAGTGGATATAGAGGCATATGCCTGTCGCCTCAGAACTGAGAGAGAGACGAGAGAATCCTGAGGCTTGGTGACCAGTTGGTGATCTCCAGGTTCAGTGAGAAACCCTCACACACACACACACACACACACACACACACACACACACACACACACACACAGACACACACACATACACGGAAGGGGGACTGCAAACAATAGAAATTTTGGAAGATATAATCCAGATCAAAAAGAACCATTTGACTACTTGGCTATGACAAGCAAATTTCCTTGCATATATTGCCACATTCTAACAAGAAGTTAGGCATGGGCCAGGAGTGTCACTGGAGACATGTTTATGACCCTTACTACTGTTCCAACATTAGAAAGTTTAGACTTTCCATCAATCCAGTTTGAGAAATATTGTGATCATAGTTAAATATTTTTTACTCAGGTTTCATCTCAATGTCATACGCTCACACACTGCTGATGATGTGGAATTCTTTTAACAGATGAGAGATCTCAATGAAGATGAGCCAAAAAACTTAGAAATCATGATTGAGCTACAATAAAGTAAAAGGCATAAATTACATATCTCCCCCATTATACATTAAATACTATATTCAAGAGTTTCTGCAGACAGAAAAACATACATAAGGAGCTACTACAAAGGCATGTGACTTGGTGTGGTAAAGAATGATTCTCTTACAAACTAAACCAAAGAAAGACTGAGTTCCTTCCTCTTACAGTTTTTTTTCTACTTCTGTTCCAACTCTGTTACCTCTACATCCACAAGCTCTATCTTCTATCTTGAACCTCAAATCAACTAAAAGATGGGTTTAAAATGGATTGTTGAAGACTATATCCAGGGTTTTTGATTCCACGGGTCAGAGTGTGGCCTGTGAATGTGAACTCTTGTAGTGTTCACAGAGTAGGTTGATGCTGCTGCGGGGAGGGCTGTGTTTTGAAGACTTTTGTGTTGACACAGTCTGACCAGGGAATATGCCGACATCCCAGCTGAAAGGTGGGAAAGAGTGAGTTCATACAGAGATGAGCAGTGCAGAAGTGCACAGGCAGAGTGTACACCCAGAAACTGCACCAAGTGTTGGGAGACCCACAAAGGAAATGAGCAGACTACTTTTGCACAATACCTCTTAAAATAATCACTTTTCTGCATTATGCTGGATGCTTTGAAAATAGATATTCATCATAACTTTAAAAGTCAAATGACTGAGAAAAAAAAAAACTTGTTAATCAAAAGCGCACAGCCCAGGCACTCTGGTGAGCATTCATGATTTTCCTCCAGCCCAGCTGTTAGGAGCATAATTAAGGATTAAATTTTTATTTAATCATTTTCAGATATGAATACACTTCCCTTTTCCCCCATCACCACCCTAAGCCATTTGAAAGACGGAATTGAATCTCAGTCTCCGAGCATTATCTTTAGAGAACAAATAGATTTATTTCAATTTTGTAAACTCATTAAAGTGATTTAAGAAATATTTTATTTAATTCCTATTTCCTAAATTAAATTTTCACAGTGAATGGTTTTTTTTTTCCAAATCATAAAGTTCTTCTCAAGTACCTGAAGAGTGAGGAAATTCTACTCCTTGCCTAAAAACAAATCTGAACAAATCATATCTTATTTGAAACCAAGACTTGCTAGAGATTGGTGCAAGTGGGCACTGTGGGAGAATCATGAAGCTTACAACTGCATCACAAAATGGTAGAAGGGCCTCTCGGGGTCATTTAGTCCCACAACATTTAAAAGGAGGAAATTCAAGGTCCTAGAAAAAAATTCTTGAGTCTCAGATTACATAGCCAGGCAATGTACTTCCTAGAAACACATCCCCGGTTGTGTCCTTTATAATCCGGACAACCTTTCCAGCTGGCCATGCTGCCTCTTTAAAGAACCATCAGAACACATTGTTGTTAGCTGGGGATAATAGTACACCCTTCTTCTGGTTTTACTCGAAATCCCAAGACCCTAGAGAAGTATACAAGAGCCCAGAAGAGCTTACAGGCAGCCTGAAGATAGAACCTGGGCATGTATCACTCACTTGGCGTCTCCTGCTCAGAGACATGGGTCTAACATGTTAGAGGCTACATCATATTTTGATAAAATGAACTGAGATGCTTAAAATCTGAAAAGGATAGAGGAGAAAGGTATAAATACAAAATATACATCTGCCTAACTTGGCTGAGAGTTTGCTTCTTTGTACTATGAAAAAGACCTTAATTATAATGTTTCAAGGGCCTGAAGATAGCTGAGCGGATTTTGCTCTTTCTTCTTTAAGTATTCAAATTCCCTTTGAGGGGTCATACCCTATTTCCAGAACTCCCCATGAAAATAGAGTAGAGCATTGCGGGCTGGGGTCCATACAATGCTTCTCTCCATGGCTGCCCCGAGGAGGCTGGCATTTCTGGCAGGCTTGAGCTTGTCCTTGCCAAACCAAAGGGTAGGGCTTCTACTGCTTCCCTGGAGTAGGCCAGGGCAGCTGCCCAGATTGATTCCAGCTGTGCTGTGGCTGTCTGGCCAAGCCTCCTGCATTTACAGTGTTCTCTGAAGGGGCCGGGGCACTTCATCTCTACTCATACTCTTTGTTCTGCGCCAGCCATCTTGCCTGCCTTGTTTCCCACTGTCCTTTCCAAATACTCCATTTTTTCTTAGCATGTTTCTCCTTTCTCCCCGCCACTCTTCCTCCATTCTCCTACTCCCTCCTTCCCCCCACTCTCTCTGTGTGTCTGTCTCTGTCTCTCTGTCTCTTTTCTCTCTCTCTCTCTCTTTCTTCCTCTGGGACCACAAGCTCATGTAGCCCAAGCTGGCCTCTATCTTTCTATATAGCCAAGACTGCTTAAGCCCATGGGCCCTAGACTGCCGCCCAAGTGCTGGGATGAGTGGTGTGTGCCACTTCATCCCACATTCTCCTCCTCTGTAGACACATTGAACTTGACTCCCTCCCCAGCGTGGTTCTTCTAACATCCCATTGTCTTCTCTTCCCAGCCCTAGTTGACAACATCACACCAGAGCAGAGTGTTCATCCTTGCTTCTCCATCATGCACAGCTGCAAGCTGAACTAAGCAGGCTGGTACTAAGCAGTTTGGTCTTTTGTGGCCAGAGAGGAAGACAGCATCCATGTGTATTTAGCAGTTTTGTCGGGGCTTCATTGTCCAGCATTCAAGAGCAGATCCTTAATTTGCTGGAGAATCACAGACAAATAGTCAATTTGCTCTCTAAGACACTTGATTTAAGCCTTCTGTGAGCTTCACCTCTGGCCATAGCTTTGGAAAGCAATTGCCTGTCATCTCTAACGGCAGAGTAAACAGTGGTCTGCTCAGTATCACATGTTTATTTTCCACACTGGCATTTGCTAGGTCACGTGGTGGCCATTTAATTTCCACGACTGACATTCCACAGGTCTGGGATTTCATTCCTCTGGGAGCAGTTCAAATACTTGTGGTTTCAACTCAGAGGGGGAAAATATATATATGTATGTATTTTAAAAAGAAACGCATATGCCAGCAGTCCCAGCCCCCTGTTCAATGGCACCCCTGCCAGAACTCTGTGATTAGTTCCTCAGCCCTTAACTCCAAGTACCTGCTGACACAGGGACCTCAGAAAGGGGTGAAAGCTCAGACATGCTTCCCCGGGGCTTACAAGACTGTGCTCTTTGAATTGACATCTGCTTTTCATGCTTGGACATTCTTTTTTATTTTGTTCTCTTTATTTCTCCATCTCTGAAGAGCTAGGCGGTGGCTCTGTCCTGGGGGTACCAGATTCCCTGTGCTTAGGGAGTCTCCTTCTCTCAGAGCCCAGAACATTTTTTGGTTAAAGAAACTGATAATATATTTTATCCAAAATTTCCAAGTTAGATTTAAAAACAAAAATGGATGAAAGAGAAGAAAATTCTTCTTGAAGAGCTTGGATTTTTGGTGCATTCCTGAGAGTTAAAATGAAAGGAAGAAATCATGAGATAAATGATGACTTCCATGTACAAATGAGATATCAATGATAGGGCTAGCCCAAATACCAACTGATGAGGAAAAAAATAACATTGCTCTACACCACTTCCATTCCAAACATCTCTTCCTTGCTACCTCTTTGAATTCCAATGGAGCTTTGTATGACATTCCACTTGCCTGGAGAATTCTCCATGTGTCCTACAGGGCCCAAGAATGGTTCTTTCCATCCTGCCTCTGCCTCTGCAATCTTTATCTTTTGAAGAAGGTAAACTCAGTGACATGGAATCATGTAGAAATATCATTTTAACTAGGCCAAGTTACCAATTATAGAACTATCATTGAGACAGATCCTGTTAAGTCCAGCAGGAAACTTTCCATTAGCAACTGATGACTGAACTAAGAACCAAAGAGCGAGCAGCTTTCCCCTGAGATCCCACTCTTCTGACTGGCTGAGGGCACAAGAGGAAAAAGGTTAAATTACAGGTCTACAATGAATTAGGGCTTTGGAATGTAGTCCTGGAAAGGCCCCAAAAGGTCAACTAAACATTATGTATGCAACATGAGGTCTCTCAATGCCTGAGGCCCAAAGGGATCCCTCCAGTATGTCAGCCATGTAGAATGGCTTCAGAGAATCTTTTCCCAAGCACAGTTCTTGCTGCCATCCTCAGATCATATTCTGATGGGGGTCAGTTATATTTCTTGGCATCCTTAGAGGCAAAATCAGAAACAAAACTATCAGATCTGGCTATTTTTGCCTTCTTTCTTCATACCTCCACCAATGCCCTTCTGGAAGGCCCAACTTGTGAAACTATGACAGCCCAATCACAGTGCATATGCACAGCGCTGTTCACGGAGACCTTTTTTCAACAAAGTGGAAGATGGATACAGACTGTCTCCACATATATTGACCCTAATTTAAAAGGTAACAATTTATTATGAAATTAACTTTCCAACAGCTAATAGGGGCTATAGAGTTTTAGATAAATTTCCCATTATACGTGAAGTTATTTGGGAAACTATTTCTAACTTTTGTTTTTGTCAGTGGGAAAGACACATGTTTTCTAATGAATTCCTTATAATACTTATATTCTTATATGGACTTTGTACTCCAATCAATTTCTCTCTCTCTCTCTCTCTCTCTCTCTCTCTCTCTCTCTCTCTCTCTCTCTCTCTCTCCCTCTCACCCTCCCTCCCTCCCTCCCTCCCTCCCTCCCTCCCTCCCTCTCCGTCTCTCTCTCTCTCTCTCTCTCTCTCTCTCTCTCTCTCTCTCTCTCTCCCCCCCTCTCTCAAATTGTAGGTCCAAGTATTGGCTTAAGAGAAATGTCAATATTGCTATCAATTTTAATCTATGAAATAAAAAGTAGTTATCAAATAAAATATTCAAATTGCTTGAAAAGCATGACAAATCATTTGCAATATGGTTAATATCTACTGCAGTTGATTCCCTTATTACAACATAGCCAATGAGATGAAAATAATTATAACTTAGAGAAGATTTTCTTTCCTTTTTTACCTCACAGAACAAAAAGTGTGCTCTGTGGAGGTCTATGGTCACTGACGTTACTTAGGAACTAGGGCCTACATTAAGTACATTTAGAAACCTAATTTAATTAACTTCAAAGTCATCAAATTCTTCTCACACATTTTAATACTTGTTGTAGTTAGAGTCTCCACTGCTATGATAAAATAGCATGACTGAAAGAAACTAAGGGGAGAAAGGGTTTCTATAGCTCACATGTCTCAGTCGTGGTCAGTCATTGAAGAAAGTCAGGGCAGGAACTCAAGGCAGGAACCTGGAGGCAGGAACTGAAGCAGAGGCCACAGAGAATCCCTGTTTACCTGCTTGCTCCTCACAGTTTGCCCAATATGCTTTCTTCTACCATCCAGGACCACCAGCCCAGGGGTAGACCCACCTACAATGAGTTAGGTTTTCTCAAATCAGTCCTCAGTCAAGAAAATGCCTTACAGACTTGCCTGCTGGCCAATCATATGAAGGCATTAATTTAATTTAAAGAATTAATTAAGATTATTTCTTACCAAATGATCTTAGCTTGTGTCAAGTTGACAAAACACTAGCCAGCATAATACTCATTTAAATTTTGGCATGTAAAATGTAGAACTCACCACTGAAGCACAAGATCCCCTCTGAGAGAGCTATGTGGGCCTTGTGTACTTGCACAAAGCACTGTGAGCATTCTTCTTGGCACTTGCTTCCTCCCCAGTATCCAGGGAGACCACTGCAATTGTATGAACCATGGCATGGAAAAACATAAATAATGTATTCAAGATCACTACCCCCTTCCATTAAGGAACTGTAATCTGAACAGTGCCAACTGACCCTATAGTTTGAATCTGCCTCTCTTATGGTGTGCTCACCTATGCGTCTCTGTTCTGTGATAAGAGGCTGGCTATGGTAGAACACAGTGTGAATAGCCCAAGTCTGCTGAATTGGAAGTTCCTAGTGCTAGAGATGCCTCCATCTCATGATCAGCCTCTGCTGCAGTCTCATTAAAGCAATGCCAGGAGCCTGGAAGAGGAACACATGGTTAATGTTGTTTCCTAGCCTTGCCGCTTACATCTCTGAAGTCAAGCACTTTGCCACAGACCCAGCTTAACACCAGATCTCATCTACTTCCTCATGGGTTCAGCTGTATATGTCTGAACGAGTTGTTTATACTTTGCCTTTTCAACTGGCCTTTAAGCTTCTTGTTGTTTAGGGGCCTTATCTTACACTTTTCCATGACACCATCAATGTAAATCATATTGACAACTGAATTGAATGTCCATATTAATAACTGTCCTTTTGTTGGCTGCTATAAAATCCATTTTTGAGAAGTGTCATCAACTTGGTCCTCTGAAGCTTATCAATGCTTGGGTGACTACTGAATCCTTTGACTTCCATGAAAGACCATGATTATCCTTGACCTTCCCAAAGATCGTTAATGCTGTGGCCTGATTAAGTTGAGAGTGCTGATACAAAGTGAGAAATGAGACTAAATGTGTCTTCTTCAAATCCAGACCCTGAGATTCTCTCAACTGGTTTGTTCCCATATCATCACAAATAAGTAGAGAATCTCAGTAGTAGCCATTGCTTTTAAAATGTGCCCCTTACACACCCATGCTCTCACGTTACATCGCTTTCTAGAATGCTTCAGTTGCTCTTATCAGAGTAGAAGGCAGTAGTTTTGTCTTGGTAGAAGTAAAGCCAAAAAAAAAAAAAAAATGAAATAAGAAGTTTGTATGTGACCACCTTGTCTTTTCTTTTTTCTTTGAAGGGTTAAGAAGGACCCCTATCATTTGGGGTGACTTTTAGGGACAAAGCAATAATGCTCCTTGGATGCCTGAGTTATTTGCAGTACCATGTCTTAGAAACAATAAAGAAGGTAATAATATGTTGGAGAAAATGACACCTTGGGTGGGGGAACAGTACTGGGATAATTTCCCAAAATATAATCAACTGCTGTCTGCAGAAATGAAAGGAGTTTTTAGTGTAACTCAGATCAATACGACTGCATTTTTATACAAATGGTCCGAAAGGAATGATCAAAGAGATAGCAGCAGACTCGAGGTTCTAACGTGGCTGCTTTAGGTTTGGGCGGAAATAATTTAGAAGTGTGTAAGTAGAGGGAACACAATGGAAAGGAAAGGTGAAGAGCAAAGATAAGAATGATTCATAAATTGAAAGATGCTATTTTTTTTCTTTTATGGAATAATGCATTCAGTAAAGAAACAAGTTCATCCTCAAGGGCGCTGAAGGAGTGCTCCACTTCAGATACTGAAAATGGAAACACCAGGAAGAATATGGCCAAAGTGCTTAGCAAAGAGGTTAATCTTTTATTCTTTTAAATTTTTCCAAGTATTGAAGCTGGAGGTGACTCTGAAAATGTCTTTTTAGAAGTACGAACAAGAGAACATGAAGAAATAATCAGGGTAAGCGGACAGCATGGTTTCACTCACACACACACACACACACACACACACACACACACACACACACACGGAAAAAGAAGGACAAAGCACACAAACTGAACATGGACTCATTTTTATGCGCTGGGCTTGTTGTATGCGATGCTGACAGAGTGGTTTTGGTAGAGGGGTGATGGGAGGGAGGGGCCTGGAAAAGTTAATGATTTCTATAACAAACTGGTAGCATGTGGAGGTAACAGTTCTGGCATTAAGGAATCTTCTATTTTCTAAGTTTGTCTAAATATACATAGATGACAAGTTGCCCCGAAGCAAAATTGTGAAGTGGGAGAGCAATGGCTTTAGGGCCTTATGAATCTGTCAATCACCAGATAAGCACTGAATTTCTCTATAAATGTAGCTTGCTGGTGAAGGCAGGAACACAGGGCTTATGCTGCCTACCCTCAAGATGCCTATAGTTCAGTCAGAGAGGCTCAGGGTGGTCTACCCAGCAAGGTGAAGCTAGTCTAACTAGTCCCAGGAAGCCACAAGAAAGGGGTTTAAAATCATGTCAAATACTATGTAGCATTTAGCATGTTGCAAGGCAACTTTTTTTTTTTTTTTTTTTTTTTTGGTTTTTCGAGACAGGGTTTCTCTGTGTAGCTTTGCGCCTTTCCTGGAACTCGCTCTGTAGACCAGGCTGGCCTCGAACTCACAGAGATCCGCCTGGCTCTGCCTCCCGAGTGCTGGGATTAAAGGCGTGCGCCACCACCGCCCGGCTTGCAAGGCAACTTTTAAAAGCTTTGCCAATCTTCCTTTCTTTCATCCTTAAAAACAACCCTATGAGGTAGTTCTTTTTAATGACCCTATTTTTTTGTAACTTAAGAAATTCCAACATAGCAAGTAAATAGATGCTTCAGAGTGAGGACCGTGAAATATTAACATGGGGCCTGAGCTCTGAAATGCCGTGTGAGCTCTTCCTTGTCAAATACAACTGTGTGTGACAGAAGGTAAATGAATACAGTGATGAATACAGTGTGGATTCGGACTCCCTGCTGTGGCTCTGGGTCCCGAGTCTTCTGAGCCTAACAAGAGCCCTGTGAAAAGGGAAGGCAGGTCCTCTTTCAGGCCCACTTGCACAATAGAAATTACCAAACATCTTTCCAACAAAAGCAATCTGATGAAGTCAAAACCAAAAGTGTCTCTACTACTAGTCAGAATTTCCATCTCTGGGGTTAGGCAGGCAGGGGCACAGGACTTTATAATCCACAAACACAACCCTGGCCTGGGCATACTCCTGTTCAATAGCATAACCAAGAACTTGGTTGTAAGCCAAACAGCAATGGCAAGTCCAGAATGATCCAGAAAGAGGAAAAGTGCCCTGGAAGCTTTCATAGTATGTGAGTTTTGTTTTGTTTTGTTATTATTGAAAAGAAATACTTCTCATACAAGATGCTCTCCTCGCCAAATCCTCTCCACTTCCCAGTGTACCAGCTCCATGCCCTTTCTTTCTCTCTTTAGAAAACAAATGGGCAAACCAAACCAAAAAAAAACAGAGTTCATAAAAAAAGAAAAGAAAAAACCCCACAAGAAACATGCACGTGCCCGCACACGTTCACAGGCGTGCGTACACACACACACACACACACACACACACACACACCACTTAAAATCACAAAAACAGAAACCATCACATACAAGCAAAATGCCAGTAAAACAAAAATTGCCCAAACAAAGCAACATGACACAAAACTTCTACAAAAACATCACTTTCATTTTGTGTTGGCCACTGCTTCATGGTGGCTTTTCAAACTTTTCGTTTTGAATTAATTTTAGACTTATAGATACATTCAAATCAGCACAGAAAAAAATCCCAGATAAGTTCCCCCAAAGTTTCTTCCTGTTACACCTTGTATAATCATAGCATAAATATCAAAGCTTAGAGGTGAATAGCAGTACAGTGTTACTCTAACTTCATTTGTACCTCACCAGATTTTGTCCATTAATAACCCCATTTCTGTTCTAAGAATCTGATCCAGGATTCTGCACTACACTGAGTTCTCATTGTTGCTAGGTCTGCTCTAGTCTGTGATGACCCCACACCCTTTTCTTAGCTTTCTTGACCTGGGCATTTTTTCAAGAATATCATACATTAATTTTATATGAGGTCTCACTAGTTTTATAGTCTAGGTTTGTTTGGTGTTTTCTTGTGTTATGCATTTTTTGGTAAGAAATTTATAAGAGGAAGTCAATTTTTTCTCGTTGAGTCAGATCAGCAATTCAAGGTGCTGGCTGATGTTGCAAGTTTCAGGGTCACAACAAGTATAAAAACAAGCAGAAATCCTTGCTGCTGTGGAGCATACATTCTCCTCATCAGGGACAGATGATAAATACAACACAAATATACAAATATACAGTGATATAAATACAATACAAATAGGCAGCGAGCTAGAGTTGATTGGTGGAATTGGTAAAGCTCAGCTTCCTTTGAAAGGTGACTTTCATCAGACTTACAAGAAAGCTGGAGGTCATTACTCCCAGCTGTGCACCCTGAAGAACAGGCTAGAGCTCTTTTTCCAGATCTTTTCTGATTTGGTGAGCTCAAGTGACTTGTCCTGGCAACAAGCACAGAGGATGTTGTCTGTTGAAGAATATGATACAGATATTTTTAAATTTCAGTATTTCAGACATCATGAGGAAAAGAATGCCTTTAAAATAAGCTTGGTCCTTCTTTCTTTGTATTGTTCTGTGTCTCTCAAATGGTGGGAAGCTTCCTGAACTATAGAAATCATCTTTGGGTAGGTAGTTTTCCATGAGTACCAAACATTCTTCATAGTCATACTGTTTGACTATACGCACAAGCTATATACATACTAACTTTGTTACGACTGAGGGTCTATATCTTTGTCTCTATGGCTGTCTGGGTGAATACTAAGCTGAGTGAGTTGAATACTTCTTCCTTCAGGTCAAAGAGAAAAAATATAGTCCATGATTTAAAAAACAACAACAATAAACAAACAAACCCACCATACCAACATGTAATTTTGTAACATGTGAGGGCATTGTCTAGTGAATTAAGGAGAGAGTGGAGTCAGCACAATGGCCAGGTGTCCACAATCATGATACCAGTTTGAAGGACAACCAGGCCAGTGTGTGCCTGATTTTGAGTGCTGCCACAGCCACTGGGAGATTCGTCAGTTTCACAGGTGATTGTGTTCTTCTCATTGACAGTTTGTCTGGGGACAAGTATTTGGTGTTCTGCGAAAAATTCTGACTGTTCAAAAAATTCTAACAACACAAATAAGCTCAGGTCTATCCTGTTAGGTCACTCACCAGACATTAAGTTGGTGTGTTATGGGTCTAATTACATTTGATCCCATTTATATTCTTGCTCTGCTCCAAGTCCAGAACTTTCTTCTCCATACTCTTAGTCTCATTTCTTAACCCCATTGTGTTGAGCTCCCATTTTTCACTCCATAGCTTCACTATACTCTTCCTGGCCCCAAGTCATGAAGTCATAAAACATTACAGTGTTTCATTCTGTTGGGTGGTCATTCCTTTTAGACATGGTTACCATCACTGAGAACAGTATACTCTTATGGAATGTGAGCTGGTCTATGGATCCAGCAACCATTATTGTACACCTGCCACATGTTATTGGTAGGCACAGTAATACAACCATGAAATAAAAATTATAATGTCAAAGACTACTTACTAGTGCTGTTGTTTCCAAGGTGGTTTTGATCCTGTGATATTCTTCCTCATCATTTATTTAATGTGGAGGGCAGTCCTGGACAGGAACACAATAGTCATGGTTAGGGATGAAGATAAGGAGAATTAGATATGTGGAACTTTTTGGTCAACCACAGCAATAAGATAAAGAAAAAAGGTACTAGATGTTGCAACATGAGAAATGAATCTTTGGAAAGCATTTTGAACTACACCAGTAGAAATCAAGCACTGGGGCAACCTCTTAAGACCCAAAAGACTTAGACTGTGAAGGTAGTTCTCAATATCTGTGATAGAAACCTGGCCCTTAGCAGTATCCAAGACTAGATTAAACAGAATTCTCAAGAGATAAACCATAGATAACAGTTTGTCATGGGCTAAATAATGGGCCTGTTTTATGTCCTTCCAGCTCAAGTCATAAAATTTTACATAACCAGGGATTTTTGTTTTCTAAGCCCTTATAGCAAAATAGCACAGTGCCCACATGTATCACATGACTGTAAAATGTCTTGTAGTCATCTCTGTCAGCTTCATGCTCCTTAGTCCTATCTAATCTCCACTTTTAAGTGGAGTCTCGGGGGATGGTAGGGAGAACTTTATAAAGTCACTCTGTAAATGCCACAGTAGCCAGAATGAAGTTGGAAAAAACCCTAAGTGCTCAATAAGTATGTATTGATGAATTTTGGGTTTGTTTAAAACAAATACCTGTCTAAGCAGTCTGCTAGACACTGAAGAATGTAAAAACATCTTTTCTTTAAAGCATAGGAAAAGAAAAAAATTGCAAGTAGTTAAATGTATGAATAGGCATAAAGCAGAAGTGCTGACTGTGAATGGTGAGGTGTCTCAGCAGATAAAGGTGCTTGCTGCACAAGCCTGATGACCCATGGACATTTCTGGAACCCACTGGAAGGAGAGAACTGGCTCCACAAAGTTGTCCTCTGACTTACAATGTGCACCATGGTACACGAGTTCCCACATATACAACATACACAACACACACACACACACACACACACACACACACACACACACACACACACACACATTTTTCTTTAGTTAGAAGTGCTGCTGACTAACAATAATGGTATATAATGGAAGAGAGATAAAAATTCATCTCTGAATCATGATAAACACATAATACAATAGTACTGTGCAACCATCATGAAGTCATTGTT
Source organism: Peromyscus californicus insignis (assembly GCF_007827085.1). Taxonomy (NCBI): domain Eukaryota; kingdom Metazoa; phylum Chordata; class Mammalia; order Rodentia; family Cricetidae; genus Peromyscus; species Peromyscus californicus. The sequence continues at coordinate 67,120,228 of NW_026294469.1, read as the reverse complement.
TCATAAATAGTTGGAGGCAAATGATGAAAGATTTTTATCTTATCTGAAGCAAAAAGTAATATTTTTGCTTACTTTTTCCAACTTTTGTCCTGCTTTCTCTTGGGATGTCAATACGATTATTTGAAGTTTTAAGTGTGTGCTGTGTGGTAGATTTGAAAGCACGTATATGCAATTATGAGCAGTATGCCCCAAACTTGAGGTCAGTGAACAGGTGGTAACAGGACGGAATCCTGACATTACATCTGCTTGGATGGTCATGGGTAGATAGTTGGTAACCACCATAGGTCAGGATGGTCAAGGGTTAATCTGGACAGTCAGGTGTAGACTTTGCAAAGAAAAATCCAGTATCTAGCAGTTAAGACCCTCAAAATCACCAAAGTAGAGTCTCCAAAGGAAGAGCTGATGATGGTGAAGAGGGTCTTTATCACTTTGCCTCCCTCTGTGTTATCAGAGAGAGTGTGTATGTGCTTGTGTGTGCATGCACACACATCTATACTTGCATGTGCACATAATAGGCAGTCGAAAACTTGAAACAGTCATGGTGCTCATTGGCCAACAGTGCTCATTGGTCAAGAGAAGGAAGGCTTACGAGTGAGTCCTGCTTCCAGAAGACTTCTCAATAGGGAAGCTTTCTGATGGCAAGCCTTAATGAATTAATGAGAATGACCTGAACTCAAGTCCCAGGGCTCTCTGCAGTAATTTCCACTACCAGGGCTCTCCCCTCCCAAAAGGATGACTCTCAGATGTGTTGGAAAAGCTTCTTCCAATAGTTTCCAACTGATACCTGAATATCACTCCTCTGTCATGAGACTTTGTTTTAACATAGGATTATCTCACAATAAGCTTTTAACTGTCACTTATACATGAATGATGGTGTTCTCGAGTCCTTCCTTATAAGGCAAGAAGTAGAAGACAGATATTAGAAGATAAAAAGGGTAGATCACGGTGGCAATGCACATACAGCCTAGCTTCATGGTCCTTTTCACAGTCCAATAACTTCTTATCACACACACACACACACACACACACACACACACACACACACACACACACACACACACACACAAGATCACCAGAGTGCTAGAGTGCTCTGGGTTAGCTCTTATGGAACCTGTCTTTGAATGAAGATGAAGGCATTAGTTGGTCAGGCCCTCCATCTTTTAATGGGATAGCCTTATAGCTCCATACTGTCTTCTACAAGTCTCTAGAATAGATGGGTAGAGTGAGCTCACAAGGCCTTTACTGGTGAGCTATTGGTAGTTGATTGCTGTTGTAGGAAGGAACATCAGTTTTCTTTAGGGGTGTGGCCCCTGGTAGGTTGTCCATGCTACAGTAGATATCCCACACCCAGGCACATATGGACTAGGTGAAGATTAAAAGCATCACTAATTGGACTAGGTAAAGTTTAAAAGAAAATAAGAGGAGGGCATGAAGTTAGGAGGGGGTTGTAAGGGGTGTGGCTGTGGAAGGATTAGAGGTAGGGAGTAAAGGGTGGATATGATCAAAATACATCGTATATATATGAAATTATCAAAGAATAAATAGTAGTTATACATTTCTAACCAAAAATGTAGTCACATTTTTAACCAATTGGGTAGTTATTTATTTACTGTTTGCTGATAAAAAAAAAAACTGTGTCTTCTTTAAATTCACCTCAAAGTGGAGGTAATATACAAAAATTTTTAAACAAAGATAAATAAAAATATGTAAGCTATTGACAAGTGTTAAGAATAAAATTAAAACAGGTTAAATAAAACAGACTAAGAAAGAAGTGTGCTGCTTTTGGCAACATGGTCAAAGAATGGCTGTTTGTAAGGCCATCATTTGGGCGTGCAATCATGGTAGCTATCAAATGGTGGGGCTTTCTACACAAGTGTAACAACAATGTATGACTGGAATTAAGATCTGCCAGGCAGGTGGGGCAGATCATCTGTCAAAATTTAGACCATGTGAGAACATGTCACAGTGGGCATTCTTCATGTATTCCTCCCTTCAGCAAGTATGCTTCAATGTGGATAAGTTGCTATGCCGATAAAGACTGGACACCATCTCCAAGCGTTCTCATAACAGATGCATGCACAGGGTGTGGAGGCCCCATATAGGAAAGCATCTGAAACTTGGGGAAATAGGCAAAGGGCAGTAGGACATGGGTTTTGAGAAATGATTGTTGAGTTTTCTAGGCAAAGAAATGGAAAACAAGTATAGTAAAGTAACTGTGCAAGGAAACATTGGAAAGACGGGGTTCAGCATGTTCAAAACACAGGTGGTGCCTGACAGAGAAAACCTGCAATGTATTACATAATTATTTTTTTAAAGTAGTATATTGAATAAGTGCATATTAGACTTCCCATAATTATGGTAACATTGAGTTATATTTTGGAAACCACTTTGAACAAGTTTAAAGTAAATTATATTCCTAAGCATAAATTGGTGCCATCTGAGTACTATCACCAATGTCTTTTTATTGATTTGCTGCTTTCTATGTTATGTTGAATTGAAGGACTAGTGTGTAGGAAAACCACCATCCTAAAGCTTGATGTTTGGCTTTCTACCCTACTGTGACTGCTGTGACCACAATATAACTTCATTTTTTTAATTGCTTGTCTTGTCTGGTAGACTTGCATCCAGTCTCTCCTTGTCAACGTTAAAACAATAGCAGTTTCAAAACTTTCGTACTTGTCCTCATCATTCTCTCATTGGTTAAAACTTTCTTAAAAAGGGCTGATGAGATGGATCATCAGGTAAAAACGTTTGCCCCAAGCTTGATGACCTGAGTTTGACCTCCAAGTCAAATCGGTGAAAAGAACTGACTCCTGCACGTTGTCCTCTGACCTCAACACATGCTCCCCAAATAAATAATGAATAAAAAATGTAATAAAAATTTAAAGCTTCCACAAAAGCAGAGAGTAACACGAATGGACCATTCTTCTTAGCCTCCCACTAGAGTCATCCAGTCATCTCAGGAAGAAAGTACTCCCTGGCTTACTTTTCCAGAAGATTGATAGCTCCCACAGCACTTGAGTTTCCTTGCCGGATTAGAAATAAATAATATATATCATCATATGACTTCCAGCTCTGCCATTTATAAGGTGTATAATCTTGGACAAGTGACCATACTTTATGGATCTAAGAAGCCAAGAATTGAACAATACATCCTAAATTCAGTTATGTTAAAATATAAAAAGAACAAAAGGCCAACATCAATTGTAAAATGCCATCAATTTTTGAAATGGACACATCCACTCTACAATGTTGAAATATTAAAACTATTTGGATTGGAATCTATAAAACACATAGTTTTTTCCTTAAGACTTAGTTCCTACCAAATAGGGTTGTTTTGAAGGTAAATAGGAAAACATAAATAATAAAAATATGATTTATACAAGCCACCCAAAATGTTAAAAGATAGAGTAGTTCCCATGTTTTTATATTCTCTTTTCTAAAAAGCCTCTTTTTTGGCCTTGTATACATATTTAACATTTGTATCACTGGTTTTCAACTTTCCTAATGCTGTGACCCTTTAATACAGTTGCTCATGTTGCAGTGATTCCCAGCCATAAAATTATTTTTGTTACTTCATAACTGTAATTTTGCTGTTATGAATTATAATGTAAATATCTGATATGCAGTGTATCTGATATGTGACCCTGTGTGAAAGTATCGTTCAACTCCCTAAAGAGGTCACAACCCACAGGTTGAGAACAACTGAACTACCTGAACATTTACTGATTCATAATCTCCCAACAAATGCAATCTGGTCTTGCCCAACCTGCTGTCTCTATGGCAGACTGGTTCCCCATCCAGGAAACATCAATCTATAAGGTCACACACATGGTCATGGTGTTCCCTCCAACCCTTTAATTTTTAATAGCTATTGTGATCTGTAGTTTAGTGAACAAATAGTAATTTATAAAGCACATGTCCCAGGGGCAGTCCCTTGATACCCAGGCCTATTGAGCTGAATTGATGAGTTCCTTGTAGAATGCATAGCACAAACCCTGGTATTTATTTATTGTTTCATTGTTGAGCTTAGTGAAAATTGTATGAAATGCCCTGTTGTCATAAAGTTTCTCATTTCTCACACCAGTGTCATTTGAGAGCAGATGATTTTGCTTTGTGGACTTGTCTGTGCACTGTGTGATGTTCAGTGACGTCCCTGGGTTCTGCCTACTTGGTGCTATCAGTGCCGACCTATTGTCCATGCATTAGAACTTTTACTGTTGCCTTGACAAAACACCCTGAAAAAGACATCTTATGGGAAAAAGGGTTTATTTCAGCTCATAGTTCAAGGGTTCATTGTTGTTGGGAAGTTATGGAAGTTTATTCTGTTGAGGATCTCAGCCTATGAGATAGACAGGATGATGCTGTTCGTACCCATCCTACCTCTTGATAATCCCCCTCAGGCATGCCCAAAAGCCTGTTCCCTCTGTAACTCTAGATGTTCTCAAGTTGACAGTCAGTATAAACCACCATAGTCCCTAAACATGAGTTTTTGAAATTTTTCACAATATTTTCCAGTCAGAATAAGTCACTTGAAACACTTCTAACAAATTCATGGGCAAAGATGAAGTTTCCTTACACTGGTCAAGCGCCATCCATAGACCACTGATAGTTTGCACTAAAAGAAGAAATGAGTCAAACACCCTTTCTTTTATTGTCAACCTGTTGGACAGTATACATGATCATGGAATTTTTTCCCTTTAAAACTGTTTTTGAGTCAACTGCGTATGGTTTCTTCATTATCTACTATTAAGTTCGTAGAAGATAGGAGAAAAATAAAGTATTCATAGTTTACTTTTATCTTACCCCATGTGAACAGGTAGACCAGTTGTACAAAAACAGATATATCCTTTATCCAGGAGAGTCAATTTCTTTTGCAATTTCTACTTGAAGTAACTGACAGCTTTCAAGGATGTTTACTTTACCACACTTTGAATGAAAAAAAAACCTCATATCTTTCCTCCTGGGGTTCTTACAATAATCTCAATCTACAAGTACATAAAAACTAGAAAATATACCATAATGATAGAAATTATTACAGATTAAGAATCCATTCTGAGAGACTGGAAAGATGTCCAGTGGGTAAAATGCTCATTGGGCAAGTATGAGAACCTGAGCATGGATCACTGACACCCAAGGAAATGGTCCTATATGTTTGTATCTATAGCACTTGGGGGAAAGAGAAAGACAGGCAGATCCCTGGAGTTTGCTGACTAGCTTGTATACCAAATTGGTGGGTTCATAGAGACTCTGTCTCAAGCAGATAGAGAACAATAATGGAAGACTCTCAATACCAATCTCTGACCTTCACAAGCGTGTGTATACATGTGCACACAAACACCTGCAAACACAGGCAAAATTGTGAGTTGAAAGCCCTCCATTCCCCCCCCCCCCCCCCACACACACACTGCTCTGTACAGATAGTTCAGAAGCCTAGGCTCCATTAACATTTTGCTGAAGTGGGAGGCTCCCATGACTTAAGGATATTTAGCAGCTTCTCTGGTCTCTGTACCAAATTTTGGCAATGCTACAGCCAAAATAAAATAAAGTCTCTAGATATTGCTAAAGGATAACCATGGACGCAGATGCAACAAGCCCATTATTCATGATGCATGTTTATTACCCAAGCCAGGAAACCAAACTCTAAGAAGGAAAACTTGTTTAGGAGCACATGGCTCTTGGGGGCAGAGGAAAGATTTGGAAGGAGCTTTCCAGACCTCACTGCTACTGTCTGTGGATGCCCAAATTCTGAATGACAGACATCAAATGCACAAGGATAAAAACAGCAGCCCCGGGGAGGTTAGACATAGTGGGGAGAAGGAGCCTCAGTGCGTCGGACAGTGATGTCAAAGAGATGAGATTTCTCCAGTGTTCAGGGGCATAGACCTGTGCTAAGGACCCACAAGCAGGCTGGGAGAGGAGAGCTGAAGCACACCGTTGGGGAATGACGTTTCCACCACCGCACTGGGATCTCCAGCTCCAATAGCCTCAGTTTGCAGCATTTTGGTAGCCCATCCCAGACACCACGGTCCTTTCTAGGTAACATTCTTCAGTGTTGAAAGCGCCCTCTTTCTGTATGATTGCTTCCAGTTGAGCTTTTCGGCCCCACAAGCCTCCGGGGAGGTGTTTGTCACTGGTTTTCCTCCCCAGAACATTAAGCAAGCCTGCTACGCCACAAATTGCAAAGAGAAGTCAAGTGCAGGGAAGTAGTGCTTATCCCCCACGGCCTGGATGTTTGGCCTCTGCCTCTTCCCATTGTTTAACAATCCCCAAGAGGAAAACCTGGTAAATGCACTTCTTCCCCTCTCACCTCGCCAGCCACCAGCATGCCAGAAAGCCAGCATTGGGTATTACTGTGTCTTTATTTCCACATCACTTCTGCTCCGCCCCTCCACTCTGCAAAGGCTTGTCAGTCTTTAGCAGAGTTCTCCAGCCTCTCTGCATTCTGCTTCCCCCAGCTCACACAGTCTCCATGCCAAACCCCACTATTCAGCATCTCCTTGGTTCTGTCCCGAACATCAGTCTAAACAGTCATTCCGCGTCTGTCAAAATACTGACAGCACTTCTCCCTGCTCCGAGAGCATCAGATCCCATCTGTATCACAGTCTTCCAGGTTTATTTTGCCTATCACTTCTCAACACTTGCTATTTAAATTCCAAATCACTGTTCTGGGGTTTCACAGTGTCCCTGCTATTCTTGGAGTTTACTTGCTGCATCTTCCACTCAGACACCTTATTGGTATGCTGCTAGGATCATGTGTGCACACACATGCATACCATGTATACGTATGTACATGCATAAACATTAATGTTTCAGGGCAAATCCTCACTGCCATGCGTATCAGACAAGATTATCACTGGCCTGCAAATTACAGGGAACAAGGATATAGTTAAGATCATCCATGTTTTCAGAGACCATGCAAATTGTTGGAAGCAAAGAAGCAAAATAAGATATGGAATAAATTTAGACTTTTTTGTTTGTTTGTTCAAGTCTTTTCCAACCAAATTTTAATTATGTGACTCTGTTAGTTGAAACAAGAGAATGGTTGTCACTCTCCTCTCTCCTCTCTGAGGTGCTGGGGTGGGGAATTTTACAATACTTCTTGAAGAACAAAACATGCTTCTAACTTTATTAGCAGACTCGAGGCCAGTTGGTAGTTAGAAAGATGAAGCAATCCTGCCTGTGACAGGTGCAGGACTCCCTTCCAGAAGGTGAAAACTGTCTGCTAATGTTTGACTTCTAAGTCAAACAATACTGACATGTAACAGAGCATAAATAAACCAAAGGGCAAATAGATCAGAGGTCATGTGTTCATCGGAGCTGCAAGAGCTTGGCTCTGGGCTGCCTCTCCTCCCTGATATGGCGTTTGCTTGATGGCTACTTCTCTCCCATGCAGTTAATGTCATAACTTGGCTTAAATCTTCGTTACCCCTGAATCTGCTCCTGGGAGCCTGAATCTTGACTATTTCCATGTTACTGTAGCTCTATTCCCTTGTGTTATGGAGGATCAGTGTGTCAAGGGGTTGGCACCACTCACCTTACGTGGACTGGCTGACCTGCTTAGCCATTGTTCCTTATGGATGGCTCCAGAGCTGATGATGGCATCAGCAGAAGTCACACTAAAGCTTTCAGTCAGAGCTGGCTTGGACTAGCATATGGGGAACCTCTATAAGCACAGGAAGACCCAGCAGCTGGGGGAGCTTCTGTTAGAAGGTCAGGTGGTGCTCAAGAGTTGGTTGGCTGCAACCTTATGTCTTTAAGTTGTCTTCTGCATCTAAAGTTATTCCAAGCTAGAGCAAAGCTCCAATCTATTCACTCAGACATTCGAGCACCACACCAACACTAGACCAATTCTAAGAAATCAAATAAATCCCTTTCTCTCTCATAAAAGTATGTGTACGTGTCCCTGTAGGCAAAGAAATAGAATGAATTTCTACCCTTGATTTACATTTTGTGCATCTGTGTGATCATCAACAAGTTATTAAACACCAAAAAATACTTTAAAGTATTTATGTAGATGTCCTGTTTAGGGCTGAGCATACCATTATCACTTATTTTGGGCCCTTTGGTTAGTTATCTGTTTCTGCATTAACCTCCTCCTGCCACAGTAAAAGGTTCTATGATGAAGTCCTAGTACAACACTAATATATGGATGTAAATATGAGTATTTAGACGGAAATCTGACAACATACATTTTAGGAAAACAGTATTAGTGGGATCCCTTCTTGGGCCGACAACCTCCCCAACCAGACTTTTGACCAGATTTATAGAACTAGATAGGAGTTCCTTCTTGTGAATTGGGCCCCATATATAATCAGAAAGCAGTTGGTTATCTCCATAACAGACATGCCACTATTACACTATAGGATGCATCTTTCCAAGCAGGTTAATATTGTGGCTCCCAGTATCCTCGTCTGGATAAGACTGTTGATGAATTTTTTCCTACTTAGCTCCTTCCTACAATATGGAAAAAATCTGGCCTCAGAGAACATTATGGAAAAGCAGTTAGGAAGAATATAAGAGCCAGAAGATGAGGAGATATACTACAAAACGTCATCCTCTGTACATGACATGGCCATTGCACTTAGGAACTTCCTACAGCTGTGGCCATGTACGCACGGCCTGCACAAGACTGAGCCTCTCAGTATTTTTCATGGATAGGAGAGTGGACCATGGGGCTCCACATCTCCTTTTGGGACATTTGGAGGTTAATGATTGCTAGGATAGGGAGTGTCATTTTCTTCAGTAGTGTGGACACTAAGAAGTTGTCCATGATCCAATAAATAATTTCCCATTCACGTTGGTGTAAGCACCCTCTAATTAAACCCAGTGATTCACTTACAAAAAGAAAATAGGAATGTAGGAATGTGATTTGTTGAGAAGAATGATTTCAGATGGTACTGAGAACGGTTGGTTTAAAAGGCTAAAATTCATTATATATATTATAAATATATATATCTATAAATGGAACTGTCAAATAATTAAGATGGATAAAATTTATAAGATATATGTGGGATGTGAAGACTAGAGATATAGTCAGCACTTGTGGGTAATCACTAAATAGAAAACAAAGGATGTGGTTACATTTCAGAGCTCCTGCATCATTCATTCTCCATGCCTACCACCCCAAGTAGAACTAATTATCACTGTGGTGGTTTGAATTTGAATATCCCCCATAGGCTCATATATTTGAAATTTTGGTCATTAGGGACTTGTGCTACTTCATAGGGACTTGTTAAGGTAGGTGTAGCATTGTTGGAAGAAGTGTGTCACTGGAGGTGGGCTTTGAGGTTTCAGAAGCTCAAGCCAGGTCCAGAGTCCCTCTCTCTTCCTGCTGCCTGTTGATCAGATGTAGAACACTCAGCTCCTTCTCTACCACCATGCTTGCCTGGGTGTCATCATGCTTTCTGAACCTATAAGCCAGCCCCAATTTGATGTTTTCCTTTATAAGGGTTGCCATGGTGATGCTGTCTCTTCACAGCAATGGAAACCCTAACTAAGACAATTATCTACATTGTATATATCTGACTGAAGAACTTCATGGCTTAATGAAATTTGTATAAACCCCTAAGCCTTAGACATTAAGTCTACCTGCTCTAAGAAAAATTTTCCATCTAATTCTGAAAAGATCACAGAAGGGAAATTTCTGAATACTTCTGATCTCATTCTTAATAATAAAGCTAGAAACTACTAAGTATTAATATATCATCATCCAACATCATGCAAAAGAAACCCACAAATTATTAATGTCTTCTGAATCTGTGCTACTTAATACAATGTCTGCAATAGTTTCAAATGTTATTAAATCTGTTGTATATAGTACAATATACAACAAAAGTCTTTCTCAGAGTTCTATGATCTGTGCCTAGAACAGACATCAATTGTGTTTCCTATTCCTCTTTCAGTTATAACTTCGGTAAAACTTTTGGAACTTTGACTTTTGTGAGGTCTCATTTGTACAGTTGTGCTCCCAGGTGAATTCTTGTCTGACCTAAAGATTCTTGCATCCTGAGAAGCCACTTGGAGCTCTTAAAGCTGGCTGTCTACCTCCAAATCACTAGGCCCTCATGACTATCATGTATTTAAATGTCTAAGCTGTTAAGTGACAAAAATATACATTAAAATTTAAATGCAAAAATAAGATGTTTTATTAATCCTTTTAATATTGATGACACATTGAAATGATAATATTTTGGATATGCTGGATAAATATATCATCACATTTTTTAAACTTTATTTTTTAAGTGCACTTACGAAAAAATTCAAAATAGCAAATATGTTCATAGCTTGCATTGTATTGCCACTGGACAATTTATTACTGAATTTCCTGCTGGTACAATGAAATACCAAAGACAGATAAATTCATCAAGAACTAGGTTTACTTAAATCACAGTTCTAGAGGTTCAAGGTATGGTGCTAGCATCCACTCAGCTCAGATAAAGACCTAAGAGGGACAGAACCTGCAGAAAATGAAATCATATTTGGTTCTATCCTAAGTCTCTGAGCTATCCAGCATCTGGGTGCTGGCCTCCAGGAAGTAATATTAGGCTATACACATAGATTGGTTCATAGCCCAGTTGTCGTCAGAGAAACTTCATCCACCAAACTAATGGAAACAGATGCAGAGAACCAAAGCCAAACATTAGGTGGAGCTCTGGGAATTCTGTGGAAAGCGGGGAGGATGGATTGTAGGAACCGGAGGAATCAAGGACACCATAAGAAAAACCACAGAATCAACTAACCTGGGCTCAATAAGGGCTCACAGAGACAATCAGGAAGCCTGGATGGGACTGACCTAGGCTCTCTGCATATATGTTACAATTATGTAGCTTGGTCTTCTTGTGGGACTACTAACAGTGATTTCCTACTTAGACCAAGACCAGTCTAAACATGGATTTCCATGAATTCTGTAGATGGCTAAGTGCTCTTCTAAGATTTTTTCCCCCAAATTTTCCAGAAAATGCTCTAGTTCTTACTTGAAGACCTCCAAGCACCTTTGTTACCATAGCACACAGTTAACTAACCACTCTTCACCATGGCTCAATATCTTCTACACCAGCTTAAGTGAATGCTTGGAGATTCTTGGGTTTAGTGATCTGTCCCATTTTAAATGTGACTACTGCCGACTGCAGCCTCCTTATTCATGCAATTTAGTATAATGTCTACACATGTCTAAAGCTCCCACTGTAACATAATCCCCCTCCTTTATTAAAACAACACGCTTCAGTTCTTCAAATGAATAATGTTTGTCATGAACAAACTATGTTACTCTTGTTGTATAGAAGACTAAGGGAGGTTCTAGGCTCTGCCTAAGTATTGCTTGCGTTCACCTCACATCTATTGTGTGCCCTCACAGAAGCTAAGGAACTGAAGGACTTTCCTTTGTCATTCATGATGCTACTGTATTCATAACTCTCTCTCCTCTTCTCTCTCATGCTTGTGTGTAGCCATGTGTTAGGGTCTACAATATGAAAATGCTCACAAATGTGAAAATTATGGAGGGGATGTGGGAACCTGGTGGGAATTCTAGGAGGTTGGCTTTCAAGTGGGAACTTGTGAAACCAGGTAACAGATTTATGTTCATATCCTAAATGGGACACCCAGTCCCAGTGTGAAAGCAAGATGACAACCGAATGCATCACTGTTCCTAGCAGCTACCTAAGTATACTCATTACCCAGTGGAAGTGGATCAGGCTTGACCATTAAAATCCCTTCTCCTATGGAGAGTCATCTGAACACTGTCTCACTTAAAATAAGCCAACCAATCACACAGAAACTTAAAAGTAAAAGACTTTTTTCCCAATAGCCATCCAGTTTGCCGGTATCTAAGCTGTCATGGTGAAGTATAACTATTTTTGCTGACAAAAGGGAGCTGTTTTCTTGTAGGGAGAAGAATTACCTGCTAACACAAATTAGAGGGAGAATGTGGCAAATATTTTAAGAGAAATTACAGCAACTTGCATGAATAACGTATTGATTGTCACTATGTCCCCTGAGAAACCAACAAGCTAATTCATTTGGAACAGGAGCCTAGGGCTATGTGATGAGCAGTAGGCCACAGCCCCACAGGAAGAGAGGGCTTGTCAGGAGAGTTCAAAGTGACAGGAAAGGAAGTGGTCCCAGCCCTTGCTGTCTGGAGCTTGACTCTCAAATTTTGACTCTGTGATTTAGGGAAGGAAGCTGACGTTATAGAGTGGCCATGAAGACCCAGAGATCCGATTTAATTCTGCCTTGTTTTGTCCCTTTCAGTCGTCAAAGAATTTCACCTTCCCTGGTTCTGTGGTCCTCTGGTTTCTCATCCATGCTTTCTCCTTATCACCTAGTCATGACTTACTCTACTGAGCCATTGGGTCACCTGCCTTCTCTCTTTCCTTTTTTCTTAATCACCTCCCCCCAATATTCTACTGCTTTGACACAAGACATTATGGATAAATATTGTGTTTTCCAGTCACCCAGGAGCTACATCAATACAGCTAGTCCTGGTCATTCTGACTCTGGGAACTATTGAAAAGCCCTTGATGCTGTCTTTCACCCTCCTGAGTTCTCATAGACCACACTCCAGTGAAAACCCCCTTTCACTCTTGGGCAATGGCTTTGAATCAGTTGCTCCATTTCTGCATGTGTTTCTTTCTCCTCTCCAGATAGGCAGTGTATGAGAGTAACCATCATACATTCAGAAATACTTTGATCATGGATAGAATTTATGTCTTCTTGTAACATTACTCAAATTAAATCATTACTGTCAAAGTCAGAGGTAAGCCCTGGAGAGATTGAGCAGATCACTATGGGGCCTGATGAGCTGCTTACACTGAGGCACAGAAATACAGAACCCAAGGGCATTGTCTCCCTGGCTGACAAAGTGGAAAGAACCAATGAGTTCGTGATAAATAATTCTGATAAGCTGCAGCTACCAAGAACTCATCTGCAGCTGATTGTCCCTCCTCCCATCAACTTTTAGAAGTTGACTTGGCACTATTTTAAGCACACACTGTAAGGAGAAAGTCAGACTAAATTTCTCATGAGATTTCTTGGAGGCTTCATGTGATTACGTTTTCAGAAGCGTTTGCTGGGCTCGGCTCACTGCTGAGGCTGGCTGGGGTACACTGCAAGAGAAAGCAAGAGTGGGGAGGGGGTGAAGTTGAGGAAATCCTTTGTTTTCACCTCACATAGTGAGAAGAATATCAGCTGGAGTCTTCAGAGATGCAGACTCTACTCCCAGCCTGCTGCTAACCGACAATGAAATGGCCAAGCCATACTGTCATAAGCTATCAAACACTTAAAGTGTGGCCAGTTCCAAATGAGGTGCCAAAGTAAAACACATGATGGGTTTCAAAGACCTGACGTAAGAATGTAAAATATCACACTAGCAATGTTCACATTGACACTTGCTGCAATGGTAGTATGCAATTTTTGATATATTAGGTTAAATAAAATATTAACTCAATTAAAATATTTTAAATTAATAAATCATTGTTAGTTATTGGTATAATTATTTAATGATATTAAAATATTATTAATTTCATCTATGTGTTTTACTTCATTAGTGTATCCTCTTGAAAACGTAGAGTTCTGCGTGTGATTGATGCTATATTTCTAATGGGACAGCCCTGCCATTGACAAACCCACAGGGCTTCATGAATTTGGAGAACCGGGTACTTCAGGGACCATCTTTAGCAAGCAGTGATTTCCTTGCACGAGCTAACTCCCTCCAAGATGCACTTTCTCCTTGGATTTTTTTTTTTTTTTTTTTTTGGTTTCTCTCATCATTGATGAATGTTCAAAACAAAAGAGAGAAAAGGGAGGTATGGGGGGAGGGGGAGGGCTCAGTCAGTAAACTGCTTGCTGCATAAGCACGAAGACATGAGGAGGATCCCAGCACCAAGGTAAAAAGCGTGGCATGGTGGTGTGACCCACCTAAAAGGGTGAGTCCCAACTCAAAGTGAAAGACTGTCTCAGAAAACAGGAAGGATAGCTGCTTATAGAATGACACCCAAGGTTGACATCTGGCCACTCTGCATACATACACACACACACACACACACACACACACACACACACACACACACACACACACACAAGTGTTACTATTAGGAAATGAGAAGAGATCAGAGGGAGGGTAGAAGGGAGGGTAATAAAGTAAATATGATCAAAGTATGTTATATACATGTGTAGAGATGCCACAAAGAAGCCCACTATTTTGTGCAACTACTTGTGCTAATAAAATATGTGAGTATTAAAGAGGAGAACACTGGGCCAGTGATAGAGCTCAGGGGAACCTACAGCCTATGCTGATGACATGTTTAATCCCCAGGACCCACACAGTGGAAAGAGAGAACCAGCTCCCTCAAGTCGTTCTTTAACCTCCACATGCCTTGGCACATAAGTCACACCCACGCACACAAAACAAAACAGAAATGTAATAAAAAATAAAAAAGAGAACTCAGAGCATGTGCCATGTGGGTCCTGTATTGGCATTCATGGGTTACACAGACACACACAAAAATGATTTCTGTCCTCAAGCAGCTAAGATGGTATAACATGAAGACACAAACTGATTACCAACCATATGGAATCTTGTGTGATTAACTGCCAGATTAATCTTTTCACACTTTGGCATGTGCAAAACTCTAACAGAACTGAAGCACTTCTTTGGGATACTATTACAAATGAGAGGTAACCATAAATTCAGAAACAAAGATGAGACCGCCATTTTTATTCCTTCCATAGATAATTGCATAATTGTGGGAGTAACAGGTGAGCATGTGTGAGCTAATGACATTATTGGTGACACGACATTCCTTCTGAGCCATTAGCTTTCCCTCTGAGCATATTTCCTCTACCTTGTCTCCAGCAACATTTGGGAATTGAGACGGGGCTACACACTGCTCTTGGTAAGCCATTTTCTCCTAACCTTCAAATAGGAGAGGCTAGAGATCATGTGAGCAGCCTTATAGGCAATGGGGTATTGTGTTAGAAAACACTAGCAGCAAAGAGCAGTAAAGGAAAGAGGTGCCTGTCACTTCTCACAGAGAGAAAGAAAAAGTGGCTGAACCCCCCTGGACTGGGAACCTTCCAAGCTCTCCTTATTTGCACTTCCTTCTGCCCTGTCCAAGAACAAATGCTCCTTCAACCAATATGGCCATAGCTTCTCAAGCTCACATAGGCTCTGCGAAGACACACCAATTGAACTGTCATGGTGCTATTCTTGATTCCTGAAAGAAAAACAAAACCAAAAATCTTTTGGAGAAAAACCACAAGCTGGCCCAAATCCCTTCTCTCCTTTTGAGTTCTCCTCCTCAATAATTCAGGAAATAACATCTCAGAGGCTCCCATCTTGGCCTATGTGATGTTTTGAAATCCTTCTAAATGGCTAAGAAGGTAATGCTTTGCAGTCATTAGCTGTGTGCAGCCCTCCCTTTCCTGGCAGAGACAGTGTACGCAGTCTATTAGAGCATTTTTTCCTTCATATAATGGCACCAATTAAATTACCTTGCAGCCCGACCTTAATCTGGCAGGAATGATTATTCCATGAAACAGTTAGAGCTCTAATTGACAAGAAGTGCCTGCAAAATATGTCTTTTGCAGCAACCCCTGTCAAAGTCACATTGATATGCTAATCCCTATAGCTGGCAGAATCACTTCATAAAGAGAGACATTGAAAATTGAATTATTTCAATTTCAGTACCTAGGAATCTAGTGATCTGTCTGTATATGTAACTAAGTAGGTG